>NC_088355.1:7007500-7665000 GCF_036884655.1 Musa acuminata AAA Group | reverse complement strand
CTTTGCTCCGACGAAGATTTGATTCTTAGGACATTGAATTGGCAAAGGTTCAATTCGGACGGACAAATCAATGTGCAAGTTATGGTAGAGTCGCAAACACGAAAGAAGGTGTCAAAGCTTAGATCCCTCATTGGTTTCATCAACTATTATCAGCACTTAATAGTTGGGTACTCTAAGTGTGTAGCTTCATTGATAGAGTTGCTGAAGGAGTATCCTTATCGATGGTCAAACAAATATGAAGCAATATTCTAAGACCTAAAGGTTTCTATGTTAGGAGAATAGTACTCAAATTATCGAACTATAGGAAACCTTTATAGTCAACACAAATGTTTTAAACTTCGCTATTATAGGAATACTTATCTAAGAGGGTCACTTGATGGCCTACAAGAGCTGCAAGCTCGACGAGACCGAGTGATGGTATCTGATGCATAAGAAGGAGATGACAATAGTAGTCCACTATCTACGAGTTTAGCAGTACTACCTTTTCGGAACATAATTTATGCTAAAAAGATGGACAACATCGTATTAAGTTACTTGCAAACTCAATAGAAACTCTCCTTAAAGCAAATACGATGGCAAGACTCCCAAGTTGAGAGGGAGGTCCACTGTCCCAATTCAGGTACATAGACATTATTGTTAAAAATTTTAGCATGAAAAATTCGAAGAGATGTCTCATACCAATGAGACATGAGATATCATTTTCTAGGAGTATGTCCTCAAAGACTTCTAAAAAAAGGGCGAACATGGATAGGATACCCTATGCCTCAACGATATAGTCTTTCATATATGTTATGTCATGTACCATCCCTAATATAGCGTATGCTCTGAGTATCACGAGCTGGTATCAGGCGGATCTAGTCTTGGAGCATTGAAAAACAATAAAGTGTATCCTTTAAGTACTTGAGAAGAACTAACAATACAAGTATATAGAGGTAGTAGCCTCAAGGTTGAAGGGTACACAGACTCGAGCTTTCAATCTGATGTCGATGATAGTCAGTCTAATTCGGGGTATATGTTCACCCTGAATGAAGGAGCAGTATATTGGAAGAGTTCCAAGCAAGATACTATTACTGACTCAACCACATAGGTCGAGTACATTACTACAGTAGAGATAGCAAAAGAGAAAGTTTGGACGAAGAAGTTCATCATAGATTTGGGAGTCGTGCCGAGCATCGAAGAGTCAATTCCGTTATATTGTGACAACAACGGGGCAATTGCTCAAGCCAATGAACCCAGGTCTCATTAGAAGTCTAAGCACATTCTATGGAGATTCCACCTGATCAAAAAGATCATGACTCGAGAAGATGTAGCAGCGGAAAGAGTTTCATCCGAAGATAATATCATAGATCCATTGATAAAGCCATTGTCTCATATTATTTTTTAGTGTCATAGGGGTTTGATAGGAATCAGACACATAGGTGATTTGTTTTAGGTTAAGTAGGAAATTGTTAGTCATATGTGCCCTATAAGCTAATCACGTGAGTGATGACATGTGTGATATGATATATAGTTTTTTCGCTTATTATATTATTTAATATTTTATTATTTTATATTATTTATTGCTTGTTGATATAATCAAATCATGATGAGATCACGATAATGAGATCGATTCACCTTTAAATACAAACCCTAAATATTCCTAGTCATAGGTTACTCGAGATGGACATCAAGATAACCGGACAAATAGGTGTGTTGTATATCCGTCCATATAATGGAGGTAGCTAGTCTCATAGTTGCTCGTGTGGGGACACTAGGCTACAGTGCAGGTGCTCATTAAAGAATGAGTTCAATGATTAATCCGCTCACGGAATGCTAGATGGTTAATGATACATCATTGTTAGACATCGATTCCGTTATCATAGTGATGTACTTAGTCCTTAGACTTGAGACACCAAGGATATCATGTATGAGTACTCAACTCTTTGATACCAGACTTATAAGTTTGAAAGTTTCAGATCTAGTATAACCGATCATCGAGAGTGATAGTCAACCTTACGAGGGCTATTGAGTGTCGATAGAGGATCATCTACTCTCAGTGTCATAAGAGAAATATCTCATATGTTCTTGCTCAAACAAATTCTTAGCCAAGGTCATTCAGATTGATAAAAAAAGAGTTCTCCAAAAGAATTTGATTAGAGCAAGACTCGAGTAGAAACCGTATGGGTCTGACAACACCATACATGGTATATAGTCTCTAGGATATTAAATGGATGAGAGGCTATAGATACATGGTAACTGAAGACATATAGGTCCAAAGGATTTGATTCTCCTATATCATCTAGGGACTACGGCGTAGTGGCCTAGTACATCTACAATCGACGAGTCGAGTGAATTATTATGAAGATAATAATTTACTAAACCAAAAGGAGTTCTGATAGGTATGACTCACGATTAGCTTGATATTGGGCCTAGATGGTCACACACATATGGTAGACAT
Organism: Musa acuminata AAA Group; assembly: GCF_036884655.1. Classification (NCBI taxonomy): domain Eukaryota; kingdom Viridiplantae; phylum Streptophyta; class Magnoliopsida; order Zingiberales; family Musaceae; genus Musa; species Musa acuminata. The sequence continues at coordinate 7,662,563 of NC_088355.1, read as the reverse complement.
TGCGACAAGTAGAGGTTTAAATATGAGTTATCTACAGTAGCCCCTATCTTAATAGATATTCATTAAGCCTTTTAATTATTAGATCATATGGATGAGATCCAATAAGAGCCAATAAGAGATTATTGGATAGAGATCCACTAGTCTAAGAGGCTTAGGTAGTTGGATGAAGATCCAATACTCGATATGACAAGATCCATTATGGTTAAGTTAATAGGGGGCCTTTATAAATATGAGAGAACTAAAGGCTCATAGGCTAGAGGCTTCTTAGTTGCCACCTCCTATTCTCCTCTTCTCTTCTCCTCTTTAGATAGCAGGTGTGGAGATTTGGGCAATAATTTGAGGAGCATCGTCATAGCCTTGCTGTGTGGATCGTCGTTAGAGAGGAGGGCACTTGAACTCCTTCATCCAACCTCACAGATCTGTAGGAATTCAGGGATATACAATCTTCCTAGGTAAAACACTATCTCACATATGGTTTTAAGTTTCACAGGTTTTTACGCACCAATTTTCGCATGATGACAAGCACCTTTTTGGAAAATTTAGGGTTTTTATTTTCTGTTCTTTAGCTACACATGTGATGTTGCCTCTAGATTTCCCTAGAAGATAGACTATATAGTGATGCCAAGTCATAACCCTAATGCACCTAATCAAAGAGGGCAAGACACGGTGATTTTGGGTCTAAGAGTGACTCATCTACATCAAACGGAATAGAGTTTATGTTTCTTAAGCAGACAATTAGTCAAAGATGACTAATATGGAGAAATATGTTCGAACTTGTCTTACTTGCTAACAAGATAAGGTAAAGTAATAGAAGCCGATGGGACTTTCAAATTCGTTGCCCGTACTAGAAAGGTCATGGGAGAGCATTTCCTTGGATCTCATATCAAGCTTGCTGGTAATACGGGGACTCAGATTGATATTCGTAGTGGTCGATCAATTTTTAAAGTATGCAACATTCATTGTTCCACCTCTACACTGCTTAATTTAAGAGGCAACCAAGTTGATGATGAAGAATGTGATAAAGTATTAGAGATTTCCTCATAATATCATCAATGATCAAGACATGCAGTTCTTGGGATGATTCTAGATCGAGTTATTTAAAATGCCCGAATATAAGTTATACTTCTCCATAAGCCTCCACCCCCAAATAATTTTTAAACTAAAAGAATAAATTCACTTCTTAAGCATATTTTAGGCACTATGTGAGTGTCAACCAATGAGATTAGGTGAAGTTGTTAGACGTAGGCTAATTCTCTTACAACTTACAATAAAGTTCTATATCTAACAAAAGCCCCTTTGAGACCATTACGGAATAGTAGTCATTGACTCTTTACACCTTGGTGATCGATTATATAAGGAGTAGTCCATTAGCATATTACTTTGCAAGGGAATGACATCGAAACACAAATATTGTATAGGCTTACTTAAGAAGAAGATTAAAAAGATGAAGATGACTTGGTGTTGGTGAAGCTTCAACAGCATCACTCTAATTCTTTAGACATAAAGTACATAAGGGATTGATATACAAATATGGACCCTTCCCAATTATCAATAAGGTAGACAATGTCTTTTACAAGTTGCAAATACTAGCATGACTCAAAATTCATAATGTTTTCCACACAAGCAGCTTGAAAGCCTACCACTCAGACCTTTAAGATACTACCAGGAGTATTCCAACTCGGTTACCCTCCATCAAAGCCTCATACAAAAAGTGAGTTAAAATCATTTTAGCGTATTACAAGATAAAGCTTCCTAACATAGTATAGCAAATCAAGTACTTGGTGAAGTGGAAAAAGTTTTCCTGAATAGAAGCCAATTGAGATCTTGAAGATATCTCATGACACAAAGAAGCAGTCATCAAAGTCTACCAATAAGCATCGATAAGGTTATCAATAATTTAAGTGGGGAGAATATCATAGACGACCATTACACACTTGTAATACCTTTATCAATAGACCATTCATTGCTTTTATTTGCTTGTACATATATTTAGGTAGTATGTTTTATCTCATTTTTGGATGATTTATTTGAAAACTATAAGCAGGAACATTTTGTAATGTTGTAGAGCAATCACCCATTAAAATGAGCAAAACTATCCAAAATGATTCAGCTTTTGTATGTCATAGTATGTTTTCTACAAGCTATGGTGCAAAGAAAAACGTCAATCATCTCATAACCTTAGAACTCCCAGTACGGCACATGGGAGGATGAGGGTTTAGGATAGTGTTAAACATTTATTGGATTCACAAGTTTGCACGTTAAGCCTACATGGACTTACCAATGCACTCGATATCCAGTGAGTAGTCATTCGTGGACTTGTGACTATTTGTTTGTCTTCTAGAGTTATTATTTTCTCTTCTTCATTTTTCTCTCTTGCATAGAAAGTATTTATAGAATTACTTATAAAACTGTCCTTTTCATGATGCGTCGAGACTTGCCGATCATTCCCTTTGGAACTAATCATTTTATTTTTACAAGTCTTTCGAGATCTTAGCAAGATTATAGTTAGACTAATCCTTGTGAATAGATAACGCAATGATGTCTCATGACTTAGACAATCTCAATTAAATTCATAATATTAACATAAAAATATCTCATGATTTAAATAATTTTAATTAAGTTCATGACATTATTGTAAGGATATGTAAGACAATTCTAACTAAGTCGGTTATAATTCTATAATTTTTTTTAAAAAAAAATTATTTATGAAACCTGTCCCCTCTTTTTTTGTATCCAACCCGAATCCAATTAATTTATGTTCTTTTTCCCGTCTTCCAAATTCACTGAAAGTGTTTTCTGATCCGGGTTAATTAGCCTAATACCTAAAAATCCGATCCGCTGTCATCCAATGTGATTGATTGGAATAATAATCGCGAAGACGACGGCCAACGGTTGGTCGTTAGGTAGAAGGTTTGGTAGGCGGTTCGGTTGGTAGGTTGCGGGTACGATCAAATCAAATGCACGAAAATAAAGGCATCGCCATCTCCCCTTTCCGCATCCCGTCGACGTCTGAAGTCGCCCGTCCTGCTCCAGTGTCGGTGTGGCGTATGGAGACCGCCTACTTCTCGTCCCTTTCGGTCTTTCCCGCCGCCGCCGCCGCCGGAAAGAATGTGCGCCCACTCTGCGTGGCTCGGCCGGGGCGTCGGGGCTTTGCGGCCGGAGCAGGATCGAGCAACGGGGGGAAGAGCGGCGGAGGATGCGCCGGGGTGCCCAACTCCAACTACGTGGTGCCGCTCGATAAAGCGACCTCGTCCCTCGCCCGTCCCCTGAACGAGATCCTCAGGGACCTCAACAAGAGAGTGCCCGACAAGATCATCGACACCGCTGACAACACCATCCCTTGGTAATCTCCATCTTCTCCGTCATGTGCTTCTATGAATCAAGAATTTCCTAACGCTATATCAACGAAATTGGTACTAATGATTGGTGGATTCAGAGAATCCCCCCAAAAAGGACACCTTTTCCCCGTTTATAATTAGGATGGAATGAGTAATATTTGATCAATTTTCTTCGGGGATGCAACACATATTGTGATTATTGATGATGAATTCTGTCTGATCAAAACCGGCATGGCTGCCGGATCTGGTTGATCGATCGAATTCTCTCTTCTACATTTCCATAAATCTCCATGGGAACTGAGAAGATAAAAAAAGAGTCGGAAAGAATGGTGTCATTTTTATTGTTGCCATTACTTATTACTTACCACGCGGTCTTACAAGTTCTCGAACGACTACAAACTGTTACTTTGCATCTCGAAGGGGCTACGTTAATAGTACATGTCTTTTTCCTCCAATAACCTGCATATAAACTATGCAAATGAGTTGGCACCTTCATTAGAAACTTGTTTTTCACATCAAGGACCATTAACAATTTAATTTTGATGGATTACTTCCTACTGACATCTATAGAAGGGAAGGCAAAAAATAAATCATGTTCAGAGAGGTTTCGAGATGGAGAAACATGCTGCCATTGATCTTTTGTACAGTTTACTGATACTTTTCTTGCACTAAGTGCTATGTAGATCTTGTTTCTTGACTGGGTTGACTCATTTGTTGTTTGTATAGGTACCACACCAATAGAATGCTGAGCTTTTATGCCCCAGGTAAATCTCTCTTCCTTTATGTATATTAGCTGCCTATCAGTATGACTTCTCATGTTTTTGTTCTATCATCATAGACTCAATAGGAGCATCATCTCTGATGTACTAGAATCTAACCTACTTCCAGAGGGGCTTTATGCTGCTTCAGTTTTCTACAGAGTAGTAGAATCAATGCATCTATTATAAATAAATTGCTTGTTCTGCATTATTTTATTGTACTTTCCACTGTTACCATTGTGATACATCAGAATGTTAGTTGTGTATACTTTCTTTTCAATTTTCTCAGGTACTGGTAGCAACTAAGTGAACCACCATAAAGATTAAAATAACGGCAAGTTTAACGGTCCAACAGAATCGAGGATGTATCATGTGACACTCGTAGTTTAGTCAGATTTGAATTGATCCATAAATGGGATGTAATATCGTTAACTCGGGCCTAGATAATTTAGGTCAATGGATCGGTGTTAAAAAGCTAATTATCATGACAAATACTATTAGAGGTAATCTAATATTGCAATAGACCTTAGTAGGAAAGAGACACTCGTGGATGAAGCCGGAGAGATTTCACCTTTTTCGAGTCCAAGCATGATGTATATGTCATAGTTTATAATTGACTATCATCCTGGTTTAAAGGCAGAAATTTGCTAGTGCGTGATAGTTCTGTTCTGCATATTCTTCTTCTGTTATGTAGCTTGATTTATTTAGTTGTTGCTAACTCATTGGTAGATAGCTTTCTACTCAAAGAAGTTAGATAGTACTGTGGCACTCCAAGAGATGCACCTTCCTGCATTTGGCGTTTCCTTTCAAAGCTATCCTATGTTTGCCTCAACATGGTGCACATTAATTGCCATCCACACAATTATATAATGTCTTCCTAAACTTTGAGTCAGAACATGTTTTCTCTTAGTCCTGCAGAGTTATATGAAGGGTTTAACAAAATTTTCAGTGGTTTAGACCTTTTATGAGAACGGCAGGATTGCCCATTCTTTCATTTCTAACTTCTTTACCACTACTTGTGTCCTCAGGCTGGTGTGGAGAAGTACGCGATGTTAGATTCTCAAATTATGGTACTGTGACCGTGGTGTACCGACTCACCGTTAGAGGATCAGATGGAGAGGTATTTATCTCGGTTACATTTCTCAACCTATGCTTCATTGTGTTAATCTCTCGGGTTTCTATGAGTAGAATGCTTTTCCAAACAAGTAAGACAGGCACCAAATTAAATCAAGTAGAATGAACTCTCGAGATTTTAGAGCTTCAAATGCCCAGTAAACCATAATATGGTCATCCACCTGGAAAATTCTAAGATTTCTCTAGGTCTGCGGAATATTATGCTGCTTCTCAGTAATCAGAAGGTTAGTAGAAGGGAGCTCAACTAAGATACGAGCGATCGCTCGATTCAAAAACCAGTCCCTAAGTCGCCAAGCTTCTGCAGCAGGCACCCACTACCATGAAAGCACGCACACTGGGATTCAATAGTTTGCCCGTGATCTGTTTGTGTTCAATCACCTTGAGCACAAGTAACAAGGAATTCTACAAAGATTAGCCTTCATGTTTTGGTATTTGAGTTGATTTCAAGGCACAGAGGGCTTCTCTATCACACCAAGGACATTCACCATCCTCATGAGGTTCAATGTGTTGATCTATGTGGGAAACCGGCTACTTGGTAAATCATTGGAACGTCAGATTCCTCTATTTGGATTTCTTACTAGTGCTGCATGCATTGTTGCAGGCTCACCGTGAGTCCACCGGAACAGTGTCCGTGAACGACGGCCAGCTTGACGACCCAGTTGCAGCAGCTGAAGAATTGGCCTTCTGCAGAGCCTGCGCAAGATTTGGTTTTGGCTTGCATCTGTACCATGAGGACTGAGCATTGTATATCAAGTCACTCTTTACGAGCAATCTTGTAGTCCTTACATGTATGCGATGAATCATCAACACAACAAGCGTGAGCCTGTTATTTTACTGTCAGGAAAAGATGAATCTCGTGTGCTCTAAGTAGAGAACCTTATATGGTGAATGCAATCAAAATTGGGCCACCAAGAAATCTAGGATTCATACTTGTAATGTTATTTGGGAGGATCTTTTTACTCCCGACTTGTCGTTTAACTCTCCAAAATGACTTGCAAAAGTCATTTGATAGAGCTATGAAATCTTAATAGATTCTTCTTTTTTCTGAAAAAAAAAACAAGAAATACCTGGCATTCACTCTACTGTGTTTGATTTGGTAGTTCCTCATTCATTATTATATATCATCAATTTGCACACTGGACCAATCAAATCAAAACATGTCAAAGACACAAACATGAGCTGAAGACATGCACAAAGTACAACTTATATCAGGGGGTATTCGTATAATACTAGACTTTGGGTAGGAAAACAGGAAAAAATCTGGTGATTTGAGGACCTGGACAGAATTAACTTATTGTAAGGTCACATTAGGTAGAAATATGTCACCCACCAAAAATATGCTTCAGTTATGATGGCTTATATTTGGCCATGGCATTTCTTATGAAAAACACATGCGTTCCAGGTGATTTCATGGCCTATGTTCTAGGATAAAGATACAATCACGACAACATAAACAAGTGCGCCAAATACAAACTGATGCTTACAATTGATGGCAAATATTTCGCGGAACTGAACCTGCACGATGGTCTGCACTGCCTTAATTAACTGATGGCACCAGAAACTATCAGATACATGAGGCTATTCCAGGCTTGGTGCTACCTCAGTTGGATTTGCCTCAAACACATCAGTGTTTGATGCCTCTGGTTCTTCTAATAGCTCGCGGGACTGAATAGACTCCTTGTAGACAGGTGTTTGCCTAAAATCAGTTGCGCCTTCGTTATATGTAGCAACAGCAATCCCACAAGCAATCAGCTGAGAAAGCATTGCCTCAGTCAGAACATACCCAGTGGAATTCAAGTGGTAACCACTATGAGAATAGTATAGCATGCCCATTTTATTCTTTGCAGTCGGTATATAACTACCATTACATGACATCAAAGAGCTCATGATCCAATATGTTGAGGTCAAAAACTCAAAAAGAAAGGATTTCTATGACTCAAAAAACTATACTAATAGCAGAAACCTAAAGATCGATTCCGTTCGGAGCCCTGCAGGCTGTAAACTGCAGCTAAAAGCATCTTCTAAACATGCCAAAAAGATGGTATAGCAAATTATATGGGTGATTTGCCTCCGACAAAGATGAATTCTATTTTATATTTAGTAAGACATACTGAAAATGCCTCGTATGACAGCTTTGATTTTGGGAATGCAATTGTAGAAAAAAGCAACTAAGGAATCATCTCATCAATAGCATCCTTTGAAGATAAAAGCTACCTTGCAAACTAACTACAAATATAACCTTTGAAGAATTCATTTCTTTTAATCTACCAAGACTTAGCTAAACAGACAACAACCATATGCTTTACCGTGCAAGCACATCGACAATCCAAGAAGGAAAAGGATAAGATTTTGCAAATTCTTTTGCACAAGCACTAAATTTATATTGTTTTTCAAATAACATAACAAGGAGTATTACAATCTGAAGACTGACCACAATATCTAGGCATTAGTGTACACTTAGAAATAACAACTGTATGTACCGATAGTTCTCAAAGAATAACATTTAACTAACTTTCCTGGAATAGAGACCATGTTAAGGTAGACAATCACAAACCGATGGTTACGACGATATCTTTCCCTTTGAAGGAAAATATCGGGATACTTCTTTAAACACCTATGGTCTTCATGATGATCCACTAAGTATAGGTTCCTCTCTCTTTCAATTTTTGTCATTCAATTGTTCTACAAAGCTCTCAATCACTGCAGTTTACACCTAGGAATCAGATTCTGGCAAATTGTGATCACAGATTTGCATGAGATAAAGAGTGCTGGGATAATTAAGACAAATTCAACATCTAAAGTGATGCATGTGGCTGCCTCTTGTTCTCTCCTACAACCGGCTCAGGCTTCGTTTCCATGTACAAGACTAGTGATTCTTCTTGGACTTCTCTTATAAATGACTTCACAAGAATAGTTATTCACAAAAATTAGACAGCTAATTCGCTAATTATGAAGAAGAATGAGAACAATAAAACCAGAAGAACGAAGCAGCAATTCAAGATTTCCCCAAACAAGATATCATGAGCAAGGAAAGCAAGAGAAGTTCTAACAATCAACAAGAACAGGAAACAAATAGGCTAAACTGTAAAGATGGTAGTAGGCAAAAAAGAATGAGAACGAGAACGACAAATCATAAGCAGAGAAGGCAGTAGAAGTTCTAGCAATCAACAAGAACAGCAAAGGGCACGAGAGCAAATAGGGTAAACAGTAAATATAGGGATCCAAACAAAGTAGTAGGCAGGGGGAGGGATTACGGCAAAGACGATGCCGAAGGCCCACTGGTACTGGACGAAGAAGCCGAGGGCGTTCCACTGGGGGCCCTCCCAGAAATCCTTATCCTCGCCCTGTAGCACCGGCATCGGCGTCGTCGAGTACTCGAACCCCTCGATCCCCCCTCCTCCTGGGCTCTCCATGGGGAGCATCCCCCCTCCACCAACCTCCGCCGGCGGCGCCTCGTCGTTCACCGTGGTGGCGCCACCCTTCTTGTCCCGCTTCTCGAGGCGGCGGGAGCGAGAGGAGAGGCCCTTCCTCGCACGCGCCACGTGCGCGGCACCGCGACTGGTGCGAGCGGGGGAGGAGGGGATGGAGGGGAAGGAGTCCTGGTGCCGGGCGGCGAACACACCGGCGGGCCCGGCCATGCTCGAGATCAAGGAGAGAGACATAGTGGGCGGCAAAGAGATGAGCGGGAATCAGTTGCTACAGGTTCGCCGTCGGAGGCATCAAGAACCGCCCCTCTGGTTTCGCTCTCTTGGCGATGCCAAAGATAAGGAAATGAGACGCTCCTCTTTTTGCCAATTTATATATATGTATAAATGAATTGTGTGTGTGTATATATATATACATATATATATACAGCAGTCATTATCTATGCAACGATACCGAATTAGATCTTTTAGTAAATCCCCCTCCAAAATTAAGTTTGGCCTCCAATACCATATAAAACACAAAAAATCTAATAACTTAAGCCGTCATAGATATATATTAAGCTTGACATCAAAGCTTCGGATTAAAATAAAAAATCTCTAATTCAGATATTAAAAATTTAAAATCAAATAACCAATAAAACTTTTAAGATTGATTCAAACTGAATTTATTAAATGATTGCTGGGAGTCACAGAAAGAGGACTTATTTTTCAAACTCTGAAAAGATATGTAAGAACTGAAAATTCTTCATGGAGTTGTGTCCGCCACACAGATCGGGCACCAATAACGCACCTGATGACCTGAATGATTCAAGGCCACCAAAGCTCAAGATTCATATCTTCCACCACAAGAAGCATATAGAAATCTCCACAAACGAATTACTGAAGACGAACAAGAATCCAATCTTTCAGAAATATTAGCATCCCAGTATGTTTCTCCACTAGGCAGAGGAAGAGGTGGACGATTAACAAACACAAGATTCTGGCAACACCTACTTAAACGATAGAATCTATATGGACGATAAAACGATAAATCACTAGATCATGATCACTGGCCATCTCCTGATTCCTTCTTCGGAGCTTCCTTGATCTCATCAGCTCCATCCTCCTGCCCGGCAAAAACCAGTTAGCGAAAAGTGGTAATGGTGTGTCGATAAAGTTCAGTACCAACCAATGAAATAAACTGACCGTGATATCCGAGGTCCATAATGTCAAGTTGTCTCGGAGAAGCTGCATGATTAGAGTACTATCCTTGTAGGATTCTTCGCCCAAGGTATCCAGTTCAGAGATGGCCTCATCAAATGCCTGTAACATCAGAGTAAGTTCAAACAAGATGAACCAGAATATTTTCTTCGATCTGGAAGAGTCAAGCAGATCAACCCTCTGGATTGGTGAACCAAGAGCTCAACAAATCAACAAATGTTCTAATCCTTGTCAAACATGTTCCCAATGAAACCTAGGTTCTTAAAAACTCAACGGTTGTGTACTGATTGACAAACTAGCTCACTGACCTAACTATTGAAACCTGTGAATTTCAAAGAGACTTATAAAAATTATCGGTTTAAACAAAGCAGGTTTTTTTAGTTTTTGCATGCTTAAAAATCCAACTTAAATCCATACAAAAAACAAAATGATTTAGATGATCTTGTTGACCACAATCACAGTGAAAACTAAATTTTAGCTACTCTCCATTGTCAAATCATAAAATAGGCTTCCAATGCAAGAACCCGTGAACATAGTTTTGACTTTTGAGATCTGCTACTACCTTTCCTCGTCTTACTCTGGGAGAAGTTCCATACTCTAGCCAGCCATGTGACATTAACTACAAAGCTGAAGTTATTCAATGCAGATTTCAGGTTTTTTTTTATTGCAAAACTCTTATAAAGCATTTTTAAGCCTTTCTTTTTTACTAGATAATATTCAAAGACAGTATTTTGCCTACTTAAACTACCCAAAAAACACTTAGGAAGGACCAATGAAATCTCTAACAACACATATGAATGTATATAGTATGAAATTTAACTCGATACCAATAAACTGAAAAGAACCTTAACAGCGTTGTCACTTAAACTGATACCCTAGCTACATGAAAACACAACTATGATAGTTCTCTTATAGAGTAAAGATAATACACATGGTATGTAGTCCCACCATAATTAGGAAAACAATTTTATATTTCAGAATACATCAACTGTTACATGAAATTTCCTATTTTAAAATTATTTAACTCTGCCTAGAATCTGTGCAACAGAAATTCAAATGTATACACAATATTAATGCAACCAAAGCAATCTGAATCCAGAAGATGTATTTTCAAATCTCACATTTCTACTATATTTTACAATGAACTTAGTTGCTAGCCCTTTTTTTTTTATAAAGGTCTCTATAAAAGCTCCAAGATAACATTTCACATCAAGTCAGATAGAGTCAGGAACAATTTAAACATCACACATGTATATCAAGCTGAGTGTGGTTTTGAGATAAACCTGCTTTGCAAGGCTGCATGCACGGTCTGGTGAGTTAAGAATCTCGTAATAGAACACAGAGAAGTTAAGTGCCAGCCCAAGCCTTATCGGATGAGTCGGAGCCAATTCAGCTAAAGCAATATCCTGTAATAAGTTTTGTCAAACATCATATTTTGAACCAAAATTTACAATAGTACCTTAGAAAGAGAATAAAATAAAAGTTCCAGTAGAAAGTATGCATTACACAAACATTAATGTCAACAGTTATGAGTATAAGCCCACATATATATATGGCATCTTGGAAAAAAGGATAGCCTAGTGCACAAAACTCCTGCCAAGCTCTCAGTCTTTCTCCTACAAACAGAAATTGTTTCTGTGACCTCTAATCTGGTCGCCAGGGTTGCAAAGAAGCAAACTTACCATGCTGAGAAACCTCACTTTCAACCATACCAGGGTTGTTTCTTTTTATTTTTTTGCTCTCCCAAATCCATGATGAATAAGTCACTTCACATACCTCTGTTTTGTCTAAAAGTTAGATCCTCAAAAGAGAGTAACGTTTTCTTAGCATTGCGCTGGGTTACTTCAGAGGACATATGATAAAGATGGAAAAATCAGCAAAAGGCTTACAGAAAAATAGCACATACCTGCGCAGATTTGTAAGCCACCAGAGTGCTCTCAGCTGCTTCTTTCCTCTCAGCTCCAGTCTTGAACTCTGCAAGGTACCTAAGCACAGATCCAGAACAATTCCATAATTACCAAGATTAAAAGATGAAATAATCAACTATCTTCAACTGGTGAAGAAATCTATTCAATTTCTCAGAGGACTATGCTTAATCTAACCTGTGGTAGTCACCCTTCATCTTAAGGTAAAACACCTTGGACTCGGCGGCGCTCGCAGAGGGGACGAGGTGAGAATCAAGCAGCTTCAGGATCCCATCACAGATCTTGCTGAGCTCGGCCTCGATCCTGCCGCGGTACTCTTTGATGAGCGCGACATGCTCCTCGTTCCCGCGGCTCTCCTCCTTCTGCTCGATGGATGAGACGATCCGCCAGGACGCGCGGCGAGCTCCGATCACGTTTTTGTAGGCCACCGAGAGGAGGTTGCGCTCCTCCACGGTGAGCTCCTCCCCGCGGATCGTCTTCACCACCTTCTCCATGAACTCCACCATCTCCTCGTACCGCTCTGCCTGCTCCGCCAGCTTGGCCATGTACACGCTCTCCTCGCGCGACGACTCCACCGGAGACATTCTGCTCGATCTCTAGTAAAGTATTTCCTCTCTGCCGAATCATGAGCAACAGATCGACATCAAAATGATAACTTTCACCATTCTTTACGCCCCCCAAATCAGGAAAAATGAAGGGTTTGCATAAGACAATAAATCCCCAAAGAAATTAAATCCCAGCACGAAAAGTCGGCTATCAGATGAACTCATTGGCACAGAAGGATCCCCAAACACGTAAATGTTGGGATTTAGCGATCAAGAACGATATTATGCAGAGGCACAGGAATTCGAAGAACAGAGTTAACATTCACCGAATCGAGACGCTTAGGGTTCTTGCTTTCCTCTCTTTCCGTGAGGACGAGTTGCGCCGCTCGACCGGATTTCAATTTGGGTTGTTTGGGCCTTTTTTAGGGGAAGAGAGGGCGAGGTGATAGGAAAACAAAGAGAAAACTTAGTGTACCTTGCAGTTCAGTACCCGTGACTACACCCTGTTGTTATATGAACCAACCTTAAAACTAACTTATCATAAGGCGGGTAGTTGAGTGGGTAGAAACTGACGGGTAGGAAAATTGGTATTGGAAAAGAAAGGGTTATTGAGGTCCTCCTCCGGAGGAGGGCCCAACACGTGGACGGAGCAGACGGGCCACCGTCGGCTGGACCACGCGGAATGCAGGTCCTTTGCGCAGCCCAATGACGTGCTGCCAAATTGACACACAGGCACGCGTCGACGTCACCCAACGGCTCGGGTCGCCCGCAGCCCTGTTTCGTGCCATCGATGAGACGGGTGATCAAACGGGGTTAGATAACGGGCGAGGATACGATATTACGGGTTGTGGATAGATCCGATTAGATTCAGATCCGATGACGATAGATACCCTTGCTCGTAACTTGTGACCCGTTAAGAAGAAATAATGGACCGCGACGCTTGGAAGGTGATGTTATTTGAGATTGCTATCGAGGCATTTTAAACATGATTTGATGTGACAAGATGGCATTCACTTTATTCCGTCGCTTTCTTCCCATCAAGCCTTCGGAAAGCTTCCGAGCCGTTGACGAGAAATTATTGAGATTTGGATGTGGATGGGGATGACAATAGATTGAGATTATTTGTTTGTGACAATTTTACCTACTCAATCTACCTAAATTGGCAGTGATGCCGATGTATTGATCGGTTGCTGATACGATATATATCAAACCATACCAATGTGTGGACGTATGGTATGATGGAGCATGTATACGATATATATCAAACCATACCAATGTGTGGACGTATGGTATGATGGAGCATGTACCAATCCCCTGTTAGATCGACACATATACATAACGGTATGACGAACCTTGATAATAATAATATTATAATTATAATATTTTATATAAAAATTAATCTTTTTCTTAAATTTAAAATAGTATTGACCGTTGATCCTCTGGCATTGAAAGAATCCCATTTGGTTAAAGTAATATAAGTGTTTTTTTCTTATTTGAAACAAAAACATTGCATTCAGAGAGACTCTTAGATCTTAGGTTTACTTACTCATCGAAATTAGGTTTGAAAAATGAATAAAACTTCAATTATATCGACAAAATGAATTGGCATATGGAACTCTATTATGTTAGCATCTACCTTGTAGAGAAGCATAATGAACAAGAATAAAATACCATTATTAAGATGTTGAGGCATGAACAGCTTCAAATAAGATAAAATTACATGCACTAATTAATATCCACCACCATCGGATTCTCCTTCTCTATCCTTTCATGTTATCAAGAGGGGGAAAAAAAATAGTATCTAACAAATCTCATAGCTCAAAAGATCATATTCCTTTTTTGTTTTTTAGAGATAAAAAGGACAAAGATGAGATACCTTTATCAAGGTCGAAGTCTTTATGGAATAAGCTACCTGATATCTTTAAGAAGCAGGATATGAGATTTCTTGATTGAAGTCCAAGAACTCTTAAATTTCACCTATTAACTCTGTTTATACACGTTATATTATCCAGGAACCCTCTCGGCAACAGCAGAGCAGGCATCCTCTATCCGTATTTCTTTGTAATGCACAAGGCATTTCATTACTGGCAGCCACCCAACTAAAAACTGATCTGAGCAGAGTAAAAATTGATTGCATGCAGAAACACAAATAATTGGGACAACACTGCTGCTTCTTGTTGCTCTATCAAACATTTGTCAGAGATCATGTTGGTAAATGAGGATTCTAAAAAATGCCAGGTAAGACACATTGTCAAGGTAATAAGACCAATTCATGCACATTTATTACATTCCTCTTCAATCCTCATTTTTACCGCAAAAAGCATGACACCAGCAATTTGTCTTAACTAATTATCCAATCTGATGATGAGTTAACAACAACAATAATAAGCAATATGTTAGTTTTCAGAGTTTTGGATAGGGAGGTTCCTCAGCTACATTCCTACTGAACCTGCTTAATCCAGATCATGATACTCGTTAATCAGGTATGACACAGATTTATGTAGGAGAATAGGTGTCCGAGGCGATTTTAAGATGGGTTTTGAGCACCGCGGATCCCAATCTATCATCATTCCTATATGGCAACAGATCAGATGCCTATCCAACTTGCATAAGCTAAATTAGGATACATATTAACCAGATTAATGTGTGCTAGTGGGTTTGGGATGGATTCAGATACTTGGATAGTAAATCTCAAGTTCGGGAATGGGCATGACAAAATTCACAAGTATCTCATTATCATTCCTACTTTTTGAGCCAATAAGCTCTCTTAAGAGAGACATCACTACATAACTTTAGGGAAGTGAAATGCTATTTTTATCATTTGCAGCAGTTGTTTCTTGTCTTCCTGCTAATGTGGAAAAGTACACCTTGCCTAATTAGCACGTTTGTAGATCTATTTTGAGTATTCATGAACCACCTCAAATGATCTTTGGCACAAGTCCTCCTTAGTTGTTACTATCACAATATTTTAAATTACATTTTCTTTCTACTCTGTTTGCTTTGATAACTCCACATGTACCTCAACATCCTCGTCTTCTGACACTATGTTCTGATCACGCTATCTTTGATTTTTTTGTTTTCTTTTTTTGGTTCTCACCCATATAAAGAATTTGATATCACAAAACTATCTAAATGTCCCTCTCCATTCTGATCGGTCCTCTTTAGTATTATAAGTAATATCTTCTTCCAACTATCCTATAAGTTAAATGTAAGGCCTAAGACAACATAAGTTTTAGCTTCTGGAGCTTCATCCATCTGCGCCAACCATACCTTAAAATTTTCTCTTGATGCCACTAAGTTGCAATTCACATATGAATCCTTTGTTAAATCCGGCACGGTCCAAAATCTCATCCTAGTCTGTTATCAAGAACAGCAATACATATTTGAATGATTAAGCTCCAAAAGTAGCAAGTCAGAAAAAGCAATAAAGATTTAAATGCCAACAACAGAGCAAACTACAATTACTCAAGTGGATTTGCAACCTTATATGATCATATTCCAGTTCATACCACTCAAAGTGCTCAAATAATTGACATAACATTCAGAATAAGTTCAATGGTAACAAGCAGCTTATTGTACAAACCTTGATAGTTTCCTAAACATAGTGTAAATTCATTTGAATGCATCAACGTATTCAGGAGAACACGTTAGCATAGAAGCACTACATTCAATTAGCAAGAATCTTCCCTTTCTCAATCAAAAGAAGTCAGCACAATAAAAGTTAGTTCTTTTAAGAAGAAGGAAGGCATCGGAACATCAAGCAGTGGAATTAATTAAACACTCACCTCATAGTCTTGTGCAACATACAAGAAAACCACAATCCAACCCCACTCCCATCAACTTGCTTCCACAATCAAAATGCCAACTTGTCTGAATAATTAGCATCCTCCTACTACCCCCACAGCTCAGACAAACCCGACTTCCCTGAACTGCGTCCTAACTTTAGGTGGCCTGCCCCTCGGCCTCTTGGCCAGACCAGCCTGCCTGGGGGCAGCGTCAGAAGGGGCGTTCTTGCGGGGGCGACCGCGGGGCCGGGGGATCTTGGCGGGAGCAAGGGGGTCGGCGGGCTTCGGCGGACGGCCGCGCCGCCTCGGAGCGGCGTCGGCCGGGACGGGGATCTTAGCCTTGGGCGGCCGCCCGCGGCCGCGCTTGATGGGCGGCGGCGCCGTGTCCGGGCAGGACCGCAGGTATCCGCCGTCGACCAAAATCAGCTCGCCGGTCTCCGTCATCCGGGCGAGGTGGGCAGCCAGCAGCGAAGGATGGGACGGCGGCAGCTGGCCACTGTGGGAGGACTCGATGTACTCGGAGATGGCCGACTCGCTCGTCCCGTTATCCTCACCGAACGCCGAGACCGCGGTCAGAATCATCTGGGGGAGGGAAGCAAGAGATCGACAAAGATCAGAGGGAAGAGCAGGAGCAGTAGGATAGGGGGTCAATTAGGGTTCATGGAGTACTACCTCAGGGTACGGAGGGAGGGGGTGGGTCCGCGGATCTTCTTCTGTGCTCATTGGACTACGGGGGGTGAGCGACTCTGTGGGGTTGTGGTCGGAGAGGGAGAGGGAGGAGGAGACAGAAAGGGATCGGAGGAAGAATAGTCTGTCTGCTAATGGGATGGAATTAAGTGTGACGCAGTGGGACGAAAGGGAAAGTGAGGGGGAGAGAGAAAGAGAGGGGTTATATATTAGGAAATTAGTAGACAAGGAGGAGAGCAATGGGTGGGAGTTGGAGTCATATAATGCCTAATTTTTATTATTATAAGAATATTATATAAGTGTAAATAACTGCTGCTTAAAGCATGTCAATAATATATATATATATATATATATATATATAGGGTGATTATTTTCAACCTCATTTGATAAATTTATAAAATAATATCTTGTCTAATCATCACATGATTATGAATTATTCATCGTTTATCCTTTACTAATAAATATATATATATATATTTGGAATGATTTTAAAGTTTAAAATATTATTAATGTGAAGAATTTTCTTCGAACAAATGAGATTCTTGATTTAGATTTTATATTTTTTTTATAAAAATATATAGCGAAAGTAAAATTCAAAGCGAAGATCTTACGATAAATTATCAAGATATTTAATGCCTTCTTTAAATATATTGAATCTTTAATCTTTAATAAGTAGGCTTAGTATATCATTACTTGACTAATATTATATATATATTTATTTATTTAAATAATGTTCTTTCCATCAAACTTAATCATTATTAAAAGAGACACCGTAGAAACTATTTGAAATTATGAAGGTAGAATTTAAATGCAGGAAAGAAAATAATGTCACAAAAATTTTCTAGCCATTAAGAAATCAACACAGCCATGGCTCTTAGAATCAATCACCAGAGAGAAATGGAGAGTGCAGCAATGTCAAAACAAATGGAGCTTCCAGAGTTGCACATCCTGTCTTCCACGAGTTGCAATTCAAAATCCCATCAGATCATAGCGTAAATGTAGGCATATGCAACCAAACTTCATTGCAGCATATTTTAAGTGGGTCAAATATAAGGAAGGACATGCAGTCATGCCAAGGTAAGATAGATCGATATAGTACATAGGAAAACGTATTCGACCAATGCAAACTTCAGGTATTGGAATGTTTTTTGTTTTGAGGCAATTTGAGGATTGGAAATATGAACTTCATTTTTCTTGCTTAGTTCTGCAACGTACCATATTGCAACTCCGTTTTGGTACTACAAACGTTACACTCCCTGTCAGCTGGTAATCGATCACAGATTTTTCTGATAGGAAATCGAGTCGCCTACGAAGTGTTCGACCAGCGACGAATGCTGAGTGACACGTTTCGTCTTCTTATTAGGTGTCTTGAGTGGGCGCTACTTTAAAATAAGCCGAAGCTCGCGAACCGGTCTCCTTCCTCCCTCCCTCCCCTCTGGAAGCAGCGCGTGACGCTGAGACTACGGTGGAGAGGTTAGCCGAGGCCTGGTGGGCGTCGATGAATTGGGTACCTGTCTCCGCCGACAGCAGAACAGCGACGGCGACGGTCGCCTTGTCCCGGTTCTTCCGCCTTTGGCGGGCCACGGCGTGACGTCCCGCCGACAGACCACGGGATCAATGGCATTCCAGGGAAGCGGATGGACGGGCTTCTCGGCCTCCGGCCAATCCCGTTCGAGATAGAGCCTACGGTGGGCCCCAGGGAGCCTCTTAATCCCGCCACGATTAGATTGACACGTCACTAATAGCGAATATCTGGGACCCACACTCCGCATGGTGGCTTTCCGGCTTCCTACGAACATAAACTACTTCGGCTACCTCTACGCCCGCCACGCCGCCGGCGAGCGCTCTACTTGGAGCATTGGCTTCTACCCCGGCGATGAGCTACACCGAGAAGCAGCACCCGGCCAGCGCCGTGGGCGCCAAGATGGTGCGCGCCTGCGACGGCTGCCTCCGCCGTCGCGCCGATGGTTCTGCGACGCCGACGACGCCTTCCGCCGCCAGGACTGCAATGTCTCCGCCCGCACCGCTAACCCACTCGCCTGACGCCACCGCGCATACGCCGCAAGACTTCCGCATGTCCTCCTTCCACTATCGTAATTTTATAATTTTATTTTTTTATATTAAATTTTTTTTATGTCATTACATTCATTACAATTATGGATCTCTTTTTTAAATTTTAAAAATAAAATTATAAAATTTTATCTATTTTAAATTACTTTAAATAAAAAATAAAAAATAATAATTGTTCGAACCTCAGTTCTTGGTTTTGGAAAATTGGAATCTGACAGTTCTGGAACCGTGGCGAGGACTATCTATAGAAAAGGTTTTGTATGCTAATTTGTTAGTATTCCACTAATTATGATCAATCAACTACGTGAAGAGGATTAAATTAAAACATAATTATTATTTAGATGTCAAGATGGTTAAGTAGGGATAAAGATGGGATGAGGTTGCAAATCAGTTTCAGAGCATAATCACAAGCAATAGAATTTTACTGCAGCAAACCTCTTTATCTATTGACGTAGCTTTATACGAATGAAGAAGAAACAGAGAATAAATTGTACAAAAATATTAAAGTACAAAGAAGATAGATAGATTAATCCTACATTAATCATTAAGTGTTTGACAACGGCACATCCACATTTTGGATATCAAAGACTACATACCACAAGCTTGTCCTTCTGCCGTTAGCTTTATGAAATGGTTGGCGAACCAGATGTCGAGAATTTTTTGCCATTCCTGCAACTTCCATACAGCAGTAGATACTCGGAAGTGAGATTAATCTATCAAACCTGACAAAACATACAGCTATATATTCCTACATGATTGACTCGATTTTAGACAAATTTATAAGACATCATACATCCTCGCAAAATTTCATGCAGAACAGAGTTCATGTAATTTCAACTACGATCTTTATTTGGAAACGCACATACAAAACTCTTATATGCCAGCAACCCATCAAACACTTGGGAGATGAATGATCCACCTCGTGGCCAATGTGAAGGGAGAAAAGATAATTTATAGCATGTTAAAATGGAGACCAAAGTTCATGTGACAATGGAAACATATCTCTATCTCATAAAGATAATTTTATCAGCACAGAGATAGTCCGTTGACAGAACCATGCGCAAAAATTTCACTGCACCACACAAAGGAAAAAAGAAGGGAAATAAAGGAAGAAAAATCATGAACGTAACTGACAAGCAGGTGATAGTTGAAACATGAACATGAAGCACTCCCTCACGTGCAAAGAAACCAAATCGTGCACCAGGCACACAGCACACTCAGGTGTATAAGCAAAAGATCAACTCTATCTAAAGACACAGCTCATAACATAACATGCATCGATGCAGACAATGCAAACATGAATAAATTAGCAAATACAAATTGGGACATGCATCCACACAGAATAACTGCTATAAGCCACAAGGACCAGCCTTCACTCTTCTTCCTTTCTTGTTCAACAGAAAACTCCTCTCTCTTGGCATACAGGCAAATTAACACTCACGTACAAGTAGATTAGGCACAAGACTGCCAGACCATTGTCACTAGTTGCCGGGGCATCACCAGTCAAAGGGAATATTTGCAATTTCCCAGCTTGAATTGTTGTTCCATGCCATAGGCAATTTCATGGGCAAAGCCATTCATGGAGAATGAATGATACAGAATCAGAAAGGACTGATCACTCCACTAAAATTGTAGGCAGCCATTGGAGCAGTGGTCTACAAGGTGAAGAACACCAGCCTGTAGTTGTCCTGAGCCTATGTCTCTGGAAGAGTAGAAAACAAGATCAAGAATAAACAAGCAGTAATGAAACAAATCTGAATTTTTATGTGCTGTTTTTCACTTACATTTACAAGATGTACATGAGACACGAAGATTTTTATGAGATTGTTCGAATGAAACAACTTGCAAAAGCAATACAACTTAAGTTTCAGATTTTGGCTGTGGATCCTCCTTCCAACCCTTGCTGAGCAAATCATAGTTGATCGATGCAAGCTGTGACAGGTTCTAATCACCAAAGACAAGAGAGTTCAGGATCAAGTTAACGGAAAATGCAGAAAACAAGTCAAAAAGAATATATCTAAATACAGGAATGGCTCTTCTTGGAATGGTATGAAATTTAGCTTATTTTATTATCCTCACTAAACCTTAATGCCAAATCACTCTGATGCAGATTTATAAGAAGCATATTTATGTAAATTACACTTTTAACTTTGTGGAAGCTAAATGGATGTATTCATTTGCCAACGCAATGTCCTGACTCTCTGATAAAAGTCCAAACCAACAAATTAATCATGACTGATTACCAAGTCAACATGGCTGTTGCCATTCCCTTGTTTCCAACAAGATACTATTGATTACCTACTGAAACTGGTGTCATCTGCTACATAATGATGCACTTGGATGTTGCAGCAGCAAATTTTGTAGTAATTTTCAAGAAATTCTTGATACTTGAAGAGCTTTCACCATAGAAGGGCAATTTTAATGCCTGGTTTTTTAAGCGACAATTATGAAACACATGCTGTACAACAATAATCACATTTTTTTTCTTTTTTCATTACAGTTTAGGGTTCTGAGGGCATCAAAAGAGCTTGAATATTGAGGAAATATTTACTGGACAGTTTTAAGAGAGAATGAATCCCTTTTACTTCTAATGGCATATGGCAAACTGACAAGTTTCTTAAGCTCTTCAAGCATGCCATAACTCCAGGAGAGCAAACAGGTATAACTGCTATGGTGCTTTAGAAGTCAAGATTGATACAAATATATCTCAAACATAAGTAATGTCCAGACCAGGTTTTCAAAAAGTACTTCGCTAAACCCCTGTGTAGGAACCCGGAGACAGCAAAACACAACACAACAGCAAGACAGTACACAATATATTGGACAGCGATTATTGTTGAAAGCCAAATGTGATGAGAGTACTCCAGGAATTGAAGGCTCACAACACATTTGCATTTAAGATACCTCTCTATATAGCAGTTAGCATATCATCTATAAAATGATGCTTCTAGTACAAGAATTATGAACTTGAATCTTTACCTTAGGCTGACTAATTCTAGCACTTTACAAATATTGTCTTGAATTCTTAAATTAAAACAATTAAAAAAGTAAATGTTGCAAAGTATAATATTTGAAGGATGTCATGTGATTCTAGGTTAGTGCCAACCTGGAATATTCATCTCTAACCATACCCGAGAAAAAGTCATAAGTAAAGCAAATTGTAAAGCACAACTAAGAAATAATGCTTGGGGCATCTCATCGGCAGAATCCATCCACCACAATTAACAACCATACATATTCTACAAATTGAATGCTGTCTTCCTCATTTTGATAAAACAGAAAGTTGGGTGATCACTTTCCTAATAGCCAAAGTGAGAGAAGGCCACAATTAGACCTATGATCTAACATCCCTGATCACATGCAGACCAGATGAAGGATAAATGGGCTTGGCATGTGAATCAAATTGTATGATAAGTGACATAAGTCGAAGGTTAACAGAATCCAGAAAAAGACCCGGGTTAAAGATCAAAGGGAAAGGGAAGTATTAAGAGTGCTAAATTTGAACTCATCACCTGTTGTGATACTACAATAAAGTGATAAGTAGCATGACCACTTCTTGAGGCTTGAGACAGTAGGACAGGCCCAAACACTACATATAAACTTTTAACACATTTAAAACATGTAAACCCCCATTCAAATTCTTGAAGCCTACATATGGACTTCTAAATGTAGCATCCTTTTTTGTATCCACAGTTAACAATGGAAAAACTTGTTTTTCTTTTCTTTAAGGTCAACAAAAGGGGAAACCTGTAGAAGCTTTCAGATAATTGCACTAGACCAAAAATATTAAAGATCAACAAATTTTGTTGTAGTGCAATGTGCATGCTTTATTCTTCTCTCTTTACTTCAAACTTTTTGGGGTTTCACTCATCAAGTTAATTAACCTAATCTTTTTAACAGATGTTCAACATATGCCTATCCGCAACTACTATTTGCAGTTCCTCTACCGCTGCTGCATGATTGTAGCACATCATCTCACACTATCTTCTTTGAATGAATCTATAGAATTGCTTTCTTAATTCTATTGTTTTCGACTATCTTTGGAGTAAATAATCTTATGCCCAAGACTGCCTAAGTTACTTGTAGTGTCAGAAACTTTGACTGAAAGTAATCAACAATAGAAGAAATTAATATGATTGAGCTGAAGTTACCTTGAAAGAAAAGTTACTAAATGAATAATTGACAGATGAGCCAGAATCAAACTCCGCAAGGCCTCCACACTCATCAACCTGTTTGTCATGATTAAAACAAAAAAGATCAACATTCTTTGCAATAGAAAATTTGAATATTCCAATACAAAAGCATAATTGGTAAACATTAGTAGAAAGATTGACTAGTCAGCAAAAAGAAAATAAAACCATTATTTTCTTGAATAAATTCACCAAATAAAAAAATAAAACCACAAGCACAATTTCATACTATTTCATCATGGTGGTTGCTTAAACAACTACTGTTTCCACTTATGCTTCCATTATCACTTGAATCTTCAAATTCACTGGCTTCATATATCTGTTCGTCTGATGGGTTCCAAGAATAACGACTGGTGAAGTAACTCGTATCAAGTGCATTATCAGATGAAGGAACAAATGCAGCCTGCAAAAGTAGCAGCATTAGCAGACTCATTTTAGTATACAGAAAGGCAAATAGGAAGACAATAATTGGCATCACCTTCTGCCTTGCAAGTGTGTCCCAATTAATATCTTTGAAAAACACATGTTGCTTGACCTAGAAAATTATATTTGAGTAAACATCAAGAAGATGGAGCTTGGTATGCATAAACTAAAGACATGCAGCCATAAATTATAGTGGCTACATAAAGACAACATACTTCTGATGCACCTTTCGCTCCAAGTCTTTGATGAGGATCTTCGGTCAATAATCTGCAAGGAAGTTGGCAACAGCAGAAAATCAACATAATATCATATTCGTGTGCAAAGATCAAGTCTCCAAGACCAGACAATGAAAAAACAGAATAGTACAGTACCTTTATACTGACACAAATCTTGTTTGATATGAAAATGCAAAACAGCTAGCAATCAAACCCTTAGCAGTCTACAGCTTGTCTTGTCCATGTTTATATTGTTCGTTCAATTTAGTTTGGAACAGTAGGTTCAGTGTATATAATGCAAGGCCAGTCAGAAGAGACCTGCTATACATGGTAGACGTTGTTCTACCAGCAAAAGAAGATCAACGGGATCTTTTAACTAGTTTGATATAGCGATCCACAAATTCAACTGTTCAAAAATATATTCTTGTCCATGTATCAATTGCAGAAAGAATCTAGTTTGGGTAACAAAAAAGTATAACCTGGGTTTGGGTGCATACGGTGCAGGACCAGTTTGAAGAGACCCGCAATATCTGGGTGGAGTTTCTTTAGGATCCATAAGGGTTCCATAGAATTTAATGTTTGCTGTAATTTTTATCAGATGGAATAACAGCAGGATTCTTACAATAAGTTTATACTATAATGCAATAGATACCAACTGTTAATCTAGTAACTCAAGAGAAAAAAGGCCAAGATCAGATAGGACCTAATAAAGCTAGTTGCAGAAACTATTTTCAGCAGAAAAAAGAATCAAACTTAGAGTTATCTGACAAAATATGATATCAACAACGGATACTGATTTTTTAATCTGGGATCTTGTTTGTATGGAAGAATTCAGTCATGTCTGCTTCAGAAAAGAGTTCACTGATAAACAAACGGAGAAAATAAAAGGACAGAAAAAAGTAATGCTCGGTTATCCTTTTTGGGTGATTTTAATTTTTAATAGTGTCAAAGCAAAGGTTTTTACTTTTTAACTACATCCGGTTCAGTATGGTTTGGCTGGTATTTACCAGTCCAACCATCAACTGGGTCACAGACCACTTAAAATAGGGCAGTCTGGTGTATCTAGTAATGTTTTCTTTTTTTATTAACCATCTCATTTTCTTGCAAATATGTCCATGCAACACTAATTCAAATTTGTTTATTCAGATTTCCACTGTGGGAAATTAGAGATGGTTCACCATGAATGAAACATGGGCACTTCAAATGCCTATCTCTATCGGACACCAATACTTGTCCGAAAGTTTAAATTATATAAGGATTGATACCATCAGCATTTGTTTATGTGTATACATATATGCAGGTACACCTAATTCATATACAAAAGGCTTCAGGGCGTGTTGAATATAAGCAGGTGTATGCAAGGTTCTAAATACCGTATCGTACCTATACATCGATCAGCCATCAGTACGGTACGTACCAAGCTGTACCGAACATACCGACACATGATACACTAAGGTGTACTGATGTACCGCCCGTATCGATCTTCTATCGAACCGATATGTACTGCCCTATGGTATGGTATTACAAACCATGGGTGTATGTATTCTGGACTTCTAATTTACCCCTTGATCTAATAAACTTATGTTGAAGTTCTTTTGTCAACATATCCTACATATGTTAATGGTTGTTGTGCTGATTCATTTATATTGTTTATCTTTCTCAAAGTATGAAATGACAACATATAAAAATATACATGCATTAGTGCCTCGACCATGGAGAGATCTGTCCTACTTTTACTGTTTTACATGACCTGCGGTGTTAGCATGTCCACATATTTTTGTGTTTATGTCAATGTCTGTATCCATGCTTCATAGTTTGCTAACTATATTGTGTTCTCACTAAACTATGACATAATTATGATACAATATTTTCATAGTTAAATGCCTCTGTTAAGGCTTAATCTAATGTTTGATTAGCAATGGTGGTGGTGTAAGGTCCATATTGTGGTGAAGATTATGTGAGTAGTCATTGTGCTTTGCTTGATGTAGAATTCAATGATTTGCTTGAATATTTCTGTACAAAATAAATAAAGTGAAAAAATAAATTTTGCAGCCCGCTCTATTTCACAAGATAGCTAGTCATTAGATAGCTAGGCTTACCAGATGATAAATAGCTGTCTGGTGCTGCTACCGACTTCTTTATATTTTTCTTTAACAACTGACCTCTCATATGCTCTCTCTATGCTTTCTTTCTTTCCCAGTTTTGCTGTCACCTACTTCCCACGATGTCATAGCTGCCATGTCCACCCCTTCATGTTGCCACCATCTCCTCCTCATCCAAATCACTGTCTTCACCTCCTATTGATAAGGCTCCTCCTCCTCTTCTGCCTTTTCTTCCTCTGCCTCCACCTCCTCCTCGTCCTCTTATCCTCCACCACCTCCTCCTCCACTTTCTCCCCTCTTCTCTCCCTCTCTCTCTAGTCCGGTGGCATCGACCTACAATTGGGGTCAGTATGTCAAGCTATCCAGCATCATGCCAACCCAACCATCAACTAGTATTGGCATTGACCGAGATTCTAAAACCTTGATTCCACCTTACCAAACTAATAAAACCTCTCCAAAGGGGCTAGTCAGTCCTAGTTTCCTAATTTACCAAATCCAGTAAAAACTCTTTTGTAGAGATCTGGAAATCTTATTTCCCTACTTACTGATCTAGTAAAAACAATTTAATAAAGATCAAGAACAAAAAGAAAGACTTATCAGGTGAACCACTATATATAAAAGGCAGGACACTGACTATTCTGAAGCTACATGATTCCAGTTGACTTGGACTCATAAACAATGTGAAACAATAGAGCTTCAGAGACTTCACCAGTTAATGAATATATCATACAAGGACAATAAATGATTTCGCATGATTTCTTGCTAAAGTTTTGGAATTTTGGCAATAAAAGTTTTATTAATAAAGTATCAACTCATGAATTTCTATACCTAATCTATTTAAAAAGTTAAAAGCATTAATTATGAATGACCTTGTGATGTCAAATAACAATGAGATCTAAAGATATGATAACTGAAATATTTTTTTAACAATTACTATTCTTGATCATTAAACATACTCTGGGAACAAGGAAAAATCCCATGAGCATCTTTAGAGTATATGAGAAAGACAAAGCAAATTAAGAAGCTTCGTGCCCTAGATATGATGGGCACATGTAAGTCAGGCAGTCAGGGCAACAAAAATGAAATACACACTGAAAAAGAAGCCATATGTAAAAGGCATCAAAGACAATACAAGATTATTAAATGCAAAAACTAAGCAATTTCAAAAAGAGAAACTATGCAACTAAAACAACAATTGTCATATGCAAGTCAACTAAAATTTTGCTTGATCCAATGCACTAGGTAAATACAACAGCATGCACATTGAAAAGCACAAAAAAGAATTATCTCTTACTTGTCAATAAGATCTTGGGCGTCAAAGCTCATTTCTTCAGGTACTCCAGGCCAAGGTATTTTACGATTCAGAATATTGTCAAAAATTTTCTACAAATATAATCAACCATCAGAGAGAAAATGGTAATTAACAAATAAAAATTACAATGAAGAAGAAAAGGTATCAAAACTAATTAAGTGTAACCCAGGCTTTTAAGATGCAGAAGGGAATTCAACGTTGTTATTCCATAATCAGTTCATCAAATACAAAGAGATTAAGTGTTGCTATTTATAGTGTACTATATCAATAAAAGATTGAAGAAGATGAAAACTGATCATATCATATGCCAATTGAGGTGATTGATGGTTCAGTTCTGATCAGTGATTTCAATAGGCGCTCGGGCGCTCGCCTAGGCGCTCGGGCGAGGCGAGGCGAGGCCCGAGCGCCTCGCTTCATGTCCAGGCGCCTCACTTCAAAGAGGCGCCGCCTAGGCGCTCGCCCGAGCCCAGGCGTCGGGCGCTTCGGGCGAGCGCCTGGGTTAAACCAGGCGACCGAACCAGATTTTTAGGTCTGGTTCGGTTGTTAGTTGGTTCAATCGAACCAACTAAACCGATATACCCCCAACCCTAACCCTTACCCAACCCTAACCTGCCGCCGCTACCGCTGCCGATCCCGATCCCGATCGCGATCTCGCTGCTCGTCGCTCCTGCTCCCGCTACCGCTGCTCGCCGCTATCGCTTCTCGCGCCTCCCGCGAGCCTTCCCGCTGCTCGCGCCTCCCGCGAGCCTTCCCGTTGCTCGCGCCTCTCTCGAGCCCTCCCGCTGCTCGCGCCTCCGGCGAGCCCTCTCGCTGCTCGCGCCTCCTGCGAGCCCTCCCGCAAGCCTTCCCGCTGCTCGCGCCTCCCTCGAGCCCTCCAGCTGCTCGCGCCTCCCGCGAGCCCTCTCGCTGCTCGTGCCTTCCGTTCCCTTTCCCTTTCCCGCTGTCGCTGCCGTCGCTCGCCGCTGCTGTTGCCGCCGCTCGCCGCTGTTGCTGCCGCCGCTCGCCGCTGCTTCCTCGATGATTAATTTTTTGTTAATAGATTAATAATATATTATTTTGATTTTAATGTTGTTAATTTTTATTTATTTGAAATTATTAATTATATTATATATTTTTATATTTTAGCGCCTCGCTTCGCTCGGGCGAGCGCCTGGGCGAGCGCCTAGCGCCTCGGGCGTTTGTGGACCTTGGCGCCTTTTGGCGTCTAGCACTTTTTAAATCACTGGTTCTGATAGCATACTTCAACAGAGTTTCAGGTCTATTCAGGAGGCTTTCTCCTTTTAAAAATCTTAATTATGTAAATCCAAATGGGTCATCATTTCCTTCTTCAGATATGAAAGCAAATAACAGGCAAAAAACTTAATTAATTTAAATTTAATAGTCTTTAAAAAATATTCAGCAAAACCTATAGGGAGACAGACATTTTAAATTTAATAATATTTAAAAAATATCAGTAAAGAATTCTTTTTCCAGCTATGTAATGTACATCAAAATGCAAATAATTTAACCAAAAAAAAAGGCTGATCAATAAACTGGATCATGCATTGACCCGATTAGTTTATCTCTTTTAGCAATTCCTACTTTTAGATGAAATGTTCTGATCATATATTTGCATCTTAGATGAAATGTTCTGATCATATATTTGCATCCTAGTAAGAACACATATAAAAACAGATCCCATCATTATAAATGGCAACTTCATGCAGTTGTTGCACAGACTACATTCATGTTAAAAATCACCACTCAGTGGTTTCAGAGTTCTATCCTTGCATCCGCGATACTGTGGAAGACAGACCTTAAGGACAACATAAAAAATGTGGGATGCGTTAGGGCCACAAGAGCTTGCATATATTATTATTATGGTAGTTAGTGCTATTGATGAAGTAATACCTAGTACTAACACTTTCCTACTTTTGTTAATCAAACAATCACCCCTAGGAACAGCTGAATTAATATTTGTACTTTTTAAATCCCTAAAAGTTTCTCCTGGCACATGTACACTGGTAGACTGTGGCAAAATTAAACAGCGGATCAGCAGATCACTCTGTTTATGCACCACTTGTAACAATTTAGCTATCGAACCCACCCAAGTTCACTGATAAACAAACACAAATAGTTAGTTACCTTGGAAAGCCCAATCCACATTAAAAGAATAAGTGAGAGCTTCTTCATGCAGTCAGGAAAGCAACAATTCTGTGAATTTTAGTAATTAGTTTTGCATCTGTGTACGAGGCATGTGAATTTATCAAGACCATCTTATGATGATATTTCTTTTCAGGGTATCTATAGTCATAAAATGCTTTAATAGTCAGGCTCATTATTTTTTTCCCCCTTGTCACATCTGATTGAGCTAAAATAAGGATACAAAGTATTTGGATTCATCTGAATGAGCTAAAATAAGGATACAAAGTATCTGGATTTTATAGAACCTGAGGATGTTCTGCATTGAAGGGTGGAATTCCAACAATAAGCTCAAAGAGAATGACACCAACTGACCACCAATCAGCACTTGCACCTGCAGATGTGATATTTTTAGTGACCAGAAACAACCAAATAGTATGAATGTCACCAAATATTGCATAGCTTGTACAGACTACAGACCATGTCCTGTTCCTAGAAGTATCTCTGGTGCTAAATAATCGGGTGTACCAACAGCAGACCGTTTCTTCCGACATTCTCGCTGATTCAATTGCTCAGATGAAGATATCTGGGGTTCGTCTTCTCCGAATAATGATGTTCCACTAACAGCAGGGCCAGATAGATCATCCGTACTGTTAATGAGACCAACCTTGGAAAGACCAAAGTCGGTCAACTGCCAGGACCAAAAAACATAAGAACAATGAGAACAGTATCAAGAAGAATAAGGTTTGAAGCATGTTCAGTAATATGTATATTTTGTAATATAAAGAACCTTATGTTCCAACAATTACAATTATTGAGAGAGCAATGCATATACCGATATTCATAAATGCATGTGCAGGTATCAATGTGTATGTAGAGAAAGTGAGAAAAAAATATGATAAAAGTTTTGATCTAATCTTTTGAATGATTAAGATACATAATCCAATACGAGAACATGATCATGTATACCACAGGTGCAAAGTTTAGTAAAGTTTAAATAAATCGATAAGCAGAATCTCGACACAGATGACACATGAGCTAGTGCCTAGGCAGTATGCATGCCACAGAAACTTAGATATCCTCACCTTGACTACCATATATGCACATAAACAAGCAAGCATATCTCCACATATAATTGCATATGCATGCAATATAAACATGTGCCACTATGAGATAACAACGCTATATGCTAGTTTTTTCATGTTTGTTTTTCAGTTTAATTACTCGACAAACCATAACATATCTACTGAGTATTTTAAAATGTTAATATCACAGCCATTAGAGTCGAGGAACAATCAAATGCTATTTTTCTAAAATTAATATGAAGCTTTTATAACAAAAATGCATTAGTTAAATCGGAACAGTGACTTGACTGCATTAATTTGACACTTGTGCCAAGACCTATGTGCCTAGCCTTACTCCTGGAATTGATGGGTTTGTCCCCAGGAGTGCATAGGTAATTTAACAACTATATAACTAATTTGTGCAAATTAAAGATGATGTGGTGCAATTAAAGACACCAAAGAATGAGGCTGAACCAGGTCTCAGTTGTTTCAATTCAGACACATTTGCACTAAGATTATAATAAAAAGATTGAAGCAAACTCAATGAATGCATGGGATAGAAATACAAGTGAACTTTTAAGCACTAGGCCAAAAGTGAGGGATCTGATAGCCACATATAGAAGATTAGATGGAAGGAATATACTGGAATTTTCTGAAATGGAAGCTTGGCCACCAAGAATTCTGAAATGAAAAGCTTGCCCACCTTTCCTTGAACTGATCGCTCTGTTAGACTCAACTATAATTCCACATCCACCATGCATTGACTGAATCAACAATATTTGCAGCTACAAATCAGCTAGACTGTCCTACGTCACCTATAATGTGTACATGCAAAACCTGAAAGCCATTCACTAATACTTGACTGGTTTCAGGCTTTCAGCTAGGTTGGTGGGAGTCATCAGAGAATACCACCAATATATTACTTAATTTTCAAGTAAAAGAACCTAGCAACAATTTTCTTCATCAGTGATAATATTGCATGCCATGTAAAGCCAAATTTCACCAGAAAAGCAGTGGCAGGAGACACATTTTTAAATTAATTTTGGCTATATAACCTGGACCAATCTTCATAGTTATCAGACATGGGATAAATCTTGAAGCAGATGGAGAAAGCAAAGTTTAACACAAGGAATGCATTCATAAGTTAAAAATCAGATAATGTTCAGATATTGGAAAAAATCTTTAAACTGTCAATAATTGTGAAGCTAACATAGCATAACACAAATATCAGCTAACACACACACACACATACATACATACACTGTCTTGTCCTTCTCTATCTCCCAGTTGCCGCGTTCGCTCAACCACTGTCTTTTGCCTGACCACCATTGTCTGACTCGCCATGTGCTACTTACCACCTTTCATGCAATCCTCTTCCTTCTTCCTCTTTCTCTTCCACTCCCTTCATCGCTTCCGCTTCTTCTTTCCTCTTCTCCTTTTTCTTCCTCTATACCGATGTACCAATACTTGGTACACCAACACGGGCAATACATACCAGTTCGACTTGGGACCAACAAGGGTCCAATACAAGATTGCACTTATTGCTATAGACAAAGACAAAGATTGAAATTTCATACCGTACCGAAGTTTCAAGATTCGCTCAGTACGGTACGATACTGTAAACCGAACGATATATTTCGGTATACCGCTCGGCACACACACACACACACACACACACACACACACACACACACACACACACACACACATATATATATATATATATATATATATAATATAAAAAAAATCTGCGACGTCGCCTCTCTTCTCCCCACGTAGGGCAACGTCGCCGAGGACTCTTCTCCCGCGCAGATGAGAAGTCGCCAACAGATGAGGAGGGAGAGCAACCCCGATCTCCAGGTTCTCTTCTTCTCCCTATTCTTTCTTCCCCTTCTTCCTCTTCTTTCTTCTCCCTCAATTCTCAATCGACGGTACCGTCCAGTAGCGAGCGATCCGTGTACGGTCTGCTAGCAGACCGGTATGTACCACCCGGTATGGGCGATATTATTCGAAATTAAAAACCTTGGGCAAAGAGACACAAAAGTTTATTGCAATTCAGTCTACATTAGGCTACACTTTCTTGCAGTGCTTCAAGACCCAATTGAGTCAAGCATGTCAATATTGACCAACTAGCTTCAGAGCTTATACATGGTTCAGTGATTATTATACCTGATCCTTTAAACAATCATAATTAATCAAAATCAGGGCAGGTGACTGAACCAATTGAAAAACTGAATTGTTCGGTTAGCTATTTTTGTGAGTTAAAAAATCTTCAAAGTGGATGCAATGTATATTATATACTATATACTGTTCACATCCAGAAAGGATTTTATTTCCTTTCATACTTAGTTTGTCATGGTTCCTAGCCTGCACTCCAGTCTGCCTCCACCAGTGATTGGGTGGCCTTAAGCTGCCAAACCATCTTTCTCAAAATCGAACACTAAGTCCACCACCACAACCACAATAGTTCTTTTTCACCCCTCATGCAAATATCGCTTGCCTACCATCGACCACCAGACAGGAGCTCTCCAGACTAGCTATGAACTCTTTGACCGAATGCGGTCATAGATCAATCATAGATTGACCAGTCCTTAAACCACAGACCCATGACCCATGCAAGAAAAGATTGGATCACTGTCATTTCAAAATGTTATTATTTAGTGAAATACTTCAAAGTATATGGGGAAAAGTCACCACAGAACTACTAAAAACACATGCAAAGTATGTAGCTTCAATACCTTAATGTGACCATCATGAGCAATCAACAGATTGTCTGGCTTCAGATCACGATGCACTACACGCAATGAATGTAGGTATTCCAGTGCAAGGACCTGCAAAATTATTCTCCAGTTACAGTAGGACAAAAAAAAATTGCAGATGCAGGAAATAGTTCTCAAAGAATAACGTACAACTTCGGCGATGTAAATTCGAGCAACATCTTCATCCAAGCAACCTAAATTCCTCAGTAATGAATACAAATCTCCCCCATTCAAGTATTCCATCACAAGATATAAATTCTCCCGAGAAGTAAAAGAATAAAAAAACCGAACCTTGCACAACAAGCATTCCAGTGAGATAAAAGTTAGAGAACTTCAGTATAAGGATATAAACTTCTAGATAACTTCAGTATAAGGATATAAACTTCAGAAAAATTGCTCACCACAAAAGGATTGCGAACTGTAATAAGAATGTTACGTTCAGCCAATATACTCTCAACAGCATTTTTGCGGATCATATCTGCCTTTTTTAGAACCTGAAAAAAATTGGATGGAATTTTCACCATAACAAACTAAGAAAATATACACAACAGGACTTGTGAATAACAAGAATGTAACCATCCGAAAAAAATTAAAAAGTATAGACCAAAGTACATCTCAAAACCAAAATTGAATCTGGAAAATTACAATAATAACAATAGGAGTTACAAATGAGATAGAAGAGAGAGAATTTCAGAACATGAATCAGCTATGGAAGTATATTAAATATCGCCTCAGGATATGATGAAAAGTATTGTTTACTTGAGGCAAAATTACAATATGCACAATGCATATGATAGAATGACAAAAGGATATATGAGACTCCTTGATCACGATTCATCACTCTATGGCCAAACAATAAGCATTGTATTGAATTAGGGAACAACCACAACAAAAAAGGAAAATTGAAGCACAACGGAACTAAAAGGAGACAAAGCATATTACTCTTGGTTAAGTACAAAGATGCATCAAGAACAGAAATTTTGTAAACAAGTCTTGATGACCATTCGTTCACATTAGCAGAAACTCAGCAGTGAAAAGAATATATCTTCATAACAAACACCCACAATTTTCGATGCTTCCAGATGTATTGGCTCTGATCACTTCAATTAAGAATTCTCCCTCTTATAATAATTTGAAAAGGCATGTGTGTATGAATGGAAAATAACCATTTAGCATGCACATCCTCACTAACGAAATGGTACATTGTTCTAAATTTCTTAAGCATACATTCCTGAAGTACGTCTGGAGTTCGTGAAGGTATATAATTTTATTTCCAGGAACAAAAGGTCCAAAATAACCTTTGTGCATCCAGATTTTCAACAAAAAGATGAACTATATACTTACCTTTTTGTCTATACCACACATTATAGCTTCTTGCTGTTTATGGCTTGTAGTTGTACCACATTGTAAATTGAAGGGTAACATGGAAATTAAGCTTTTTAATATGATTAAGCTACATTTATAATTATTTAACATTTAAGATTATAACCTTGGCTAAAACTTAAAAGTACATGTCTGTTAAGATATAGTGGCTCATGATAGCACATAATGTACTCTGGATACTGTGATAGGTCATGAATTCATGAAACATATATAAACCACATGACCCTGCACATAAACTAAGCCATGTAGATACAATTGAAAAGGACAAGCTGCAATTAAGTAGTGGTATGCATTCCCACTATGCCCAGACAAATGTCTATCAACATGGAAACTCTATATGTAATGATTAACTGTATGAAGGTACCCCATGGGATCAACAGGTCTGGTCAAACACACTCAATGAGTGTAATAATAAAAACTGAATGATGGTAAGCAATAACAAGCATGGATAAAAATATAGGAAGTAAAAAGTCCAACACCCGTGGAATGAATTTTCTTAGTTAGAAAACCCAAACGAAAAAGATCACGCATTAAAGGTTGCAGCAAAAAGAAAATTGTGTAATTACATCAACGAGAAAACACGCCATCGTTTTAATATATTTGGTTATGCATAGTCACTACCAACCAAAACCCTCGAGGATTTCAAGATATTCATTTTTCTCAATTTCTACATGTCACTCAGTACTTGATATTCTAAATTAACCTGTCATTTCAAGGATTAGATTTAAGGAAATTCCAAAGCAATCATCATCTGGTGCTATCTCAGGGTAAGTATCTCAGGCTTGATATTGATGCAGTCAGTGTAACCACTTCAAAAAATAGAAAGGCCCTAGATGGATATAGGAAAGGTCTGTATAAGACATGATAACAACAAAATTCCATAGATACAAGATCAACATAAGAAGCAACCAAAAAACACTCGTGATAGTACACAATTATTAGAGCTGACCTCAGGAAAAAAAAAACCTGACAACTTCAGGCATCACTCAGTACCTTTATTGCAAAGAGATCTCCTGTAGTTCGTTTCTTGGCCAAGAAAACCCGACCATATGCCCCACGGCTGATGGGCTTAATAATTTCAAAATCATCTATAGATGTTCGATCCTTAGTGGTAGCGTGAACAGGACTTGCTTGCAAGCTGTGAACTACATCATCTTCTTCATCCATCATAGTACTTGTTGCCTCAACCTTTTCCATGTCAAGCGAAGTTACTGTATCGCAAAGCTGCAAGTACTTCTCACTATAGGATGGCACATAGCAAAAGGTAAAGAGCAGTCATGATCATAAGAGGTGAGAGAACAAGAGAATACAGAATGCCTTGGCGGAATTGAAAAAACATCCAAATTCCAGAGCATATTAATCTTTCTTGAATGCATGCATGCATGCAATTAAACTTCTGAGAAAAAAATGAGAAAACAAAAAAGTTGACACTCTTATGACAATCGATAGATCTACCTACCGATGGAGCTTCTCTATACGGGTTCCAAATGTCTGCACTGTAAGTGCTTCAAGCTTCCGACGGTTCATAACTTCTTGTAGATCTTCCAAACATGAAACTAAATAGTTCAAGGATTTTTCTTCATCCACCAGAGTATTTGCTATGCATCGAGCAATATCAGCAAGTTCAATCATCTGCATCATTCAGAGAAAATTGAGCACCCCTGATGAATGACATGCTTAGTCATAAACAATCTGTAGCTGCAAACAAATGCAGTTGGAGAATCCAACAACAGCATCATGCTTTTACAATTGAATGAAGGAGTTTGTATTCCTCAAATTATCAATGCTTTAAAATTGGATCAATCAATTCACTACTTGAAGTGACTTAAACGGGA
This sequence comes from Musa acuminata AAA Group, assembly GCF_036884655.1. Taxonomy (NCBI): domain Eukaryota; kingdom Viridiplantae; phylum Streptophyta; class Magnoliopsida; order Zingiberales; family Musaceae; genus Musa; species Musa acuminata. The sequence continues at coordinate 7,626,292 of NC_088355.1, read as the reverse complement.
CTGCCATGTTTACACAAACTGACAATGAAATCTACAACTTTTCATACTAATTTTCCAATAATATCAGGCCATACCTTAATTTACAAAACAACAGAAATAGACAAATTCAGTTCCTAGTTAAGATTGAGATATGAAAACATGTCCGAATTCAGAGAAATACTATAAGTAAATGGAAAGTAAAACTGTTAAAGCAGTACAAAGTAATAGCAATATATACTTCAACAGCAAATAAAATAAGCTTATACATCTAAATTAAGCATCGTTAGGAGATATTATGTGTCATAATAATGGATAAGTTGCCAATTAGAAATTTCTGAAAATCCTCCCTTTCCTAGAATAAGATGATCAGATGAGTGAATAATAACAAATACATCAGACCACATGCAAATAGTAGGCACAGCTTGCATGCATCATAGGCAACAAAAGCAAATTTCAAAAAGATTCAGAAAAAGAATCCTGATTTGCTAACAAAGACGGGCAAAATAATACATGTATAACATAAATGCATGTACATTTATATGTGAGTGTTTAGATTCATAATACAAGTAAAAATAATAAACCTGAAAAACATAATTTGTCAATTAAGCTAATTGTTAGAAAGCAGACATGAAGAATGGGTACCAGTGCAAATGTTTAAAAGAATGAACATATTGCATTCATTAGATAATAACCACCTGCGGGAGATCCTCACACTCAGAAGTAGCATTCTTCCCTGTCAAAAGCATGTCAATATGGCTAGCCCTTGGTGTCATTATAGGCGATCGGGGAGTCATGCTGCCTGCTGATGAGGTAGTCATTCCTTGATCAGACTTTGAACCAAAACGAGTCTTGCAAGTCATTGATGACAGATTTTTTAGGTCATCGAAAAGAAGAGTATTTTCAGTCTCATGAAGAGAGTCAAGCATATCAGCCGAACCTAGCCGGGACCAATCACTTAACTTTGGATAAGGAATATCTGATTCTTCAATCAAACTTGTCCTAGAGATATTTGCTACATCCGGGCTTCCAAGAACATTAGGAAGATCTTTCTGTTTATAGGACTCTACCATCTTCTCTAGAGTCTCGGCTATTCTGATGAGACGCTCGTCAACACTAAAACCTTTTTGGTCACATCTATCTGCAACAGCACAAACTTTTGAGTGTTCCTCCACAAACGAAGTAGGAACATACTCCTCACAGATACGACACATAATTGATCCTTCTTCAGAAATACTCTGCTGATCTGACCAAAAGCCCCATGAAACATTGTGCTGATGCTTGGAAGGAACAGATTGATTCACAGAGGCATGAACAGAACTAGTCTGCTTAGGAGGATCAGTGGTGATCAAGCCTTTATCTAAAGTCGCTCTCAGTTGTGAGCATTCGACCTTCCCATTGGGTGATTCATCAATAAGGGGTATAGACTTTTTTTTGTCCTTTGGTGCAGGTGATGGTAGAGGTTTCCAAGAAGCCATGCGTTCTCTGGAAGAAGGGGAATCATCCTTTGCAACGTCAAGCTGTGAGAAGAAATCGACAGGCTTTATCTCCTGGCTTCTTTTCCATTTTAAGTTGTATTGTTCTTGACTATAGGACCTCCTTGAAACAACTGTTTCCACAGAGTTCTTTTCAGCCTTCATAAACATATGTTTACTATCTTTTGCTGGTACTGATGCTACCTCAGCAGAATGCAATTTCTTGGATCCTGGATCCATAGATATCTCATCCTCAGCAAAACCACTTTCCTTGTGAAATTGAAGTAATCTAGTGCATCTAGTAAGGATAAAGAGCATGTGTGTATGAAGCTTCTTTAGCATTCCTGAGGGAAGCTCCTGGCGACGATCATCCAAATCCTGAACTAAGCCTTCACACTGAAGCCAGAATTCCCCGGGTGACATAACACAACAGCTCCGAGCAAGTATCAACAAATCTTCTAAGATTTCTTTCCACTCAGGATGGCTTTCTAGATTTTTCTCCATTATACTAACCAAATCACCAGCAAAAATAGCCAGATCCGAGTTTACCTCATCCTTTGCTTTCTCGAATTTCACCTGAATAACTTTCAAGACTTCCTGTACAGCACATTAGAAGTACATAACCATCCTATCCAAAAATTTCCAAGCTTATATGAATAGAACATTCAGGAAGGAATTTCTCAAAGAAGAGTTTCAATGAAGACTGTAATCACCTTCAAATTGTATGCACTTCTAGGCTTCCAAAATGGAAATGGTCGTACTCCTTTGGAGCTCAGCTCATGTGAGTAACTTTTAACATCTCCAGGAAACTTCTTCCTGGGCACACTAGTAGCCTGCATTATTTCTTTAAAGCGAGGAGATTCAGACTCCTTAGGAGTTTCACAAGCATCATATGGTGACTGTAAGAGCAAACAATTAAAACCATTATTCACACCTCAATCAAAAATCTTATATGAAGTGATACATGGCAAGACATGAATACTAATTGTGCTTTAAAACACAAAATGTAACTGATGTCCAACCTCTGCTTCCGAAGCAAATGTAGTATTATTACTTAAATCCTCATATTTATTCCATGGTAGATCAGCTTTTCCTGCAAGGGAAAAATAATTAGGTCTATTGGCAGTGATGAAAATATTCGACCTCATGACTACGATCAAGTATTCTTATTGGAATTAGCCGAAATAATATCACATGCAAGCATATCTGAACAAATTTGCATATTTATTTACAATTGTAGGCGAAAGATTGGAACATGGTAAATTTATGATGATAACCAATATACATCCATTGTGGATAACTAAGATATTAACACTAACACCCAAAAAGGTCATGTCAACAATAATTTCAATGCTACATAGACGTATCCATCTGAAAAGCAAAAGGTTGAAATTATTTACCCTGCCACCCGAATGGTGCATCCATGCTGGTTGTGAACCACTGCTTGGCACCACCCCCACCGTGATCAGCCCAAGAACTGGTACACGACTCGGGCACCTTGTCTAGGGTCTTACCGTCCTTCTTCGCACCACCACTGTCAACCCCTGTTCTAGCCATCGAAGTGGACGAAACATATGCTGAGGCAGAGCCAGTGGTTCTCGACAAGTTGCTACTCCCGAGGCCCGACATCCTGTGCTCTCCACGGAGGCCTTCCTGCGGCAAAGGCCCTGATCTAGTTTTTATCCGGTTGAGACCGAGCGAGGATACCAGGATGGGGGAGAGGGCTGCCGCCGGCCCAGCCCCATCCTTGCCCACCGCCGCCCCTTTACGGAGCTTGGCGGGCGACGAGCCGCTGTCGGCAGCGGCAGTGGCGGCCGCAGGGGAGGGCTTGGGGGAGGAAGCATGGGCGGTATCCTTCCCCTTGGAATCTTTCGCATCCTTATCCTTCTTCTTTTGCTGGTGCTGCAGGTGATGCTTCTCGACGGCGTCCTTGATGAGGGTATGGCGGGGGGAAGCGGCGGCGGGGGCGGCGTTGGATTTGGACTTTTTCTTGTCGGATCGGGCGGTGGAGGGGGAACCGAAGGTGGAGCCGCCGGGGCTATTGGATCCGTCGGGGCTGGAGGAGGAGTCCGACTTCTTAGAGGAGGAGAAGAAGCGCCCCTTGAACACCATCTCCCCCTCTCTCTCCTGCACACTCGGGAGCTGCGGACGGCGGCCAGACCACAGCAACGGAGAGAAGCGTGGCGTTTCGGACAAGTCTCGGGGTGGTGAGGGGGACAGCGGAGAGGAAATGTAGGGGCGTGCGAGGAAGAGAGGAGGAGTTGAACAGCGGAGGGATTCCAGATTTGGTGACCGGAGAATTAGGTTAGACTTGCAGCCTTGCTTGGCCGTAGACCGGACTTGACACGTGTACAGGATTGGCAATCCCTCAAATGGAAATCCCGAGGTAGAACATTTCACATTTGTAATGTCAATTTTATGTAATTCCAATTGTCGCGTTTATTTAAGAAGCATCGCCCTCTCTCTTTTTCTTTAATGTCAAATGAATTCAAAAAAAAACATTATATAAAAACAATAAAAAAAAAGCTCAGAAAAATGAAATGATATAAATAAATTTGACCAAACATAATCGTCTAAAAATATTATTATGAAGACCTTCTTTCAAACAATTTGCATATGATTAATATATTATCTCTTAAGATAAATGATTATTTTTTTTTAGTCCAACCTAAAAATTCACGTCAAAATGAAGCGTATAGATAATGAAAGGAGAAAGAACAAGTCTTTCTTTGGTTCACGCCCATATCACAGCCACTTGATTGCCAAGGACGATGGACATCGTCATTTTGAATCTTCCACGTATCATCTTGTATGCGTTTGTTCGAGTGGGAATATATATATATATATATATATATATATATATATATATATATATAACACGTGGCAACGACCAAGGGAACATCTGCAGCACCCGCAAATCCGCAATAGACGGCGAAGAAGACGACCAGCCTGAGCTCGACGTCCCAGAATAGGAATCCTTCATCGACTCCTCTATCCTCCTCACGCACACTCGCCCATCAAATGGCCGCCCGCCCTCGTCCTCCTCGCGATACTGCGCCATGGCCGCCCGAAATCTCATCGCCTTGGGTGCCATCATCCTCTGGTGGTGCGCCCCTGCCGCGGTCTGCGGTGAGGATGGGATCGTCGATGGGGACGTGACCATCATCCTCCCCTGCCTGGAGAACCTGATAGCATGCCAGGAGAATTTACAACAACCGGTCGCCTCCTCTGCGTGCTGTTCGCCCATGGCGTACTTGTTCGAGCACAACTCCATCTGTATGTGTTCCCTCTTCTTCAACGAAGAACTCCTGCACAGCTTCAACGTCACGCAAGAGCAGATATTCGACCTCACCATCAGATGCGGCATCAGCGTTGCCGCGAACTACTGCAGCAAGTACATTGATGGTGATCCATCTCCTCTCTCTCTCTCTCTCTCTCTCTCTCTCTCTCCCTTCCTCGTCTTCCTTTACCTCATGTTTTGGCCGACCCCCCGTGCACCGTCCAAATACAATACAGGAGAAAACAAACGACAATCTCCATTGAATCATAACCTCATTTGAGAATACAATGGCTGAAATGAAGCTTTTTCGTGAAATTTCTCTTACGCATCAAATGAATCGTCGATTTCCATATAATTTATACGAATTAGCTCTCTCTCTCTCTCTGAGATTTGCTATTTCACTCTTTTAGCCTCAATAAATTGATCCGATGAGACTAGTTTTCTCGAGAAAATTTGTTTTCAAAATTCTAAACTCCAAAAAAACAAAAAAAACTCTTTCCAAGGAGGAGGTCATATCGAGTGAGGCCTCTTTAATATTGATCGATAAATGTTTGATTTTGGTGAATAGTATCAAATGCAATAAAAAGATAATATATTTGTATTGCACCATATTTATCTCGTTACGGTCATAGCTGCATGTTGTTAAGGAAAATATTAGGAGAATGTTCTTGCTATGATTTGCTACCAACATGACAAATTCTATCAGCTCATTTCGACGATATCTGACTGTTTGGACTCATGTATTAAGCCTCGATTGGTGATGAATATTAGCTATATCTGTATACATAATATAGGATTACTATTACATCTTATTCATGACATGCAGCACCAACTTGCTATTTACTTTTGCGTTTTCTGTGTGCAGATGATGATGTTAAAACCGCATTGTCGCCTCAAGCTCTAGCAACATTAGCGGCTCCATCCCCTACGAATGGTACAACACAATAACATTCGACATCTATGATAGCCCACACTGATCATCATCGGTGCAAGCCTTTTTAAACTATGATGAATTATCTGTTCTATAATTTTGTTCATTTGAAATAGACCTTAAAAGATATCTATGAAAAGGAAATTGTCCTCAGTTCTTTGTTAAATATTGGTTTCTTTAATCCAAACCGATGTGAGATTAAATATGTTCATCGAGAATAATGTTAAGAATGCTCGATGATTTATAGAGCTACATGGTGTTCTATAAATATAATTGTTTCTTCTTATTTTCTTGAGGTAAATATTATATTTTTGATGTTATATTTATAATTTAATGTCACACACTTTTGTAGAGAGCTTTATTTTTCTTTTTGAAATTTCTTTTCACTGTTTGACTAAGAATAATTAAATTGTTCAATTGAGATTGAATTAGTGCTCATGGAGAATGAACACCTCATTCCCTTCTTTTCCTGGTCTTCTTACTCTCCTCACTTATTTTCACTGATCCAAGAATTTTGGGGCGCAAATAGATTGATGTTTACTAGACGATCACATAGGATGATTTTAAAGACTTCCACTGAATCACAAATTGGTGACTTGTGTTTTCATTTCACAGAGTTAAGCAAAGCAGCTCCTCGAAAAGGACTGGAGAGTGTGATGGCCATGATTCTGATGAGCAAGATGATATTATTTACATTTGAGTTCAAGATTTGAGTTCTCTTGTTGCACAACTACTCAGTCTTGTGAGAGTTTGGAAGTACAGATACAATGTAATGATGTTTTTCCCTTTTTGTTTGCATCTTCTTTCTTTCTCTCCTTTCTTAGAATAAAAGGCTACAGTTCATGTTTCATTCCAATGGTTGAAACTTTGAGTCCAAAGGCCACAAAGGGAAGAGAAGAAGAGAAACATGGTGGTGTTTCTGGAAAAAGATGGTTAGGATTCTGTATCAAGAAGTTCCAAACTCGTGCACTCTTCCATCTCAAATTGCTGCCATGGCTGGTGCAGATGGAGGAAGAAACTATACTTATCATTGGAATTTTGCATCCTTGTAAGATAGTTTTCTTATTGATCCACCATTTGATTTGGTTGCATCACATAATTTAGCTTGTTGAGTTGGATGGAGAACTATATATATATATATATATATATATATATATATATATATATATATATATATATATATATATATATATATAAATATAATTCTAAATAAGAGAGATGGTCTAACGCTTTTACAAGGTATATCTATTTCGATTCATCGACAACATTTCATTAGATAAAAATATGCTTATACAACAATAACATAATAACCAATAAGACTTGTCCATAATTCTAAATATCTCTCCATTATCTCAGCCCAATTCAAATATCTCAAAGAGTGACAAGCTGACCTGAAAGATTTATATAACAACGGAGTGAGCTAAAAATAGCTCAGCAAGTGACAAAGCATATCTAGCACGAGAAAGGACAATTTCAAACAAACAAGATATCACAATGCAAGACAGAATCCAAGAGATTCAAGGATATCATCTCATTAGATACAGAATCGCAAATGTCATTTCATTCGTAACATATTTGGTTCATAACAAATGGAGCATAGAGTAATTTGAGTATATCAACAGTGTACGAGATGTTCCGGAGTATATCAATTGCAAATAGGACATTTTAGAACATATCAGTTCATAGCAAATGGAGCATAGAGTAATTGGAGCATATCAATAGCGTACAAGATGTGCCGGAGCATATCAATGGCAAATAGGACATTTCAGAATATATCAATTCATAGCAAATGGAGCACAAAGTAATTGAAGTATATCAATAGCGTATGAAATGTTCCGGAGCATATCAATGATATATGGAACATTTCGAAGCGTAACAATAACAAATGAAACATATAGAGGGTGAAGTGGGATTCCAAACGTAATATGGTCCATCCATTTCTGAATGACCACCAAACATAATCTAGAGCATTGCAGGCTCTAAGCACATACCCTTTACCATTTCTAGCAAATGTCCAAATAATCTCACAAACACCAAAGTACAAAAGGGTATTGTGAACAATAATTTGAGACAGTAACAGATGAAGTATTTCGGAGCATATCAATGGCATATGAAATGTTCCGGAGCATATCAATGACATGGAACATTTCGAAGCATAACAATAATAGATAAAATATTTCGGAGCATATCAATGGGGTATGAAATGTTTCAAAGCATATCAATAACAAATGAAACATTTCAGAATATATCAATGGTATGTGAAACATTTCAAAGCATAACAATGACATATGAACCATTTCGGAGCATATCAAAGAACAAATACGAAACAGAAGCTCAAATGTCGAATTTAACGTTGCATTCATATCATTCTTATCCAAAGCATGTATAGAAAAATATAACCAAAGCTCTGGATATCATATCAAACATACAGAAGGTGTAGTGGGATCATAGACAGAATGCAATTCATCCATTTCTGAATGACCACCAGACAGAAGTCTCCCACGTTTGGGAGCTCCATCCACCCACGTCTAGGTGAAGTCAAAGGGGACCGACAGAGCATCGCAGGCTCTATGCATAACTCCCTTTACCATTTCTGGCAAAGGTTCACATATCCCATAAACACCAGAGTACAAAAGGGCAGTATGAACAATAAATAGCACATATCGGAAGCACACGCGGAACAACAAACGTACATGTGCCTTTACGAGTCAATACGAAGTAAGCAATAATCTTTCATAATTGTATTCAGATTTAAAAGGAAATGAAAGAAAGAGCATTCAAGGATTCCAACAATTACATATAACTCAATTCAAATAAGAAGGTTAGTTAAATTCAATATACAAAGGAATGAAACTGGAATATGCACATATTGAAAGCAAATGAGGAACAATGGGATATACATGTGCCTATATGAGTCAATACGATATAGTATAAATGTTACATAATAGTTTTCAAGAATGCAAATAATTTTAAGGACAAGAGCATACAAGAATTCAAAGTAATAATATAAAGCTCAATTGAATAAAAATCTAAATAATATCAAACCAGAATATGCGAAATCGACCAAAGCTCGATTTCTAACAGAATTCAAGAGGCACATTGAATAAATGATTCAAACTATCAATCATGCTCCAATTTACTCAGAAATATATCTTTGGAAGGATATTTCAATCTACTTTCAGATAAAGCAAGCTTCATATGAATTGAATTGTCCAACAGAGAGTTACAAATAATTTGGTAAACAAGGGTCGGAGAACAAAATCTCTATTTGGCAGAATTCATAAGGTTAGATTTAATAGATAACTGGGTAGGTGTTTGGACTCCAAATTTTTCAATCCATATATCAAAAGAAAGAACTATGAGTCTAGTTTCCAATGAAATTAGTTTTGAACAAATCGGACTTTCCAACAAAGACTTATAAGCAGCTCGGTATCAAAAGGTCAGAATCTCAGAAATTGCACAGATTCGAATCGTTATGTCTAAACAGGAGATATATCAAATGCAAGACTAGAACAATTTAAAGTTTCTCACATTCAAAGCAAATGTAGAGATAAAATTACAGTAAAGAAAGATCATGACACTTGCAATAGAAAAGATAATACTTACAACAAAAAGAATCGAAACATTTGCAATAGAAAGGATCGAAATACTTATATATATATATATATATATATATATATATATATATATATTTATGCATTAAATATAAGAAAAGATTTGTTTAGTAGATACTTATCTCTAACTGTTTGACCGATTTGATATCTAAAGTCAAACTAAATCAACCTTCACTATCAAGATACAAAAAATATTTATGTTATTTATTGATTTTAACTGCTAATGTATATACGCTGTGTTATATCAAGAGCTTTCTCATCATATTTGTCCTCTCACGGATCCTGTCACATGGGCCCCACGGATCTGACCTATAGGCCTTATGCAAGATAGCCACATAGGATGAGAGAAACGTCTTGGGAGAAATTGTTGGCACGTATAGGTGATTCTTCTTCCAATTGAATTAACAGTCGAATCCACGTACGATCCAATTGGTTGTATTCACATGGTTGAATGATTCTTTTCTAATTCAATAGCTTAACGGATATAGTTTTTAGCATCCGTACCTTTATAAGAGGTGGCGTCTCTTATCCGGCGTTCGCTCTGGGTCAAGCCGACGAGAACTCGGTCGCAGTCATGGGCGGCGGAAGTCGTCCCTCCGATCATCTTCCTCCTGGTATACTTCTATCTCACTCCTTTGTCCTTCACCATACCCTCCGTGATCGATTCGTGTTTTTTCTTGATCTCGATCTTGCCGCAGAACTGGCAGACGAGGCCGAGACTTCCTCCACCTCGTCCTCGATCTCTGACTACCATCCGGACGATTCACCACTCTCCGTCTCCTCCGGGATCACGGAATCCATCACCGACACCTCGGAAGAGGAATCCGCCGCTGGGGACAGTCGGCGATGGTGCAAGGCTTACTTCGACGTCCTGCGGTCTTATCGCAACTCCGACGAGCGCGCCGGTGTCCTCCGAGACGCCAAAGATCTTATCTTGAGGCATGTTTGTTTGCCTTTTTTCTCTCGTACTCGGTGAATTATGTGCACTAATTGGTTGGTTGGTTTTGATCTCCGTTAGGCATAAGCCCGGAGACTGGATCGAAGAGGTCGGCGGCACGACGGCCGGCGACTACGAAGTCCCCGACGCCATAACCCTTCTCCTGGTTGGGCCGAGGGGCTCCGGAAAGAGTACCCTCGTCAATAGGATTACAAGGGTCTTTGACGATGATTTTTCGGCGCCCGACAGGGCACAGGTGTCCCGTGAGCACCCTTCTTTTCCCAATTTCTCCATTGTCTCCATATGATTCACGATGCAAAGTGTAGAAGCTCATCGGTAGTTTGCTCACGATTGGAATTCTTGTATGCTTGCAGATAATTTGTCAGCGACTGGAGGGACCTGCTTCCTGCAGGAATACATGATTCCGAGGAAATCAAAGTCGCTTTGCGTTTATGATACTCGTAGTTTATCCACAAACCTACCGCACAACTTTCGATTGCTCCAACGTTGGATGACCCGTGGTGTCAGCCATGGAGAGATGGTGATCAGGTGACATTGTGGTTTTTGAATGCATCTTCTGTATCGATTATACTTGTCATTCTAATTCCTATTATAAAGTTGTCATTTTTTAGAATTAGTTCGGATGTATTCTCTAGGAATGCTCTAAAAGAAGTTCATTGTCTAGGAAGATCCAATTTAGATTCCAAAATCTCAAATGAGCTGTGAAATTGATGATAACCGCCATGAATACAAGTTTTGTTCCTCTTGATTCTGCATTTTGTTCTGTAATCCGTGACTTTGACAAACCTGCAGATGGCTCTTATACTAGTTTTAGGATGTCTTTCTTCCTTGTGACAGGGATTCAGATGATTTTGTAACGAGGAAGAACATAAAGTCTATGAGACGACAAGGCCTATTGAGCCCGTGCAAGAGGAGGATAGTGAACTTTGTCATATTTGTTGTTGATGGATTGTCTGTTTTGAAATCGATGGATGCGAAGGATGACCAGTACAATGAAATTCTTTTTGAAACATTCAATTATCCATTCTTGTCATTTAAAGGTATGGATTTCAGATGTTATTTGTACCTGTAACCTCAATACGAATTTGTAAGAGTTCTAAAGTGTATAATTTTGCAGATAACAAGCCAGCTGTTGTGGTCACCCATGGAGATGAATTGTCATTTAGTGAGCGTGCTATTATCCGTACTCGTTTGGGCGAGCTGTTGGGAATTCCTCCGATTAAACAAATCTTTGACATCCCAGGTGACACAAACTGATATGTACTGTTCCTACACAAATAACGTGTGCACTTGATTTTGTGCAATTAAATGGAAACCATTAATGCAGGCACAAGTGAGTTTGACACTGAGTTGGCCATAGTGGACATGTTGCGTTATTCCATTGAACATGCTGACAGGAACCTTGCTTTTAATCAGAGTTACTTATTTGAGGTTTGGATTCTTTTCTTCTGCAAACAACTAGGTCTTTTTGGGAATTACGTCATTCCATATTGTCTGGATATCTTTTACTATAATGTTTATAGCATAGTACTTTTTGTTCACATTATGATGATTCTCTTCCTTAATTTTCAATAGAACAGCTTTTTATGAAGTTCTCAAGTACCTGTTGTTCATATCCCTAAAGTTTATCAGAACCTATATAATTGTGGTTCCTTTCTGTGCCTGAATTGATGGCTGCTGCTTTTATCTATTAAATTTGGTCATGGAAATGCTTCCAATCATATTCCACTGTATTTGATTTTTTTGGTCGCACGATTCTATTTGTGACAATTGATTCTTGTCGGACGTGAATTTCTCTACTTTGCTATTGTTCTATGTGCGTTCAGTAGACATGTCAATATGGCCACAGATTATTGGCAATTGACATTACACTTCCCCAAGGACTCACATGTAGATAATTTAACTATCAATGCTCAACCAATGATGACTAGTTTCTTTTTTCTTCTCTTTGAACAATAAGATATTCACATTTAAGATGGCATTGTGAGATTAAATTCTAGGGGGTTCATTCTCATCATTTATGCAGATAGTACAGACATTGATGTTCCTATTTGCTCCTTATGAAAGTAGCATGAGCGCAGAATAAGAAGGCAGGACAGAAACATGTTTGCTCAACTCCTCCTACATACTTCTTAAAAATTCCATAAGTGGGTAAATGCAATTTTCTAGTTTGTGGAACTCTGTAATCTTGGGATGGAGTCTGATGCATGCTCCTTAACTTGGAAAGGAGGATGAAGCATGCTTCTGAGAGCAACATGCTGTATTTGAAACTAAATTAGCGGACAGAAATCAAGAATTTTATGAGGCTGTTTGTGAGACACTGGTGACATTAATGCTAAGACAATAGACATATGCTCTTGAAAAAACTCTGACCTATACCGATTGGATATAACAGCATATTTTTTTATGGACAGAAGATTAAAAAAACAAATAAATTATGTGAATGGAATAAGTAGCCAGGAGAAACCTCGATTTCCTGTATATAAGAAGATTCTTAAGAGACTGTATCATATTACTAGCACTTAAAATGGATAATGTTAAGGATTATGGAGATTTTTCAACTTTTTAAATTTGTAGTCCACTACATCAGAATTGAAGTGTTCATACTTCATATTACATCCATTTATTTATTTCATTGTTGGATTACATTATATAAGTCTATATGATAACGCTTATGCATATGGATGAATGACTTTTATCGTTGTTGTTGCTTTTAATATTTTACTGATAATGGATGCAAAACTCTGTTATGGAAGAACTTGAATGACTTCTCTTCTACCGGTTTCTCTGGGACTAGTTTTGACATTCTTATAAATCATCAATCATCACTCGATCTTGTTGAATGTTGTTGTAGGGCCAGAGGATCTTTCACTGGATAATGGAGAGGCTACAGGATTATGATGTGATATTAGAAGTTGTCATCATCTCCTTGTGCATCATCATACTTTGTTTGCGTGGAATTGAAAATCTCATATGATGCCAGCATCCTTGTTGCCAATTCTATGACACATCTTTTGGTATCAAAGTCCCTGTGTACATAAGTTTTTTCCTAGTTTTTATACGCACAATAAAAGGAGAGACTTTTTATATGTGAGATTTTGTCAAATCTCTCAGTTACAAGTCTTATTATCCAAATATGTTAAACGGACATCGTAAAGTCTCTGGAGTCATATTATAGCATCTGATTAATTAGTCATTGAGGAATGTTAAATTCGAAAACTTGTGGATCTTTTTCCATGCGCACAGATACTCTGCTTTCATCTATTTATTTAGTTTAAAAGTTGTCTTGTTTCCTTAAATATATATAATGTGTGTATACCCTTCAAAACCTAGGCTAAACAGAAGGAACCAATCAAGAGCCAACTTCCTCAATCCTGTGTAAACCACCCCACACTTGTATAGTCGCAGTTATTTTTGTGCTGATGGTTGGTACCATTGCCAGTGTCTAAGAAGAGGATTTTGTTGTGTGAAGGAAAAAAAACTCTCCATGATATACTAAGCTAATTTATGTGATTCCAGTGGAAATGATCAGCTTATTAGCGAGTGTACTGATAATATATCAAAATTCCACACAGATTAGATAGCCCAACCTGCAAGAAACCATATTATCTGATTTCTCAGTATGTGCAGAGTTGTTTAGTTAGGCTTTAGATTCATCTGCTGTTCCTTGATCCTGTTTTTGTTTATTGATTTGTGTTTCTTCGGTGTGGCTTGGGCACATCAAATCCATCAAAGAAGAGAAACAACCGACGCACAGGACGTCGATTGAGGCTATGAATCCCTCGATCCATGGGAATTGATTGTCTTATTAAATTCATATTGGATGTTTTTGTTGGTGGATTTTAGATCTCTTCATTTTTGATAAATTGTTATTGATTTATATTATATAATATTTTTGGCGAATTGTTTTGTATATTGACTTTATGGAATTTATTAGAATCAGATTGTTTGAGAAAAATGTTTTTTGTTATAAAAAATGAACCCCATTATTTCAAGATAACCTGTTGGCCACGTATGCCGCTATGTTGTCACCGTTTGATTAGAGCAACATATCATCGGACGGTCCGTATTAAACTGCTCTCTTTTAAACGCCCAAACCCTAAAAATTCTGCAGCTTACCTCTGCGACCATCCAGTCTTCCTCCGGCGTCTCCCGAACGCGGCTACGAGCCCGCCCCCCGCCCCTCCCTTTCTCCTGATCGCGCATCGCAGCCGGCAGCCTTTTTCTTCCTCTCTTTATTTTCAAGGTAGTCACCAATCTCTCACCGATCTCTCTCCAGACGATCGCATTCGTGCGATCCGAGACGAAAAACCCCTCGAATCGGAAATTGCGATCCGGCACGTGGTTTCAAGGGCAACGACCCTGGCAACCATGTCCGGGGAATCACGACCCCCCTCTTCTCGTCCTTCCTCGATCTCGTCGGTTGACGGCCATCTATGGTGTCGCCGGTATGATAAGATGGCTGCTGCGAAGGTTTAGTTAGTAATAGGCTGATGGTGAGATGTATTTCTCCATCCTTATCAGGGGACGAGAATCGCAAGTCCTGTTCACGCTACATGGTCATGAGTCTCGTTCTGTTTAGGTTTCGGCTGATCTGATCAACCCTAGCTAATTTTTGCGGAATTGGATCGTCGATCTGTTAAGTCGGCTGCTGGATTGATTGATCCAGCTGAGCGTCAGCTAATTTCAGCTGAGTCCTGCTGAAAGTGTACAATCATTGGCATGTTCGTGTTGGTTGGCTTTGATTCATAGGTTGGTGGACTGAGATCATCACGAGTTTGCTCGGAGAACTATTTTTCCTGGCACTTGCTGAATCTTGCATGTTTTATGTTTTTTCTTTACTCATATTAACCCTTCCCGATGCACTTCTATATATGCGCACAGGATTGTATATATGCAGACAGATCTGTGCTCATAAATGAATGCTGTGTTTCATGGATGAATCCCACATATGCAGACTACTAGTAAACAATAGAGGCTGGTTACAACATGGACAAACTGGTTAGTGGGCATGGTGTTTGAACTGAAACATATATCCGAGAATTCCTTTTGCTACACCTTAGCCAAATGGTGTTGCAGAGAAGTTGGTGTTAGTGAAGCAATTTTCTAGATGCTCTGGTCGTTTTTCTCATTTGTACCGAAAGAGAACAGACAGCATAGTTGCAGATGGCAAAATATCCGATACAGTAGGCAATTGTGAATGTTTTTCTCACTTGTAATTTGATTTAGTTATTTATCTGCTGAGGTGAATCCTGTCCTTGCTTATTTAATCATATTTTATTCTTTTCTCCTATTTTGTGCCACCAGTGTTCTATCTCCATATTCTGATTAGTGGTTTTGTATTGCAAAAAAGAAATATGGTTGTCTTGGGTGTTGTGTGTTGCACTTTTGTTTATTCTGATATGCAGTAATCAGTTGCTGTTGTCAGGCTGCAGGAGAATGGCAGGAGGATTCAGAGTGCTTCATCTAGTTAGACCATTTTTGGCTTTCTTGCCTGAAGTTCAGAGTGCAGATCGTAAGATTCCATTCAGGGAAAAGGTTATCTACACTGTTATCTCGCTCTTTATATTTCTGGTCTGCAGCCAACTTCCACTTTATGGCATACACTCAACCACGGGAGCGGATCCTTTTTACTGGATGCGTGTTATTCTCGCATCAAATCGTGGAACTGTTATGGAGCTTGGAATTACTCCAATTGTGACTTCAGGATTGGTGATGCAGCTTCTGGTTGGTTCCAAGATCATTGAAGTCGACAACAGTGTACGAGAGGATCGTGCTCTTTTGTAAGTGTTCCTTATGTAAATATTTTCTCTTATTAGAAACTTTTGCAACTTGGATTTGCATAGAATAGTGGTGAAACCTTGTAGATTGTGTTGTGTTACTTTTAGATGAACACTCAAGTACTTTGCTTCAACATTGCATAATAAATATTGAATGTGTAATCACCAAATTTGACATAACTTTCTGTGTTAGACTATCCTATAAGAGGATGCATTGGTTACAGCTGCTTTTATAAGTAAGAAATCCCGTTCTTTTCCAAGATTATTATTAATGCAGTTGAAGATAGCCAAGTGGTGCATAGAAAAATGCTTGCCATAATGAATTTTGTTTTCTTTTCCAGAAATGGTGCACAAAAATTACTCGGCATTCTAATTGCTATTGGAGAGGCAGTTGCATATGTTCTATCTGGGATGTATGGCAGTGTCAGTCAACTAGGAACTGGGAATGCTATTCTTATTATACTTCAGCTTTTCTTCGCAGGCATCATTGTCATCTGTTTGGATGAACTTCTCCAGAAAGGATATGGTCTAGGATCTGGTATTTCTTTGTTCATTGCTACCAATATCTGGTAAGTTCATGAACCTTTTCCCTTGTTACCTTCATTTACTGGTCCTGTTATTTATTTTCTCATTCTGCAGTGAAAATATCATTTGGAAGGCATTTAGCCCAACAACCATCAACAGTGGGCGTGGTGCCGAATTTGAAGGTGCTGTGATCGCCTTATTCCACCTACTGATAACTCGTACAGATAAAGTTCGTGCTCTTCGTGAGGCTTTCTACCGACAAAATCTTCCAAATGTGACCAACTTGCTTGCTACAGTTCTGGTCTTTCTCATAGTTATATATTTCCAAGGGTTTCGTGTTGTGTTGCCTGTGAGGTCAAAGAATGCCCGTGGACAGCAAGGCTCTTACCCTATCAAGTTGTTTTACACCTCTAATATGCCCATAATTTTGCAGTCAGCTCTTGTCTCCAACCTGTACTTCATCTCCCAGGTACACCTTCTCATAATATAGCTGTAGGTTATCTCATTATTCAATCTAACCTGTTCGATGTCAACTAAAGTTGTTGTACAGGAGGTACAGTGGAAATTTCCTTGTAAATCTTCTGGGTAAATGGAAGGAATCCGAGTATTCTGGTCAATCCATCCCTGTGGGGGGTATAGCTTACTACATTACAGCACCATCAAGGTGGTTAAATCTCTCTCTCTCTCCCTCCTAACCCCAAACCACACACCCCCCCCCCCCCCTCACAATCTGATATTGTGCAATATGTTTTTTATCTTTATTTTTGAATCATATCGTATCATGCAGCTTGGCGGATATGGCAGCAAATCCATTCCATGCACTTTTCTATATAGTTTTCATGCTCTCAGCTTGTGCACTTTTCTCCAAAACTTGGATAGAAGTCTCTGGATCATCTGCAAGGGATGTGGCCAAACAGCTTAAGGTAGAATTACAACTTCATGTTTCGATTACATTCATTTACTGCCTGACATCCTTTATGAGCTAGCTGCTGAAGAACCTGAAACCAAGTACATAAATGCTAATTGGACCACTACGTACCAACCAGTATTTTTCAGTTTGTCTAAGTACTAGTATCAAAACATATGGCTCGAGGCCCGTTATAATACTTCTAGTATGGTTTTTTATTGTTTTACACATTGGTAACACACTGTACACTACTTCTATTATGGGTTTTATTATTTTACTCAGTGGTAACACACTGCACGAAGTAGATTTATCATCTGGTTTTGTGATTTCGTACCAGTTCGATGGGCTAACTGGTATCAAATCAATATTTAAATAGCCTAAAACTGCATCAAAGAATTATTGTTCACAACTGCTGTTAAAAAAGTAACGAGGATTGACAGAATGATCTCGGCAAGCGTCAAGTTTCAATGAATTAAATACACAAATATATAGTAGAGCTCATAATAGGTATATACCTTGCAAAAGGTTGTGTGATAACTTCTTAAAATATGGATGGACGGGTCATAGAAGGAGTCATGGTAATGTGACATGGATGGTTGGACCAGAATTTAGACTGAAGAGACCTCAATATGGGCTAGCCTTAGTACTGCTGTTGCCTGCTCATTGTCACATCTCATTGTCATTGACATTGTGGCCAGGTCCATTTCCATGTGGAGTTGTGTCCTAACACACTGTTGCTTCTTCCAATCAGGGATCAATTTGTCCAATCTAGGTTGATTTTCTGATCCGCAGCTAAACTGTTTCAGGGTCTGCTCTGGACAGTCCAGGATGGTACACTTTCTTTTGTTGTTTTAAACAGATACGGAGATGGGTAGTCAATATATTGATTCCCTTGCATGTGGTTGCTCAGTTTTGGTGCAATCTGTCAAATATCATGCTCGTCTTAACTTGGGCTTCTATATTCGTCATTAATTGCACTTGATACTCAATAAATTTCTTCCAACATTATCCCTTGAACAAGTACAATTCTCTGAACATGATGCATTGTGTAGCAGTGTTATCCGTTAGATAACAATACTCCATAAAACTCAATTTTGTTGCTGCCTAAAAGCTCATCCAATCACTCTCATCGTCCTTTTATGTTTTGGAACTTGCCGCTTTTTCCAAATTGACTTTCCTTTTTCTATTTAACTTGGGGATATGAACCAACCAGACCATGCTTTTGATTTTTGTCCTTTCTCACTGCCAAAAGATAGCTACATCAGGTTTCTTTGGTTTTTGCTCCTGTTCTATGTATAGCTTTAATTACTTGAGCAGCTGTCTCTAGAATACTGATATTCAATCTCATTGGTGAAACTTGATCTCTAATCACTCAATATCTAAGCAATAAATGGATGCTACTGCCATTATAGCCATCTAAGCAACTGTACATAGATGAGAATTCAGAATTGGAAGCGGTATAAAATTTTGAAGTCTAATGTCATGTCTCTGGAGTTCTAACTTGGTTCCTGACCTTGGTTTTTCACAGGAACAACAAATGGTAATGCCCGGCCATCGAGAATCAAATTTGCAGAAGGAACTGAACAGGTACATCCCAACTGCAGCAGCTTTTGGTGGCATGTGCATTGGTGCATTGACTGTTCTAGCAGATTTTATGGGCGCAATTGGTTCTGGAACCGGAATCCTGCTTGCTGTTACGATCATATATCAATACTTTGAGACCTTTGAGAAGGAGAGAGCCAGCGAGCTTGGGTTCTTTGGCCTCTGATCTGAAAGGTTTTATACTCTATGCTTCGTGGCCCTTACAGCTTTCAGCACAGTTTTCTTCAGTTAGTTAATCTTAGTCACAAGTCTAGTGCTACGTAACGGAAGTGTAAGCTGTTTGCAAATCTTCCTTCGGCCAATCAAAGAGCATTCTAGTCCGTAAATGTAACACTAGTGATGGATAGACCATCTACTACTTGAATAATATTATTGCCAGCTTACTTCGCTTCAATCACCTTCGTTTCTTGTATGTTGGATGTCAATTTATGCTTTAACCTGTTTCTTGTATGTTGATAAATTTGTCCACAAATTTATCAATGTGGCTTGTGTCTGTTGTTTGCGCATATGTTTTTACATCAGTTCGATGTGGTATTATCACCTTGTCGATCCTAATCCCATATATTGTTTGCTTTTGGATTTCACTTCAAATCACTTGCCCAGGTTTCCTGGTTCTCTTTTATGTCACAGGAATTGTATTCATGATCGGTACGGAGCATGGGATGATCAGCATTTTTTATTGTTTTGTGACGGTTGGGATGTGTTTTATCTTATTCCGCAGGAATTGTATTCATGATTTGTACGTGGCGTGGGAGGTCTTCTCTCATGGTCTTAATTTTATGGTGATCAATCTTAACCACATATTAAATCCGAATGCCTTCGACCGCTATGCTAGTAGTTATTGGATTAATGTCGATGGAAAAATTTATTCAAGTATTTACGAATATGCCAATCTTAAGATCTGAGAATTGCGCATCGATCGGACGGTCCACGACGAACTGTACTTTCTTTAACAACCGAACCCCATCTCGATAACACGACACCCTTCTCCTCTGCTCGGGTGACACTTCTCCAGCGACGAGCAGTCTTCTTCTGATCGCACCGCGTTGCAGACAGTCTCTCTCACTCTTGCCTTCTCCGGTAAGCCCCGATCTTAACTTACCTGACAATTGCAACGTGGTTTTCCTTTTTTCTTCACCACGTCTTCCCCGCACCTCCTTCTATCACCGCTGTCGCCTCCTCCCCTATCAACCTCCTTCTTGCATCTCTAGATTCGAGATGGAAAGATCGATCGGGCGACGGCCGGTGTAGATGCCATGGAGGAGGTGGCGGCGGCAGTAGTGGAGGGTGAGAACATGAGGGCTAGCAGACGTTGTGGTGGTGGAAGGGGAAGGGCCCGGCGATAGGAGCTGACGGTGAAGGGAGGAAGAGGGAGCGATGGGTTCTGGTGGCCGACGACGTGGTTGTTGTGGGAGGGGAGCGGAGGAGATGAGCAGACGAGGAAGGAAAAAAAGAAAAAAAGAAAAGAAGGTGAATAAGAAAAGGGAAAAAATATATTAGTATTTTTACCCGGAGCAGGCCACGTCAGTCCACCCACAACAGCTTTCTGTTAAAACTTTATAAAACGCGAGGGAAACGGGGTTTGCTCCGTTTACTACACGTTCTCCATTAGTTTGCCATGAATCCTTCTGGAACTTCCAGAAATGACTAAGCCATCTTAAAGTTGAATGTGTTGAACCGCTGAAATAATATAATTAATTGATGTGAGTACATGAATTAACTAGTGACAAATTTCAGAAAGATGTCAAACTAGACGCAGGCATGTGATAGCCTTAGTATTTAGTTACTTAATATGGTTCTCATAATAAATGCTTCAAATGATGAGGAAGATGCAAAATAGGAAGTAACTAGAGAAGGGTTCGAGGTAATAGTAGATGGGTAAAAAGCTTCAGTTGTGAGTCATTCGGTAAATATCATAATGAAATGTATACATGGAAATATAAACATGTGCATGCATAAATATGTGTTTAATACATATTTATGTTGATATAATTATGAATTTGATTTTGTACCTTTTTCATTGGGACTTTCCTGTGTAAAGTATAATTGCTGTTAATCACTTTGGTTAACAAAACAATGAAAACCAATTTAGCAGTTTGAATGTTATACCAACAGGTTGATGGCTGTGCCCTCAAATCAATGTAGCATTATGACTTGTTGTCTTCTTATTGTTAGGTTGGTTGTTTTATATTGTCACCAAATCAGGTTGGCTTAATCTCACTCTGCCTCATTTCACTTGCATACAAGAATGCACAGAGGTGCAGATACTCGGAATGTACAGGAAATCTGCATGTATGTTTATACATATTTACATCTGAAGATATGTTATATATAATTGAAATGCAAACATTTAATTGATATAGGTCTTGAGAATTGAAATTTCAATCCTCTAATGTTATAGATGGCATATGACTTTATTTTTTCTAAATGAGATATGCTAGCTGACTTCAGGTTCTATATTATTGATATTTGGTCATGTATACTGTGGCTGCAATTCTTTCTGAAGGATATTAACTCGCACTGTTTTATCTTTTGACATAATAGTAGTAATTTATATACCCTTGCATAGACATACATAAATGGTGTACAATTACTTTAGTGCCTATATTAATAAATAGCTTGTAATTAACATTGGCCTTCAATAGATCACTTGAACAAGCTTTTACTTTTGAAAGTTAAATGTTGCTTCCTATTGGTTGTGTAGGTCCCTTGTCATGGAGTGCTTAAAGACAAACTTTATAAGGTGAAGTATCTTTTACTGAAATAACTAGCTTATAGAAGTCATATTTTTTTCTATCTTCTTTTAGGCAAGTAATTAAAGTCAGTGTTTGAACACTCTATTCTTTCATTAAAAATGTAAAAATGGACAGCATGCATCTACTTTATATTGCTTCATAATAGTAAACTAAATCAGTCTAAATCGATTCAGTAATATTTGACATAGTTTACTTTATTAATTTTGGTTTTTAAAATGGTTATCAATTTTATTGAATCATTCTACTGATTCCATTTTTATTGGCTTGGTGTGTGTATTTGTTGCACTGAAGAAAGTTGGAGCTGGTGCAAAATCACACAGTTCTATGTAATCCATCAGATAGATTATGGACAGTCCCAAGAAGACTGGCATATTCACGTCAGCGTTCTGCTTGTTATCGAGAATGTCATGCATATTTTAGTAAGATATACCCTGCAAAATCATGCTTTTATGGACGTAAATCTTCAAGGGCCTTTTCCATAAGCTTGGGTGAGGAGCCTTCCTCGTTATCAGAGGTGGAAAACATAAGTGATATTGATGACACTGTGCCAACTGATTCTTCTGAGGAGGTCTTGCCACAAAAGTTGAAGTCTGATGAGGTATTTAATCTGTATATCATCTTTCCTTTTAATGAGAATAAATGTCTAACTGATGTTTTCTACTCTTCTCGTTAGCTACATTATCTTCCCTCTTTCAGGCAACTAAATGCAAGGCTAGTCTCCATGCTGGTCAAGGTTCAAGACTGTATCTAATTTAAAACCCTAATGGATGATTCCTTTAATAATGAATACTAACATGACCAGGAAACAAATCAAACACAATCTTAATTCTTACATACTGGACTCATACATAAGTGGATAGTTGGTTCTCTGAGGCATGTTTACTTTATAATAATTAGGTAGTCCTATGTATAAGCTATTTTCAAATCCATATGTCAATGATCTCAACTTTTTATAATAATATAAAGGATAAAATATGTGCCTCCTTTATGCCTTGACTCTAAAGCTTAACCATTATCTTTCCATGAATTTTGGCACAATTTTCACATATAAATCACTTATTTGTTACTTATTTAATAAGTTGAACATAATTTTTCAATTTTTCTGGGTTTTTAATTAAATATTTTTTTTGCCCCATGTTATGGACTCTTTAGTGCAGTTTAAAAGAAGAAAAAGAAAAGCAGTAGAACTTACCTAACAGAGGGGAAGGAGCTCTTCGAGTCTTTAATGCTGGTCTTCCCTTACCTCAATCAGCCCTCCTGTTTCCGTCACAGTTCACTTTTGACTTAGTATTTCAGCAGTTGTTCCATAATTGGTGAATGGAAGAGTACCCTGCATAATGTATTATCAACTAATATCCAATTTTAAGCATTAACAATTCACTAGGTTTGTAATTGATTATATTATGTCTAATTTATTGAACATCTTATCCACTTGCAAATTGCAATCTCTTCATCTCAAGTAGCAACTGCTATTTACCTGATTGCAGTGATGATGTTATTCTTTTTTAACCAACAAGTATACATACTATAAAAATTGTACCACCACCCATTACTATTTTGTTATCTACCCTCATTATATGTATGTAATTGTAACTTCTCTGCTATTAGCTTGCTTCATAAAATATATGAATTTTTATGCAGATGGCATATTTTAAGTGGTTATGACAAATTATGCTATTGACTGACAGTTGAAGGCACTGCTGGTTGACACTGAAAGAAAAAAGCTTTTGAAGAAACTCAGCGAAGCTAATCAATACAACAGATTTCTCAAAAGACAGGTCTTAACGAATTATTTGTTCTGTTCTTGTTGTATAACACAGCATCAATATAAAGCCTTAGAATCCAAGATTCAAAATTCAAGCATAAAATTTGATGCATATATCAACTTTATCCTAATAGCCCATTATTCCAGTTTAATGCCAAAGTATCTATTTAATGAGAAATCTTCAATTTTGATGGTTAATTTATATCTGAACTATGGATACCGTTAATAATATTGAATGTGGCTCTACAGATTTGCAATTGTTGAAAGGGGATTTTTGATGTTTTTTAGTTGGTTCTTCATTATACGGTTCACATTTGTTGAAAAGGACTTTCAAAGGCTTTATTATTGGTTTTTGGATGATGCTCATTGGAGCACAGCTGTATTGCTCTTGGTTAGTTAAGTACCTTCTTTTGGTTACAGTTTGTTTAGATATAAAGCATGTCAGCAGCTAGTATATCTTGGACTACTGTGGGGACGAGTGGGATGACAAAGTGATCTTGATGGCACTTAGTTTGAATATTTATGTTGCCATGGACACTTTACTGAGCATAATTATAAGAAAAGATCCATGTAGCTTGTCTCTAAACGGTTAGGATTTATGGTTTGATATTGATGATGATGGTTCTCAAAATTTGATATTTCTCTGACTGCCAATATAATTATAATGGATTGGTTTAAATTGTTGAAACAGTATAATATGTATTTACTGATATTATCTTTTCTATGTTTTCATGATTTCAGTAATAGTCATGGAGACCTTGGGTATGTTTCAATCACTTATGACCCTTTTGTGTGTGATGCTGCAGTTGCTTATGGAAGAGGATGCAATAGCCAAGTTCAAAAATGAACTTGCTGTCTTGGAGCTTGAACTTCAGGCTAGTACATATGTTGCTTTCCAATATTTATATATGTATATATATATATATATGTGTGTATATATATATATATATATGTATATATATGTGTATATATGTGTATATATATATATATACATATATATATATATATATATATATATATATACACACACACATATATATATAACACATAGGACTCAACTAACTTGATACAGAGCCCTATCATAAATCATAAATTATATAAACAGTGCGATTTTCAATTGTAAACCCTTTGCTTACAGTCTTACACTGGAGCTGAAAGTATTGGTTTTCCTAGTACATAAAATAAAACATAGAGTTTTCAAATTCAATGAAGTTTGTAGTCCAAATTAGCCAGTAAATTGCTGAGTTAAATGATACCAAAATGAGCATCAGATGAATTCAGCAAATGTCAGGTAAAAGATTGAGTCAACTTGGAACCTGATGAGTGCAATTGTTGGTTTCAAGTATAACTCAAGTGTTTCATCACAATTTTGTATTAACCTCATATAACCATATCATTATCTATCTATATAATAAAGAGCACTTTCTCGTGCAGAATGTCTTGATGATTATGATTTACACTTGCTTTATCAGACTTTGGTTAGCTTAGCAGAAGAGATAGCTAATAGTGGGGTTCAGCCTGATTCGAGGAAGATAAATGGGAGATACATTCAATCCCATCTCCTTGCCAGATTAGAAGGTAACCTCATCCATATGCGCATGGACATTTATTCTTAATACTAGTTCATTAGTATTTTAAATTTCATAGTCCTGAATCATAATGGAAAATTTCTCAACTGTTCATCTGACCATGAAATACCATCTATCTAATTCTCCTTAGCTGGTTCCACTTATAAAACCCAATATCATCTCCTATATTCAGGTAAAATAACAAGTCTATAGATCTCCTTAAATGTAAGGAAGAATTTGAATTCTGAGAATATAAAAAACAACAAACTCTTCTCTATCAATTTCAAATGAGTTTTACCCACTATTATTTTCTAGAGGCGCTTGGGTCACTGTAAAACATTTAAGCCCCTTTTTTTGAAGAAATAATAAGCAATAAAAAAGCTCAATGTTAAGGGACCCAGTTAAATATGTGATCAACCCATATCTATGTTCGCACAGAGCTGGTCGGTATGGGTTCTTTTTATTGCTTCTCTTTCTCATCATTTTGTGTACATTTTAACCATAACTTTTCTTTTGCACGAATAGCGATCCACGGAAAAGTTAAGGAGCAGATAAAGGATGTGGACACTTTGAAGTTTGAGGTTTCTTTATTCTGGGTTGGGATGGCTGAGGTAGATTCTTAAACAACAATATCCCATCATCCTATAATGATTTGGATTATGTGGCATATTCTTTAATTTACCATGTGCCTTTATGTTTCTATGCTAAAAAATATAGTTCATTATTTGAGTATTTAAAGAGTCATTGGCATTTGATTTTAATATTGCTTTCCTTAAAAATACTAAGATATGTAATGAGCAAGCATTTAGCACTCATGAAAGCAAATCAAAAGATTACTTTTTGTGAACATTCTTTTTCACAGCTGTAAAGGTTCTTTAGATTCTCTCAATTATGATGTCATAATTTCACATATCTATTTATATTGTCTTATAGTGGTTACACATTTATTAATGATATATTGTTAAAAATGCTATATTAATCAAGACATGACTGAAAAAAGAAAATGCAAAACTCAAAAATCTCAACCTGATTCATATTGAGGGCGAAAACTATATGCTGCATACTTCAGTTCGTTAATCCATTTGAATTGATCTATTTCTCTATTTACCCAGTTAATATAGAGGATGATTCCTTTCACTTGATTTCTTCAAATCAGAGTGTCCATGTTATGGGTTCCTTTGATGGTTGGACTCAAGGAGAGGAGATGTCACCAGAGTATACTGGTGACTATGCCAGATTTTCAGCTACCCTCAAACTTAGACCTGGGAGGTATACAATCTTTGGTCTTCCATTTTCTGTAAGCCAATGTGTGTGGCATGCTAACAATCTTTATTTTGGATTTAAGGTATGAGATCAAGTTCTTGGTGGATGGGGAGTGGAAACTATCTCCTGACTTCCCCACCATTGGTGAGGGAATCATGCAAAATAATTTGCTAGTTGTGGAGCAGAATAACTGAACATTGCATAATAGCCAAAATTCGTAAAGTCCTCACTTTTTGTTTAATGAAGAGCTATTCTACTAGGTGCCAACGATAGCTTGTCATCCTACTCAACAGTATTTGTATTGTCTTGATATTTCAGATATGGAGCAACCTCAAAGTGATATATTGTTAAATTTTCTAGCTCTGTTGTCTGTTTGCAATTTATCAGTGCCTGTTTGCAGTTCCCAAAGGGTTTCTTGGTTTGATTATATCATCAATCCTGATTGTTAATAGCTTTTTTTTGTCCTGTAATCCTCAATCTTGTGGCAAATGCTGGATTGAATAAATTTTTGATATCTCCTTGGCAGTATATTTCTTGTCTTTCCTATAATCCTCATCCAGCTTCAAACAATTACTCAAGAGCCAGGTAAATGCTGAAGTGCAGGATGCCATCGGTTAGTTTGGAATGGGAACAGGACAGTGTTGAGATTTTGGTAAGATCAACAATAAAATTGGTCAGGCTTATTTCCAGAAATTCTAAATTATTTGCAAATCACCATCTTGGGTGATTTGATGATCATCTGATGTTGGCGTAACTACTCTTTTTGTGATTATCTGATAAATTCCTCTAGGAAAGGGAATATAGGGTGATCCACCTAAAATTGTTTTTTGAGATACACCTCATAAAGTTTAGGTTCAAGAATATAAAAGATATTATAAGGAACTCTGCGTAATGAAATTATTGACTTCAGGAATGATGACTTCAGAATAATGGAGTAACTTGTCTTTGTTAATGCCAAAACATATAGGTACAGGAAATTCAGCATGAAGGTCATCAAAGCTGTCAGTAGCCCATGCTTCGAAGGCTCTTTCTTTTCATTTTTTTCCCCTTCAAGTGTTTGTTTATAGCAAGTCTTAAAGACACTGACACTGTATTTATTCTTAACAATTCTGATGAACAGGTAGCTTTCATGGTTCGAATAGGCGCACATGATCGATCCACAGTCTCAAGTGGTAACGGTGTTATGCATTTAAAACTGCACTTCTTCAATGGCTCGAACAGGTTCTTTAGATTCCCCATACACGTAGTTCAGTTTTATCTTGTGCCCGTATGATATGTATAACTACAATTATTATAATGCAGAGTATTAATTTTAATAACTAAATATAGAGCACAGTTATCGATATTTCTTGTTGAAATGAATTGATTTGGTCGTGTACATTTACTAAATGTGTGATGATACTTATCCTAAACCTGACCCTAGCACTTGTGTGCCAAATGTAGCACAACGCTAGGCTCCACTTGCTATTATCCATTACCCATCTGTTGGTGCAATCATATTATTTTACCGAGTCAGCTTAAATAGAATCAAATTATATATAGGAGAAATCTGTGCCATAGAGATGATTAGGCTTCTTCATTCTCCAACCCAACTACTTGTTTCATAGATTAGTAATACTGCCACATCTAGCTTTGAATCTCAGCAGCTGCATTTATTGGAAAAGTTTGGAAATGCTATTGTGGTTTATGATGATCTAAGGTATGCATGAGTAGTGGAGCCTGAAATGGGGATCTTTGTAAGTTACAATGTACATGTCTAACAAGAACATATCTTGTTCTATTTTAAAGCCCTAACAAATTTGATTCCGAGACTTCCTTTTTCATGTTAATAAATAATAAATGAGCAGTCATACCAAAATTAACAGTAAACGCCAATGCTAAAGCATCCAGATGATACTCCCTGTCATGTTACAATGTTATAGCATAAAGCATATGCTATTAGTGTATTGGGCATTCAGATTAAAATTAAGTTGCTAATTTTTATACAGTTAGTTTTTCTTCTGCATTGTGATGGTTGACACAATAAGTTTGCTGAATTCAGTTGTCTTTTCAATTGCTAGTTACTTTGGCAATCGAGATTAACACACCGAGTGGAGATCGTCACCAACGACTAGGGAAATCACACCGTCCCCTCCTATTGTTTCCTTCACTAACATGGAGCATTTTATTGGAGAACTGTGAGTGTTAAAGCTTTACATATCAGTGTTTTTCTTGTTATACTATCAATAAATATACACGTATTAAACAGATCAGGATGTATAAAAAAGGTATTTGTGTATTTAAAATTTGGTAAAAAACTGAAAGGGGCTGTAGAGAAAGGACATATATTTAAAATCATATATTGTAACATGATGTTTTCGGTCATGAACATACAACAGACATTGTAGAAATACTAATAGGATCTTATTTAATAAAAACAATAACAATAATATCCTTCGATAGTTCTTTTGCATGTGGGCCTTCGTGACTAGTTTGTCACTAAAGGATTCTCACATTTTTTTCATATGACCTTCAATGGTTCTTTCTCATGAAATGAGGTTTTCCCACTTGTATGATGCCATATCATATTGAGCAACCATGAGACAAGGATGTTGCAAATGAACATTAAAAATTGAAAGTAATAGAAGTAGAGAAAAAGATTGAATTATATATAGATTTATGTTCTTGTTTATCAAATAATTGATTGAATATTAACTTAAAAATAATAGTAATTTATTTATTTATAACTTGAATATGTTGTCATTTATTATTAAAGGTAAATTCAGAAAGATTCTCTTATCATATGTAAACGTATGACGAGAGAATCTTTAGAATGATAACATTTCCAAGTTATATGTAAATTATTTACTATTAATTTTTACAGTTAATATCTAAACAAATTGTTTGTAAAGCAAGAATATAAATGTATATATATTTCATTCTTTCTCTTTACTCATTACTTTCAATTCTCAATATTCACTTCCATCATCATTCTCCCATGGCTGTTGTTCAATATGATATGCATCATACAAGTGGGAAGTTCCTTGCGTTCTGTGTCATGAGAAAGAAGATGCACTCTATTTGAGTTCCAAACAGAGAAGTTTACACTTTAGAAGTGCTAACCATTGACTGGAGACATGCAACAAAAAAAAAATTTTAAATCCTTCAATGATGAACTAGCCATGACGGCCCACATGTGAAGGGACCATCGAAGGGTATTATTATTGTTGTTTTGTTTTTACTGAATAAGGCCCTATTAGGATGTTATAATGTCTGTTATATGTTCATGACTGAAAGCATCATTTCATAAAATGATTTTAAATGCATATGTCCTCTCTGTATCGTCCTCCTCCCGTGGTTGTTGCTTGACATGATATTCCTCATGCAAGTGGGAAATGTGGGAACTCCTTTAGTGATAAACCAGTCATGAAGTGCACATGCAAGGGGACCACTGAAGGTTGTTTGTTGGTTAATTTTATTACTATTTGTGATTATCTATTTATTGAGAATAGCACTAACTACTAAGTAAAAAAGATTTATCGGAGGCCTGAGATTAGTGACACAAAACTGCATCAGAAAGTTTCCATGATATTTGTGTTAGGTATTATGATCCCTCATCTTTTTATAAATGAATCAGATCTCTTGTGGCCGTTACTACAAGAGGCAAAGTTTCCAAGATGTGAGAATGTAACATTTTCTACATTCTCACATCTTTGGCAAGATGACTAATGGTGACTTAAGTACCAAGATGAATGATCAAGAAAGCCAACTTATAGCGAAATTTGTTTATTGGTTTGATTATCCTTGGTTAATATGGTGAAATTGAGGAGGCATTACCATGATTTTTAGGAATAGGGTTAATTTTTTGAAGGCATAGTAAAAAAAACAAAAAGGTTAGCATGGTACTTTTTAGTGGGTTCTGGCTCTGTTTTTGGTGTACAATACTATAATTGACATAACAATCCTGTTGATTGAGTGTTAGCTAGAATCTCATTAGGACAGGATCCAAATTGCTATCACTTTTATCAACTATATAAAAGTGTCACGAATGCTATCAAACTAAATATACACTTAGCTGGACTTGGCTTATGAGTTACAAATATTCAGTGGCAGCCAAAGAAAATAGAAACAAGATGTAAACTAGTTTGGTGTCCTCTTAGTGAGCCAAGTAAGCTAATATGCATCAGTTATGGGCCAATATATCCTGATATCGATTCCTATTGATGAGGATTAGAAACTTTAGTTATCTCTAGTATGTGAATTTAGATTTATATATCTGACTCAACATATCAGTTTCTAATTAAATTATGCTCATAATACATTGATACATCGTACCAACAGTATATTTCTTATGTACCATGATTTGGTATCTTCTATAGAAGCCTCGTGTGCATTCATTATTTATCTCAACCTTTATATCTTGCATTGCAAAATATATATAGAAAATTTTCAGTGGTTTTCTTTACTAATGTGACCAATAAATTTTCTTTGGGTTGTTACTTTTTTTATGTTGTTTGCTAGTCTTGTCTCATGATGCTACCTCAATGAAATGCTATAAGAATGTGCACCTCTGTTACATAGTTAGATATATCCATATGTATGTATTTCTTCTTTTCTTTTGCTATCATGTTAATGTGTGTCTGTACTTATTTGCAGTCTGTATATATCTTTTCTTTGCTTGTGACAACATATGTCCTTGTGATATATTTTTCTTTTTCTGTCAGGCGATCTCCTTTGCTTTTCTAATGTATGTAGAGGAATTATTGCTAAGCTAGTATTCATGATGATTTATGAGGCAAATTATTTTATGTAACATTATCTAAGATTCTAAATTGCCATGCATTGACAGAAAATGATAAACCAGGAAAAAAGATGCTTTGTATCAAGAACGTTAATCTTGTCATGAAATAATGCAAACGTTGAAGGTTTCCTTTAAAATATTAATCAGGAACTAAAGAAGAGAGAACAAGAAGGACAACTTAGAGGGGAAGGATTTCTCTCAGAGGTTAATGCCCAATTTCATCAGGCAAGTATTTCTGGTGAATTTTCTGATCTCTGTGTTGATCCGTTTATTGATGTTATTCTTTAGTTACAGGTACACATCAGTATGTTTTAGTTGTTGAATTTTTATCTAAATAAATCCAACATTTATGCTTTTACTTATTCAGTAAAATGAAATTGAAGATTAGAAAATTTCCTTGCTGTCACACATTATTGGCATGGGCCTGCCACATCATGTACCTGCTATGCCATATCCTGCTCATGGGGACTTAATGAATCATTGCTCATGGCTGTTACCTTCCATTCAACTTTTGACAATATTAGTATGGGAATAATTCCAACACATGCACATGGGTAGTGCTGGCCAAAGGGGAGGGAAGGTACAAAGGGGAACCCATTTCGAGTTACTGCACTCTAGCATCAATTGACATGAACATGAGTTCCTGTAAGAGAACTAGAAACCCATTCCAGTCCAAAGCACTGACCATCTCTGCAACTCTGCCTCAGTCTAATTTCACAGAAAGCATTAAACCCCCTCCCAAAAAAATGCCTTCAAGCTACTGTGTGTGTCAACAAGGGTGCTTATACTTTCTAGAACTAATGAAGGTTGTTGCAATATACATTTATAGAAGTCTAACCAGTGAACCAACTTCGGCAATTATTATATATGTCAAGAAGGCTTTCCACATACGAAGTTGTTGTTGTGGTGGTTGTCATTGTAGCCCGAGACCAGCATCAAGCATCCCCACGAAGTGGATGGTTGTGCAGGTCTCTTGGTGAATTAAGCAAGGGGCCACATGAAACAAGAAAAAGAGAAAACAGTATGTTGGATGCCGAAGTTCCTATGACTTTTTAAAATAGCACGAGCCATTTGCTATATTAATGATATAGAGTCTGCAAAGTTTCATCATACAGGTTCACATCTCGAATAGACCCATTGTTATGACTTCAATCCTGATCACATACACAGCAAACAATTAATTTTTTTATACTCATCTAAGTGTGATTCTGAAATCATCTGCAAAGAATTGTAATTGCCAATAACCGATCTGGCCCCTATTTGTGATGTGACTGTCTGAAGATTGATGCTTAGGCTAACCCCCTGCTTGAATATAACATCTGATGAATATTTTCAGTCACGATCTATATTTTCTTGAGATATTTGTCCATGTCCTGGATAACGTGATGCTCGTCTTTTCTATTTCTGGCAGTTATTATCATGGTCATCGGTGCATGCAATGTTGGCATGTTACGTATCATTCTTGCTGCATCATGGACTAGGACTTCTGATTCCGCACAAGGTGATGAAATACAGATAGAAATATTCGTTTTTGTTTCTAGTGCCTTTGTTTCTTTTCTTTCCAGAGGAATATTTGGGCATCAATAATAGGTCATTCTCCAGTTATGAGCACTATGTTCATGCCGTCACACTTAATTCTCATACTCACTACTGGAGCAATATATGACCTGTTTGTGGTCGTTAATCTTTCTGTTGGCTCCAATGGGCAGCAGCATATGTCGTGGACACAGGTATCTGTATATAGCCTTCTTCTTGAGAACTTGATGGATTGTTGGACGACATGAATAGCAAGAGTGTTTTTTAGCTGCTCATTTGTGTTTATGAATGGGAGGTGGTCTTATTTGCTGTTCATCAAAAATTTATGAACAATCAGCAGCTTGGTTATTATGGATCTTATCTTTACACCACGTTGATCACTGATATTTTTTTAATTGATGGATTGTAGTTATATTCAACCTACTAGTTGTATCCATTAGATATGTGGTGTTTTTTTTTTCCTTTTTTTTTGCTTGTAATTCAGTGCTAAATCTTCAAAAGAGTTGGTGAGTGGTGGTTGAGAACTAAGATTGGATCTTAGCAAAACTATACCTTATTCAGTCCATTGATATCTTTTGTATTTCTATGTATTTCTTGAACACTTTATGCATCACAGGGTTAAACCAGTAGGTCGACTTTAACTAAAATAATGATATCTAATCCTATTAAAATTCTTAAACTAATTCCTTATCTAATCGCAAAATTAGATTTAATATTCCTGTGAGACAGCGTACCGCATTATTTTCACCCCGTACCCATTCAGATGAGAGAAGTGCCTGTGTTGCGGCTGAAAGAGGACTGTCGTTGTGTCCTCCATAGCCTTCAATGCTCACGTGGTTACCTCCCAATTTGTACCCGTCACTGTTGCTGTGTATTGATTGCCGTGTCTCCTGTTGCGAATGTCACTACTGTATATGGGCCCAGATGCCCTCGCTC
The DNA here is from genome assembly GCF_036884655.1 of Musa acuminata AAA Group. Lineage (NCBI taxonomy): Eukaryota > Viridiplantae > Streptophyta > Magnoliopsida > Zingiberales > Musaceae > Musa > Musa acuminata. The sequence goes on along the minus strand of NC_088355.1, from coordinate 7,592,640 downwards.
GGGACCCCTCCGTTCACGACGTACACCATATAGTAGCCAGGTGGCGCCAGAATGGCCGACGCCGGCGCCACCGCCACCACCTCAGACGTGCCACACTCGGTCTCCAGCACTAGCAGCCTCTGGTTCATCGAGAACGAGTGCGTCGCGAAGGATGGTGCAACCATCGTCACTCTGATGCCACCCTCGCTCACCACTCCCACCGAGAACTGCAAGCTGAATCGTCCACCATAGGTCAACTGGATTGGAGATGGCGGCGTGAGGATCTGTGGACGTAATCTCGAGTTCTCTGAGCTCAGGTAGGACGGAGAGAATGCCTCCATGCTGAGCTCCGTGGGGTACTCCACTCCGGAGAAGTTGTACTTGACGTGGGGATTGCTGCCGCCGACAAGCACCCGGCCGTCGCGCAGCAGTACCGCGGTCGAGTGGTAGAGGCGCGGCGTCGTGGAGCCGCTCTGGACGTCGAAGCGGGCGCCAGCTGCGCCATCTGGGCGGTAGACGACGGGGGTCAGGACCGGGTCGTGGCCGAGCTCCCACCCCGCGGTCCCGGCGGCCGCGCCGTTGATTAGGAGGACGTCGCCGTCGGGGAGCAGCACCATGTCGCCCATCACCCTGGGCACGGGCATCGCCTCCATGTTCCACGACGGGGCCGCGTCTGTGATCTTGATCCTCCCGCATGAGTCCAGCGCTCGGAGGAAGCGTTTCTTCTGCAACGCCTGGGAGTACGACCCCGCCGGTGCACCGCCGCAGATTAGCACTTCGGCCTCTGTCGGCGACGGCTTCAGCGGCAGCAGCACCGACGAGCCCGAGCTCGGGTAGTTCCTGGGCTCTCCACCGGGCATTTTTGGGTATGTCCTCACCACCGTGTTCTTGGAGTAGTCGAGCAGGATCGCGCGGTTGTTGGCGAAGATGAAGAGGTTGCCGTCGATGCTGAGGTGGACGAAAGGGTAGAGGTTGTCCTCCACGTCGTCTCTTGTGTCTTGGAGAAAGCGTAATGCGATGGTGCTCATGTCGGAAGGATCGGGTTTGGGGTAGAACTCGTAGTTGAACTGGCGTCGGCCTCCGATGACCACCGCGCGGCCGTCAGGGAGGACTTGGTTGGTGGCGTACCACCGGCGGACGGCAAGCGCCTGGGCGGTCTCGACCCAGTCGCAGCTGCCGTCGTCGCAAGGGCGGAAGGTACGTGCGGCACGCTCGCCATCGTTGAACCCGCCGGTCTGGACCAGGGTGCCGTCGGGGGCGACGGAGCCGGAGGAGCACCAGGTGTCGGTCAAGATCATGAGCGGTCGGAAGGCGTTGGCGACCACGTCGTACTCGGCGGAGTGGGCGGTGCAGTCGACGGGGAGAGCCTTGTCGTTGGGGTCGTTGCGGCACCTGCCGTCCGGGAGAGAGAGGTTGGAGGGGCCGAAGTCGGTGCGGTCGAAGACGACAACACGGTCGTTGTGCAGGAGCTGCATGTGCATCGCAGACACCCCGATGCTGTGTTGCAGGAGCTTCCATTCCCCTCCACCAGCTACAGCATTCACCACAACCAGGAGGAGGATAAGGAAGAAGAAGAAGAAGGGGAAAGGAACGTGACGCGGGAGCGATCTCATCTTATAACTGGATTCTGCACACAGGTTTGTCAACATGCGACCTGTGATCCTTGCCTCAGCTGTCACCTGTCCTTTTATAGTGCTTGCAGGGTGTGAGCAGGAAACGAAGCCATAAGCGTCCACATGAGGGGAGCAGATGGAACAAGTTACCACGATCGGAAGTGGCCATGGCTGGCTCACATGGGTTGGCTTTATTCGCTTTGTCATTTCCTCCACCGATTACCATGGGCTGGTCGAAGGTATCTGCTGCGCCTCTTCTCCTTTCTACTCGGTAGTCTGTAGACATGCATCACTGTAAAGCATACGGTGAAGACACACATGCACAGAGGGTTGCTTTTGCTTTGCCTATCATGTTGGCTTCTGCTCCTCGACGCAACTGTATTAAATCCGATTACCATCTTATTTCATGCCTGCCTGTTGTGATATATGTGTATACATAGAAAGCGCGTCTTTTGTTTACTGCACATCAGAGACTAGAATGCAAAGAGAGGAGAGGTTTGGAATGTGTTGACAGTGCCTTTGGGGGTTCAAGTTGGTGAAGGAAGAAAAGCTGAAGGATAAAACCATGCATGCATGAAGAGCGGCCGTAGCTTTGGTGTTCTTTACTTGCTTTCTCTTCAAGCTTGCAACTCTTTAATTTTACTTTCTAGTTGATGGAGCAGTCGAAGAGAGAGAGAGCGAGAGAGAGAGAGAGAGAGAGAGAGAGAGAGGGGGGGGGGGAGAGAGTCCCAAGCCAAAGTTACATATGCATGGAACACGTGCATGCTTAGCGGCCGAACCTGTTTGCCGTGCGAGTGTTATTCCTCTCTGAAGACGTATTGGATACAAATGTATATATCCATCCGAAGGAAGAAGAAACAGTAGTTCCGTAGCCGCTTCAGCAATCCCCACGGCTGGCTGCAATGGCGTCGCAGAACGGCCTTGTGCCGTGGCTTGATGGGACACAGCGACGGGTTGCGGGCAAGCAAGAGGAAAGGAAAGAAAAAGGAAGACAAGGGATGAGATATACATATATATATATATATATATATATATATATATATATATATATATATATATATATATATATAGAGAGAGAGAGAGAGAGAGAGAGAGGGAGAGAGAGGAAGAAACAAGGAAAAAAACGAAAGAAGCATGTAAAGGAAAAAAAATTTGTGACACGGTTAAAGGGAAAATGTTAAGAAGAAAACAAAAAGTAGAGAGGAAAAAAGAAAAAAGAAATCAGTCGTGCACATATATTTTTGAAATTTTATATGTAATTTTTATTTCATATTTCATGCATAATTTAGGAGCAAGGAGTCTTTTGAATATTGTGTACGCATTAATGATTCTAAGAGTTTAATTAAAAAGTATATGGTTTATAATTTATAGTTTTTTTTAAATATTTTATTATTAGAAAATATTATGAAAAATACATTTCAATGCTATATTATTAAAATAATATTTGAAATTTAATTGATTTTCTTAAAAAAAAGTATGTCCCCTACACATAGGAAAAGTTATAAAGAGGGAATAGAATAATAATTATAAAATTATATTAATATAATATATAAGTGCATAAAATTAAAATAATTGGAACTAAGGAATCTGACATTGACAAGACACAAATATATTTAGTCTGAAAGTAGGATCAATTTATTATTATTTTGAATGAAATTGAATATTTTTATTATATTACTAGAATTGAAGTCGGAACACACCAAAAAAAAAAAGACGAAGAAGGTATAGTGGGCCCTCGAGACGAGCAGCCTCGCACTGTGAGGGAGATTGGGGGCGTCGAAGGTTCCGGCCATGCCGCACCACCCCACCATCCTTTTCATGTCCAACGGCGCAATCATGGCCCCTGTGATATGGCCGTAGAAGACGAGTAAAAAGGATGCATTTCCCACAGGAATATATCTACTCCCGAACGAACCTAGGAAACCAGCAAGAATGCATGGGTCCAAGCAATCAACGAGGAAGCGAGCCCAGAATGTATTGTTCTAGGAATACCGAAGCGTTGCAGGAAGTAGAGCGAATAGAGAGAGAAAGAAGGCCCAGAATTCTGCTACTAGTGAAAATTAAGAGATTCGTGATGGTCAATTGTGTGACCGTTCCCGTCGAACAAAGAAGCTGGGTGCAGAGGATCCCCTAGCCCATAGAGCCCATAGAGTCCACGAAGGCCCAACAAAGTGGCCTATATGAACTGGGCTGGGTTGGAGTTCTCGAGCCCATAATGGCCTATCGAAGACAGGAAATTGATCGTGTAAGCAATCCATGGGGCCCACGAGCTAGCTTCTTTTTTAAGGATTCATAGCCCCTTTTTACTATTTATAATCCTCACTACTATTCATAATCCCTTAAAAATAATAAATTATTATTTTATTATTTGTATCTCGAGTATTATTGATTTTATCTTTTTTTTTTCCCTCACAACCTCGCTCTCCCTATGAACGTTGTTGTCGATTGTCATCCCCTGCTCACACCAATCCTGATATGAAGACGAAGAAGAAAAAGAAGAAGAAGAAGACGGAGTATATTTTCATTCATTTATAAAAGGATAATTTAGAATTATCAAAAAATTTTAAAATGAGATTATAAATGGTATAAAAAGGATTGCAAATAGAAATATCCAATTCTAAATAGAGAATTAAAATTTTTAAATTAAAAAATATAAATGGGACACACAATTTTTTCACAATCATTATTTCTTAATTTTTCATATTCTAATGTACAATGTATCTCTGTATCTATTTTCTTAATTTTAAGTGCCATGATAAGAAATAATCTAATTTATATTATATTTAAAATAAAACAGATATGGCACTACATGCAAAACCTGCCTATATTATTCTTGTTGATTGGTTTTCTTTTGGACCACATTAACCTTTGCTTGTTGCAAGACTTGTAGGTAAAATTTTTTAGCCTCCATTGAAATATTATTATATTTTACAATATTGAGATACTCACAAGCTAAATATTGCTTCAAACGAGTGATAAATGAGCAATGCATGCTTGCACATAGGCATCACTGATTGGTACTCAATTGATGTTTTTGTTTTAGTGAATAAGGTCCTATTGGAATGTTGATATTGTTTGTACATTCATGGCTGAATTTTGAGAATCTCTTCAATGATAAATCTTAATTGAAACCTTCCTACATACATTTTAAGACATCAAGATAGACTTAGTGTTGCTTCAGATGAATTATTCCTCCACCTGATTGATGTAGTCATAAAGGACACACTAATATTGATGACAGTTCTCCTAAGCCTGCCTTATCAATCAATAGTTACTTTGGGGTACTTTTTTCTATGAAAACATATCGATTTAATAAACTATGATAATATATGATTACTGGAATAAGGACCCTAATTGAGTCCAAACATAGCAAAATTAGCAATAATAGACTTAAGTTAGAGTCATTAGACTAATATTCATAATTAGAAAGAAACCTAATCATCAACTCACAATTCATACGTAAGAAAGAAAGCTGCTCATGGACAGTTTTGAAGGCAAGTACCACAACAATTTGTGTTCCAACTTTGGTAAACATCATCTTTAACATTCTTTTGAGAAAAAAGGGACAAGATGTTTTCCCAATTTGTAGCTTGACGAAGCACACTCCATGGTCCGCTTAGAACCAATTAACTGTAGTTACAACATGCTGTATGGATATCGACAACCTATCCTAACCATAATACCTACTCGAAGGGAAAACCATCAACTACCAACCCAAAGCCCAAAGGTATCTTTGCTGGTAGAACTGAAAGATAAGTTTCGCTGCTTTTCAGATCCAAACTTAAATTGCAGGGTGGTAGTGTCCGTCAAAGTCGGGCTTGAAATGGATCCGAAGGAGAAAACAAGGCCGTTGTCCGCTCTAGGTGAGCTAAAGGTAAACGATGGAATGGTATCTTCAGTGTTGCTAAGCATTCTGCAAACTGCTGGCGATGAGGTCATGGTAGGCGTTGGTGGTGCTTGGGAAGGAGCATTTATCGGAGTGGAAACAGGAAATGTGAACGCGAAGCCTTCAGAAGTTTTCTCCATGGCCCTGCAAGTATAGTAGGAAATTAGGTCCTATATACAAACTACAAACAGAAGAACATGGCAAGCACTACACTGTATTTTTTACTAACCTCAATATGCTCTGATTGGTGCTATTCGGAGTAATGGATGGTCTCTTATCATGATTATTGTCCATTATTAGCCTGGTTGTAGCCTACAAGTTGAAAATGATAAATTAGTAAATGTCAGTACGCCAACAAATGTCTTATACAGGTTTGAAAACATTCTGACATACTAGTACTTGCATCAGCTACATCCGACTCTTCACGCATAACATAATTCACTAAAAATAATACAAGATAAAATAATTCATATCCAATCCAGTAGAAGTAAAAGCAAATCAGTGCATCGTTCAAACATTTTGGAAAATAGAGTGAGTATTGGGCATATCAAAAATATTTACAGGCACTATACCAACACTAGTGAAAAGGATGAAGAACTATAATGGAACAGTTTTGATTTCTATAGATGAATAAAAGGACCTGCAGTAAGTGATATGTCCAGTTTTTGTAGCACATAGATTGAAACTAAGATGAGAATTTCCAAAAAATAATTCGACCGCTTCTTTAGATGAATTGTTTTAGCATCATAAGAAAGCCTGAAGTCAGATTCATGAAGCCATGTTGTAAAAAGCAACAGCAACACTCTCACGCTTCATGGTTAACAATAAAATATCTGCAAAGAAATCTTATTCTTCAGAAACACATATTATAGGTAAAACCATGGTCCTACTGAAGATTGATAGATCCCACATACATAGCATGATATAGGTAGGAGAAATAAAACATAAAAATGCAGCAAAAAACAATCATGATATTGACATCCTGCCACATATGAGCAGACTGCATATGTTGTCACATCCTGCATATGCAGTCATCAGATATAACAAGCAGTACATGGCCAAGGTTAGGCAGTCAAGTCCCTGCCTACACAACCAGAGCTTGGAGATTGGGGATTTGTTAATACATACAAATGTGAAAAACAAGCACCCTGCATGAGGCAAGTGCACCCAACAGTTCTAAATTCTGGAGCTTCTAAAAGGATGACTTTTAGAATTAGTCAAAATGCATCTAAATATTCAGTAGAAACTTCCATGGGAGATTGCTGCATGCAGAAACTTCAACTTAAATTTCAAGATTAAGAACTGACTCAATCCTAAAAAATCAATTTCAATGAACTGTGGAGCACGAATATCCATCTTGAACTTTAATTCTAATATTTCAGATTATAGGAAAGGAAACTTGCCAGAGTTTACCATCATTTTTTATTCACAGATATTATTTCACAAAAACAAATAAGACACTTTTTTCCCCGTACCATCCTTGAAAATTTTCACAAGCAGGCATGGGCCTACCTCACCTGTAAACCATTTCCTGCTGATTGTCAAATGTGACAAACAACATCAAGTAACCAATCACCGACTCATTGCAGATTTCTTAGGCTTCTCATGTTTATATCAGGAGAGATAAAAACTTCTGAGTTAATTTAATGTATTCTGTTAAAACGTTAATATCACAAACAAGTAATTCAGCATAGACTTTTAAGATACCAAACAGTTAAACTCATATAATCTGTTGAAGCTTAGGCAGAAAAACAAATTCAACAAATCAAGAATTGAACTAAGGAAAGAAATGATACCTCTTCTGCTGCAGCAGTATCCATACTGAGTGAGTTTGGCTTGTCATCAGCAATGATACTCACATCAGTTCTCTTCTCACGCCCATCCATAGCTAAACAAGCAGAGTTCAAGAAATCTTTGGTCCCTGTTTTTTCCAGCTTCAACTGTACCATTTTCTCTTTGGGCGAAGGAACTGTTCTATCAAGGTGTTCTAATATTTTCCGAGCCATTTGACTGGATTTTGGATGAACAGATGAAGGACCAATATTGTATTTGGAACCTTCAGCAGTCTGGAAGTTCAAGCTAGATGCCAATGAATCTTTCTCAGATGTCATCCCCAAAGGGGATGGCAAGTTCTTATCATTTGAAGTTGCTGATGACATTAAGCGAAAATTAGAAAGATTTGAAGTGCCAAATTCTTTGGAAGGTGTTGATTCATTATACTTCTCGGGAACCTGACAAATGAACAGACTGACGGAAATGAATCATCAAATATCCATCACATTTTAGAAAACAAAAAAAAGGAAACATAAGAAAATTTGAAAGTGCAATACATGAATCTGAAACATGAGTTTTATGGCAATCCTGCAGTTAGCAAGTTCATTTTAGCTTCCAGTGCAACAAAAACTCATTCTCGATGCTCCGATAACAAAATTCACGTGTGTGTGGAAACTCTTCGTAGTGCTCATTCCAAACACAGAATAAGGGATCAATATACTTATGTTTTTGTGATGCTTCCACAAAGATACAGCTGGCTAGCTTCTGGGTGCGCTTTGAAGTTCCTTGATGTTCGACCTCTCTTTCAAAAAACTAGTTCAAATAGTTTGAAAAATTAGAGATATTGAGTGGTCAACATATTTTGGTAATTTGAGATATAGCATCAAGTCCATGGGAAAAAAGTTGTTTTACTGTTGTTCCATACTTCCATGTATTTTCCCAACAAGAATAATATATGTGCATCCAGAAAAGAAGAGCCAAACCTAATAACAAAACACCAAGTGATCCATCCGGTGAAGAAATTTCCATGCAATAAAATTCTGAACATTGTAGCTTTTACTTATTTATAAAAAATCATGGTGTTTTTACCTATCTAATTTCTCTTCTTAGAAAATTTAACCATCACTTTTTATAGTTCAAGGTTCTTTACAATATTTGCTCTTAAATGTTTCAAAATTCATATTGAAGCCAGACTGTTCAACACCAGATTCTTGTTTTTGCAGTTACAGTTACAGGGAGCCCACACCCTTAAATTGACACATCAAACCTAGTGATAAAGAATAGATCAACATGTACTGTTCAAATTCATGAGATATATACATAGATAACTTGGCTCTGAAGAGGGTCCATATCCCTTTGGCTTCCTTAACTAATATATCTTCTGCCAAATGACAATTCGATATTTTGGTTTCTTTTTGTTTGTAGGTGCAGGAAAGATATAGCAGTTTAACTACCAGTAAACAAAACATAGGAAAAGAATATCTTTGTTTAGATATATTTTCTATCCAAAAGGAGGTAAATCTCAAACAATTATCTCTATTTGGGTCAGAAATAGCATATTACCATTACACCACCAAAAGTAGTAGATCTTTTCCACCTAGACAATGGAACAATTTGTGGACTCTGATCACCAGCTTGAAACTGTTAAAAGAAGTCAGAATTGGAGATATATACCTTAGAAACCTATACTGGTGAATTTGACACATACGTATATACATAGAGAGATTTAGAAGTCAGAGACCTTCGATCTTGAGAAAATTGAACCATAGTAAGGAGTCCTTTGAAATTTGTATGGCTCAACCTTTGTCCTATGAGTTTGAGGAGTACGATAACGATAACTGCTCTCCACAAATGCTCCTGGCCAACATATAGGCAACTTTACATCTGATGAGTAGGACATGTCTGATGCAGACGCACAATTGTCAAACGTTGCTTTCTCAAGCTCTAATATTCCATCATGAGAGTTGTGGTTAGATTCATTTGCTAGAGCTTCCATGTAGGCTTTGGCAATTTCAACTGGTGAAGAACCAACATCATGTGCCTATTCAATGAAAGCAAATAAGTAAAACATCAGAACAATGATCAGTAATCTGAATGTGGAAATAAATTCTGCAATACCATCAAATGGCTAACATTACTGTACAGTTTGATATCTTACTACTCTCATTTCAGAAGCTTCCCGAGGCTTTGGTGTTATCCGCTGCTCAGGCAGCACAGCAGACTGTGCAGATTTCCTTGGAGCCTTTAGGTTCAATGTGCCATCAGCTTTTGTAACAAAACCTGCAGCTGGTCGATCATCATGGGAAAGATCTCTAGTCCTTGACAACAGTAACTTCACTAAACAGTTGGACTGCTCTCTGCACAGGAACAAGAGGTTTAACATGCTAATCACCTTGACTATATTGTATGCACCAACAATTGCCAACCAGGTACTGATCATAGATTCCAAGTTAAGATTAATTAGAATACATGAGACGAACAAATTCTGTCTGGTAATAGATTTTCCGGTGGCAGGATTTTTAAAAAGTGAACAGACTGCTTTAGATGAGTGTTTCCAATACTGTAATACAAGATCTGATGCTTGCTGTATTCTCACATCTGATCTGAAAATTCTGATGCAGACTAAATAAGGCAACCTTCAGATAAGGAATTAACATTCTAAGCATTAGAATAACAATTACATCCACCCAGCTGCTATAAAACATGTTTGCTCCACAATAAGAGAGCTTTCAAATGGCAGCAACAAGTGTTTATTAATTGGGAGAAAACCAAATTTAGGGCACACTGGCACAGTACATATAATCAATTCAACAAAAAAAGAATCTTTTAGATTACCATAAGATAAGCATCAAACGCAAACTACTACAACTACTGACTTGCACCTTCCACATGAGACATTTATACAGGAAAAAGGACGACTATAGAAGAACCCCTAAATGGAGCTTCTCTAGTTATGGTAGAGTGTTTATGGTCTACATCCATTGTTCATAGGCTCATAGAACCCATATCCACTATGGTACCTAATTCCTCCATGTTCAAACCTTGCCAAGTGGCCCTTTTCGGTAAGCTGGGCTGGCCAACAGCCCTACATGGATGGGAGCATCTTTCATCACCTTTTCCCGCTACAGATAGGGGTCAGGTACCTTTCTGGATCAGAAAAGGTTGGTAAACTAACAGCCCCCCTGATCAGCTCACGGTATAAGCGGAAAGAATTGGAGCCAAGCCTTCTTCCCTTGTTCAGCTAGGATTGAACGCCTGTCTGCTTGGCAATATAGTTAACTTTTTCCTGTTCAAAACAGGGTCATGTGACCTTATTAGATGCTGTATGGGCCTCAACAGCTTTGCAGGGCTACACTTGGACCTGGTCTAAAACTGGCGGGACTTATGATGCTGTTGTTGTTGATGCTCTGCTATCTCCTAAACGAATCACATTGTAACCAAGCTTGTGTTCCTGAGATCTCTTACAACCTATCTTTGAATAAAACCAAAGTCTATAATCTTAAACTAATACCGATTTTGGTAATATACCTGATCAGAATGCTTTGGTGTATCGAGTGGTATACTAACCTGTATTGGTCAATTAAATCCGAAAAGAATAAAAAATTTTGTCCAGCATTGGACAATAATAAAAATATTACCTGGAACCAGTAAATATTGATCGATATGGTGCGTGAAACCTTGGCTAAAACATAAGGAAATGTTGTTTGGTTAACTATAATAAAATTGATCCTTATTGGAGTGTGGAGACACATCACACAACTAAGGCCATGGTTCACTTCTTAGTTTTCACTATGTAGTTTGCTGAAAAAATATACGAACAATTGTTTTTCACTTCTGGAACCAACAACACAATGAAACACAGTTGTGAAGTACCGTATTTACTTGCCTAGAAAATGTTTTCTGCTTAAGCCACTGTTCAACTTCAGCAATCCCACCACTATCACACACATTTCTGGCTTCATCGCCTGAAAGCTGATGGACCTCTGGATCACCAAAAGGCTGGGATTTTTCAGCAAAAACACCTCGATCCTTTGCCTGTAGTACTTGGTTCTGTACGTTTGCACCCAAAGTAAGAAGGTATAAAATCGAAAAAACAAAATTGCGAGTATGGAAAAAGAGCTTCTAACAGCATGCTGCTCTTGTAAGGGTAAAGAAAAGGCTCAACTTCCACATAATGCAGAACACAAAGATCCAGTAGTTACAAACATTACTATTAAATATTACTTAAATATGAGTTCTGGACTCTGATAATTTCGTCCTTCATCTAAATGCATGATAGATTGGAAACCAATTATCTACAAGCAACGATTATTGTTTTGGCTGATGGTAAACCAGTTTTATCGTATCAATAATGATACTAATTATCTCTTTTCCTACGTGCCTTTTAACTTTTTTTTCTGCCTGCATACAATGTTGCTCTTATGCTTTTTGATTTATCATATGGTCATTTATACTCATCAGCCATAAGACCTCTTCAGCAACTTAATTGTAATTTCTTATTGGCACAAGATTCTCAAAATAGGCTTCAAAATAATCTAAAAAAATATCTTATAAAAACCACCTATTGTTTTCTTTTGAACTTTCTTAATTTCAATTATTCATTAGTTATTTTCATTTTTAACGAATCTCGACTCTCTTTAATATTTACCATATTAAGGCCAATATGCATCCATAACTTGCAAATATGTTATCTACTTTTCAAGACTTCGACGTGATTGGTAAGCACAGCGAAGAACTGTGTGACTTAGGGAGGGCAACAGATGTGTGAATTGGCTAGCTTCAAGCGCTAGGTCTAATCACGCCTTTTTTGTTTGGACAGGGGAATTTGTCTCCGCTTTTTACATTTTTTGAGTGCTGACCTCCAGATCACTGGGTGTACCCGCCGTCTTTTGAGTTAATATAGCTCTATTTTTGTTTTTTTTTTTTAAACTAGCATATACAATCAAAATCAGAATAGCTAAATAGTATTTTTCTTGCAAAAGCATGTACATAAAGAAGATAAAAAGGAGAAGGAGAAAGAACCTTACATCAGGAGAGGAAACCCTACCAGCATCATCTTGCCTGGTTCCTGTGGAACATTTGAAACTCAAAGGAATCACTTAATTAAGGCCTTTGAATGTACAACGCTGAGAATTAAAATTTCCATTTATGTTACAAACTAATCAAATCCAAAATGCACAGAATCCACGATATAATTTTTCCAACTAACATTGTTTCAGAAGATAAGGAAGGAATCACCAGATGTTGAAGAAATCAAATTTGCAAACAAAAAGAAATTAATTAAAAAAGAGAGAGAAGCCCAGGTAAAGAAAGTTGCTCCAGATATAAATTTATCCAAGTTTTCTTATGTCCCTATCATGTTCTGTAAATGTTCAGGAATCCAAAAATACAGATAAAAAAGGTTGATATCCCATAGTTCAGAGTTCTACAAATTGAGTGGAACACCTAATACAATTACTAAATGATACCTCACGGCAACCGTGGCTTATAACAAGCACCAAACGAACCTATAAGAATATTGTCGTTTGTGTCATCGTGAAAACAGCTAAGGCATTTAATAATACAAGGAGGCCAAACCCCTAAATCGTGGACAAGCTTGCCGGCAGAATCTTCTCTTTTACTTGGTAGCTTTGCATAAACGCCTAATGCATAAAGCAAAAAAGAGCGAGGATAATATAGGGCCCTAAAACCCTAGATCGCAAGAAGACAATGTGGAACGCCAAGGCATCGCGCAGAGACATGCAGCGCAACCAAGAAGCCTAAAAAAGAATTAATGGAGGAAGGAAGAGAGGAATCACACCGGGGAAGGATTCGGAGAGCGGGGGGTAGTCTTGATTGGAGGCGGCGGACGGGGAGGGGGAGAAGAGGGAAGGGATTATCGTAGAAGCAGGCCGAACGAGGATCTTGGAGACCCAGCCGTCCCCCTCCCGCCGCTCCTTCCCCCCAGCAGCCGGCGGGCGATCGTACGGCGTTGGCGGCGCCCTCAGCCGGAACGGTCGCCGAGTCATCTTCCCTCCAGCGCCGGCTCGCGCCTCCTCCTTCTTCTGCTCCTCATCTTCTTCTCCTTCTCTCCTCTCCATCGCGCCCGCGATCGAGCCCTACGACGCCCTCTCTGTCCACGCGACCCCTCCTAATATCCGCCGCGGCGATCGATTGAGGCGGTTGGCTTGCGATCCACCGACGGAGCGATGGAAACAAGCCCTTCGCTTCCGTTCGTCGCTCCGTCCTCTCTTGGCTGCTCTCGGCTTTCCTCCAGTGGCACCGAAGCGGAGCTGGTCCCTCGTGGCCGACTCGTCGTTTCAAGCTGAGTCGAACCGGATCGAACTCGCGACCGAACCCAAACTCGCCTCGCGTTACGAACAATTTCCCCAAAAAAAAAAAAAAAGGAAATCTCAGATTAATGCCTGCCGACATCAATATAAAATTTAAAATTATATTGATGTCAATTCGATCGGTCCCAATGGGTCGAGTCTAACTCGGCCGTGATCGATCCACGTCATTTTCACGGGTCGACTCATCACAGCCCAGAAATATACGGGCTGCGATAGACTGGGCTTATGGAATTCTGAGGCCATTAGGCCATCTCGGTAGGAGACATGCATGTCTTCTCCCCCCCCCCACCCCCGACTGATTCAAATCGATAGCTTCGTAATGACACCTTTTGCACGGCTGTCAGCATCAAAAGTGACGTGAGGATTGGGGCAGCCGTTTTGGCCATCAATCGGAAAGGTTTGGGTGGGACGTCCAAAGAGTAGACCATCGATTTGATCCAGTGGATTGCTACGACTCCATTAAATACGCGGCATCGTACGACCTACTTCGAGTGGCACGTTGATAGCTTCGTGGTGGGGGCGATCACAATGGTGGAATTTTGTGATGATGCTTTTGGTGATCGATGGCTAGGATTTGTTTACGATTGCTTGATTGATGGCTGGAATCAACATAAGATAGTTATCTTTTTGGGATCATTTGATGGGATTGTGTTGACTTGTTGTCTCCGTGCCGAAGGAATTTTATTTGCTTTCCCAACGTTTTGCTTAGATTAGTGGTAAAGCGCATCACATAGAGATTTGATCGAGTAGAATGTACCATTGGAAGGCAAGACAAGTGGCAATGTAGCTTATTTGAATGGGCCATGAAACCTCAACTACTGCAAAGAAAGCTATTTTGATCTCCACGACGTTCCAACCAAAGGCATAAACAAATCAATCACTATTAATGCCAACGTGACTGTTCTCTCAGCAGTCACCGATGCACCAATCAGCTAATAATTATATTATATATATATATATTAGTTTCTCTTATATTTTATGTTACTGTAGAATATCTATTAGAGTTCATGAAACTAATTTCCCAATTGATTAAACTAAGACTACGTGCATTAATCATTCTTTGGTTTCGTTTTGTTTTGGTGAAAATATTTATATATGGATCTACTATTTTCTATGTTTGTATTTATTTTCTATTTTATGATTTATATTTACTCGTATATATGCTATATTTATCGTAATAAAAAAACAAATTAACTTATATAAATATGGGTGGTTAATTGACGTAATCTTATATTTACATCTAAAAATATTATTATTGGGATATGAATGTCACAAAAATATTTAGTAAAAAGTATCTTATAACTATAACTCGTAAATTTTAATTTAAGATTTATTAAGTTTATAAAAAGTATTATGTTTATTTAATATATATGAATACTTTTTTTAATGTATATATATATATATATATATATAATCGTCATTAACATCTGAGTCAATCCGATGTGGTCCAAATCCAAATGTATAGGAATGTTCGAGATAGTTTTGAGAATGAAGTGTTGAGCTCCTAATGCACTACCTATACTAAGATCAATGTTGAGGAAAATTTCTTTACTTGATTTCTTCGATGCTTAAGTTAGTGAACGAGATTTTCTCATGCATATAAGTTTTTCTTGAAAAGAGTGTCTCCCTATATAACGTTAGAGATTAACTTTTATACATGATTTTAGAGAGGATAATATGTAAACGTCCTAATGTATTCCTTATGATATTTTATCCACTTGGGCAATTGTGAGAGATAGTTTTGAATCGTTTATCTTGGACTTTTACTCATATGGATAGATGGATAGACAACGACATAAACCTTTGTATATAATTTTTATGAAACCTATCCCTTTTGTAATAGTATAATAATCAATTCAAATATCTCATCATAAGTAATCGATGTTTATTTTTAAATATTTATTTTTACGACCTACCAGCGAAGCCATGCATGCTTTATTAAATGTAATGGTGGCAGCTGCATCGGTAGCTACGTCGTGTTGAATTCTGTGATAAATGATGAGTATAATAATGTATTCTATATCTTCAGAAACCTGTATTTATTGTTCAACAAAGTGTTCGAGCATATGTTCTTTAACCAAATTTTCCTAACATGCCAACATATAAGGAAGATTTTCTATGTTTTGGAACAATTTTTTTATATTTTGATTTAGTAGAGACATAACAATCGAAGTATAATAGACTTAATTTTCATTTTGGTCGATTTTACTTCCTCATGTGAATGAAAATAGCCATGTCCAGAGATAAAATGATTGGCTTAGGTGAGGATGTGTTGAACATTTAATCGAGTGAACTAAACAAAAGCAAAGTATTGGGAGCAAGTTGAAGTAAGTAGGAAAAAAAGGACATAGACAAGATATAAAATGGTATAGAGAGATGTATCCACATTGATTGCTTTGATTTGGTCGAGCCAATTACCCGTTGGGTGAGCATATACTATTATTGATCGAAAAGTAAGTAAATAGTAAACAATGTAGCACTAATCTCTTTCTGTTTCGTAAGAAAATATTCACACGTAATGATAGTGAGAAGAAATTGATTTAAATTGGAATCAATCATCCTATACGATCTTCTCATCCATGTTTTTACTTTATTTAACAACTAACAAACTAAGCATTTTTGAAAAATTATATTTTTATAAAATTTTTAAATATAAAATATTTATAAATATCTAAATAGAAGGAGCTAAAAAAATTTACGAAATAAAATTTTAGAAGGAGAAAAAAATATTACATGAAATCTTCATAAAACCCCTCCATTCCCGTGGGTCCCACGAAACTGTTGACGTGAGTGGGCCCCGGAGGAGCTAGTACACTCGGTTTCGTTGGGAGGACGAAGGATGTGGGGTAGGCTTTCGGGGAACGGGGCACGTGTGCCCATGTGATTACCCATTTTGACACATCGGTGGGTCCCATTGTTCTCTCCACCTCACACACGCGGGTTCGTCAGCGTGAGGTAACATAAGAACCCACCCGTCATGCTGTCGCTACTTCGTCAATCTGTTGATCCGGGTGGGCCCCAAGAGAGCTAGTTGGTAGCCTGCTCTCGAATAAGCATCGGTCGTTTTTTTATGAGGCACCGAAGGGGAGCGTTCACGTGGACCCGTACAGTTGTCCAATTTAATGCAAGTTGTGGTGGTGCTGGTGCCGAGGAGGATCCACGTGGCGGCGACGACGATGCGGACGTGGTGGGTGGGGGTTGTGAGTAACCGTGTGTGCGGTGTGTGAAGGGAAGCCGGGCGAGGAAGACCGGACTGCTGGTTGGTGAGGGAGAAGAGCCCGAGCTTGGACTCTTCCTCACGTCCGTCTGTGTCCGCAATGAATGCGTAGCAGAAGGGTGCTATGCTTTGCTAACGTCGTCGGGATTCATCTTCTTCCCCTGTCCCCCTCCGAACACTGCAACCACATCCGTCCCCGCACCTTCTTGAATCCCCCAAACCATCGCCAAGATCGACACCGTCCTCCTCGTCTTCTTCTCTCTCAGTTTCTGCCTCTCTTGTACTTACAAGAGAACTCCCCTGAGAATTCTGAGGTAAAATGGATGGATTTCGGCTTTCTTATGGTCCTTCTCTTGCCTTGCTATGACTGATCTGTTTCTTAGTGCCTTTGTCTTCGAGAATTATGCAGGCCTGGCGTTTCGATCTGCTTAAAGAAGAATTCCCCTTTGTTAGCTTGGTCTCTCCATCTTGGTCCTGACAAGGTGTAGAGGTTTCGCCTTTTAGGTGTTTCATTGGGTTTTGCCGCTGACCTCGATTCCCTTTCGACTCTGGATAGCGAGGATGAAGGCGCTTGTACTTCCCCTGATCGCGCCCTTCTTCTTTTTCCTGAGTCCGTGCGTCGGCAGCATCCAGACGACCCAGCTCAGCCCCGGATTCCAGGGCTCCGAAATGGAGTGGATCGACAACAATGGGCTCTTCCTCTTGTCCAACAGCTCCGGCTTCGCTTTCGGCTTCACCACCTACAACAGTAGCGACACCACGTCCTTCCTGGTCTCGGTGATCCACCGGGGGAGCGGCACCATCGTCTGGACCGCCAACCGGGACGCGCCGGTGTCCCACTCTGACGAGTTCGTGTTCGACAAGGACGGCAGCGCCTACCTCAAGTCCGGTGGCGATGTGATATGGTCAACGAACACCTCTGGCCAGGGAGCGACGCGGATGGAGCTGCTGGACTCGGGCAACTTGGTACTCCTCGGCGGCGGCGACGGTAGCAACAGCGCGTCGCCCCTTTGGCAGAGCTTCGATCATCCGACGGACACCCTCCTTTCTGGCCAGAGCTTCACCAAGGGAATGTTGCTGGTGAGCGACCCCAGTGACAGTGGCTTGAGGTATCATCTCCGAATCGACTCGGAGGATGCGAAGCTCTTCGCGGAATTCGCGTCACCCCAGCTCTACTGGTCCATGCAGCGTGACGCTAGGAAGATCGATAACCAGGTCGGCGGCGACATACGCTCCGCGGTGCTCGAATCCAACTCATGGAACTTCTATGATCAGAATCAATCTAGAATTTGGCAATTCATCGTGGATTCAGCTGAGACCAGTGAGAATGTCACGCGAATGGCTGTTTTAGACACCTCTGGCTCCATCACATTCTCGATCCTCCCCAGCAGCGGCCAAGGAAACCCTTCGTCGATCAAGATCCCGGAAGACTCGTGTGATACACCTGAGGCCTGCCATCCATACTTCATATGTTACCCGGGCATCCGCTGTCAGTGCCCAAGCGTTCTCAGCCTGGACTCGAACTGTAATCCCGGTAATGTTTCTTCTTGTGACCCGAGCACTTCATTCAAGCTTGCCAAAGTTGATGATGGAGTTGGGTATTTCGCCACTAGTTTTGTCTCACCCAGTGCAAAGTCAAACGTGACAGGGTGCAAAGATGCATGCCTGGATAACTGCTCGTGTGCTGCCTTATTCTATGATGAGAAATCCGGCAGTTGTTTTCTTTTTGATCAGATTGGGAGCTTCAAGCAGATACAGAGCAACACAGCCAGTTACACTTATATCAAAGTGACCAGCAATGCAGATGGTGGCAAAGGATCAAATGGACAAGGAAGCAGTGGCAGCAAGACCTTGATGATTGTCCTAATCATCTCGTTCATGACTGTTGCAGTGATAGCAACTCTCGTCTATCTTGCTTGCAGGATTCATCGGAGGAAGAAAATACCAGAACCATCACAGGGGTCCTCAGAAGAAGATAATTTCTTGGAGGGACTATCTGGGATGCCGGTCAGGTTCAGCTACAGAGAGCTTCAAATGGCTACAGATGACTTCTCTGTCAAGCTCGGCGAAGGAGGGTTTGGCTCCGTCTATCTAGGAAAGCTTCCCGATGGCACAAGAATCGCAGTGAAGAAATTGGAAAGCATTGGCCAGGGGAAGAAAGAGTTCCGCTCCGAGGTGAGCATAATAGGCAGCATCCACCACATTCATTTGGTCAAACTTCGGGGTTTCTGTGCAGAAGGCGCACACAGGCTTCTGGCATATGAATATATGGCAAAAGGATCTTTAGATAGATGGATATTTAAAAAGAATCAAAGAGATTTTTCACTGGATTGGGATAAGAGGTATAATATAGCTTTAGGCACGGCAAAGGGGTTAGCGTATCTCCATGAAGACTGTGAATCAAAGATAGTTCATTGTGATATTAAGCCTGAAAATGTGCTTCTAGATGACAATTACCATGCAAAGGTATCAGATTTTGGACTAGCAAAGCTTATGACAAGAGAACAAAGCCATGTATTCACAACATTGAGAGGCACGAGGGGATACCTTGCACCAGAATGGATTACAAACTATGCCATATCGGAGAAAAGTGATGTGTACAGTTATGGTATGGTCTTGCTTGAGATAATTGGTGGCAGGAAGAACTTTGATCCTGCAGAGACTTCTGAGAAATCCCACTTTCCTTCATATGCTTTCAAAAAGATGGAGGAAGGCAAGTTAAAGGAAATTTTTGATGCCGACTTGATATATAATGACATGGATGGGAGAATGGAGACTGCAATTAAAGTTGCCTTGTGGTGCATTCAGGAGGACTTGTATTTAAGACCATCAATGACTAAAGTAGTCCAAATGCTAGAAGGACTACAAGATGTCCCTCAACCTCCGACATCATCGCAGCTGGGCTTCCGGCTTTATGCTAATGCGTTCAAGGCTATTAGTGAAGAGGGAACATGTTCAGGTTCAGGGCCATCAGACTGCAACAGCGATGCATTTCTATCTGCTGTTCGCCTATCTGGGCCTAGGTAAATGAGGGCGCCATTTCTTCGAGATTTTTATAATCAGAGAACTTCTTCTTCTCTTTCTATGGTTGTGCTTGCCATTTTCATTATTAACTTCCTACCTTGTATACACCTGCAAGCAATAGTTGGAGATAGAGTTCTTTTCAGGTCTGAGTGGTAGTATAATTCTGTTTAAAGAATAGGTTTTTTATAATATATGCATCAGCTACAACGACTTGTTTTGAATGGACTGCATTTCAGCCTCCTCTCACTTTTCATCGCGTTCATTTTGTTGTGTGTTTATCTGTTGCCTCTACCTATTCATTTTCTGCAAGTATTTGTAAAGGAAAACTAACACAATTTGCCAGGGTTTCTTGTTTAAGTAGATAGACAGGAAATCGTATTATTGATAACAAGATGTGGTTGTTTTACATGGTTGAATATTTTTTTTTCATTGTAGGAAAGCATGATATATTTGTCCCACATTACATTCAATTTGTGCTCCTAGAGTCACAAAATTGTCAAAATAAAAAGTTGGGCTTCTTAAGGACATATATTACAACACATAACCTGCTCTTATCCGCTAGAAGTAACATTAGGAGATTCCTATGTTGATGTGTTTTATCTGAGTCAGCAATTAAATCATCCTTTGAACTGGAACCATTCTGACAATTTAGCTATAGATATTTCCCTGTGTTCATTTTAGTTTAGGATAATGTTTATGAGGTTATTAATACATGTAGATGTTATTTAAAGAACTAATAACAAGAAAAGTGTTCTGAATTTTTCTCTGAGAGTTTCTGAAACTGTCTTCATTCAGTGACTAATCTTTGGCAATTTTATGGGGAAAACACTGTTGCAAGATGTCTTATCCAAAATAATAAATCATGATTAAAATTCTGGAGGCTTAGTTTAAACATTGTCACTGTTTTCTTCTTTAATTCATATGCTCAATTATCTTCCATGAAATGCTTCATCATCAATATCTCCAAGATATTCATAAAATTGCAGATAGCAAGGGTAGTCCACTTTGAGTGCAGCCTGCCTTCCACTCACAAAGCAGCTGTTTCTGGTCCGTGAACCTGCTCCATTGTGCCTAGGTAGGTACTGCCTCTAATATATAAATTGCTGCTGTACAAAATTAATTATGATCCATCTGTTCAAACAATATTCTTATATGTGAAGAAGCTAAGGTGTAACCTTTCATTGTTTGTATTCTCCATTTTCTTTTCGTCTCTTTTAAGTGTGAGCTGAAAAACCAACAGAACCAGTTTGCCACTGTGGTTATGTTCTTTGTTTCCAGAGTAGATGTATGCTTCAAAAGTTGTGGGGATTATTGAAATAGGATCTCTTTTACTTCTTAAATATTTAGAACCAGAAATCATCTTTCATATCATCAAAACATTCATTCTTACAGAAAATTCACTAAAAATATTTAGAAACAGATCATAATACATCATTGGTTAGTTATCTGCAACACAATACCAGTCTCTGGAATGCTTCAACTGCACTTACTTCAGTGGTGTCATGGGAAGGTATCTAAGATTTGTTGATAGCTTCTCGCAAACAGGAACACTGATTCATTTGAAACTGGGAAGTTTATTTTCTGTAGTATTGCAGGACTGGGATCCTTTACGAGTATTATGTAGCAGATATTTTGCTCAAGCCGAGAGTTGATATTTATTTTGAAGACGAGATAGCTTTTGATGGTGAGTCCTCTGTTGTATGTCGTAGTGGAGAGAAAAAGACATGCAACGGAACAGGGATTTCTTGGCGATTTAGATTTGAGCCTTTAAATTGCTGGGGATATCTGTTTCTATGGAAGCGGAAGCGCGAGAGACTGCAGAGAGCCCGACATCGGTCGCCGCGGCTGCAGGTTCCGAGGGCAATGGGAGCAAGCCTAACGTCCGTAGCTTCCTCAGCGTCAAGTGCCCGGTAAGGTGCCCGTTGTCCTCACTTTTCCTGCTCGTCGGTAGTCACATCCTTGTTCAGGTCTGGCTAGGGTTTCTTCATGCATTCACCACCGGGCTTCTCCCGAGCAGCGAGCTCGGCAGAGCGGATGCTTCTCTGAAGAACAAGCCAGCGTTTGGAGATGCAGGCGGAGTTGCAACACGTGTCGATCCCAATTTGAGACGAGTATATTAAACTCAGAGTCACGTGGGCCCAACTTAACCGGGCCGGAAATAGATATGATGGTTTGGGCTTTCAGATCACGGCGTGACGGGGGGAGGAAGCAGACTCTCTCTCTCCTCTGCATTCCACGCTTGGCAGTACATTCCATGATTCGTATCTATCATCTGGCTGTTGCTCGGTCGTATATGCAGTTGCTTGTTATTCTCCTGATATCTGTAGACACCAAGATACATGCCAAGAAGAAACTTTCTTGATTGTCGCTAGCATCCTGTTGGCTTTAAGGGAACCTGTATGAAGAATTTACTCTGGAAGCGGGGATGGATTCTGTGATGGGTAAGGCTTTTGGAACGCAATTTGAGACTCTCGCAAGGGATTTCTCTGTTGCCTTTTGTCTTCTTCATTACTAATTAGTATTGGCAATCCGTGATATCCGCTCTTTTTGGTGTTACGTTGTATGCATATCCACTGCTTCCATGACTGGCATGCGCTAAATGTGTTTGTTGTTTTGCCTGTGAGATGGACATTTTATATATCTTGGCTATTGTTCGATACGCACAAATACTGGGGAGTACTTTGGAAATTTGACACCATGCATGAATGCATAATCTAAAGACTTGATCCCTCGTGTTTGTATGTTGTAGATATATATAGCTATGAGATGCACATCTATCTGTATACAATGGGAGGCCCCGGTTATGAGGAATCGTAGGTGAACACTAACACCCTACCTTGATTAGCTGATAAAGACAATGGAATCCTTTTCTTGTGCTCCGGATTGGAAAGGAATCAGGCACATTGACCTGAAGATATCCAATTAAGAAGTGATTGCATAGGATTGAGATCCATTTCCGATAGTTGGGAGGACACATCTGAGCTGTAATTAGTTAAGAATTTCTCCCTACTTGGCATTTGATTCTAAACCTAGGTTCCATAGAATCAATTTACATGTAGGTTCATAATGATTAAGGGGCAATCCATAAAGGAAGATAGAAGTGAGAAACTCAGCATTGATGCATGTCGGCCAGCACTAATTGCATTTTTTTTTTCCATATTTTTGGCATGGAAGGGGTTTCATGCCATCAGCTTTTCTACACTGTGATGTTAGTTGTGTAGATTTCCCTATCACTAATGCTATTGCTTCACAACTGGTGCATGTCTGGTTTTGTTTAATCCATATGATCATCATCCTTTGAAAGATATCGACATTTTTGTTGTCTGGTTCAATCAACTAGCTGGTCAAATTGGTTCTTGATCCACCTGCCACCCTTGATCCATACACTTTGCTTGCTTTATCTATATTAGAAACAAGGATCACCATTAAGGTCTCATTCCTCTCGGTAGGATTTTAACTCAAAACTAGAAACTGTAAATTATTTGTAGCTATTTTTTTATTCATTCAGTTCATTACATGTAGAGAGGTGTTTTGAAGGTGGTCTTGGAATCCTTATGTTATATGTTGGCATCACTGGTGGACATTGCTTTGGCATCTTTCTTCACTTGTTTCTGATCAAATTTACCATTGACTTAGGTTGTCTATGATGTACAAGTGGAACGTTTCCACTTGTTTCTGATTCCCGGAAGACGAAAACTACAATTGCTTGAAGACCTGGCTGCCATTGACTGGAACTGATACAACTCAGCGTGTCAGGATCTTCCTGGAACTTTCTATGATGTTGATGCGCCAATTTGCAGATTGGAATGCATAGCCTTTGGACATTTGTACAACAGATGTTTCAGCATCTCCACAACCACGAATTCTCTAGTTCCAGAGAGTTCTTCTGGTTATCTAGACAGATGTGTTGATGCAATGGGATGATTCATCATAAATTTCATCTGTTTTGTCACAAAGAACGCATGATGTCCTTGTCCTCATCGATTTCTTCACCTTGGGGCTTGCTCATTTAGGTGGTGAGAAAGGAAGAAAAGAACTTGTTGTCATTATCCATCAAGGTTCTCAATGATCCGTCGCTCAGGGATTATTCTTATCCTCCAGTAGTCAAAGCTATGACCTTCAAGATGTAGCTCTAATGTACTTTAATCCTGGGGAAGAAATGATGAAGCTTTGTTCCAAATATCTTTCCTTGGTAAAGTCAATGTAGCAGTCACTCACCACACCAGGTATGCAAACAAAACTCCACACTTGCTATTTCTGCATCTAACAAGTGTGTACTTGATGTGTCCGTGCATGGAACAGTGATTCATGTTGATAAGATTTATTTTGCCATTGGCCTCGCCAGGAACTAACTGCATACACAAGAGACCTCTGCTCATCTGTCGTTTGTGCCGACTGCAATCGGTAACAATGCAGTCCAAGGTGGGGCCTGCCTGCTTTGTCTGATTTGATTTAATTAGTCCCCTCTGTGTAGCCTAATCCGATCTCTCTTCTGCAGCTTGGAGACGCCACAAGTGTTGGCAGAATGCATCGATCATCTCGTCTCCAACTTAACTGGGATCTTCGACTCCACTGGATCTGCAACCATTTTGGTATGTTGGTACATGCATTCTTGTTTCTTCTGTGAGCCCTATCTCGTATTGCTACGCATGAGATATTGATGGACCACAGAGTTGGATTTGGATCGGTGACATACTATGTCGTTTTAATTCATCGGAAACATGATATGTCGTGCTGTGATTGGCTTGCTTCATCTTGTGGCTGACAGAGGCACACAGGTAGAGCTCACATGCGGGCGGTGGGGCTGATGGATCCGCTTGGCCTCCGTTGTTTTGTCCGGACGTGCCAACCGCCCGCAGGAGCAGATGGGCTGCTGATTCCTGCCGATTCGATGCAGGTGAAGCCACTCGTTCAATTTAGAAGATGGAGACCGGTGACCGAGTGAAGAAGAACCCATGTTAGAAGATGATCATGATGATGATGCCAGGTTATGAGATGGTGGTCGTCAGTGTCCGGCAGTAAGAGGTCGGTCGACCTCCTCTTTTAACCCCGTCTCCTCGGGGATTGTGATCCAAGTATGGGTTGCATTGCACGAATCTTCAAGAGGTGCCAGGGGAGAGCAAATTGGAGTCGTGCAAAAGCATGAAGGGCAGTGCTCAGAGGACCAAGAAAGAAATGGGAAATGATAGCTTCTGACGTCGGGGATAGGATCAACTCATGCATGGGGGAGTTTTTGATGGCAACGATGAACAGTATAAATTATCCGCAGCACGCCAACCACAGACAGCATGAGCAATCCAGTTCAATTTCTTCTTCCTCACGAGAAGCTTGATGGCTAATTACAAGGTGTGAGAGAGAGAGAGAGAGAGAGAGAGAGAGAGAGAGTGTGTGTGTTTGAACGTGGAAGGGGTTACAGACGCGATCGAGGGATCAGTAACAGCTGGCCATACGCTGCATGAGCCGATCTTGGAGGATGCCGTTGTACAGGGCCACCCTGTTCGCCGGCATCCCTGGCGGCGCCCGCGGCCGCTCCTCCTCCGCCGCCTCTTGCTCCTGGTTTTCTTCTTCCGCCGCCGGGGCCTCACTGCAGCTGAACTCCGCCACTTCCGCTGCGAACTGGACTCTCTTCTTCCGCTGCTGCTGCTTCTTCGTTCTGTTTCCCGTCTTCCCTGCGTATATCGGCACAGTGTCAACTGGCTTAGAGAAACCAAAGCGGCAGAAGCAAACGGAGAAGGAGACGTGAAGGCTGACGGCGTACCGGAGGAGGAGATGCAGGACCGCAGGTGGTGCCAAGGGGGAGTCGAGTTCCTATCGGCGGCAGCGGCGCCGGCTCCAGCGGAGACGGAGAAGGGCTTCTGGCGGCAGAGGGCGATGAGGATGACGGTACCGGAGACGGCCACGGCCGTGGCCAGGGCCACCCCGTGAGAGGTCATGGGAGAAGACGAAGAAAGCACAAGGAGGAGAAGGACTTGGCTGCGTGGGAGACCGTGACATGTGAAGCTGGTGTCAAGACAGAGTGCTTTATACTCGGAGAAACGACAGGGTCTGATGCACAAGTGGGAAGACCAGAGAGAGAGGGAGAGCGTTGGCGGCTTCGGGAAAAGATGGCGACAACGCTGCCATTTCGTACTCTTCTTCTTATCCACTCAAATTTTGCAGGAGAGGCAAAAACTTCCCAGTAGTTGAGGACTTCAAGTCGGACACACTTACGCAACTTCCTCCTCAATCAGTGATGTCATTATTCAACTTCATTGTTCACATCTAGGAGAACATTATGCTTTGAAGAGGAGGAATTGTCAACCCGTCAGGAACTAGCAATCATGGAGAGCACAAGAAACGAATGGGTAAGAAGATGGGGTTAATAATATATCATCTTTAGTGAGTTATCTTTAATATTTTATTTTTATATTTTAAAAAATTAACATGTAGATTTATTTACTCTGATATCAGTTTTATCAATAAAAATTAAAAAATAATTTTAATATTTCAGTTGATGGTAACGGACGACGTTGATGGTGATGGACGACGATGTTGTTGGAGTCGCGAGTGGTTGTTGTGGATGAGGAGAGCGACGACGAGAGTTGATAACCGTACTCCAATTACGTTGACATCGACACAGTTGTTGAGCGGGTTTTTCAGCGCTCTGCATTTGCATTGACGTCGATGCAATTGTCAAGCAATAAAAGGATTGCTCGGCATCTGTATCAGCGTGAATGTAGATGCAAAATAATATCACTTGGCAACTACATCGATGTCGACGCATATGCAGAGTGGCGTCGCTTGGTAATTACGTCGGTACTGTTGTAGTTGCTGAGTGGCATCGTTTGCATCTACATCGACGTCGACACAGTTGTCGAACAGCATCGCTTTGTATCTGTATCAACGTTGATGTAGTTACCGAGCGACGAAATGATCGTCAATGTAAATATCGAGCGATGCTGATACAAATATAGAGCGGCATCGCTATGCATATATGTCAATGCCGACGTAATTATTGAAGGACATTTCTCCGCATCTGCATCAGTGCTGGTATAATTGTCGAGGATAATCTATAATTAGTCCTAACAAGAGCAGGAGGCCTGAACCGGAGGATTCAATCAGAGGCCTAAAGTGGAGAAGTAAAAAAGGAGAGAGTTAAGCTGACTAGTAACTCGGTGATCTCATAATACTCCAACTGTGTTTCTTGCTTGGCAGCTCAGTTTGAGATCAAATTTCTTGTCGCTTTTGCGTGATGAAGTGGCGTTTAGTCTCAAATGGCTCAGTCTTTCATCGACAGAGAGACGACAAGAGGGTGGAGTTGCCGTTGGAGGAGGGCGAGCAGTGGAAGCCTCCGATGAAACAGGGAAGTGCACGAGAAAGAAAGACTCAGACGCGTGTCAGCTATAGTTTACCTGCAACAATCACCAAAGAACGTTAAGATTGTGGTGGTCATCGATCACACGCTGATGGATCCTCGAAGCCTCGTAGCTTTCAGTCATCACTTACTGCTATACCCCGTGACCATGTGAATCCAGTCACCCTAATGAGCAGCCGGTAACTGCTTTATGTTTGTTTGTAGCTTGGCATAGCATTCCTACAGAGAACTGCCACTAATACCCTTGCGCTGTAAATTTCAACCAGAACATATAATTTGGGCTCAACATTGGTCTTCATGTGAAAAGTGTTGCTGAACATACACAAGGCAAAGAGAAACACTAATGATCGGTTATACCGTGAAACCATGCCATTTATTCTATCAGCAAACACGTAGTGATATTAAAACTCAGATAAATGGAGTACAGGAAGTGGTGTGCCAGCTTTAAGCGACCATGATGCGTCCATCACAACACTAGATTACAGGTAGAGTAATAAGCATATTGTGTGTCTAGCAAAAACCCAAATCTAACACAAGATTAGCTGGAAATTAAAGCAGCTCCAAGAAAGTGCATGCTATTATTTCTCTCACTCACCGCAACTGCTATTATTAAAGAAACGGCGAGCAGTTATGTTGTGAGGATGGGTGGAAGGTAGTCGGACTTAGCTCCGAGGACTCGGGCCTTGGTGTCGGGGAAGAACTCCGTGCCGGGCAACTCTGTGACTTCTCCTTCAGCGGAGACTCCGATAGGATAGCTAAGTAGATGTCCTGGGAGGTCATGTTCTAAATCGTCGCTCGAATATAGATCCCAGTACTTGTCGGCGATCCTGTTAACCTTCTGCACGCACTCCGAGCTCTCCGGCTGGAGGAAGGCATCATCAAGCATGCCAAGGTGTTCATACCAAAGGGCCAATCGAAAACCGTGGATTTGCCCCCGTGCTGGCTCCCTAGTTGACAAATGATACGGTTGGTATGCTCCCATGGCAATCTCAGAGTCCCTGCTTCCATCCATTGACCTCTGGTTGATGTTGGCTGACCCGATTATGATATACTCGTCATCAACTGAAATCAAAAGCTTGCAGTAATTAGGATTTTATCAACATCAACCCAAGTAGTCGCAGCTTTTGAAACCAGAACCAAGACAGATTGTCATTGGAAGACTTGCTTCTGAAACCCGGAAATGCCTAACTAGAAATATAACATGGCATAGGTTCAAGAGAATGAACAACTTATCTGAATTAAAAAAAAAATCATTTTTTAGAAATGAAGTGATCTAGAATCAGTTGAAGTATTTCAAAGAGTGAACACACCATTGCATGATGAATAAGTCGAAAATAACAAACCTGTGAACTTCTGCAACCCAGTTGCAACAGAGAACAAATTGTTAATTTCAAATCAGTTGCTAAAATTGTGTACATCTTTCAGCCTTCTTTATCATTAGTGGGGCACAGATAAAGTTGTATGTGATTTGCAGTTTATTAGGTGAGGTCAAAGCAAAAGATGACAGGGTTCAAGGAAGATTAGAACTAAGATACATTACATTGAACATCTGCAGGTAGGCACACCTAGTTTCCATTTGCAAGTAATAAATGATGATAATTCAGAGAACATGCTACTTCATGAAACCTCAATTTCTTTTGCAAAAATCAGACTGGGCTTGTAGAGAAATTCAATTGTTACAAAATGATATTCTTTTACTTGTTTCTGTTTGCAAGTAATGAATGAAGATAATTCAGAAAACATGCTAATTCATGAAACCTCACTTTGTTTTGCAAAATCAGACTGAGCTGGTAGAGAAATTCAATTGCTACAAAATGAAATCATTTTACTTGTTTCTGCTTGCAAGTAACAAGCGATGATAATTCAAAAAACATGCTGCTTCATGAAACCTCACTTTCTTAGTCTCAAAATCGAAGTTCACAGATTTTCCCACCCATTTAGCTTATATTTTTATCATCTTACATATAAATTAAGCAAGAGTCCTGAATTTTTTCGGTTAATGGGAAATAGATAAGACTGTGACACTTGAAGGCAAAAGGACCCGAAAAGCAGCATAGAGATGACTCTGGACAAAAGTACCTAGAGTATGTTATGCAAGAGAAACCTTTGAATACACAAGAGGAAGTATAGATGAGTGTTGAGAGAAGAATACCAATCATCATCTTTGTATGTACATAGATCATGAACCGCCTGGCCTCCTGAGCTTTGCTGTAGTTGGTGTCTTGTTCTGGCTGCTCCTCAGGTTCATATTCTCCACTCTTCTTTACCTCTCGATTCCCTAAACAGAAGAAAGTCAGATAGTCCTTTGGATTGGCTTCGATTCCTTTTGCCTGGAGAGCTTGTATGACATCAGTATACATCATCTCCATTGTCCTCCGCTGCCAATCTAAGATTGCTTGAACTGACGCACTTTCTGGCACACCCTCTGGCCACATTGGCACGACGACATAGACAGTAAAGCGCTCCCCAGCCTCAATCTTACTAACAATCTTCAAGGATAGCTCCTTAGGGATCAGATGCAATGCACCAATTTCCTCAGGCTTGATGTCATTAGCTTTCCATGCATAAGAGCTACCAAGGAAGTACTGATTTTCAATATAGATAAAGTTCTTTGCCCTACGGATGGCATTTATGTACGCATCTTGAATGCTTCTATCAATGATGTTATCCTTTCCACTAACAAGCCCAGCTCTAGCGGCATCCTCCGGGGTCTCAGGAAAGCCAAAAGCAGCACCTCCATCAATGGATCTGAAAAGCTGAACATTCCAACTCTCTTTGTCCTCTAGGAACATGACAGGAGAAGGCGGAATGATGATGTCAGAGAGATCGCGGAGCTGTACAAGAACATCTTTTCCTCCCTGCTTTCTCCATCTCTGCTCAAAATTGAACAAAACATCCCAAGCAATAGGCCCTTCAAGCCGTGAATGAATATCATGCCAAGGCTCTCTTGGTCCACCCTTTGTTATGGAAGCCTCTCCAAAATTTGGCTGATGGAAGTCATCATGATGAGCTGTGTCCAATGTCCTGAACAGAGAATGAAACTGCGTGTCATATCTCCCATCGCAAAGGTCTAAGCCCCCAACAAAACTCACAATCCTCCGCCGCTGAGAAGCCTTGTTAGGCATCTCATGGTCGACAACAACAATCTTCTGATGATGAGTGAACATGGTGGCAATTTGAAGATCTTGAACAAAGCTTCCACCATCATCAGGATTTCGAGGGCACAAAACACAGTGCACATCTGTGTCATGAAAATAATTTTCAGTCTCCTCATCATGGGTTGCCATCAGACCATCTTTCTTCAGCAAACCTACCGAGGTTCTGTCATCCCAAACAAGCATAAGCACTCGAACACCTTCACTAGCCTTCCTCTTAAGGAGCTCTCCCAGTGTGACATCACCACCTGGTTTTGGCCTCTTGTTGTCTCTAAGTAATGTAATCTCTGTGTACACAGACCACCCAGTAATGTATATCAGATGTTGTGCATTACTAATTGCATCAAAAATGTCCTCCCAGCACCTATGGGGCTCGTAATATTTCCCATCAGCAAGAGGAATTCGAGGAATGAAGTCGTCAGGGACATGCGCATCTTGGTAGAGTGTTACTTTACAACCCTGTCTCTGAGAGAAAAATGTATAAGGGACTCCAGGATATTTTGTACTTCGTACACCCCTCGCCCAGTTACGGTCTTTTAAAACATCAAAGTATTGCAGCTTGACATGGATCTTAGCATCTCCAACAGGATTCCGGTCTTCGTCACATATTTCAAGCCATCTATCCACTTCATCACCATCAAGGATCTCCATGACAGGCAGATAAGCTCTTCCAATCAGTGTTGCCCCGATAGGATTGTCAAATTTAATAGTGAAGATGACATTCGCTGCCATATGGGCACAGTATATGTGAAAAGACTCATACCAACGTGGATTGACCGGTTCATCCGAAAGCATTCTGGTCCGACCAACTCGAGCCTTCTCCAAATCAATAGTGGCATAATGTTTGGTGGTGCCCTTCCCAAGACCAATGGTATCTTCAATACCTTCAACAACCTGTTAGAAGAATTTCAAGTCGAAGACAAGAATTAGAAGAAAAAAAGAAATATTTAGATTAATAGGCAAATCAACAAATTTATCCCTCATTGATTATTTGTAATAGCTAATCAAAATAAGCAGTGGATGGAATAATTTTCAGCAACCAAGAGAAAACACAACTAAAGGGGAAGAAAATAGGTAGTTTTAGGTATTATATAAAATGAGCATTTACGAGTCTGACAAGGCATTATTAATAGGCCATACAGCTATGTATCTCTTAGTATAACATTTTATTTTATAGTTCTTTTCAACATATCAGAATGGTACAAATCAGTACACAGCTCAGCATTTTTGGCATCAACCTGATCTTCTAAATTGACGAGACCAATATCATATTGGAATTTAAAACCTTTGGTTTTAGGTATCATGAATTAATTTAAACACTCGAAGTTGAAAGACTTGAATGAAGAATGTGTCACTAAAACCTCTGCAGAGAAAATGAATGTCAAAGTTTCTTAAAATAATAAACTACTTGATAGAAGCTGCAAAGACTTGAACAAAGAATGTGTCTCTAAAACCTCTGCAGAGAAAACGAATGTCAAAGTTTCTTAAAATAATAAACTACTTGATAGAAGCATACAGAGCTGCAGGCCCAAGAGGAAAACTTGTCCTAGCATCCATAATGATTGCAGGAATTGTCATTTTGAAAGCACGAGTGTGTTCAATGCATGAAAAATTTTCCTTGTTGATCTTTTGACTCATTTGATGAAAGAGACTTACAAGAAAATAGCACAACTGATAACAAACTACTTCGATGAGAATGAGCTTCTGACTTCCTTTAAGCAGAGGATACTAATTTACTTAAAGTGGAAATCAATGCTGAGAACAACTCTTAATGATTATTTGTTAATTCAAGTAAACTCCAGGTGCAAGTATAATTGTTTGATTTTTCCATTCAGCATACCTCCAAACATGTGTTTACTAGCAGAGCTCTGTTATGCTTTGAAAGTAGTATGACTATCACTACCACCTTTTTGAGGAGACAAAAACAGATACTAGGAAAATAAAAGATGTAAAATGACAATTCTCACATTGAATAACTTTAAATAACAAAGAAAATCATCATTCTGTATACAGTTTATGGACCCTTAAATATGTCAGATAATATGCAGCAAGTTAGAAAGCAAGCAAGCAAACAAGCAGAAACTTATGATTTGTCAGTTCCACTGGTTGCTTTCTCCCAGTTCGCCCTTTTATAATGTGTCCAACACCCGGAGGAGTGGCTAAACATGACATACAGAGGCCAAATCCAAAATTACAAATGCCATGTAAAATTCTTGCACTCAAGTTTCTTGGAAAAAGATAGCTCCCCCAAATAGCCTCGAACACATTATACAAGCATCAATAGCACTTCCAAAGGAAGCTTCGAAAAATCACCAAAACCTAAGAAATCATATCTGTTTCTCTCGTCTTCAAATAGGTTTTGCCAGTTTTTCCATAAATTAGTTTATTTTTTTGGTGAACATGTAATACAACACATACAATCGTTTCCCTTGGCACTAGTAAAAAGGAAAAACAAAAAGAATTGTAACATTGGAATCTAATTGCTGCAAAACTCTACAATCAGCAGCAATTGCAAGACGATATCTGCAAGACAAAATAACAATCTTGAACAGAGATCTCACATAAGAGTGCAGAAACCTACTAGCAGGGCAGGGCAAGTAAAACATCATGAGAACAAGATGACGCACAAAAGAATAAGCGCTCATCACAACACGAGGACTTACCATTCGGAGGAAACCGCCTGAACCTCTCTGCGGATTCGTGAGCGATTCCGCATCAAAAATCGTAGCATGGAGCGTTCCGTGTAACAAAATCTGGGCCATCCTTACCTGCTTATCCAAAAAATCCCCCATATATTAAAAAAAGGGGGAAAAATGTCAGAGCAAGAAAATCCAAACTCCAATCCGAGCCGATGGAGATGGCAGAATTGAAAGTAAAAGATGTCACCTTCAAGAATGGAACCACCTACGACCAAATCTGCTGACAATCCCTTATTCCAGACGCGCTGTTCCCTAACAAAAAAAGGGAACCAAATCAGTGGCCGATCCGAAGTCAACGTACGAGTACGAGATCAAGTGCAAAATCATCATGGGTTTGTTTCCTCCAGTATCCGATTCCAACTAAAGAATCGAAGAAAAGACAAAGGCCGAGAGTCCTCGGAGTCCATGCGAATTCGCACTTCCTCACAGATTCATGATAACGTGGAAGGATCAAGACCAGAAAAAGATGCTTAAAGCAATCATGATGATGATTCCACCGCACTTACCCGAGGAAGGATCGGCGCTGGGATCCGGCGGAGCGAGTGGTCGATCAGAGGCGGAGAGGGGGAGAGAAATGGAGAAAGAGGGATCGCAGTCTCGGCTGACTGGGCACTGGGACAAGGTGTAATATATAGAAAGAAAGCGAGTAGTAGATCCGGAAGAAGCGCGAGGAGAGGAGGGAGCTAAAGAGCCCGTGGGAAGAGGCAACTATGAAATTTAATGGTGAGAAACGATGAGCATTTTTTCATATATGTCCCTGCCGCACACACAAATATCATGTTCACCCCTCTCAACCATAAAAGAGCACCCAAGTAACCCTGGGGACATTAAAATGTACGATCCAACAATAACTCGATTTGATCTTCCAAATCCTATTCATCTTCCTAAGTCCAATTATTTCCATCAAGAATCCATACCATTATACTAAGATCGGATATCCAGCAATTTAGACGCCAAAAGAAATCATAAATTTGCACAACATGTGACAGGAAAACAAAAAAAATAAAAATAAAAAGTGTGGATCACATAATGGACGGTTAGGAAGTTAGGATCAAAAGGTCCACCGCACGAACAGGCGGTTGCCCGATTTGACCCCAAGTTTTCAACCATCGCAACTTCTAGATTAAACAAAATTATTGGAGATTTTGATCCCTGCCATTTGGGATCAAAATTACCATTGGTAGAATGTAAGTTAGATTCTTTCTCGAATATATAAATAGAAAGGTTGGAATGAGACGCGTTGAGGTGAGCGGGAGATGCATGGCATCAGCCCAAAATATAACACCGTGTGGGTGGAGAGGAAAATTGCCGGGGGGAGAAGAAAGGTCTCACATGGCCACAGGCATTCGCAAACGCATGAATGACGGCAGAAGTAACGACCCATAGTATCGTTTACCTCGTGACCTGTTGCGTTTCCTGGCGGTCTAGTCTTCGGCGCTGCTGGATTAGATCACATCTCGACCCTTCGTTCATCGGGTCCCGATATCGCAGCCGTCGATAGATGGGAGATGATGACTGACGACGGGTTGGGCCTGCCATTATAAGTGGAATCACAGTAATTAGATAATGTCGCACGACCATACAAGGCAAAAAAGCACGGCTTTAGAAACATTAGCATGCTAATTATATATTAGAAAGGATGGCTTTGTTCATGTGCCATTGTCTCCTACCTCCTCTATCGGTGGTCCACGCAAGAAAGGATGCACTGATGTGACTTATTTACTCAGCAAATGCCATAAGATTCTGCCCAACCATGGGAGAGAACGTGGGAGACTATCAACCTTTGGTCTCTTTCAAGTGGGGATAACCAATTAAATGAAATCACAAAGACAAGATACACACTCTACACTAATTCTTCAGTTGGTGATTGGTTAGGCATTGGAACCAAAGCATACTAGAATCACAACTTCACTGGAAGTAGAACTAGAAACTAAAAACCTTGAAATATTTGGTTCGCATACTCTTCGAATCAAAATGAACAAGCCATTTTACACGCTTGATTCTTTTATTATACTACTTTTATCAAAATCATGTATTTAAAATTTATATTTTCCTATATCTATATTGTTTGATATACACATTAGTTAGAAGACTGAGGTTTTTAAAGTGATAATATATCTAAAAAAATTAATCGAGTCTTGAAGAAAGTTGGGAATGAGATCTTATTGGAATAAGAATGAGATTATATTATCAGGAGTATATGTAGAGGATCTTAATATTTGGATGGACCAATGTACTATAACAAAACTTAATTATCAAATCAAATAACTATTAATTCACTGTCGCATTCTGTAATCACTTACTTCTAAATTAAGCACCGCGTAAGGGCCCCACTATTTAAGGCAATTAGTATGGGAATATGAAGACGGCGGCACAAAACACCGATTTCACCCAACAATATATAATTTGGGAACACACCATTTAGGCCCGGGACCACCTCCCTGCAACCGAGGTATCGTTCCCTGGAGTTTCCTAACAAAAGAAAACCAAGGATATGTACAAAGATGAAGGTCAATGTTGAACCCGCCCTCGCCCACCGGAAGATGAATACAAGCAAGCAGTCGGCAGCCTACCCATTCCATGGCTGGAAGTTTGCTACCACTTGCTTGCTCTTCGAGAATAGATGATACCATATATTTATCAAAGTTAGAACCAACAAAGAGTTCAATGGGCCTACTGCAGAGGAGACGCAGCGGCGCACTTCAAGATGTAGTCACATGTTGCTCTCTTGGTAGATGGAGATGGCCCATCAAGATCATCAAAGCAGTCAGGGCCAGTGACTGACTGAAAGAAAGGTTCCTCTCACGCTGGGAGGGCATTATTGTGGATCCAAAATATCCTTAGTTGAGGCACACCCTAACTAATCAAACTGTCTGATGAAAAGACCATTGCCCTAAAGAGTTGCCGTCGAGGGTGAAGGAACACGGAATGCTCACCAAGGTAACGAAGACGCCGAGGGGCTTAACGCGGCAAGTAGCAGGGATCTGATGTACGTGTGGGTTCTGATATGTTGCCCAATTCAGCGGAGACGAATCAACTCCAGCCGTGCAGTTATTACGCCGTATCCAACTATCATGATCTGTACCTTTCAGATAGACAGCGAGGCCTCTTTGACACACCACCACCAACACCATCACTTTTAAAAAAGCACCCCTCAACTCAATTATGATAGGAAACTTGCCGACACACCAACAGTTGCTATATCGAGGATTTGTGGGGATTATTGGTGAAAATTTTGTGTGTGACCACATAACTACATAAATTATGGGGTCGAATGCGATTTGTGATTCGCGATCTACTGCCAACACAGCTTGATGATTAATGCAGGCATACACGAATTCTAAACTAAATAGACCGTCTTGGATAAGGAATTGCTACTTCTTCTATTGCTACTGACATGAAAAGCCACTACGGCTCCATAATGTTGTCGTTGACTTTGTGCCAAAGTTCTGACAAATGTCACCTAAAGGATGCAAGTAGGCACATCAATTGTGTTGGGATGCACGTTGGCACACGTCTTGCATGTGACACGAGAGAAACTTGCTCAAGGGATCTCCTTGAGATCCATAATGAACGGAATCTTAGTTCATCCTCTTCACTTGTAAATGGCGAGAAAGCCGTGGTGGCGAACTAATTTACATGAATTAGCTCAATGTTTCCGCTATGGAACTTCTTTTGGAGCCCGAGGAGGCTTCAGCACATAGTTTACGCGTGTCTGATGTTGGACTTGATCTACTCATTATCATTTAAATGTTAAAATGATACTGACATTCTTTTTTACTAGTATCTACTCGACCAACTTAATTACCAATGCCCTTTGATCAAATCTAAAACAGATTCAGATAAAATAACTCAGCATCTGAATCAAATCCGAATTCATGAGTATTCAACCTGTTGTCATTCCTAGCGTTGGCCTCGTGTCACAGGTAGGAAATATATATTTTTAATTTTCCTTTTTACTTGAAATTTTTCTAGAAAACAACTATCAGACTCGATGCATACATGTCTCTCAGGAATAGTGAGCAACAAAATAAACAGCACTTTCAGAGATTGACAACATAATCGACTGGATTGGTCTGGTCAATCTTTGATTCATAAAAAAAAAAAAAAATCACATTATTTTGCATAAAGTTCCTAATTGGTTGGTACGACACAAGGGAGGTCAAGACTGAGATAAGCGAACCCACCATGAAGTTTAGTAGGCCAATCAATTTGATCCAGCAAGTCCACTGGGCTCGACATAAAGTCCATGCCCAATTAATCTGCAGGTTCCAAGAGTCTCGACCACCATTTAAGCTAACATAAGAGTCTAACCCAAACGTCGCCTAAATAGTGAAAGATGGATACTTGCTAAGAGATGATCAGAGGCAAGAAAAGGTTATTAAGTTTATAAGGTCAGGAAATTAAGCCTAAATCAAGGTCTTTAGCATCCATATGTAGTTTACCTGAGGTTGCTAAATGCCTCAGAAACTCATAATTTTTTCTGAATACTTCCTACATCTACGTTCTTTCCTGTATGTAAATATCAGTTCCTAGTAATCTGATGATTCTACAACTGCTGACATGCAAAGAAGCAATGGCTATATAACTCAACAATTTAGAATGTTAGTCCAATACCAATGATTCTATAAGTCCAGAAATGGGCCCAGATTTTAGGATACCTGAGTTCCAGGTGGTTGTAATTGATATTCCCAGTAGTGGTTAAGACTTTAGAATTAAAGGCTTGTATCAATGAAACTAGACACAATTCAATGCAATAAAAAAATGCTCAGCTTACCACCATTTATGCCTGAAAGTCACTGATATAACATCCTGCCTGCTAAACAGGCACTTCACATTATCAAAGATATAAAATACTGCAAATATGAAGCTATAATCCTTCTCTATGTGAAAAATACATGAAAGCATTCTTCCTCTTCCCATTGTTGATGCAATGTCAGATAAATGCTTAAGACTAATACGTAAATTTGCAGAAATCATCAACATATTCAATAAGCAATGCAACAAAACAAATTGCAACCTCCCAAGAGTATTTGTGTACTCAAGTAGGAAAAAGATTTAATTCTACGAATCAATTTCTTGATGAAAGTTCGATTACCTTTTAACCAGTGATCTACTAATCGTTCCCTTCCCTCTTGCTCGTACTTCTTCAACATTCTTTACTGGATTTCCTGATTTACTGACTCAATATTTTCACCATTTTTATTGTTGTTTACTGATAAAACAACCAACGTTGCCTTTTTGTTTTGAGCTTTTAAATATTTCATGAATACAATAATTTTACCTAATCAGCCAGTGGCAATATGCAAATCTGTTGATCCCCTTTGTATCATCTATGTTCCTCTAACCTAGTTGTCCTCTCACAGTTCTCTTCTGCTATCGACCATGACAGCACTAGGTCTGCTTTACTGCGAACATGTTGTCTCCGTCCTTTCATAATGATGCCT
The DNA here is from genome assembly GCF_036884655.1 of Musa acuminata AAA Group. Classification (NCBI taxonomy): domain Eukaryota; kingdom Viridiplantae; phylum Streptophyta; class Magnoliopsida; order Zingiberales; family Musaceae; genus Musa; species Musa acuminata. Next base: position 7,554,161 of record NC_088355.1, on the reverse strand, counting down.
TTTGTTTTCATTCTTGGTTTATGTGTGTGTTCCTTTTGCCGTTCCCGAAGCCAGATACAGCGGATTCACACATCGGTTCCTAATACCCATCTCAAGAATTGACCAAATCCAGGAACAAAAGCACCGAGTTCAATGAAGCAAGCAAGAAATTACGTACCGAAGTGTCATATCACGCGACAAGACACCGAACTCGATGGCAACTCCGCCCTCATGATTCTCTGAAGCCATCTCGAAGCCTGCAGCAACATCAAATCTGCACATCCGACTCTAGTAAGTGTAACCCTCATCATCGATCGACTACTCCCAACGTCACCAATCAACCATACCTGCGCTTGCATCCGCATCACCACCACCATCACTGCCGCCTGCCCTCGAGCCAATCCGAGCATCGCGTCTTCGGCAGTGAAACAGAGCGGAGAAAGAGGAGGAGGAGAAGGTGGGAAGGGTAGGGCGAAGGGCGGGAGCGGAGCCAAACGAGATTGGTGGGTATTTGAGAACCGCCCAAGTCTCCTGTGGAAGATTCCAGATGCGTATATATAAACGACTGAGCCCACGAGAAGACGATGCTTTCGGGCCTCAATTGGGCTAAATCTGTCGCGTTAGATCAAATTCATGTAAAAATATCAATAATTTTCTAAGAAAAAAATCTGATTTTTTTATACTGCCATTATGGTTATGAAGTGGTAAATGTCCGCATGTATCTTAGTCTCCTTTCCGTGGCTCCTCCATTAATTGAGATCCACTGCTACTGTGTATGACTGCCAGGCATGTAACATTTGGTCCACTGGCTTCTTTCCTATCAGTTTCTGTGCATGCATGTGGTTTATCCATGTAGCTTTTAGTGTGAGAGACACGTAAAAGGTATATCATTTACTTACAGGTTGTTTCCGTCGATGAATTCCATACATGACTCATGGCATATCATTTAATCGTCAACAGTTAAGTACTCGGGTGCTCGAGAAAAGTCTTCGTTCTCACAGGTCTCATGGTGGTCCAGTTCATGACTGCTGGGAGCACCAACAGCGGTGTTAGGCAGCCATCCTCTCGGAGACCAACAGTTTGAGTTCCCAGATCAACAAGGTGCGTGTGCAGCAAAGTAGTTGATGCCTGGATGCACTGATCATGTTAAGCCCTTTCATCGTTGATGGTCGAATTGGATAACACACCAGAAGGCAGAGATTGAATGCAGATGCACAAACTTCCAAAACCCGGGAATTGGATTTCTGAGTGGGTAGATTGGAGTTACTGGTGCTGAACAGTACAAGAACAATAACGTAAGAGTAAGAAACTAGTGATATAAGTGAAGCTATAATTCAACAAGACAATTAATTGATCGAACATGATATGACTCACGAGGAAAAGTTATATTTGGATCAGCAACGAAGAGATCAACCCTGGGGAAGCAAGCTTTTTACAAGGTAGGGTGCGTAGGCCATGTTATCATCATCAACCAGATTAGCTACTGGCCTCGTCATGATCAGCTCAGGAAGACAACACACCCACACACAGGCAAGAAGAATTAAATGAGTTATTGATGAGTGTAGGTGGAGGAGTTTATTACCAGTGTACTGTGGGTGGTTACGGGCCGATGGCCACGTTTCACCGACAGCTCCTCCGCCATCCTTTCTCTCCCTTCTCCACCCTCCCCAACTTAACTCTGGTACTCCACTCTCTCTATATATTTACCTGTCCATTCTAGTTCGAAGCCTGCACCTTCTGTACTTTGTCGTCAGTGAAACTGAGACGCATCTTTAATCCACTGCTCTCATCCTCTCTCTCTCTCTCTCTCTCTTCCTGCATTCTCTGTCCGGCTGCCAGAGTTGATACTTAACAACGATATGGTACAGTCGAAGAAGTTCCGAGGTGTCAGGCAGCGCCACTGGGGTTCCTGGGTGTCTGAGATTAGACATCCTCTCCTGTAAGTAGTACTCTGAGCTCTGCACGCTGTCTGCATGCATGTCAGTGGCGAACTTATTGAATGCTCGCCATTGTTTCCCTTTCTATCATTTGTAATAACAGTGGGATTGCATGTGTTGCGGTCAAGACGACAATGTAGGCATCGTCTTCCTTCTTTCTTACTGTGGTTGTGCGTATGATGGTGTACAGTAAGCGAAGGGTGTGGCTCGGCACCTTCGAGACGGCGGAGGAGGCCGCTCGGGCCTACGACGAGGCCGCGGTGCTCATGAGCGGGCGCAACGCCAAGACTAACTTCCCCATGACCCGGAGCCCCGAGGGGGACGCCGCCGCCCGCGCGTCCTCCAAGGCCCTGTCGGAGGTCCTGAGCGCCAAGCTTCGGAAGTGCTGCAAGACCGCCCCCTCCCCCTCCCTCACCTGCCTCCGGCTGGACAACGAGAAGTCCCACATCGGAGTGTGGCAGAAGCGCGCCGGCACCCGCGACGGCTCCAACTGGGTCATGACCGTGGAGCTCGGCAATGCGAGCAGCCACCATGCCCAGCAAGCGGCCGGGGAAGCCATGATGGGGCCGACGCCGCTCGCCGGGGCAGGGACATCGTCGCAGGAGGCGGTCGGAGGGATGGACGAAGAAGAGATGCTGGCACTGCAGATGATAGAAGAACTCCTCAGCAGGAACCGCACAACCTCTCCCTCACATGCAGTGACCGCAGATGAAGACAGCTTCTTCCTCTAGCCACCATGGCAGAGAAGGATAATTCAGTAGGTCGATACTGTTTGCTTGGCTGCTGTGCTTGGATTGCTATTACAAGTGCCGATCCACCTTGTCATCAGTCTCCCTCAACACGTAAAAGATGAATGGTGAAAAGGATTGCTGGCTGCACCATTATGAGCGCTTATTAAGCTTTTATATGTGTTTGTTTCCTAATCTGAATGCATACAATTGTGTCATGCTATTTGAAAGCGATGCAGGTCGAGTAAGAAAGTTGTAATATCAGCCAACTTTCCGTTAATAGATATAACAAAGCTCAAATGGTTGCTTTCTTGTGCTGTGTTTGGAGAATACTCTGCAAACAAACATAGAACCTTTTGTGACAGCTGCATCTATCCATCTACTGTCATGGCTGCATGGAGGAAGATATCAAGATAAGAGAGGCATTTATGACAGCTTGCTGCATGCTTGCATTGCAGGGACCCAAGAAAGGAGGAGGTTCCCCTTCCAAGTCTTGGTGTGCTTGTATTATGCAATGAAAAGATAGTGAACACTCAGACATAAGACTAAGGTTAAAGTGTGGACTATTGAAGCTTTATATTAAGGAAAAGCTGTCATGAGGCTGGAATCAACAAGATTCTTTTGATGACAATAAGATAAATTGGGTATCTATACAGTCATAATTTACAAGCATCAGTAGACTTGCAACACAAATATATTATGATAGGTTTACTCCCTGAAACTAAATAGTAACTCAGACATGAACCGCATCATTTCCTTGTGGGGAAGTTATTACACATCAAATGACTCCAGCAAACACTAAACATTTTCATGCATGCAAATCTCTCTCATAGACTACTCTTTTGATTCTCTCACTGTTTCTTACTATCTTTTTTGCCTCATTTCAGTGCTCACGATGAAGGTAAAAAGAAAATGCCATTGTTAGGAGTCTTGGTACAGTAGTAGAGCCAAGTTATTTTGATTGTTATACATGCTCACCTGCAGTTCATTCCATCATTTTTTGCCAACATTTATTAGTCACTATTTCATGCAAGGGTCACATCGACCTGATGAGTTGATCACGACAGCAAAAACAATCTTAATCATATATTTCCTTAATTCTGGTCCACAAATGCACAATTTAATGACTAGCAAAAACATCTGATATCTTCTGCCAAATAAACTGATCAAACATGAATTCTATAATTAAGATACTCACTTGCTTTGCTTGTGGTTATTCTTTTGGCATGAATAAGCTGATGTGAAGCCCCAGGAGATGAAATGTAAGAGACAGCTAAAAGATAAGCAGTTTAGATCACAGAAAAGTCAAGATATGTGTAATGAGAAAAGAAGGATGTAGTGGAAGGTCCCCTACTCCAAGTACATCAATAAAAGCTGGGGTGGATGAGATGATGACAATGGGGACTCCACAGGCAGCTGAGCTCAGTAAATGTGCCACATTATTGAGGAACTAATTAAAAGTGTATCACCTCCCATCTAAAGTAATGCCCTATGCTAAGATGTTTTGAGGCTTCGTGAGTGTATGGAGTTGCTTGCAATCATACATGTATACATACTTGGAAAGTTTAGGTTAACAAAAATAGGCATCAGAGGCACCGGAGGAAAGCACCACCAAGTAGAATTTTGAGTTATTGCATGGCTTTAATAGTCCAAAGAGATGTTAGTTGCATATGATTTGTGCATTGCATGCTTCTCTTGAACAATATGATTTACTTGTCAAAGAAAATGTGCAACAATATGCGCCCCTCAGAAGTTTCTTTGTATTTCCTCTTTTTGTATCAATGATAAATGGTAAAGATGACATTTTAATCTCAAAATTTTACTATCAGGAGTCAAAATCTTCATTAATTTAGTCTGTCACCACACACCAAGTAAAATTATAGTTTCTTTCTATATCTTCCATTATATATATAATATCAAATTGATTGTTCATGTTGGTAGTTAGATTTAATATTGAGCCCATTATGATGGTCCATATTGATGTTTTTGTCTATCAATTATTTGATGGAGGCCTCTCTCTTTGCCCACATAACATTGATAGTGGGCCATTTGATAGGTAATTCAAACAAAACAAAAAACAAACTTTTCCTAAGATTTTAGGATGATTTGATAAGTTTTTACGTTAACTAGCACAAATTCATATATGCTCCTTATCCATTATTTATTATTATTCTTTGAAAAATCATACTAATATCTACACTTGTTCATAAGAATATGGAGAGGGATACCAAATCTTGTAATGACATTTGTAGATCTAAATAGAGTGTATGAGGGGTGAAGCTTCAAATCAAGTTTAAGATGGATAGTATATGTTCATGTTGCATGAACTAAACACTTAACTAACAAATAATCAAAACTTGTAGGTGTTTTTCTTTCGATTATAAGAAAAAAATAATTTTCAAGATGATTGTCAGACCCCGTTATACATTATGAATTAAAACATTAGATGGTTATTAAATATCATATTATTTGTATACTTTTATATTGTATTTATGTCATTTTGTATTTAGGTTATCTATTTAGCATTTTATATGATGTTTTGGATATAGTTTGTGATTGAGACAGCCTTCTGACTTGATCAAAGTTGAATGTTTGATTATAAGAAAGAGAAAGAATGCTTGTTTTTCAATGAATACAACATGCCATGACATCATCGGATAGGAATGGAGTGGGAGAATGAAGCATCCATGGATGGAATATGCTCCAAATATTTAATTCTAATTTGGCTTTTCCTTCTCCTCTCGAATAGCACAAGTGACATCCATCAATTATTTTTGTATCCATCTCTTGACTAATAAAAGACATCCTGCTGTTCTTATCCATACCATTGCTGTCGACTCTCTTAAACAAAGACATGCTGGAGAGTCCTTTGCTCTCTCTCTCTCTCTCTCTTTCTTGTAGATGTTTTTAATATGATTAGCATACATCATTTGCTTTACCTTTGCAAATGTATCCACACATACAAAGGTTTTGTCTATTTAGGGTTATGATGTTATCCCCACTATTTCATATTTAATTATCGGTTTTAACTTTTAAAAATAATAAGATAAATGCATTTATATATGCCAAAATTTTAAATAAAATTTTCTCAACAGCTTGTGTGGTTTGACATTAAAAAAAGGTAATAATAAATAATTATATTCTTATAATAAAATATTACATTAACTAAGAAAACGCATAATTGGATTTCTAGACAAAATTTAGCTTGTCTTTTCAATAGATCGCCAAAGAAAGTTTTAGATGAGTAAATTTTGCTGGGATTTGATCGAGAATTTTTTTAGAATAATGCCAAAAAGATTGTTAAGCAGTAATAATAAATTGATTAGACTAATCTCAGACACATAATGCATGCGCTTAATTTTTACTTTGAGTGATTTGTTGGGATTAATCGATTGGTAGTACTTCTTCGTGTGATCTCCAAGCACAAGCTCAAATCGATGTTCTCGTGGACGCCTCAAGAATCTGCATTAAGATGGCCGTCAGATTCCTCGAGCAAGGAATATCCAGCTTAGATTCCCTCAGAGTCAGGTCGATTTTGATAGCAAGGACGGCTCTCCTGTCCTATCCAAACAGGCAACATCATTCCGTTGTTGGTACATCCGGCGCAGTTCCGTGGTTCTCCGGGAGGGAGCTGACGAGGAGTACCAGTATCAGGCCAATTACCTGACTCCTGTCCTGGACCCTACAGTTAGCTCAACCTTTGCGTAACACCACAAAGGTCCCCGCGCCAATAGTCGTGCAACGTTCCTACCGTGTGGGAAAGTCGACGGCTATCTTTCGACAACGACTCCGAATAAGATGTCATTAAATGTAATTTATCGAATTAGTTAATTACTGGAAAATAGGTACAGATTGTGTCTAATATCACTTGATATAGAAGATAAATAAAAAATAAAAAATCAGTTCATATTTTGCTCCCTCGATTTATGGTAATTTGATCGGGTCGATGATTCGTTCTCGAATCACTCCAATAAAAATATCATTAAATTTCAAATAATAATGTACTTATCGCAGCCGTTACAGCCTTTATAGCGGTATGATTCTGACGGTTTGAGGCATGTCCGATACGGCCGTTGTAGCAGTCAGATGCGAACGCATCGACCTCCGACACCGTCGCATCGTCGGCTACCGAGAGCAGCACCGAGAGAGGGGGAATAAAACCTGAGATATCCTCTTCTTCCTCGCATATTCCCTCTCTCCTGTCTCCGCATATTCCAATTCCCCCCCTTTACCCTTCTCCCTCTCCCTCCCCTTTATATCATCCGCTGGCCCCGGCTTCTTCCCTCTATCTTTCTCTCTTTCGTTGATCTTTTTCCTTCCTCTGGTACCTCCGTTGTCTTCTGATCATACGTAGACTGGAAAAGGTGGGTTCTTGAAGATGAAATTTGGGAAGAGTCTTAGTAACCAGATCGACGAGACTCTGCCGGAGTGGAGGGACAAGTTCCTCTCCTACAAAGATCTCAAGCGGCGCCTCAAGCTCATCGCTGCCGGTGGAGGAGGGGAGAGGCCGGCCAAGCGACCGAGGGTGGCCGATGACGACCGCGCCGCCTCCTCGGCGCCGGAAGACTCGGCGATGCGGGAGGAGGAGGAGGATTTCATGAGGCTCCTCGAATCGGAGCTTGACAAGTTCAATTATTTCTTTGTTGAGAAGGAGGAGGAGTACATCATCCGCCAGAAGGTAATCCCTCTTGCTTTCCTTCGTTCCCGGCATTCGAAAAATTGCATCAATAGATAATAAGACAACTAAATGATTGAGAAAAAGGATTCTTTTGGGTGCCAAAGTTCGATCCCGAATCGAAATTCTTGAGGACGATTAGGTGGATGGCTTTGTAGATCCCGTATTTATTTTTGAGCGGTTTTTCAGAAGAGCATGACGTTTAACAACTGTTCTTTGGTTACATATCTCGAGAGTCTCCCGAAATCTTGTGGATCGGTTCAAGTAGTAGAGAAAATATTTGAAGTTAGCCTTTGGTAGTCACTGCTCTTGATCCAAACAAGGAGGGGCAAAGAGGGACAAATTGGTTTTATCTTCTTTTCTCTTGTTCGATTCGTATCCAAGTAGAGCTCAGGTTCTTCTTGTTTATCTTTATAGTGGCATTTCATGCTTCTGTTGGGAATTGCGGTGCATTTTCCTAAATTCGATCTTCATAAAATATGTCACTTTGCAGGACCTGCAGGATCGAGTTGCGGAAGCCATCTCGAATAATTCCAAGGAGTTGATGAAAGTGAGCAAGGAAATTGTAGATTTCCATGGGGAGATGGTCCTCCTCGAGAACTACAGTGCGCTCAACTATACGGGTATGTTGCTTTAGATAGTCTCTCTCCCACTAAGCAAATTCTATAGCTACTTTTCAGAAAATTCCTAGTTTTGCTGCTTAGAAATAATTCTTTATTACAGAGTTAATGTAGATCATGGTAGACTTTCAGTTCAATTTTATTTGTTATTTATGAACATTTAATTGTGACACTAGAGATTAAGAGAATGACTTCCAACTACTTGTTGCCACTCCTCACACTTAGTCTAGTATGAAATAAATGGTTTTCACTTAAGACTTGACTTATATGACTTATATGAAATAATATATGTCAGATTAGATTGACCAGGCCAGGGTGATGGTGTTGCTTGGTTCAACGGAAATGGCGTCTTGGAGTGTATTGAAAACTTAGTCGAATATTATTTAAAAGACATTGTAGCGGTGTCATTGTGTCGTGTGGATGTGCGTATTTCTAGAACCAAGACTGTAACCCTGTTTCTATCCGAGGTTTAAAATCTTGATCCGATATTGATTTTCTTACTGCAGTACCCAGTAGACTCGGTGACTCATTGATCTGTATCACTTTGTATTACTAAAAAAACTAGTCGTGAGCCGTATCGTCCGTATCGGTTCTTGGTTTGGATTGGCAAATGCCCGTCAAGATTCGATCGGTATTTGAAACCTTATTTTCACCTGCCTAATTCATCTAGTAACTATTCTCCTTGGGTCGACAACTAATCCACTACCAATGTATTAGTCCAATTTCCATGACCTGACATATATAATAGCCTAATACTGAAATGATTTGACCCATTTGCAAGATCCAAACGTGACGGTGATCACACAATAACCAGAAGTTTGACTTGATTTTTGAGGTTCAAAACCTAAACACAACAATTTATTAATTGAATTACTCTTGTCAATAAATCCATTTAAGCTGAAAAACGAACTACTTTGGTTCGGATCAGTGGGTACAGTCAGTCATGCCACCTTTGACATCGAATCCTAAACTTTAGAATGACGGCCTCATGTTTGCCAAAGTCGGCAAAGCATGGGACTAAGAATCATGAGTTATTCGTTAGTGCTATAGTACTCAATTATTAACTAGTTTCCTGAGTTTTATAACATATGCTACTAATCATGCCATCGATGTCTCCGAGAACGTCAGTGCTACAGTAGGACTTAGACCTATGACATCTTTCCAAGATGAATGAATTACCGAGCTCAGCAACAATACTTTCAAACAGAAAAATCCATACTATCTTGAAGGATACGGAAATAGAGTTTCTTTTCTAAATGGATAAATAATAATTGCACTGGTACAAAAGAGGATGATGAAATATAACGATGCTCGTTCGTTAACACAATAAGTAAAAGCTTTGTCGACAAATTGCCTTGTACCTTCTCATTGTCGCACAAAAAATTTCACGCCAACTTTCCCACCCCAGCTCCTACAAATCTGATTGTGTTTCTGTGTTCAGGGCTGGTGAAGATCCTGAAGAAGTATGACAAGAGGACAGGAGCACTTATGCGACAGTCCTTTATCCACAAGGTGCTGCAGCAGCCCTTCTTCACCACGGATCTGTTGTACAAGCTTGTGAAGGAGTGTGAGGCCATGCTGGACCAACTCTTTCCCAAGAACAAATCCTCAACTTCCGAGGAAGACTGTGTTAGGGAGAAGGGAGAACAGAAGCCAGCAGAACCCAGATCCTCACTGGCCGGAGGGGTTCTGGAGTTGGAGGAGATCGAGTACATGAAGAGCTTGTACATGAAGAGCACGATTGCAGCATTGCGGGCCTTGAAAGAGATTAGGAGTGGGAGTTCCACCGTGAGCTTCTTCTCATTGCCTCCCTTGCAGAACAGTGGATTGGAAGAAAGGTGGAACAACGTTCCTGTATTAGAACAAGTAGCCAAGTAATCACGAATGATGCTTCAAAAGGTTAATACTCGTGTGGATAGTCGTGGGATTTGATCGGAGATGGAGCACCATCTCCACTTTTTGTATCTTCATCATAAGCTTACCTGTATTAGATCCCAATACGCCCAATATTCACTCTATTCTCCAAAATGTTTGCAAGGATGCATTGATTTGCTTTTACTACTTACCATTAATTACTCGGAAGAGCACCAATCCGAGCCTGTAGAGGATTTGTTGGAACAGAAGAACAAATCCAGAGTTTTCATTTGCCGACAACGCCCTCGTTTTCTCCTTTGGATCTTTACAACCTCGACGGATGTTGTATAAGCATTTGTTAGTCTCTTGTTTGTTCACGAGAACAGGGACGCCCGGTGCCCTCCATTGCTCAAGGTTGGCCTCTCGAGGGCGTGGGCGAGGAAGAGCACCACTCCTTCCCTTGTGCGGTGGCTACAGGCGGAGCCCCACCAGGTTTGGAAGTGATGGCCAAGGGGCCACCTTGTTTCCATCATGGAATGATCAACGTGCACATATGGTATGGTAATACGACTCTGTTAACGCAGTTCGGTTTGAGTATGATCAACTAATTAAGTTACTTCCTTACTACCATGGAATGATCCCCAGCTATTTAAGGGTCATGCGGAGCATACCTTGGCACAGTTTTGCAGGATGATTGAGGTTGGAAGAAGTTTGCTCTCAAGTAGAGGAGATGCTTGAGCATTTTCAAGAGGCTTTTGACTTTTAAATGTGCTGACAGAGAGAAGTCAAGTCAACTTCAGTAAGTGCCATTGGTGATCATTTCTAATGAGGATTTAAGCTTCTTTCCTTACCTTTGACATGGTGATTAACCATGGGCTTGTCACCCTTTTGTCAACAAGAATGATACACCTGGGTCAACGTTGACTTTTCAATAACTCTATTGTCTAATATCTATTCAAGAATTCAACATCCATTACTAATATGAAGTCTTTTCTAACTGGCATGATGTAGACAATTGTCCCCCTAACACAACTAGAAATGACATAAAATTACCAACTATCGACTATCGTTACTGCTATGTCTTTACTCTAACAATCATCGCTTCCTTGTCACTTGTGATTATATACTTCAATACTATCATGTTCTTCGAGTAGTTCCGCATTTGTTACTTGAAAGGCTACAACTTACTCATATAGCCTTTCCAATCATGTTGTTAGGCTTATGTCAAGTCTACCTTTTGCATGTATCGTTGACATTAATATTTGCTCAACTAACCGAATTGCAAGCTCTAGGATTTTTTTTTAGAAACCACCCTTCTGTTTATTGATTAAATCAAGAAGAGAAGAAAATAATTCTGATATAAATGGATCAAATTGATCTTAGTTATCAGGATTTAAAATAATGACAATCATTTTATAATTCTAACATAATAAAAGTTAGTATATATTCTGAACATACTATTTTAGACAACAATGATACAATAAATTATAGAACTTACAAGAATTTGAACTGCCTAAACTACCTATAATTAATTCATACAAAATTTTCCAAGAAAAGAAAAACCAAAATAACACCATTCTAATACTATTAAAACTAAAACCAAGAAATATCATGCCAAATACAATTTTAGAAAAATTCAAATTGGAGCATCCTTTAATTAGTTTTGGAAGCTTTATAAGTTGCTTTGTGCCAAGTACATTTCTACATATGATATGATTTTTTTTGTCAAGTAATCAATCTCCACTAGACAAAAAAATATATGACAAATTGATATGATAAGATTTGAACGATACCCAACTCAAGATAGACTCGGAGTCAACCAAAGAGAAGGAGGCCAATTCAAGTGATGTCCAAGATGATCTATTGGTCCTATCATCTCATCTTCCAAGTAGAATATTCCGATATGACGTTTCGTATACTTATAAGATCCACATAACTCCAACATATCATCAGTATAGTAGATACAATTTTGTTTCAACTCCGGAAAGTCTATAGTAGAGAGGCACATCGATTGATTTTTGCCCAAGAACAACGTTTGCTCATGTAAGCTCTTCACCCTTATCCACTTAAGAGCATGCTCGTCCAAGGAAAACACCATGCAAATAATGTTCTTAGGGTTATCAGTAGGGCTCCACTCATTTTGGAACTTATATACCAACATCAAATTATTATTTAGGGACTCGACCAAGTAATATGTGCATATGCACCCAAGGAAAATATGCGAAGGCAAGTCTGAGTTGATGATGCTATGCCTAATGGCAAGTTCATCGAGCTCCCATGCCTCGACTATACGTTGATAATTGATAGTGTAGAATCTGGCATTGTGATGTATTATATCGGTGTAACAATAAGGTGAGCTTATAGACGTCCAAGCCTTATTCCCAGCTCGAGCAAAGGCTAGATTTTTCCACAGGCCATAGATCATCATGATGGTGAAGTCATTGTCTGCGTCAGGAGCTGCAGAGAGTACAGCCTTGCCGAAGAAGAGCGCATGCATGCTCCAAAGAGATAACTTGTTTCGTTCTTGTCCCACGATGAATCTGACGATTTGTCCTTGGGAATCATGAACAGTCTTGACAAAAGGTATGGTCGTCACACAAGGGAGTGGGAATTGAGCCCCGGTGAGTGGATTCAGAAGGTACATGTTGCAAAGACTATCCACAGTGGTCAGCCATCCATGACAAGAACCGATATTGATCCTTGTACGGATCATAGGTTCCGGGCATGGAATGTTATAAGTCTTCTTCTCGGCGATAGAGAAGAACTTGGCAGTGGAATTATTATCGCCGGGCAGCATGAGCCATGGAGCTTGTGGCTTCGGAGGACGATGGTGCTCCAACTTGTAGATCGAGTTCCATTGTTTACAGATGGCTTTGGAACGTATGTAATCAAATATCGAGAGTTCATCATAAATCATACTCAACAGTTCTACCGTCAGCTCTGACCAATTCGCCATAATAAAAGAAGAAAGCGTAGAAAAGTCTTTTCCACTCGATTCTTCGATCTATCACTTTAACAAAGCTGCTTTGCATATTAACATCAAAAGCATTATTTCAACTGTGATTGTTAGTTCAGATTAAGTTTCAAAAATATAAATCTCCATCAATCAAACTTTATTTAAAATAAATGAGTAATCTTAGGACAATATAAACTTTAATCACAATAGCTTAGTTGAAACATATAAAGTTATCATGCACATAACATTCTCATTATCATTGTTTGACTATAGTGTACTCTCCAAGCAGTCAAGAGGCTTTAGCCCTCTGGATATGTCACATATGCTAAGAGAATCAAATTGTATAACATAAAAAGTTGGATGATATCCCTCACTCACTCACTCATTAAGATAGGACAAATTTCTCATAATAGTAACTAAAAGAATCGTTTAAACATTACGTCTAATAGTTTATTAATCCTCGAAACCAATCATCGTACTAATACTAGCATATTTGTCTTTGATACAGGAAAAAAATTCTTGTAAATTATCATATATATATAAATATATATATAAACTTGTGAATATATATATTCACAAGGAGTACTTTTAACTTGGATTGCTCAACATATACCTCATACTTGTGGTAAAAATCATATTAGAAATACACATTTTAATATTAACCTCTATCTTAATGAATGAATAAATATAAAAACTAATTAATCTCTATAAACTTATCAAAATTTGTCACCACAAAAACAAGTAAGATCCTTTAAATTTGCTAAATTAAGAGATAAAGGGGTATCGAGCTATCAAGGCCTAAGATTATATTGAACCCTTGTTGAATACCTTATATTTACGGGAACTATGTTAGTTTCAAGATCAATTGGCCTTAGTTTGAATCCAACTAATTTGAATGCAACCCATTTCAAGATCAAATAGTTTGAATCCAACCCATCCCAAATTCTCTCACATTAGGCCCGAGCACATATGAGAGCCAATTGATTGGGTTACGTTTGAACCAAATAAATCTGATTTTTAAAATTAAAATATCCAAATAATTTAATTCATTACATGAATATATGATCATTATTAAATATGATTTGTAAATTATTAAAATATGATATAAAGGTCAAAATAAATTAATTAACATTAGCAATAATGAAATCTATAAACATGCAAAACCTTTTTTGAAAAAAATAATTAATAAAAAAGTTATAACATATTTAAAAATTAAAAGGTCAATCAATTATATTGAAACTTGAACTAAAAGAAAACTAACAATATCCTAAAGGTGATGATCCGTGTTGACTCCTCCGTTATAACATAATGCCCACAATCATCTAAAGACAATGACCTCTTTTGACTCCTTTGTCATATTCAAAAATCGACGATCTCGTAAAGGCGATGACCTTTACTGGTTCCTCCCTTTTCATCGATGAAATAGGAGAAGACTTTCATACGAGATGATGAAGAATCCTTATTAATATGAGGAATTTTATTCCATATTTATTTTATTTTAAATATAAATAAAATAAAATAATTTCATATCATGGTATTTAGGAATAGAAAATAAATACCAAACGATAATATACATTCTATATTATAATATGAAAATATAGAAAATAATGATAGTGTGGTGTGTATCATTTATGATTTTTTTTAATTTGGGAGGAAAATTGAGATGATTATATTTTCTCCCCCATTTGGAATTTGGTCCCAAATTCAATTTACCTTATTAAAAAATATTGATACATCTTTCTAACATCATCTTCTCTCTCTCTCTCTCTCTCTCTCTCTCTCTCTCTCTCTCTCTCTCTCTCTCTCAAGTGGTTTCATTCTCTATATGATGTTGCTAACTGATGTTGATCTTGGTCGCCCTTCCTATGGCGTTGAGATTTTGGTAAGAAGCCACATGCTTGGATGAAATTTTTCTTAGGTGGAAACACCCGACGAGCAAAAAGTTATAGAAGATATCTCTAAACTCTTTGATGCTAAGGTTACAAAGGACTGACTTTTCATGAATTAAGGTTAAAGAGTGTCCTCTCTTAGCACGTACTTGGTCAACTTTTTTCTTCTTTTTTTATGGGCAAGTATAATCATCAGTGATAGTTGATTCATTCACCTATACGGCCTTCGATGTATATCACCTTTTCATGGTGTATTAGAGAAGGGAAGAAGCTTAATTCCAACCGACTCTACCTTATTCACTCCTTTGATCTCTCTTGCTTCTCAATTATTTCTCGAACACTTTAACTAAGACAATGATTTTTAATCCTATTAAGATTCTTAAACCAATTCCTTGTCTAATCATAAAAGTTAATTTAATAGTCCCATGAGATAGATATCGTACCACAATCGATTTATTCGTTGTCGTATTAGAAGTGTGTTCAATTTGACAATCACAATGATCTTCTCTCCTCTATGAGATGAGAGTAAAAAAGTACATTCATAAGAATAAAAAAATAAATAAATAGTAAATTCTTCCTCAACTTTTTAGATTATATATATTTTCTTCAACAGTAAGGTTTTGCAGCTTTAAGAAGTTCAAACACAGTCTTGAAGCTTCAAAGTTATTGGTTTAGGATCCGGAAGAACACCGCAAGGTTTTTATAACAAGTTACTACCAACAGTCTCCGATGCTGATGCTATATCTACTTCTGTGACTGGTCAACGAAAATTTTCCCACGTAGAACTGGAAGTACAATTTGGTCTTCATCGGTGGCAAAGGGTTCTCGATCCTGATCTTATTAAAGGGCCATGAACTCCACAAGTTTGATGCTCGCTTCTTTTCTCAATGTGGTGTAGCGTTAGAAAACTAATACTTAAATACATTATCTTTTATCTCATAGGATAGGATGACGAGAAAAATCATCAGTCTTGTAGCAAAAGAAAGAGAAAAGAAACAATGCTACCGCTTCACTCACCGTCCAGAGAAAAGAAAGAGGATAATTTATTGATTTTTTCTTTTAATGATCTTTTAACAAATTGTCACGGACTTAGCTGGTTTTGCCTAAGTCGTGCGGCACCCTTGTGAGTTCGTCCGCAAAGATCAGCCTCTCATTGTCCCTTAGGACCAACAAAAGAGAGAACGGGTTGGAGAGAACGCCTCATTCGGGATCCACAAGTAAACATCTCCGAAAACACTTTATAGACAATTCAAATTACAAACAGACTTTACAAGCTCTGAACAGTTGTACAACAAATGGTAAAATTATCCATTACAGATCAAAAATCTCTCACACGTGTCCATATGACACAACCTTTATTTACAAGCCTAAAGTGGCCACCAACCTAATTAAAATGAGACTATTAAGCCTTCGACCGTCCCTCTACGTGCTATACAAAGCATGAACATACCAAAAGACACAGACATATATAAACATTACATAAAACATCATGTTTAGAAGTTTGTCTGTGACAAAATGACATCTTTATATTTGATTTTACTAACAGATGTTTATTTTTTAATATTCTTAATTCAGATCGGATCGATCAAACTTTGATGAATCTATAAATAGAGTATAACCAAAGTATTTTTCTCAAACTAATTTAAATTTCTTCAAAAGTACATTCACGTGATTCTAAAATATTTAATATATATATATATTTTTTTTTTATGATTTTAAGATAAATAAAATTTTAAATATAATATTTTGGATTGAATCGTAACTCATTGAATTTTCATTAAAACTTTTCAAACTTCACTAGAATTATTAGGATGAATTGATAATATATTTAGTACTATTTATTTATTTTTATATGAATTTAGGATGATTAGTTTTTAAAATAAAATATTTTTGGTTGAATTTGTAATGGAGTTTTAACTAACTCGAGTAACTCTTTGAATTTTTATTAAATCTATCCAAACTTTTTAAAACTATTAGGGTGAGATATTAATATTTTTAGTATAAAAATTTTAAATTAGTCTATTTTTTGTATAAATGTTTAAATTTGTTTGCATAAAATAAATGACAAATAAGGAAATTAGATGAACTTGAGCTTACCAAATAGCTACTTTGGCCCAAAAATAATGTAAATTCATTCTTACCTATCTTCGATCTTGGTGATGATGAGACATTAATGCAATAGAAGAGATTTAGTTTAGAGAGAATGACCCTTTTTCTTTTTTTTTTCCCCTCTTCTTTTCCTAATATAAATATATTTTCTCATTTATCACTGTAGAATAAGAAACAACAAATGCAAGGATGTTGGTCAACTCCATTTGAACGTACTGGACATTGATGATTTCATGACTCTCTGGTCTCTCGGAAAATAACGTTCAATATTTCAGTTGTAACTTCTTTTCGTATGGAGGCGATGTTGAGTTGCTTAAAATCAATTTTGGAGCATCTTAATTCTTAGGAAGCTGTATTTTGATGTACTCGGCACCGATATCTTCTTACGTCAACATTGTTTTTATTTTTATTTTTAATGTCACTAGATTCTTCCTCATCTTGAATAAGAAAATTAATCCAGCATCTATTTATCTTTCGATTACAAGTTCCTACTTCATATAACTTATATAAGCTGTAAATGGGAACTTTAAGTTTTATTAAGAAACTATGTATCTTCTCTTATCTCTCCTTTGTTACTAAATTAATTCTTCGTAATAATTATGTGAATGATAGAAAAAGATGAAAAAGTGAATTTAGTTCTCATTGTAAATTGGTATCACTATAGATTTCAAATTCGGTGCATTTACATATCAAATAATTTTTTTTTAGTAATATCAAATGGTATGCATCATAAATTTAGATCTATTATTTTTTGATTTCATATTTTGGTATTAAAGTTTTTCATATAATAATATAAAAATATTTTTTATGCTTACAATTGGTATTAGAGTAATGGTTGTGAAATCAAATACATTAGATTTATTTGTTAGCACAATTTGCTTATGAAAAAATATTAACAGATTTTTATGTATGATGTGTGAATGATTTGTTTGTATTGTTAATCTGCTTTTCTCACCAATCAATCTTATTGCTTGCTTGCGCAGGCGATGTAAGATTCCTCATGCTTGATTGATGGACCACTATCGATAACTTGCTATCGATGATAGTATTATTGAAGGTGACGGCCTCCGGTGATTGCTAGCCTAATTGTAGTCAGTGACTATGTACCCAGTGCAAACATTTTATGGTGCAATAGCCTTATGGCGGTCGCATAGCGCCATTATGCGCGACAGTTGTAGCAGGACCATTGCATGCGACGACTGTAGCAACGCCATTGCCTGTTGCGACGGTAGCAGCGTCACTATCCATGATGGTTGTGGCTGATGGGGATAAAAAGAGGAATAACCTTTGTATAGGAACAAATACTAGAAGACCAAAATACGCAGCGGAATAAAATGGAAACACAATCAAACAGAACACCAAGATATACGTGGAAAACCCCTTCAATGTGAAGGGTAAAAACCACGGGGCAAACTAGAGATAATCCACTATGAGAATAATGAATATACAAATTTCAATCTCTTGCCCAAAACCCTAGCAACAACCACAAGAGAATAACTGGGATACAAGGATCACGTCACTGCCCACAATATCTAAAACCTCCCCAAGTAATCACAGCAAGAGTCTACTGTAGATTTGATCTAACCTGAGATGAGAACACTGCTAGATGATTGTGAACAGTCTCTCTGCGTTGTCCTTGTCTTCTTCCCTTTCTTTCTCTTCCTTTTCTACCTTGATCTCCTTCTTCTCTTTGGAATCCCGTGACCTCAAAGATCTGCCTCGTTGCTGCCTTTTTATAGCCTTAATCTGCCTCTAAAACGCAGCCACCACACCCCCCTAATCTTAATTAGGGTTAGGTTAAGAGAGGGTGTGGGTTGTGGGCTGATAAAGCCCACATGGGCTGAATATGGGCCATCAGCCCAACAACCTCCCCCTTCAGCCCATAAGGGAGGCTGTCTCATGACTCCTCAATGTGAAGCCATGCCGACCAACTGTCGGCATATCTCTTGTCTTTCTTTTGGTAAGGTCTTCGTCAACATGTCTGCTCCGTTGTCATCTGTATGAATTTTCTGAAGCTGCAACTGCTTCTCTTCAAATACATTTCGAATCCAGTGGTATCTGACATCTATATGCTTTGACTTAGAATGAAACATTGGGTTCTTACACAAATGGATGACACTCTGGCTGTCACAATGCACCACATAATTTTCCTGTTTCAGCCCCAATTCTTGTAAGAATTCTTTCATCCATAACATTTCTTTGCATACCTCTGTAGCAGCAATATATTCTGCTTCTGTGGTGGAGAGAGCAATACACCTTTGTAACCTGGATTGCCATGACACAGCTCCCCCTGCAAAAGTAAGTACATAACCTGAAGTAGACTTCCTCGTATCTATATCTCTGGCCATATCTGCATCTGTGTAACCTGTCAACACAGGTGGTCCACCTCCAAAGCTTAAACAAACCTTAGAGCTCCCTCTGAGATATCTAAAAATCCACTTCACCGCTGCCCAGTGCTCTTTGCCTGGATTTGCAAGAAATCTGCTAGTAACACCCACTACATATGCGATGTCTGGCCTCGTACATACCATTGCATACATTAAACTTCCAACTGCTGAAGCATAAGGAACCTTTTGCATTTTCTCCTTCTCCTCATCACTTGACGGACTCTGTTCTGAGCACAACTTGAAGTGACCTGCAAGAGGAGAACCAACTGGCTTAGCATTGCTCATACTGAATCTTTCCAATACCTTCTCGATGTATTTCTCCTGTGACAACCAAATCTTCTTGTTTTTCCTGTCACGAGAAATCTGCATGCCTAGTATTTGCTTTGCTGGCCCCATGTCCTTCATTGCAAAAGACTCACTCATTTCCTTCTTCAACCTGTCAATTTTAGACATATCTTTCCCAAGAATAAGCATGTCATCAACATAAAGTAAGAGAATAATAAAATCCTCACCAAACCATTTGATGTACACACAATGATCTGAAGCCGTTCTTTTGTATCCATTTTCTGTCATAAATGAATCAAACTTTCTGTACCACTGTCTTGGAGCTTGCTTTAGCCCATACAAGCTCTTCTTCAACTTGCAGACAAAATTATCTTTACCTTTGACTTTGAAGCCTTCTGGTTGCTCCATATAAATTTCCTCCTCCAAATCACCATGAAGGAAAGCTGTCTTCACATCTAACTGCTCAACCTCCAAGTCCTGGCTAGCAGCAATACCAAGAGCAACACGAATAGAAGACATTTTAACAACAGGAGAAAATATCTCTTCAAAGTCAATACCTTTCTTTTGACCAAAGCCTTTCACAACCAATCTAGCTTTGTACTTTGGTTGAGAACAATATTCTTGAGTCTTCAACCTAAAAACCCACTTGTTCTTCAAGGCCTTCATTCCATTTGGTAGCAGCGCCAAATCATAAGTGTGGTTCTTCTGAAGAGCATCCATCTCTTCCTGCATAGCAGCTAACCACTTCTCTTTCTGCTCACTCTCAACTGCTTCCTGGTAACTCTCTGGTTCACCTGCATCAGTAAGCATCACATACTCATCTGTAGAGTATCTTCTGGAAGGTTGATGTTGTCTAGAAGATCTTCTCAACTGAGGTTCTGCGGGAACTTGCTCTCCTACTTCTTCTTGCTCAACATGTCCTACAGGTAGATCAATATCAGGTTCTACACCATCTTCCTGCATATCTCCCCCATCACCCTGATATACTGGAGGAGTAACTGGGTCACAATCTGCTAATCCTTCTGCAGAAGTCTTGGCTGGTGCCTTCTTCTTCAAATCCTCAAAGGTTTGATCCTCAAAGAAGATCACATATCTGCTCCTGAACACCTTCTGCTTTTCTGGATCCCAAAGCCTATAACCAAACTGATCATGTGAGTAACCAAGAAAAATACATTCTTTAGACTTACCATCCAGCTTGGACCTCTCATTATCTGGAACATGTGCAAATGCACGACAACCAAACACTTTCAAATGCCTGTAGGAAACATCTTTCCCTGACCATACATGCTCTGCAACATCACCATCTAGGGCTGTACATGGTGATAAGTTGATCACATCAACTGCAGTCCTCAAAGCCTCATCCCAAAACCTTTTGGGTAGCTTGGCCTGTGAAAGCATACATCTGATCTTTTCCATGATGGTGCGGTTCATCCTCTCTGCAATTGCATTATGCTGAGGTGTACCAGGAACTGTCATCTCATGTTGGATTCCATGTGACCTGCAATAGTCATTAAACAATCCTGTATACTCACCACCATTATATGATCTTATGCATTTCAATTTCCTTTCTGTCTCCCTTTCAACCCTGGCATGAAACTCTTTAAAGACATTAATAACCTGATCTTTGGTCTTCAAAGCATAGACCCAAACTTTCCTAGAAAAATCATCTATAAAAGTGACAAAATAAAGTGCACCACTTATACCAAGAACATTAACAGATCCACCAGGAGTTTTTGTCCTCAAAGGACCACATACATCTGTATAAACACGGTCTAAGGCATGTATTTTTCTAGACAAAGCAGCACTAGCAAATGAAACTCTATGTTGTTTACCAGCTAAACAATCAATACAAGGGTTCAGATGTATACCTCTGAGATCTGGTAATACCTCTCTCTTGGAAAGAGTTTGCAGCCCCTTCTCGCTCATGTGTCCCAATCGCCTATGCCACAACTCCATACTGAAGTCTTTCTCTGTAGCATTTAACTGCTCACCATAAGCTTTAGCCTGCAACCTGTACAAAGTATGACATTTCTTTCCATTAGCTATAACAAGAGAACCCTTACTGAGTTTCCATTGCCCTCTGTGAAATCTGCTTTCATAGTCTTCATCATCTAGTCTTCCAACTGAAATTAAATTCAGCCTCAAGTCAACCACATGTCTCACATCCTTAAGTACCAACTTGCAGCCAAGGTTGGTCTTTAAATGGATATCACCCATGCCAATGATGTCTGCTGTGCCATAGTTGCCCATCTTGACAACACCAAAGTTTCCAGACCTGTATGTAGCAAAAAACTCCCTCCGAGGTGTAGCATGATAAGAAGCACCTGTGTCAATCACCCACTCAAGATCCTGACACACACAAGAAAAAATATCATCAGAAGGAGACAAAATCAAATAATCACCACCCTGCACTGTAGCTGTAGTATTATCCTTTGATTCTGTAGACTCCACTTCTTTTCCCTTTTTCTTGTTCTTCTTAGGTTGCTTACATTGGTTCTTGTAATGTCCTTTCTCACCACAGTTATAGCAAACAATATCTTTTCTTGATCTTGACTTGCTCCTACCCATACGTGAACTGCTTCTGAACTTTGACCTTCCTCTGTTCTTTGAGATAAGTGACTGTGAATCATTCTGAGATGTTGCTGAACTCTTTCTTCTCAACTCCTCATTCAACAAACTGCTTGTTACTTGACTCATAGTGACAATACCATCTGGCACAGAATTACTGAGGGAAACCACCAGTGTCTCCCAACTTTCTGGTAATGAACCGAGAAGTAACAATGCCTGCAACTCATCATCAAGAGACATTTTCATAGAGGATAACTAGTTAGTAATACTCTGCATTTCATTCAAATGCTCAGCAATAGAAGCACCCTCTCTATATTTTAGGTTCACAAGTTTTCTGATCAAAAAAGCTTTGTTGCCAGCTGTTTTTCTCTCATAGAGACTTTCCAATTTTTTCCAAAGAGAATATGCAGAAATTTCAGTAGAAACATGGTGAAATACACTATCATCAAGCCACTGTCTAATAAACCCAATTGTTTTTCGATCTAACCTCTTCCACTCATCATCTGTCATAGTTGTAGGTTTTGCACTATCCCCCTGCAAAGGTCCATACAAATCTTTGCAATACAAGAGATCTTCTATTCTTGGTTTCCATATCATCCAATTATTTCCATTTAAACTAATCATGCGAGAAATATTACTGGCCTCCATGTTCAAATACAAAAATTAAATCACCAAAACCCCGCTCTGATACCAGTTGATGGGGATAAAAAGAGGAATAACCTTTGTATAGGAACAAATACTAGAAGACCAAAATACGCAGCGGAATAAAATGGAAACACAATCAAACAGAACACCAAGATATACGTGGAAAACCCCTTCAATGTGAAGGGTAAAAACCACGGGGCAAACTAGAGATAATCCACTATGAGAATAATGAATATACAAATCTCAATCTCTTGCCCAAAACCCTAGCAACAACCACAAGAGAATAACTGGGATACAAGGATCACGTCACTGCCCACAATATCTAAAACCTCCCCAAGTAATCACAGCAAGAGTCTACTGTAGATTTGATCTAACCTGAGATGAGAACACTGCTAGATGATTGTGAACAGTCTCTCTGCGTTGTCCTTGTCTTCTTCCCTTTCTTTCTCTTCCTTTTCTGCCTTGATCTCCTTCTCTTTGGAATCCCGTGACCTCAAAGATCTGCCTCGTTGCTGCCTTTTTATAGCCTTAATCTGCCTCTAAAACGCAGCCACCACACCCCCCTAATCTTAATTAGGGTTAGGTTAAGAGAGGGTGTGGGCTGTGGGCTGATAAAGCCCACATGGGCTGAATATGGGCCATCAGCCCAACAGTAGCGGCTATGATGATTGCAGCAAAGCCGCTATGACAACATCTGCTGACTGCGGTTAGTGTTACTGGACGTTGAAGGCCAATGAGGTCGCTGGGCGAAGTGTGTGTGCACAACCGTGCTACGATAAGTGTGGGGATCGTCAAGCAACGAGCATGTGTAGTCGCATGTGGGTGGGGAGGCTGTGGGCAGGCGATGGTTATGCATGATGGTGGCGATTGCAATGCCTCGCTCAAGCGGTGATCGCAGATGACGACTATAGTGATTCGCTTAAGCGATAGTCCATGCCTTATGCAATTGTCATAGAAAGGGAGTGACAATTAAGGTTTCTAGAGAAAATAATACTTTTGCCCATTACATAATATGAAAATTTCAATCCGTATCCTTAAATTTCACTTTGATAGTTATGCTCATCATAAATTAGATATTTTCATGATACATTCTAAGATAAAATTATAGTTTTACCCTTTTGAAATTAAAATTTTCTAACTCATATCCTTAATTATAAAATTGATTAATTTAATTTATTTTAATCAAATACTTTGATCGAACTTGATCATGATTGTATTTTGATTACTTAATTGGATTTAGATTCGATCAATCAAGTAACGATCAAATTCAAGAAAAGTTAAATTTTTTTTTTATTTTGATCAATTTAATTTTTGATTTACTTAGTTAGGCTGATGGTTAAACCAATTTTGAGCCTATCTAATTAAATAAGGTTGATTGGTATAAGGGTTCCATGTAGAATTTTTAAAAAAATATAAATTATGATTTTCTTTGATAGTTTTTCCGTATGACATATTGATAAAATTTTGTATGTGATAAATAAAAATTTAATTATTGTTCTTGGATATTTATTTAGTTATTCATATGCATATATTTAAAATTATGATATAATATTTATTTATCATATAAAGCATGATTTATGATTTATCATGATTTTAATTATCATATAAGTTTTTTATGTGAATAATATTTAATAATTATTATGATTATTATTTTATTATTAAAATATCTCAGCATAAAGTAGATTGAAGAAATTTGATGAACATTATTTATTACTTATACCCCTAAGTTTTATTTGATCGGTGAAAGTGCCCTAGGATAACAGATTTATGAGATGTGAATTATAATAAAAATATTATTATAATTTTTATTATTATATTAGTCTTGTAGTCACTAAAATGCCTAAACTAATAGCTTATAAAAGTATATTAAAGATAATCTTAAATAATATTAAGAATCTATTTGGGGTAGGATGATATTATTTTAAGATTGTATTCCTAAAGATAGAAATACTATTCAATAAGAATTATATCAATACTTCATAAATATTTTTGTATCAACACTAAATATAATAATAGGTGAAATAAAAATTATATCAATAATTCTAACATTTAGTGAAAAATCTCAAATTAGATATATCAATATTTCAACCTGTGCAATATTAAATGTATAATACCATTTAACGTTAAATTAATAAACAGTTTATCTCTAAAAAAATATAATTCTTTCTAAAGGCACGGAACATCATTCCGTCGTTGGTACATCCAACCAGTTCCTGACTCCTCCGGTAGCACGTCAAAATTCCTAACTCCTGTCGGGGACCATACACTTGAGCTCAACTCATGTAACATCACAAAGACCCCCGCGCAAATATTCGTGTAATGCTCCTACTGTGTATCATCCACAGATCGTGTCTAAGATTACAACAATTGTTTTATCTACGTTTTTGTCTCTTTATGTTACTTTTTTATTCCGAAATATTAAAAATATAGAAGAGAAAAAAAAAAGATTAAAATAGAAACGCTTTAAATCTTAACCACGAGAGAATATTAGGAAAAGGAGCTCAACTCCAGTTGCTTTTACAGGGATGCAAGAGGTTGGCAGACGCTTATCTCTTCCAAGGAAAAATGAACAACCCTTTCAAGATGCGCAGCGTACATAAAGGCATTTTGTATTTGACACGGGACTTCGATGTTGATGGAACAAAATTTGTTCTTATACAGAAAAATCTAGCACTTTGCCACCAGCTGCGAGCTTTGATCAATCAAGTTCAGAAAAGTTGCTCAGTGTCACTTTCATAATAAAACCAGCAGAAAGTGCAAATTTACAACTTATTCCTCCCTTTTTTTTGCATCACTATTAATTTCGGACACCTTCACAATAAAAAGGCAGCAGAAAGTAGGGATGATAAGGTTGCTTTACACGAGAAAAGAACATTAGGCAGAAGAGAACATCTCCTTGAGAAGACGCACAGATCTGTGGAAGAACTTCAAATCACGTCCGATTTTATCCTGTTCAGATAATAGCACATTAGGCACAACCAATGGAGCGAATTAGGTAGTAATGATTTTTCTAATTAATCACACCATGCAGAACAAAGATACTCTAAGCACATACCTTTTTTAATTGCTCCAGTCTTTCTACAACTGGATGCAGACTCCCACTCAAAGAGGACAAGTCTTGCAAATCACTTTTGCTGACAGACAACCAAAACCAAATTAGCACGGTGAAGAAAACAAACATTCAATGATCTTATGAAACACAATCTATGCAACAAGGCCTCTTGAGGTCAACCATGTTCACAAGGTACAGAGTATAATTAAGCCAATCTAAACCCACAGCTGACAGAGTGGATCATCCATCGTAATGGAGGGAAAAATGTGCAGCTTATGCAAAATGGTATCAGACCCCTACCCTCTCATGAGGGGGAGAGATATTTCATCATCAATGCAGGGAAAAAGAGTATCTAAACCTAAGTATATGGAAGTGGTAGTTTCTTCAGCATGTTGGACCAAGAACTAGTAGAAGGGGAAACATGCCATAATCTCATATAGTTGTCCTTATTGGAGGTTAGCTGTACCCCTCTCCAATAGGGATACTCAATTACCAAAGCCTTCCATCACTTCTAAAATGAAAGGATGCCAAGAACTAGCAAAGAAGTTCATACTCATCCTGAAGGTGAAAAAGAAGGATGTTGAGGACTAGCTCAGCAAGTTGTAGCAAAAGGGTGATCAATTGATCCCTATTGCCTGCCATGCGGCACATCTCTATCATCGCAATGTATCGCCTGTATCAGATAAATAAAAAAATCAGGTGCTATGAAAAAGAAATCAAATTGGTTTGTTGATAAAACTGCTCATGCATGATCGATCACTGGATCAGTACATAGGAGAACAAATAAAAAATATCTTTGTTTTCCTTTCAAAGCACATCTATCTATTTAAAATATTATTCAAAATAACTTCTGCAGAGTTCCATATAGTCATGTATATTCAACAATAAATAAATAAATATATATATATATAATTTCAAATTTCTGAAAGTCAATTCTACGTTGCTGAAACAATAAATTAAAGCAACTATAAAGGTTAAAAATATACACTTCTATGATAGACTTTTAAAGTCACAGGATGAATTCTGCAAGCAACATGTAATGAATTTAAATACAATCTACCATGTTAGCACTTTTAACAGGATAAAGAACCACATAAATTAAAAGGAACATTCCTTACCTTTTTCGTATATTATCATAAGGAGAGATGCAATCCTGTTTCATGCATAAACTGATAATTTCATCAACCTCCTGTCTTGATAATTCATTAATATCTTGAATCTAGAAAACATAGAATAAATTAGACATAACTTTCCACAATCACCAACACAGTTACTTTCTTATACTTTAGCCTTCGATCCAATGCAAGTGTAGGTAACAAAACAGAGAAACAAAGGTGACTAGATCATCAAGCAATTTTACCTTGTTAAGCAGCAAGAACTTTTCTTCCCCAGCCCTCTCAAGAGAAGTTGTTACTAAATTGAGAAGACCCAATAGTAAATATAATGTTGGTTGCTGCTGTGTACCAGGATCACCAAGTTCTCTGGGGCGATCCATAACCTGTCACAAGGATTGGTAGACCAAAATAGTAAAATGCCAAGGGATACAGAGAGATAAAAAGTACTGCACATTATGGGTTTCACGTCAACCACAGCAACTCAGCAACACAGATGTCAAACTCCAAAGCTAAACTTTACATGTTGGCAACTAACAAATACTCATTTATTAACATCAAAATCAACTTGGCTACATATGGGAACAATCAAACAATGGTGACTACTCATTTATTAATTCAAAAACAGCTTTGAACAAGGCACCCACCAATGGTCAAGCTACACATATTTACCCCTGATTTCATGACTTCACCATTGACACCTAAAACTCACTGAAGCAAACTTATAGGCACTAAGTCTTTCTCTTTACACACAGAAACATCCCACAAGTAAAAATTTATCCCAAATAGAGAAAACAAGAAGAGTAGCATAAAACTTCTAATTTATAGGAGCACCATGTACTTACCTGTTATGCTGTATAAAAACTATACAAACCAACAAGATTAAAAACACCAACGAGCTTCAATAAGATCCAAACTCAAAAATTTCAAGGACACCAACATTAAAATTAAAAGGAAAACATAACTACAACTCCTATGCATTTAACAAAACACCTCCAGAAAAGTAGCCGGACTCAAATTCAGAATGATATGTCCACAATTCGGATAAGAGATGAAAATAAACAATTTAATCAAGAAACATGAAAGTTAGACTACTTCGAGTGGCCAGATATTTCAGAAAGCGTATTAAAGGCTTTCAGCTAGTATCATAAATGAAATGAGGAACATAAATTGGCAAGTTTAAATTGTCAAAAATGAGAAACATAAAGGTGCAATGCATAGAAGTCATGAAGCAAAAACTTAAATTAGAATGCGTAACATATAAATATATTTAGATAAACTAAATAACTACTCACCGAAAACCTCATTAGTTTTCTCTTCATGAGAGAATACAGGTAAGAGCTCAGGCTAAAGCATAGCTGAAAAATTAGAAACTCTGTCTTCCTTTGACTCTGCTCAATTGTTTATGTGCTCCAGAAATCAGAACAAGATTATCTTTACACTATTTCAGATAAGCATGAGAAAACTGAAGCATACCTCAAGAGGATCCGATGGTTTGACAAAACTAGAAGACACGGAATCAAAACTAAAAAGAACACGCATCATGGCAAAAAGTCCTTGAACAAAACCATGCTCATCATTTTCTACGTATGGCCATACCTACAAGATACAAGTTGCTTTTGACATTAACAAATGTTTTCTTTTTTCTTGGAAAATTTTAGACATAGTAATGAAACAAATTTGATCAGGATACCTTGCTGAGTATAGAGACAACTAGGTTGATCCGCTCCAAAGTCAACTCCTCAGCTACTAATACATCTTCCCTCAATATTTGATCAAAAATTGACTGGTATCCCTTGACAAAATCTAAAACCTCACGCACAATTTTATTCTTAACCTGTATAAACACAAAAGGCATTGCAGATTTCTGTTGTGCAGAACAGGACAGACAGCTATACAATGTAATTAAATCTTCAAAGTCTAATCCAGTTTAACCTTCATTCTAAATAGTGAATAGTGGTCCTACCATGGCATATGCAAATAAGATCACATGGTAATGTCATAAGAATGGATGATCTCACTGCACCACTCATCTAAAAAAGCCAGAAATAACAACATTGAGTACACACATCACTGGCATCAGAAATTCCTCAAACAAGAACATTAGGGGGAACTTAAAGCAAGAATTAACAAGATCCTTGTTAATTCTTGCTTTAACTACACACATCACAGCCAAAATTAGTAAAATTTTCCAAGCTGCATTTGATTAACAAGATCCTTGGAAGCACTGACGCAAACTGATGCTGCACATCCTTGAGCATGAGAGGTTACAGGTTCATTTAAAATCATAGGTGCACCAGGTTAGCCAGATATATAAAATCATGGGTGACCATGTGAGACATGCACCTTAGGCAAACAATGCATGCTTTAGTATCAGAGCCTTTGTAAAAACAAACTTAAAGATGAAGTGAATAAGTGTCAACCAGGACATCTTGGTAGATTATCATCATTTACTTTATCCGCTCTTAAGTTTCAATCGGACTTCAAAACATTTGTTGTGGTTTTTAGCCAAGTTGGATTTGTGACTTTTACCTCAGGGACCAACCAAGTTGGCTGCCTCTATCATCTTCAGCATCAACTTCACTAAAATCAGGCAGTAAATTCATTAGATTTATTTTTCATCTTTCATATAGCAAATACTTCTCAAGCTTTCTCCAGCATGCTCGACTTTATGCAAGGTTCCAATCCCAATAAATATAATTTTTCATACTTTTTCAATGAACATTCACCATAAACAAATTAACAGATAACAAGGGCAGCAAAAGGGGAAGTTGAAGAGAAACAACAATAAAAGGAATTAACATTAGTCACCAGCAAAAGGTGAAAAAAAATTACAAGGAGAAAAGGTGAAGGCAGCTCACATGCCAGTGAAAAAAAAAGAAGAAGAAAAGTAATCAACATTAGTCAATGGTAAAAGGGGGAAAAAATGACGAGAAAAGGTGAAGGCATCTCACATGCCAGAGAAACTAAAAAAGACAAGAATAAAATAATGAGAAGATGGATCTCAGCACCAATTTTAGAGAGAAATAAAGAAACAAAAATAGAACAAATGGAATTAAAAGAAGACAACATCGGATGCTAAAATAGAAGAAAGCAAACATGAATGTCTTCCTTTATAATATAAAGCTACTGATTTCCTTCACAGATGGACTTTACTAGAAAAACCCCAAAACCGCCGCTCCCCCCTCCCCCCTCCCCGCGCACACCCCCCCCCCCCATGCCAAGACACATTCAATAACAATAGTTTTTAGCTAATAGCTGCATGAAAGTTTGGTGGTTCCATTAAACAGTTAACAGAACAGGGAACAATGAATGAAATTTTAAAAATGAAGGGGAAAAGCTTTCATCGACATGGAGAACACAGATGCAATTAACATGAATCACAATACCCACATTCAAGCAACACAAAGATAATGGGCAGACGTGAAATCAGTCCATTCAGCTTGTAAATTCATCAGAATTCAAGCAATTTAAGGTCAATATTTTTTCTGTAAAATATTTTTTGCCTCCATACAACCATAGCATGGATCTAACTGTTATAGTATACTTAGCATTTGGGTAAAATGGTCTACACTAAATTACCCTAGAGACTCACAAAAAATGTACACGAGAACAAATTACTTGGGTTTGACTAGAAACTGGAACCGGAAAGCAACCAAAAAATGGATACAGCAC
The DNA here is from genome assembly GCF_036884655.1 of Musa acuminata AAA Group. Classification (NCBI taxonomy): domain Eukaryota; kingdom Viridiplantae; phylum Streptophyta; class Magnoliopsida; order Zingiberales; family Musaceae; genus Musa; species Musa acuminata. Next base: position 7,523,690 of record NC_088355.1, on the reverse strand, counting down.
ATGTATTCCTCAGTATTTGAGGACATTGAGCTAAAAATAGATAGATGGAAACTAATATGGGTCAAAAATAGAAGCTTCTTCCTGTTGCAAGAAACATGTAAACTATTAGTTAGATTATAAGGAATATGTATTTCTAGATAAGGACAAGTGATAGTATCAAAGGCATCCTTATTAGCTCATAACATAGGAGGAGCAAATATCTCCATTTATAATATATCCCTATGCACATATGTCAATAGCACTTGCATACGAATAGATGGAAGTGATATGCAATGACAAGTATCATTATAAGCTTACTGTACTTTCTTAATTAGATGTCAAAGGCATTACCTTCAAGAACGAAAAAGCGATCACCTTTCATGTTGTCAACCATTAAAAATACAACATAAAAGAGAAACAGAACATACTCCAGAGTGATTAATAAGAATGATAATTAATACAAGTATCAAGGATGTATTTGGACATATCTGATAAGTCAGTAACTGGTTAAAATCTGATACAGATATCACATATCAAAAATTTTGTACAACAACAATGATTAATACAGTACTCTTGAGTCGTGATTATTGTCTTTCAATTTTAAGGATATCCAAGGTCATACTACAGCAGGACTATCATAATGTGAGAAAACTAATGTTATGAAGGCACTGGATCCTGGTTAAATCCATTCGTACATTAGGTGATTTATTCATTACTACATGTTGACAATCATCACCATGTTTTAAATATAGAATTGAAGTATTACGTAAAGAGATTGTACCTCGAGGTAATCTGATGATTCCACAAGTGATGTCAGGCTAGAAACCAATCTAAGTATTGGAGTTACAAGCAATCTTTGTTTATCAGACTCCCCAGCTAGATCTTTTCCAGCAGCAGGGCCAACCCATCTTGAACTTCCCTATAATTGGCAATGAAATAATGAAACATATACCACACATAATGCCAATATGATTAATTAAAACTACCTTTATTTGCAAGAACACAGCCCCTGAAGACCCAAGATGCTCTAAGGTACACATAGATAACAGAATCTGAGCACCATGCTTGCCATAATTGTGGCTGACTCTCAACAATAAAGACAATTGAGCCTCGAGGGTGTTTATCCGCTGCATAGACTCCAATGAGCACCAAGTGTCCTGCATGAGATGATGAATAGTAAATGAATTTTGTTAACAATAAAATTAACCTGTTCATGTTCATGTATGAGTTAAAGCTCATACTCGAATGGTGATGGACATAATCTCAAATTAAATTAACTTTATGATCTTAACAAGCACCTTGTAACAAAGAAACAAGTTTCTAAGCATACAAGCTACACATGCATGTATGTAGCAGCCGCATAGATTTCATCCAGGACGACAAGTTCGATCTTGAATAATACATAGTATTCAAGATCCAAAAAAGTCTTATATAGATAAATATCAACCAGGAAAGCAAGCAAGCAGATTTTTTTTTTACTGTGTAAAACCTAGAAATAGATTTTATATCATATTCACATTTGCCACATCATTTTCTCAGCAATAAAAGGTGTATATATATTTTTCCACATCATTTTCTTATATAGACAAGACAAGTTTGATCTTGAATAATACATATTATTCAAGATCCAAAAAATCTTATATAGATAAATAGTAACCAGCAAAGCAAGCAGACTTATTTTTTTACTGTGTAAAATCTAGAAAGAGGTGTTATATCACATTCACTTTTTCTACATATTTTCTCAGCATTAAAAGGTGTATATATACACAGTAGCAGTTTTCATGAATGTATTAGCAACTAAAATGCCAGTGACAAATCTACAACTATTAATCCACATGATAACATTCATGACAACACAAGTGTAATTAATCTTACAGAATAGGATGGAACACAAGGCTTTACGAAAGAATACAGACCTTACAAGAGAAATTACTAATGTCCATTAGGCAAGACCTCAGGATTCCTCTACTTTGAAGTTGGTTTAAGAAAAACATTTCATGATCGACACTAAGAAATGCATCTAAGACATAAAATGACAACGCCTTTCCAACTTCACTGCCTTGCATGGCATCCTTCGTCACCTAGGAAAAGCAAAAAAAGTGGGCAAATAAGAATATAATGGAGAGATAACAACACTTTATAATAGATTATGCCCAAAAAAGAGACCACAAACAACTCAAGATATGAAATGACTTAAAAAACGTGAAAGAAATCAAGCAACAATGCAGAGACAAATATACCTAGCATTCTGCATTTTGTTTCACAAATCAGATTTTTAAAAATTATTTAATAAACATTATGACACTACTAGAATCATATTTAACAATAGAAACATAGCAAACATGGTTATCATGTGCATGATAAGGCCACTTTAACGTAAATGGATCAAAAAACTTCTATAATCATAATCATTTAGCTTGATTTTCCTTACACTTTTTATGCATCAATTGCTTTTGAAATAAAGTCCTAAGTAGTGTATAAATAAAAAAAGATTTATTTTGAAAACAGAAACAACAATTAAAAGCATAAACCAGCTGTCCTTTCATCAAGAACTAATTAATCTCAATTAGACATGAGGTTGTAGTGGTTTGCTTCTATTGCTTATGTATATCTGGTACTACATCCAAGTCATATTGATTCCAACCTTCTGTTCCATTGGATAGAAACTAAGCATCACTAAAAAATATGAAATTATTTATGAAAATAAGAATATAATGGACAGATCATAAGCAGCAGCATTTATGAAAATATTTTTATCAAAAATATCAAGAAAATAAAATTCTCCCAGTAAGGCAAGAAGGATCCCCTAACTATCCAGAAAGCATCTGATTTTTTAAACAATACTTCTATTAAAATCCAACACTCCAAGAAACTGCCAGATAGTCTGTAAGAAGTATTCTACAAGTATCATACTCAGGATGTATTAATGTTTTTTAGCACTATACTAAGTCCTGTGTGGAAAGATTTGACTGTTACAAGTTCTAACTTAGAGCCACCACCAAGCAAGAATACAGCATTAAAAAAATGCAAATGGCTACTAAAATAAAAAATACTAACTGATAAAGAGTTATATCAAGTAGGGTTTTGAATACCGATCCGTACCGACATACTGAGCTCTGATCGGCATGGTATGTATCGTTGGTATGCCAAGGCGTATCGACAGTACACCCTAAAATCTTAAAAATACCTCGACCTACTAGGACAAGACGTACCGACTTGTCACGGACAAAATTATAAACTGGGTGTTCGATGTAATGCTTATATATGTTCTTGTCTTTCGGTTTTGTTTATGCTTTGCACAGCATATAAAAGGCTGGTAGTAGACTTAGCATCCCCATTTTCTTTGGTTTTGGTGGTCGTCCTAGGCTTGCAAACAAATGTTGTGTCATGTGAGCACTTATGGGGATTTCGATCTATAGTAAACCATTTGGACCCTTTGTTGTGCAATCGTTCAGAGCTTGTAAAGTCTATTTGTAATTTGCATTGGCTATGAAGTTTTTACTGAAATGATTGCCTATAGATCCCGAGTGAGACGCCCGTTTTCTCTTTTGTAGATTCTAAAGGACCATAGGGGGTTTCAAGGAGGCTGACCATTGCGGACGGACACGTAAGGGTGCCACACGACTTAGGAAAAACCAGCTAAGTGCGTGACATATGATATCAGAGCCACACAAGCACCCATAGAAACACTTGGCATGCAAACGTGGGGGACCTAGCGAGGCTGTATTGAGGGCAACCAGCAGGGGGAAAACGAGCATGGAGATGTAAGGAAAAGGAGTCGCTCAGAGGAGCGGACATCTGAGATTGACATTCAGAGGAATGGCCAACCCTTCGCGCAAAAGGCACCACGAGGATAAGCAAGCTTGGAAGAATGCGTAATGCACAAAGATTAGGATGGCTAAGTTCAAGCTACGGCTCGACGTTGACAATCATACTTTTTGGTGCTCAAGGCAAGCGATGGGCTTGGTAAAGGATGAGACCTTACAAGGTGGAATGAGTTGTTCAATGACCGAAAGAGTTGTGCAAAGCTCACAGGGGTGAGGGGAATTGCTAACTCGAAGAATTCGGTACTCATGCAAGGGCTTGTATACGGACGATGGAATGTTCATGGCCATCCCAAGGCGACTAAAACTCGACGCCATGGAGCATTGAAACTTTCTCTTCGGCATGAGAAAGATATGTTTGTAAGAGGCTGAAGTGTGCAGCGAGTTTAGCATATTATTAGGCCTTGACGGGTGCAGCGGAGGCTGTATTGACATAAAGTCGTAATCTAGCAAGTGCGTTTGCAAGAGGCAGAACAATGCACAATTTGTTCAGCAAGGCGGAGTAGTTCAAGGGGATGGTGGTCTCCGAAACTTTCAAAGAGAAGGAAGCGAAAAGAGAAGTTGCTCCAACGGGACAGATATTTAGGAGGGATAAGTCCCGGTTCTACAGAAGGAGAATCATGTGCAACGGACCGCACATGTTGAGGAGGAGTACCTTAAGACAACAACCCCACAAAGCTCAATGGACCGAGCGAGTGGCGAGGAATCATCACATGATCTCGCACGAGATAATGCATTGGGAGATGCATTGCGAGATCAAGTGGGGTAACGACCCAAGGCAATACAAATGAAGGCACACTTAAAGCCGAAATGAAGATCGAACTCAACAAAGGGCTGACTCGTGAAATGGTGGGCACGAGGGCCACCATCAACTCAATGCAAATCGAGGAGCGGAGCAACTTGGGTGTAATTTATTGAAGGACCTAAGTCGTATGAAGAGAGTTGGCATAGAAGATGGAACATGGAGTGGAGGCACAAAGCTTTCCTTGGACAGAGGTCTAGGACATGAACTCTTCCAGAGGCAAGAGCGGGATCATGTCGTTCCATGGGTCCCTCATTCTGATGGAGCGAACTCATCCTGCATGGTGCCAAAGACGAAGGGAGCTTCGAGGCACATGTACCTTATCTCGGAGAAGCATTTGACGGAGGAACTAAGGCAACTCAACTTGCGGAGGCGAAGTTGGGTTCAGAAGGCCTTGGCATGGGGCAAGAGTACGCGAAGGTGAGTACTCTTGAAGAATATGCCACAATGTTGTCATTCAAATTGCCAAGAAGGAAGCGGTGCGCAATGCAGATTGTGCTGGTAGGGGCAGAGGCCCAGGATCCAGACAATGGTGCACTAATTTTAACGAAGTCGGTGGACTTCAGGAGCTACTAGGCGATAGATTGTCCTAGAGCGATGCTTCGTCTAAGTGTAACCCGAGAGCGGGTGGATGAAGATCGATTACTAAAGGAACGAACACAATCGAAGGTGGAAGAGGCCACACATTGAGGGATCACAATCCGAGTTCATCCCACAAGGATCAGAATGCAATAGAGATGTCACTGGAAGGCGACATGGTGTAGCGGATCGTGGTGGAACAGTTCGTGAGAGTGGAATACACACGAATCTTGTCCCGCGAGGGACTAGATCATATGGAGGTATAATCAGGAGCTATTGGGAGCTCCACTTCGGTGAACAACACGACGACAAGAAAGGCTGGATTCAAAGAGTGAATGTCATGGTATCGCAGAGGCGAGTCTTCCGTGTGTGCATTAAATTTTGCATCGGATAAAAGCCTTGGTAGTTAGCATATGGGGGTTGTGTACCACCGAGGGAGTATACTGAATGCAAGTACTAGTGAGTCCTATGGGAGGGACTTTATCATGCAGAGGTATGATCAGAGCGGTTGGAGAGTTGGACTGCTCTAGAGCTCATATTCGCTTAAGAAAGCCCGACAAGACAGAGGACAAGGCTGAGTAAGCGAATATTACTACCAAGGAAGCTAAGGAGAACAGAATCGATACAAACCTTGCAACATGATGGCAAAGGTCATGCATAGGAGTTACAGTCTATCTTTCCATCGACCAAGGCGAACTGCTTAGAGAACACAGAGGTGTTTAAGCAAGGGGTCGAAAGGGACGAGGAAGCGACGACGAGTCCAGAGGGACTTAGCTACCCAAAACCAAGCATCGGTTAGAATGGAAATGGACTCGGAAGAGTGTCACAGTGCCACAGAGATAGATCTACCGATCGTGAAAAAATGGACGCAAATGTGAGGCGACGGATAATAGGGCCATGGGCATGACAGCCATGGTACCGCAGAAGTGAGACTTCAGTGAAGTCATCGATCCCTTGCTCTTATAGAAGGAGAGCGCTTGGTCATGAAAGGGGCTAAGGAGGTGGAGAATACGGAGGCAAACTCCAAGTACCGAGACAAGGCTGAAGGGCAGAGGCCAGGGAATTTCGTAAGATCGGTGTCAACGAGCTTCTCATCAAGATAGCCGAAAGTGGAGGACTTCGGGTAAATGTAAGAGTGCACGACCAAGGGACGAAGCAGGCAATACGCGGTGTTGTACCTTTGTTACTCAATAGAGTACGCGACAGAGATGATAGAGAAGACGGTACAATCCCAGAGGCGACCAAAACTGTTAGATTTACACCAAGTTAGGGTGAAAACTTCCTGCATTCGAGAAGTTCGATGGCATTGAGAAGGTGAATCACAATAGCTAACCCAACGCAAGGAGTGCAAACACTTCGAGTGCTCCAAAAGTTTGAACAAAGAGCGAGCAAAGGCTAATAACCAGCTCGATGCATAGAGTACAACCCTCGAGGAGGCGAGCAAAGTCAAGTAACATTTGTCTTCTCAACTCTTAGGAGAATGGCCGAAACTGAGTACCCAAATTCTCTTATATATCCAGCAGAGGAGCTCTGCACATGTTCAAAAACCCTTTGAAGAAACCAAATGGAAGACGATAGTTATCAAATCCTCACCAATGGTGATCAGTACTATTGAGAGTAGATTATCCGCTTCATTTCCCAACAGAATGTCAATCGAAAGCGGAAGTGATGCGAACCTACTTAGAAGTAACAACTAAGTGAAAGAAGAGTCGATGGGCAAATTTTGTGAAGGAATGATCCAAAAAACCTCAAAAGTTTGCGAGGCGATGCTCATTAAAGCTCCAACAGGCATCCACCCAGTTCAAGTAGCATGAGGTACTTGGAAGACTGGCGCATACTAAGGATGGTCGTTTCCTTCATCTGAAGGATCTACAGGAACCAACAGTGATCAGCACAATTCGACCAATCCCACACTAAAGTCAAAGTCATTGGCAAGTTGAAACAGCAAGGCGGATTAAAAGTTTGACTACTCAACAACAGCAACTGGGAGTCAAGAGGCGCATTGCAGCTGAAGCAGAAGATTAAAGACTCAGCAAAGGCAAAGAGTTATAGCATCAACAAGGGCTTCGACATAATGCTTATGTATATTCGTGTATTTCGATTTTGTTTATGCTTTGCATAGCATATAAAGGACTGGCAGTAGGTTTAGTAGCCCATTTTTTTTGGATTTGATGGTTATCCTAGGCTTACAAACAAAGGTTGTGTCATGTGAACACTTGTAGAGAATTCGGTCTATAGTGGACTATTTGGACCCTTTGTTGTGCAACCATTCGGAGCTTGTAAAGTCTATAATTTGTTTGATTAATTAATCAAAACAAAACCACCAGACAAGACATCCTACTTGTGCTTCCAATTTATTGGCAGCCAAAATACAGAATTGTGTGCCATATGGACAAGATTTGTTTCTATAAAAGAAATATCTAGCTTACAAAATGCAAAATAATATGTCAGCCATTCAGGCCTCAAGATCAATAAAAAAATGAATAATTAACTTTAATTGCTTAACACTAAAATGGAAAAATAGTATAATGTGCAAAAAGTAGAACTGCAATAATATTTGAACTAAAAACCAGATAACTAGAACATCAGTAAAGGACCTACCAGATCAATGATTGCTTGAGCCTCTTTCTTTATTATGGAAAAATTGGCCCTTTCCAATTCAGCCTGTTCCTTGCCGATCTGTCATTTTTATATCAAAATATCATGATGAGTCGTACAGAGATTTCTTATAAATGCAACAACGAACAATTCCGGAAAGGAACCTTCTGAAGATTTAGTTCATCATCTTCATCATGTTCTTCATGAAGCAGGTACCTCAAGACTGATGCAGGGACATCTGGGTTAAGGATACTACGACAGTACTGAAAGTAACTGAGTAGTAATGCATATTGCCTATGGAAAAAAATTTGGTAGAGGAAGCATGTTTAGATAGATATAAGATCCAGTTAGTTATTTCAAGAACTTACAGCAAGTTAGTAGAAATACCGCCGTCTCAAGGTTTCAGATGATTCGTTTTTCAGAATAGCCATCATAAGCTTATACAATATAGAGTGGCAAGCACCATTGGACAATTGTTTTACTGAGATAATGTCTAGGCAAGTGACACTATCAGAATCGACACCACCAGGACACAAAAATCTTTCATCTCTTAACTTAGCCATACAGGTAAGTGCAACCTTAGAAAAACAGAGACAGTAAACAGAATTAAGAATCTCAGAGAGAGATACAATATGTAAAGCAGACAACAAAATTAATACCACAAGGATCTTACATTGCTTAATATTACTGCCATTCTTAAAGTACAATCAGGAGATGCTGCAGCACTCAATGAAGCACCAAGCAACCTTTAAGAGGAATACTAAGTTATTAGTTATCTTCAAGAGTGTATTTCACAAGTATATACATTGTTACTCACTCAAACAATATCTGGGAACGATATTCAAGAAGAGGCATTCTTTTAGATATAGAGACCTGAAAGAAGGGGCGAATATCTCAAGGTTTAACAAGATGAAAGGAATGCTTGAATATACTCAGGAAATGGGTAATAGACCAAAAATCAACCTCTACAATATGAGACCAGCCTGTCAGCATATGGAGTTGGGCTGCTTGTTCTTCAAGATTTTTGTTATACCTCCAGGCCCATCTTAGAAACTGCTGAATTGATGTTCTTAACTCACTCATCTCAACCTCATTAAAATGGGAGCTGACCTGGGTACATATCTGACCAAAAAATTGAATACCATCACTAATTATATGCCTCTAGATAACATTAGAGTTCATCTAGTTAGTACAGAAACCAAATCTGTGTACCATATAATAGACAGTACAATACTCAAATGACATATATAACAACAAGCTATGACATCCCGACTATACTGGTCGGCAGTACTATTGACATAGGAAAGATATAAAAATGCACTAAGAAAAAACAAGAAATTAAAACCTGCCAAAGTTTTTCATGCAGTGCATCCAAGTCTAATAATCGATCTCCTCTGTCTGAAAAATAATATACACCACCCATTTCAGAGGTTGCAGAATTCTTCAATATATCATTAACCTGAAAAAGGATACTAAGTCATTCGAAGGAATCAGCTAAAAAAAAAAGGAGACACCAATGATAGAACCTGCACATCAATGCTAAAGGTGGGAAGGAGCTGAGGGCATTGGATAGCAATATCAGGAGACCGAAATTGCACAACATCAAGCAATTCTAGCACCTGAAATGTATAAGCAAGTAATATGAACTAGCATTGAACTTGTTTACTTGAAAGAGTAGACAAATAATTAGCAAATACACTTTTTTCACACAACAGTGAGTTAATAACCACAAGGATTCTCCTGAGAAGAAAAAGAAAGGAAAAGGGAAAAGATTAATATAAGATAGATCAATTTCCTTCTTCGACCATCGGAAAAGAATTGGAACTCTGATCCCCATACTTTAACCAGACTATTTGGGAACTTTATCCAACATGCTTCACCTTTGTGAGCAGGGCCTCATTCTTGACTTTAATGGCTATCCTTTCCTATCGAGGGAATCCTAAGAGTCCTTTTTTCAAATCAGACAAGTTAAAGAACCAACAATTTAGCATATGTAATCAGTTTATCGAGGATTCTCAAGTTACCCTCTGTTCAGATCTTGAAAGGAACTCTAAGCAGTCTTAAGGTGATGACTATCAAACGTTAAGACCATCAAGTTTGTCATGTAGATCAGACATAACAGTAGAAGTTTTCCTGAAGTTTGCAATTCTTTGCAACTATGAAGATATATAGGTTCTAGGTGCCAGCAAAGGCAAGTGAGAGCAATTGAGATGGGGTCCGAGCAAAGAGAAACCAGACCATTTAAATCAACTGAAAAAAGAGCAATTGCATTCTCAATTAAGGAAGCCAGCAGTCCAATTCAATTAAGCTGTGATATACTCTTTATGCCGCTCAAGTGAATGAACACCTAAAGAGGGGACACTCAATGGAAGAAAATGCCTGGCAGAACTATTAAATAAACACATTATGCCCAGAGATCCTGTGCTATAACTCTATTAGTGGACCTGTTGCAGGAATTGAGGTAACCTTTTAATAACCACCACAAGTAGTTCATAGACCACACATAAGTAATAGCCAAACAACAATTATTCAATTAGATTAGAAGCAAGATAGTGATGCAAGATCAACTAATTTGCAAACCATATTAAAGAGGCCTGATTTCTAACAAATAATTGACTAGCAACTCTTGTAGAATTGACTAGCAACTTGTACTAAACGGTCAAATATCTTTTTTTATATATACTGATATGAACATAGACAGATCAGCTACCATTTGTATGCAGGTTAGTAATGGAAGATGCTTTCTAACAGTCCCCCATTTTTGGCTCTACCAAGGCCCCGTTGACATTGCAGGAAACAGTATTCATGTAAAACAATAAGTTACATTATCATTCATTCATTTTTTTTGGGAAAACTACAATGGGTCCCTAAACTTTAATGTTCCAATCATATGATACCAGTATCTTCTAATCATAATTCTTGATGACTCGCTATCCAAGGTATGCAATACCGTACCGTACCAGTGTTTCGAGGTTGGCTCGGTATGGTACGGTACCGTATACCGAGCGGTGCATTAAGGCGTACCGAGCAGTACACCAGGGCATATTGAGCGGTATACCTAATTTTAAATATTTCTTTCTCTCTACTGTAGCACTTATAACAGTGTAGCACGTTAGCGGTCCGCATACCGGTATACCATCGGACCGGTACATACCACCCATACCGGGCGGTACCATTCGAAATTGCATAACATGTCGCTATCCCAACAGACTTGTCAATCAGCATGAGAACTTGTCCAACATGATCATAATGTAAGGAAGGAACGATAAGAATAGAAAAAAGAAATAGGGAGAAGATAGCAGTGACCAATTAAAATTGAAGCATTACCGAGTTGGAAAGCAGAAATGAAAAGGCATATCAGCTGCACTAACTTTGATGGTAATTGCAAAGACATTGGCAAGCAATACTATACCTACTAACTTCAATGGTATAATTGATATCAATTTAATAAAAGGACAAATAGAGTCAAGTTTATACCTTGTTCTTCTTCATGGTTCTATGCATATCAATGGAATCGACCTCAGAAGTTTGTGATAAATCTGGACCTTTGTAGTTATCACCAGCAAACTGAGAAAAACTAAGAGAGAGAATTGAAAGGCAAGCCTCTCGGTGTGTTGATACAGACATATCAGCTGCATGCAACTCCAGTGCTAATAGCTTTAACAGCCATGCTCTCTACAAAAAGACAAAATACATGTCAAGGCAAAGCATCAATACAACCAATACAATATTCACTAAACTCCTTTTCCTTCAATCATAAATTTATTATGCTAACCATTTCTAATGATTAAAACTTTCTTTTGTGTCAAATAACAAAACGGAAAAAGGGCTAAACAGATTTTGAAGTACAAACAGTAGTTTATATATAATCTAAAATTAAATTTAACAAACTACATCTTCGCCGTAACACTTTCTGTCTAACAGTTCATTTAACTTTAAATATATGAGAATCTTAACCACCTTCTGCTACTATTAAATAAAGTATGCTTAACCGCTGCCAAAAATTGGGTTGATGATACTTCCTCCATATTATAATGCTCAAAGCATATAGGATTCAACTAAACTATGATACCTATGTAAATAGGATATAACTTAACCATGGTACCCATGTAAACCTTAACTATGGTACCTCTACTTTTAGCCAACAAATCTTCTGATGGTATTTGTGAAGTTGTAAAACATAAGATCAGCAATTCTCTATAAGAAATTTTGTTAAAAGCAAATACCCAGTCATACTACAACACACTTATATGCACTTTTATTTGTAAAATGTTGGTAACACGGTATGCAATTTCACCCAGACTAGCATGCACCAGTCGGTATTAATGGTCAAGACATGAACTGGAACAGGAATCAACCCATTTTGGAAGGTCCGCTCCCTTTTTCTAAACCCTTGCAGCTTAGGATTTTAGCATGATGTGGACACTTGCGACTCGCTTCATCACCCACCCACACTGCAGACCCATCCGCTCATCACCCATCAGTGTCGATCTCCCACTACTACTACTCCTTCCCACCCTTCTTGGTACCATGGTACATATCCGTATACCATTTGTCGATACGCAGGTACCGACCAAACCTGTACAGCTTCAACCATCAACTGGTACAAGACCGGTGCTCTAGACGTAAAACCCTACGTCTAAATGCTAATAATATCTAAATATTGACAACAACAAAAACATGTCCTGAGAATCTATTTAACTAGGGTTGGTTACGTGGATCTTTTCCAAGATTAAGTATACCTGAGGGCATAATATTTGTAAAACACAAATACCACTTCTGTTTCTAGTTAATTTTCTTAGATCTCCACTTCTTTTCACACCACCTAACATGTATGACCACTTCTAACCGGCGCATTTCTAGTTTTTTTTATTTTTTTATTTTTGGACATGTCTACACCAGTTTAAGAAGTTCTCTTTCAATTTATCTTTGATAAGAACTATCCCTAAGACCCTAACAATCCATGAATATACATATTCCTATTTTTATCTTCTATAGCAACACCACAAAACCATCTCAACATTTCCCCTACATCAATAAAACATATACCAAAAAACTGCTTGATATGCAAATGTACAATCACAAGATGCTCCTCCACATGAGTATCACAGGTTTACAATTTGTGATAAATACATCAATGAAAAAATAATTTGTACCAACATAATCTACAACTTACACAAATTAACTCCACCAATATTGATATTAACCAGTTTAAAGAGATTTGTCTAAATATACCAATTAAAACAAGTACATATAACAATAACAAAGGAAGGTTAAGGTTGAGTTAAAACTACAATCAAAATCTTGCAGAATCAAATTCACCCTAATACACTCCAACAGTAAAGTTATTCAGCTAGCATTGTGTGTAAAAGCCAGCAGGCTAAGCACAAACAAGATGCTCCATGCAATTGAACCATTTTTCACCTACAAGTGCCCTCAAAGCCCATCACTATCCATGGAACCACCACATCCTCTTTCAAAATCCCCATTCCACATCCTCTCTCCATCTATGAACAGCCAACTATATCCTGGAGATCGACCTTAAGGCAGTCCTCCAATTATTAGACAAACCCTGGGTTTGATGGGAGCCATCCCCACCGAATTTAATAAATCAAACCAATGATTGAAATATCGTACCGTACTAGAGTTTCGACATTCGCTCGGTATGGTACGATACAGTATACCGAGCGGTATACCGCTCGATATATATATATATATATATATATATATATATATATATATATATATATATATATATATATATATATATATATATATATATATATATATATATATATATATATATACATATACACACACACACACACATATATATACACACACACACACACATATATATATTATTTATTTATAAAAGGCGACGTCGCCAAGGCGATGCCGCAGAAATATTTTGTGTGTGTGTATATATATATATATATATATATATACACACACATATATATACACACACACACACACACACATATATATATTATTTATTTATTTATAAAAGGCGACGTCGCCAAGGCGATGCCGCAGAAATATTTTGTATATATATATATATATATATATATATATATATAAGATTATATATATTTTATATAAATATTTTTCATAAAGGCGAAGCCACCTTTTATATATATATATATATATATATATATTCCGTCTGGTAACGGACAATCCGTGTACCGATCAGCTGACGGACCAGTACGTACCGCCCAGTACGGGCGGTATTATTCGAAACTGTATACCTTGGATCAAACCATACTAACGAAGAGAAAGATAAAGCCACCTGAAATCTGCTACAAGGCCCAAGAAACTCCAACAAAAATAATAACAGACAATTTTGTGATTATTTCTGCAAGTGTCCAGCACATAAATATTCATAATGAATTTGCAGAACAAAACTATAAAAGTAAAGTAAAGGCAAATGAAAAACAGGTACCTCATGGAGCATGCTTGTGCGAAGAGACTGATTATGACTTCTTTTGGGCAGTGGAGACACACAAATTGTTTCCAAGTGCTGTAAGATGAAATACACAAACAAGTGACAGAAGAAATAAATAAAAATTAACTCTAGAGTCATCTAAATTGACAAATTAGAGACACCTTGGAGAAGAATTGATACTTCTTTGTACTCAAAAGATCCATTGTAGGACCACCTGTTAGTGGATCCAGGCACAATTCATACAGAAGCTGCAAATTAAATAGAAGAATTTCCTAAATCTGGTGAAGGTATTGATTAACTTCAACAGTAATTCTTTCACACAAACAGAAGAAAAAACGGTCATCAAACCTGAAAACCAAATTCATGCAGTAAGCCATTTATATCTGGCTTCAAAAGGTTTTCCAAATTATCAAGAATAACCTTCAAACAACTGCAATGAGCCTCAGATTAGTGATTAATAGATGGCTATCAAACATAAGTAACTTCTATCCAGACAGGTATTGAACCTGTAATGGACTTTTGGCTGCAAGACAGTCCTCTCCACAGGACTGTCGACATCAAACCTAAGAAGCAGATGTGTAATATTTGGAGCAGAGCGACTTATGTTATCAATAAGAAGCTGAAAAGATTAGGAGGAAAATTAGAACATTATATAATAATCTTAAAAAACAAATTTATAATCTTTCATATATTGACTTGATTATATATATATATATATATATATATATATATATATATATATATATATATATATATATATATATATATATATATATATATATATATATATATATGAGAACCTGCAGAATAAGGACACCAGGATCATCTTTCGTGTTCTCTATACTCTGGCACTCATCAAAACGTGATTCCAGACAGGTTGCATAATCTTCAATCAGATGTTTAGCAGCATTTGATTTTAACATCAACTGAACAAGTCCAACCATTCTTGAACTGTCAAGAATAAGATAGAGAAATAAATCTTCCATTAGACCAACAAAGAGAAGTAACCCAATTTCTTTGTAAATGAAAGCTAAAAAAGAATACAAGAGCTCCAAAATCTGGAAATCAGCTGGATAATACCTCAAAATACTCATGATTTTTATTGAACACTGCTGAATTTGAGGTAGAAAATCATATCGGACATACTCCAGCAACGCAATAATTTGGTCTTGATCTTGAGACAATATAATGTCCAAGGGCTATTGAACCAAGAAAGTATCTGATGAACATAGCAAATGAAATCTGAAAACAAAAGGAAGAAAAATGCCAGACAGGCTAAAGATGACAACCTGGTACAGAGGGCGCCAGAAATCAGCAAGAAATACATCCTTTTCCACAACAAGAATAAGGATTTCCAGAGAAAGTTTAACAGCATTCTCCAACAGTTGACCATATGTTTGACTAGTCCTCTCACAGATAATGGTGTCCACACCCAACAAAATGATGCTCATAATATTACGAAAAACAATTTTACCACTCATGAAATCCTGAAAAAACATTTACATTTAAAATATCTGGCAAACTGTGACACTCTCCATAAACCTTCAAGTAGAACTTCTAGTTAAAATATTAAGTAAAATGAAAACTAACTTTATCAATAAATTAGAATCAGTTACAACTAGAGCAGAATACTTTATAGTTTTCAAAACAAAAGTGTCATACACATTAGAATGACAAAAGAGGGATAACTTACAAAGTTACTCATTGTAAAGTAACTGAAGTACTTCAGTTCTAAAGTATATGGACTTGTGGTTAGACAATGTGTGCCTATTAGGATTAGTCGTGTGAGGTAGAGGGAGGCAAGTGAAAATTTTACTAGAAACAATAAAAAGAAATTTAAATGCTCTCGATTTACTTTACATATTGCATAACACAAAGCTCAATGACATGAAAAAATCCAAGTAGCCAGTCCCATATATTACAGCCTATTGTTGAAATTAAAGTACCCCAGTTTTCACCGACAAACACTGTCCCACAATGAAAAGTTATAAGACAATCATAAAAATAACCATGTTTTACGGACCAGAATAATAGGCAGTTAGAAAACACGTACAAAAAAGTTAATGAAGCCCAGATGAGCGTGTTACAATGGATACACAAGGCTACTAAAAAGAACCATGATCCTGAAAAAACAATAAAGGATAAAATGTTTAAAATGGATATCTGTTCAAATAAGAAATAGATGTCCTCGTCAGAAGAGATGAGTTGATTAAGATTAATGATACAATAAGTATGGATAAAATCCAATGAAACAGATTGACTGTTCTTAGTTTAACTATGGATATTGTTTCATACAGAGCTCGATAGCAGGAAAAGATCCAACTACTTGACCTCAGATAGTTGGGAGTTGAGATTCTATGGCTTGTTATTACTGTCAATAGTTTTTTCACAGATACATACACAACAAAAAGGATAGTCATGGTGCACGACTAAGCATCACATTGCTTAGCTAGTACTTCCAACCAAGGTTCGCAATACCGTACCGTACCGGAGTTTCGACCTGGGCTCGGTACCGGTACGGTACGGTGTACCGAGCGGTACACCCGGGTGTGCCGAGCACTGTAGCAGTGCTACAGTACTGCTACAGTACTGCTACAGTACTGCTACAGTACCTAAACGGTAAGAGGCGATCCGCATACCGAAAGTCTGTCGGACCGGTACGTACCGCCCGTACCGGGCGGTACAGTTCGGTACTGCAAACCATGCTTCCAACCATAGTTTACATGTCAAGATGGTGTGCACATGCAACCTAATATGCCAAAATGGCTGCAAAGGATCCCCTTATGTAAAGTTTTGATTGTACCATATTTTGCAAATGGTTGTTAGCATAAGACCATCTACCAAAATATTATAAATAAATAAAATGAAACTTACAGGATAATACTGACTGACCTGCTGACAACTTTTCAATAGACAGTGAATGTAAATTATAATGCCAAAGAATAGGTTTGATAATAAATATAATAAAAAATAAAGGCAGCAATGGAACAAAAAATTATAGCAGCCAGAAACACTTTAACCATTGTAAAATAAACAAGGGCTCAAAAGAACACTGTACTTTCAGGAGTTCCAATGCTGGAAGCTGAGTCTCAAGTGAGGAGGTATGCATCACATCTGAAGATTGAGACATGTCAACAGCCGTTTCAACATCCTCATCCCTTATATCATACATTTTTAAAACCCTGCAAAATAATAGTTTTCAAACTCATAAAAACTTTCACAATTTTCCCAGCACAAAAATCTATCAAGCATGTGGGAAATAGAATTATCACGACCCCACAAAGAATGGAATAGAAGTAAAGTGAAGAAAACAAACAACTACATTGGCTCTCCAGTGGAACAAAATCACATTCACATGATTGTAATCACTCAGGTAATACCCCGAGGAAACAGTACAACGAGCAGCATATAGAAATAAAGTGTAAAGTGAAGCTTCATGCACTAAGTGAACTCAGCAAAAAGGTCATATTTTGATTACAAGTCTGAAACTCACATTTGGAAATGCTGCAGGCAAGCAACAACTAGTTGCCACTTCTCATTAGGATCAATATATGCCCTCTGAGGAAAAGGCCCAAAAACATGATCACAAACAAACTTGAAGATTCCAACAAACCTGCCAATCCAGATATCGTAAGCTACCTCATATGACACTATATAACAAAAGGTACAAATATTTTTCAGGTGGCAACAGGTTAGGACCTTCGGCCTCTATCCCTTACATCCTTCTCTTCGGCAATAAGAGCATTTAACAAGTTAAGAAAAGATATTGTTGATGGATATCTTTCCCTCCTTGATTCAACCTCATTTAGCTCAAATCGCATGTCATAAACCTGCTAGAAAAAAAATAAGCAAATAAAAGAAAAAAAAGTTATAATCAAACCGATACAAGATACAGCCAATTGGCAGAATCACATATTCATATAACCTATCTTTACCAAGACAAGAAACATACTAAAACATCCCAAATGAAAAAGAAATAATTCATGTTTCAACATTCATAATCATACAATGGCCAAAACAATTAATGACAAAATGAAACTGCTTCAACACAATCAAATTTTGATATAATGATGAGAAGTATAACCCAAATGAAACTAAAAAACATGAAAAGTATCACTATACATTTCCAATACAAATGCATTTCTAAAAACTACTTTTAAAATGCATTTCTAACTAAATAAATGTTAACAATGCAATTTCTTGACAAATGTTGGTAATAACAGTGCCAACAACAACAATGAAGTGATAATGTTAATGGCAATGATGACAGTCATAGCGAGTAGCCAAAGATGTGCGGTCGCATCTGTTGCATGATGGTGGTCATGACAGCAACCAGTGCTTGTAGTGGCAATGACAGTGGTGGTGATTGGTAGTGGTGGTGGCTAGTGATGGCATTGTGACGGCGGATAGAAATGGTAATCAGAGGTACTTTTTGGATACCAAAATCTATCCAATTCGCACCCGATCAGGTCTTTTTGGATACCAGAGTCTATCCAATTCGCTTAAACAAGTTTCAAATAACCTTAAATCAGGATTAAGACAGGTTTGGATGAAAACTAGGCATCCCAAGTCAGGTACAAATTTGGTACCTAGGCTGTTAGTTGGGTTCAGGTAATGGGCACACCATAACGGTTGTTACCTGACTTATTCTACATAGAGAAGGTTGCATGTCAGATTTCTTTTAGATAACCAAACATACCCAAGCCTACTTAACTGAGTTTAAATACCATTTATTTGGATTTGGAATGCGTTTAAATAAGATAGGTAACCATGTTGGATTTAGATTTGAGTTCAGGTACCTACATAATCAGAAATAGGTTCACGTTCAAGCAAAATTTATAGATACACAACTTGCTGCCATACATAGCAGCAGAATATCGGTCATAGCAATAGTAGTGACGACAGTAGTGGTAGTGGTAATAACTGTGGTGGGACATATTGATTATGGGCGTGGTGATGGTCATAACTCTGGTGGTAGTGATGATGTCAATGGCCATGATAATCAATTGTGATGACAGCTGGTTGAAGTAGTGGTAGATGGTAGCCGAGAAGCAGTGGTAAAAGTGGGGGAAGCTGATATTGGTGGCACAGGTGGAGGTGGTGCTAGTACCAGTGCCCAGTGGCAATAGAGTTGGCAGCATAGTGACGATGACAGTAATAAGACTAGTTGCCCTGATGGTTGTGGTGGCTGTGATAGAGTTGGCAGTATAGTGACAATGACAGAAGTAATGGCTTCCGATAATGGTTGATAAGCGAAAGAGGAAACAGTAGTGATAATGGTGGTTTTGATAGTGACATGGTCATAGTGGTGGTGGTGGTGGTGATAGTCGTGACCATAGCAACAGAGTTTGGTAGTGTGGTGATGAATAGCAGTGACAGGTGACAGCTATAATGCTGATCACGACAAGCATGCTGCAACTTATGATAAGGCTATGGTACATCTGATGAAAATGATGGTTATGATGGAAACAACGTGGTTGATAGTATTGGCAATAGTGGGTATCAAGAACGAGAAGTTAAAATGAAAGTCCTAGAAATTGGAAGAGGCTTCTAGTCTCCTCTTATAAGGAACTTCAACATCTTGGCACACAAGAACGAGATGTTCTAACAAAAAGCTCCTTTGGAAGTTGGAAGAGGTTCCTGGCTTCCTCTTGTAAGACTCGAGTGTCTTCTCTCAAAGCCCAAGCAAAAAATGTAATCAGACACCCAAAAGTCGATCATCTATTAGATGATGATAGATGACTGTGGAGCGGCTATATTAGTACTTGATCATCTTTAGATGTCCAATTTAGAATGAGCAGGTATCAAGTTGCTAGTTGAATGCCAATAACAATAGCAGAAACAAGACCTCTGGTTGAGCTCAGAAAAATGAACTGATATTGATGCAAATTGATAGCAAGCTAGATCTAGAAGGACTAAATAATGGCAGTAGAGAAATGAACTGGTATTGATACTTTGATAGCATAACAGGTGATGACAAGCTAGAAAAATGAACTGGCAGTAGCAAGCTAGATCTGATAGCATCAATATAATTTTATATTAGTACACCAGTTCCTCAAGGACACAAGAGGAACATATCAAATTATCAACTAAACAATAAGATAAATGCAGATAAATAATGTGGTTAAAAAAGAAATCCTAAGAATTAGAATTATATTTTATGTAAAAATAAACAAAAACATGGCCAACTCCAGACGTAATAACCTTCCACAAGGAAACAAACAACAGGACAATAGACAAAATAGCCCCAACAAAGAATGTCAAACTTCAACAGGTACATTTTCATTTGCTTCTTTGATTGCATAATAAACATATTTGAGAAAGGGATGACGAAAACAATGAGCAATGACCCATGGCACATGTAGAACATAATATGTTAAGCAAATTAATTTGCCACAGAACCATATTTATCAAAAGCAATGATTGTCATGTCCATCAGCATAAATCGACACGTATAGCACCGAAAAGGTATTGGCAACTGCCAGGACATCGCAAGCCAAAGGTGCCAACAAGTACTCAGGACAGTTTTGACAGTGTCAAGATCTTATTAGGATAGTCTAAGATGTAGGTGGAGTTCGCTTAAACATGTCGAGCAACATAAAAATAAAACCACTGAGCATTACCAACAATCATGGACAACCATCAAATTTAGCCTCCATTTGAAGATATATACATTAAACAGTTATTTTTCTCATCTATAAGGAGCGCACACATCAAACATTGCAGGAACATTTCCAAAATTGCAGGAAACGACACAAGGCCACTAGATGAATATAGATAAGATACATAGAGACTATCATGTAAAAACAGTTTAATGAAAGCCGAAAGAAAACTATCCTATTCTTCTTAACCCAGCTTTTTAGAACTAAGATAGGTTCCAATATTTCAAGACATAATGCTCTCTTTTGACAGATTGATGCCAAAGCAATTCGCATTCAGCAGAGCCACCCATAAGAATAAATTAAACCATCACTAGCATGGCTTACAACAAAAGAGAACCGCAAATGCTGAAACAGTTGATCATAATACAACTATTGCTTGTTATCCCCAAAAAGGATGGGCAATTATTTAATTCATACCAGCTCATACTCAACCAAGATCTAATACATCGCCATGCAAAATTGAGAATGAGCTGTGCGACCAATAAGAAAAGACAATCTATATCTTGCAAAAACTATAGCTTGTTGGCAAGATAATTAATATTAATGGATGTTAGATACACAGATGAGAATTTCGATCAAACTGGTCCATACCAATTGGTCTTTCATCGGTCTGACCACAAAGCGCTACATGGAATTTCACATGGTCACCGTTGATACTAAGCATACTGTCAGTTTTAACCAGTACACTGGTGTGTTGGGCAGTAAGCATACCACCACCCAGTTGCTGATTCAAACCTCATAGCAGCTCCCTTGACCTATTTCTTTCTTTTTGAACTCTAAATATCCAGTAATCTCACTCTCAAATCTCCTTATCTCTCAAATTAATCTTCAATTTAAAGCAAACTAAGTTTCAATCTCCGGAAACAAGGCCTGTTTTCTTCATAGCAAGGATATTCCAAAGCTAAACTTGCTCTCAGCTGCTTCAAATGAAGCAGGTTTCTGTGGATTCTTATGGTTTTGCTCATGATTTCATGCTCAAATTTAATATAAAGAATCTGATTTATTGTTCAATTGAGGCTGGATCTATGCAGATTTAGGAAGGAGTCAAAAGCAAATATGCTCGGATTCTGCCTAGATCCAGGTAAGACCCAATATACACTTAGTCACCAAGATGCCATGACCATTGCTAACTTAATTCAATAATGGCACACAGTATATTAATATTAAATATCATAGAAGCATCATCATGCATGAGTTATTCAGAAGTATGATACTGATCTCCGGCCTACTCATGTTACTGACCTAGACCTACCTCCAGCTCCATCAGGGCAATCCCTTTGGTGGAGTAACAATTAACAAGGAATGACATGTATAGCTTTAATTCCAAGCATTTACAAATTTTTCAACTATACATTCATAATATGCATCATGTACTGACTTCATCTATTGTTAGAAGTTCTTTTACATATGTGTTCTTGACAAATGGTTCATTATAACTCTTAAAAACATAGTATTGAATCATATGGCATGTATAGCTTTAATTCCATGCATTTACAAATTTTTCAACTATACATTCATAATATGCATCATGTAATAACTTCATCGATTGTTAGAAGTTCTTTTACGTACGTGTTCTTGACAAATGGTTCATTACAAGTCTTAAAAACATAGTATTGAATCATCATTGCAGCAAAAAAATTCCTTATGAGTAGGTCTAGAGGCTATTGGGACCAAAATTGATACCGGCCAGATTGACAAGGTAAGGTACAAATCCAGCCCGACAACTGGTATGGGCACACAAACAATGGTTTCAATCCTGATTTGATATACTTCACATCCACCTCTTCATCCAACAAGCTTATCCTTCCGGTTAGTGACATAACGGCATGGCACAACAGATCCAATCCCAATTGAAAAACTCTCCAATACACAGTAGTATAGTACATAATAATCATATCAAAATATATTATATACATGGCTAAAATGGCAGAATCCATCACATAATGTCTATATGATAGATCAGTGCTTTGCTAAGATTCAATCTTAATTCTCAACCACCAATCATCTACTCCAAGTCATCACAGTTTTAGTAGAACAGAGCTTTGCTAAGCTCGAATATTAATTTTACCACCAAGACAGTTTTGACTGTAAAGGTATGTACATACTCCATGTCAAGAGAGTTTTAGTCATAAAAATCATGTTGACTCATTAGACCCATCTTTTTACATGTGTTTACATCTTTCTCGATCATGTCCATTTAAACATCTCCAAGTTAGCAGGAAATCGATCGTATTCAAAGTATGAAACTATTTAAATCAACTTTTATCTTCACTGGATTGGTAATTTAGCTCTTTTGAAGTTTTAGTGCTGAACTAAAAGCAAGAAACACCACTGCATATCTAATGGCAATAATTAGTAGCACAAAGTGGTTGAATAGAACTAAAATCCATCAACTAAAGAAATATCAGTGATCAACATAGTGTAAAGATAAGATCCATAATAGCCAAGCTACTTAAATTATTCATAAATGTTTGACAAACAGCATATAAGACCACCTTCCATTCATAGACAAATATGCAGCTTAAAAGTACTCTTACTCTTCATGTTGTCCAACAGATCCATCATGTTTTCAAGAAGGCTAGATACAACTACGTAGGTACCTGTGTTGACATAAGCTGCCCACCAGAGCCAACAGAAGGACTAACGACAACAGGCAGGTCATATTGCTCAAGGTAGTTCCAGATAGTATCCTTAAGGGTTGGAGACACCTTGATGAAAGCTGCAATAGCACTTCGCAGAGCCCCCTGTACAAAGAACTTTCAGTAATCTTATATATGTAAAACTCATGCACGCTATAGAAATAAGATAGTTAAAAGCTTATAACCTTTAAATAAGGTGGCACGTTTTCATAACCGAGGAGCTTAAATAAGGGCTCAATGTCTGGAAACCATCCCTTCCGTTCAGAAGGATTTCCATTTTCAACTACCTACAGCAATTTATAACAGCTCATTGTCAAAAGGCAAACTTAAGTGAAGCTCAGATATCTCCAGATTGAAGAATGTGCAGTTTAAAGTACAAAAAGAATCAATGAAAAAATCACACACAACTCAGCATTATGGCCAGCAGAGAAGATGCAAAAGAAAAAACCAGTAATAAATAACTCTACAACAAAACCTCAACTAATTATAAGAACTGAATAAAAATGTTACAAACAATCCTGTAACACTGTTCAATCACACGGAACCCATCTTCACATCAAGTTCGATTAAGGGCAATGTCAACAGAATTCAAACACTCATTTCCAGTAGTCTCTCAAATCATGGTTTGCATTATCGGTCCGTACCAATGTACTGAACCGCTGTCGGTACAGTACACACTAAATTGTACCGAGTATACCGACACACAGGACACTATAGTGTACGGATGTACAACCCATACCAGTCCTCTATCGGACTAGTACGTACCACCCATACCGAGAGGTACACTTCGGTACGTCGAACCTTGTCTCAAATCATGCCTTCAATTTTCTTCCTCACCATTAATAATTGACTCTTTTGACTCATGATATGTTTCCCATTCTTCTTTAGGCATATCCAGAATATGTACGACGATTTACGATCACTCCATTGATGTAAGCATTTAGTGTTTTAAATTTTATGCTATGAATTATAAACACTTTAAAATCATTGTCATGCCATGTCAGACCAGTAACACTTCTCCAGTACTTCAAAACAAGTTCACAAGATTAGTAACAAGATCATAATCAAGAACATTGCATCCCAAACCAATCGTTTGATTAAATTCAGATAGGCAAAAAGAATTAACCATGAAGTAAGAAAAATTGAAAAAATGTAAATTTTTGAGAAAAAGATCTGCTAATAATTATTTTACCTAATTATTTCATGATATATGACTACTCAAAGAAAATGAAACCAAAACATATGAATAAAACTGTATAAAAGATAACAATGGTAAATAATAAATCCATAAAAGTAACTATTAGTTTGTTAGAACACTGCAAACAATATACATCGTGTAACTGCAAAATCCGAGCCTCATTCTATCCTTCATGCTTTTTCTTGTAAACCTTTTAATTTTCAGCTTTTTTACCTTTGTTATGCAAATCTTTTGATCCAAATTTCTCTCTTATTCAAGTTGCATAACTAGAGTTGTTGAACGAAGTCAAGTCTTGCACCACAATAGAACTCCTTTGCAGCATGGGTGAATGGGGTCAAGATCACAAAAATAGCCTCTTTGCTTACACAAGGTTGAATACATTGACCCAACCCAAACCCTATCAAAAGCCTCTCAAAATAATAGATATACAATATCACTAAAACAAGAAAATCAAATTTTATAAGCAATGGTTATTTGTTGAATTAACCTCAAAA
The DNA here is from genome assembly GCF_036884655.1 of Musa acuminata AAA Group. NCBI lineage: Eukaryota > Viridiplantae > Streptophyta > Magnoliopsida > Zingiberales > Musaceae > Musa > Musa acuminata. The sequence continues at coordinate 7,498,467 of NC_088355.1, read as the reverse complement.
TAATGAAGTTGCCACTTAAAAGAAAGGGAAGACAAGTAAAGACAAGTCTTGGGAAGTATTTATTCCTTGGACGAAGGAAGCCATTTAGCCCCTTTAAAGACAGGAATATGCTATTGTGAATGCAGGCATCACATCCACCATCTCAGCTCATATCATTGTATCCTAAGGATTTACAAGCATTTGTCATTTGCCTAAATTTGAGAGTCTACTAGACTTAATACCTTGTCTTTCTAATAATCCACCAAAAACATGAAGAACTTCTTCCTGTCCAAGAGAGTTGTCATTTTCTTGATGATCCTGTGTTCCTATAGGGCTTCCTAGAGGTGTTCCTTGCAATCCAATCAAACTCATGAAGTTTGCTAGAGCTAGGTCCTTGGCTATTAAAAAGGGATTGCAGTAATCATTATTGTGTTTCCGAGCACAAGTAAAAGACTGGACAAAACTAATACCATAGTATCCATTTTATAGCATGTAGGCTTACTGCCATAGACACTCCAGAAGGTGAAAAAGTATGGAATAAGAAGAGCATCCAAATTTCCAAACCTTTTTTAAAACATTTAAATATGCAACAAGAGCTTGTGCATCACCCTCCTGAAAATCAGGCAGCAGGTTTCCAGAAGTTTGGAGAGCTTGCTTGAACGTATTGTCATATATGGACAAGCAATCAAACAAGGTACTCCACCCAATTGATCGGAACATTTTACCCTGGAGGAGCTCAAATACTTTTGAAGCACCTTCCTCTGTAGAAGCCTGGGTACACAAACAGAAATGTAAATTTGAAGTTAAAAGATATAAGCAAGAGTTGAGAAATCAGTTCCAGCATACCAAAGTACTGAGCAGTGTCAAAAAAGCCACAAGAGTGTCTATATTAGTATGATCCTCTCCAGCAAAGTGTATAAATGTCCACAGCTCTTCATTCCCATATAACAATTCTGGTTCTTTCTGGAAAAGAGAAGTTCCAGAGAAACTGCATTAGCATTCACAAAAAAGTAGATGAAACAACTTTAAAAAAACACAAGACCATATATTAACTATGCATTCACGGTTGTATCTTAATTGCACTATGCAAAACAAAAACAATAATGAGAAATTAAAATGGATCTAGTTATATTAGCTGCCACAAAATGCCCAATGTCAACAAAAAATTTCATTTTTGTTATTTTCAGAGGCAAACTAAACCAGAGCATATCAACTTATTTCTTCAAGCTATGAAGTGAAAAATACTAGGAAGGAAGAGGAAACAGAAGAAAGGATGCAGAGAGAGAAAAGAAATATAGAGAGGAGAGAAGCAAGCAGGAAACATCAGAATGTTGAAGTGCAGAAGATGTGATGAATAAAAGCATGAACACATCAAAGTTGTGATGCCAGCCAAAAGGGATCTAAATCTTCCAGGAAAAATTAACTTATCTACATCTTTAGAGTTTATGTAAGGTCCCTGACTAGATTGGTGAACAGTCAATTATAACTTGGGTTTTTTTCACTACTATTCCATGGAATATTTGGAAAGTCCATCAAAGGCATCGGCAAAAATTTATTGTAAAAGTCCATCCCAGGCATCAGCCAAAATATTATAGTGAACCTAGTATGTGTTACTGTCATTTTCAAATATTCAAATTGCAAGTACAAATCCATAAAAGGAATGCAAAGATCATTAAGATAACAGAAATTATATAAGAATGATGTTAAAGTAAGCAGCAATCGAAAAGAGACTCAAACAGCCGACATAGTAGATCAGCTCAACAGAGTTCAATCTTGCTAAAACATCCATGCCTGTGACTCCAAAAATCCAAATAGTTGGTCATATAGCTTGTTCTTGTCATTGCTGCTGCACTTTTCATTTGTTAAAGTTGTTGCTGCTGCTGCTTCTATGCAATAAATGTGTTGTTGTTGTTGTTTGTTTTATTGTATAATAAAACCATGAAATATTTGGTTACTTTGATCTTTTAAGCTAAAAGAAGATGAAGTTCAGAATGAGAATATCATTAAGTTGTGATTCTAAATGTTAAATTTTATCAGCTTGATAACTGAGATAGAATCAACTATAAAAATGCAAAATGTGTAACAGCACTTCTCTCCTTTCTCTAAGACAATTCACAACAATACAATACGCAGAACCCTCAAATATCTAATCAACACAAGAAATCCTTTAACATCTAACAAACCTGAATGTAGCAATGTGAACTGTGACTGGTAATTCATACCTATTGTTGGTCCCAATAACTGATCCAACACTACATTCTTAACTTGTGATTCTCTAAAACTTTAAATAATATTACCAGTGGTAAAACTTTATAAGTTGCAAAAACAAAGCAGAAAACTGAAAATCAGTCAACTTCATTCATTTATAGCAACAGCTATCAGCAGAGAAACACAGAAATAAGCCATTTAATAACATCAAGTCAAACTTTGAGAATAATAGAAAGGAATATTTAATAACTGAAATCAAACTATGAAAAACACAGTTTACCTGATAAATTTCACTAACCAAATATAATAGAGATACAAATGGCTGACAACTCATCCGAGCAACTTGCTTGTTATCAAAAGAGTCACTTATGTTGTCACCCAGTTCAGATGACACATATGGACTAAGGGCACTCATAGCTTTCTCCTTCATTTCTTTCACCTATGAAAGAATAAATGATTGAGCTTGACATCAAACTCATAATCTTACATAAATGGACATCGTTGTTTGAAGTCAAAAACAAAAGAGAGAGAGTGGACCATTGTGATAACTAACTCGATTATGGCAACCAAACATGTCCATCACAAGACAAATAACAAGAAAAAGTATAGTTCAATGATGACATGAATCAAAAGCACAGCCCATCAGAAAGATCTGTGGATGATAAAATGCAATAAGTTTACCTCCTCATTGATGACTTTCGACGTATGAATTAGTGGAGAAATCATCACAATCAGTGCATCTATTTAACAGGAATCAGATGCCAAGTACCATATTGTTTTGCTCAACAAGATGCCATGGTGCCTCCATGTGTACCACCTCATGTGGCAATACAAACAAGTACCAACACTAACCTAATTTTATCAGAACAAACAGGATCATCTTCTTAAGCAACCATAAATTGCAATTTTTTGGGTTCACTAAATTTCAGTAAAGAAATTCCTTCTGGTTGAAGGCTACATAATTATTCAAAACATCTGAAGAATATACTGTTCTCAAGTCTCATGTCAATCAAACTAGAACAAAACATGAACCACTGAAGTTCAAAAAAAAATATGATTATTATGTTTCATAGATGAAACACTCTTAATTGTGACAGCACCATGGCAGTGTACCCAGACAACCACAATGGTGTGCATCTTTAATATTATGTTTCTCCTTTTTTAGTACCTCCGACAGATCTTATAAAATAGTTGCACTCAAGCTCCTAGAGAATTTAAAAAACTACTACTTCACAGTACTATGGAATTTGGCCAGTTAATCACAAATACAGCTTGCTTCAGCTCTTCAAATTCATCTTCAGCAACAACATTCTTTAGATATTTTCCATTAGTTCTTCTGTTCCAATTTTATGCTTCAAAAGGATTTTGACGCATTTTTAAAGGTTGATTATGAGAGAGCTCTCTTTTCCTTCCATGGCTAATCAAAGTTTAAAATGCATGTGTTTGAAATTTCTGCTGACTTTATATATTGTGACAGGGTCCTTTTCCAGAATAAGTCAAACATTCAACATCATGAAGCTCAAAAATTCAATAAGCTAAACATAAATGCTTTTATTCTCGATCTACAACTCTGGGTCAATCAGCTGACTGACTTTCTTACACAACTCATGGTAAATTCAATAATGCAAACATAAATGCTTTTATTTTTTCAAAGAAAAGACATCCTTGAGGAAAAAATATGTCACGTGTATATTTAAAAATTTTCCAAAATCCCAACCTGCATGGTGGAAAGAGCCATACTAGTTTGTCTCCCATTATTATAGATATTTGTACTCAGTCCTGCTACTTTAACATATCAAAGTCTACATTCAATGTTAAAGATATACAGCTGAAGACAAAATAAACTGTTTTAACTTTTTTAAATCCTGGGTTTCTTTTTCCATATAACACCTACATCTACTTTTGTAACATAGGTTATGGTTATTTGTGAAATATCCAAAACTAATATTTCCAAAATGAAAAACAATGATGGCAAATCTTGATATGTCAACCTACAGATTCTAAAAGTTCATACTTACAAACAAAAAGAAATTATATGTTCCTACTAACCTTGTCTCGGGAAAGTGGATGAGAGAGAAAGCACATCATCATCTTATGCAAATAGCCGTTGTACATATAGACCATATCCTCATCATCATTCTGTACCAAACAAACTAAAAGTTCAGCAGACTCCAGATACAAGGATCAGAAGAATGTATAACAATGTAAAGTGCTTGCAATGAACTGGCACAAACTATTCTTAGCTCAAAATAATTAACTATATATTACAAAAGTCTAATCAAAAGTAAGATTAGTTAACACCAAGAACAAAACATACAATCAATGGTTTTGAGGAAATCAATATTAGATAAAAATAATAGATACCATCTCATGTGCAGCAAAATTCAGCCACAAAAACAGATGACCATAAAGAATGCACAAGAAAAGCTATTTGGCGAGATAAGAAGTTGCACAAGGAGAAGAATGGAAACAGGTATAGATGGCCGTAAAGCACAACTTAAACAAAAGAGTCACAACAGTGCCAAAAGTTTAATGCAAGATCCAATAAGCAAAGCAGAAGTGAGATTCCATGGCGTTTCATAGCACATGAAGAACCCAATGGTAATTTGATACTACTGAGTAAAAGTTAGATGATGAACACTTAAACAAAAATGTCTGAATCAAATATGGAGAGGTATGGTGTCAACAAAAAGGAATGAAAAATAGAATTCTGGATAACAGTACAATTAGTTATTACGAACCTGGAGTATTAAAAAACAGAAATGTCGACCATGGAGTGTTCCAAATCTTACCACATGCTGTGTTCAATTCATTAGTTATTATACGAACCTGATAGGCAGCAGTTTGAAGAACTCCTGAAAGAAAAAATTTGAACACATTGTGCGAGCAAACATGTTCCAAGCACAAGTATGTGCTAGCCAAATCCCTGGACAAAGCACCTGACACCTCTCTTGAAGTACTTCGCTCTTGTTCTATCATCAGATGTACAGCCCAAGCAAATCTAACACCATCTATGAAACCCTCGACGTTTGGATCATTAACAGTAGCCATCACCTAAATTATTAAAAGTGTATACAGTCAGAGCATATACAGTATGAAAAGCTATAATTTCTTTAGCTTACCAGATCATGAAATTCATGTTTAAATGATGGGTCATTAGACAACACCGAGGGCTTGTCAGGAACAGTGCTAAGAGCATCAGAGATAAAGGTAATAACAAGAGTAAACAGAAGACTGAATGCAATCTGCAAGAGGAAAACAATATATGATGAGAATGGCATGCTTGATTGAAGAGATATATATTCGACCATTGGAGGAAAAGAAGAAAAATTTTCATTTCAGAGTTAGGCATTAAAAGCACAGTGTCAAGTTTGGACCTGAAGATGTATGGTGCTACGGCTATTAGCATCAGCAGCACAATCTTTTAGAGTCACAAACACATCTTTTACATCCTTCGGAGCTGCATTAAGTAAAAATTGATATGAAAAAATTATGCACTTCACATTAAGATGAAAACTGCAGTTTCTGCTTATTGGGTTTACAGGAAAGATTTATATATCATTTGTTGAAATTTTGACCAAACAAATTATTTCATATCTGTTTGGAAATTAAGTCAGAACTGTCCTAGTGGCAGCAAGAATTCATTCTTTCATTAACAGAACAAATAGCACTCCAGTAGCAAAGCCTCACATAGCCGAAGCAGTAGACTGTAAAGTACATCAACAAGAGACAACAGATGTCAACAGAGAATAGCAGAAAAAAAATTACAGAAGCTAGCAAATGAAGCACATGCACCTGTTGAGAATATCACTTAAAAAGAGAATGTCCTGGGAATAATCATTTGGAGACTCAAAATAGAATCCAAATATTTTTACGACAGAACCATGTATTACTACTTTTGGTGTCACCATGTTTCTGATTAAATATGAATTTCATATCCAGTGCATCCATCCTTGAGATCCGAGTAAACAGAAGTAGAACTGACCAGCTTGATCCTCAATGACGTGCCACACATATTTAAAAGATCATGATCAATCTGGGTATACACACCCTCAAAAATATTGGCCAACCAAAAAACAACAATCTATAATTACCAGCATGGAACAATTCAACTAACTCATACAAAAATCATTGTTCCATATTCTTCAATAAATTAATAGCATGTGACAAAGATACTGAAAAGTTAAGGTTGTGCACTAGCATGTCCCATTCTTCAAAGTAAAACCTGTCGAAACCTATACAATAAGCACAATTGTAACAATGAACTGCGGCACACAACACTGCTTGAATATATTATTTCATAAAATAAAAATGAAAATCACACCGTAGCAGTAGCACAAAAGAAAATTCAATAGTGTCAAAGCTTTGTTGTGAGTTGAAGAGTATACAAAAGCACAAATGTCACAACCTAAAACAAGAGACATGACCAAGCCTATTACAAATTCTAATTCTAAATCCAAGCATAAATCGCAAATATCATCTTATCAGTGACCACCTTGACAAAAGAAATCGATTAAATACCATGTAAATTGTATTTCTTACACAAAAGCAACGAAGCATGATATTGATCCAAAATCATGGTTTAAAATACCAATTGGATCGATATATACTGCACAATAGTTACTTATCACTAATATCAAACCAAATATCTCAGTATTTCTTGGTACACCACCTTTTTAATTTTTTTTTATAGTGTCATTAGGCAATACAACTCGATATTTAGGTACCAAACTAGTACGACAGGTCATTGAAAAAAAGGGTGAACCAATGCATGAGGCCCCATCAATGCAAAGTTTTGAGTGCCAAAGTATGCAGTATTACCCAAGGTTCACCATACCAAGTAGAACCGCTTGGTACGAGCAATATGTACTGATCCGATAGGGGACCGATATGCGAACCACCCTCTACCGAACAATACCCGTTACATGACCCCGTATCGGGCAATACGAGGTCTGTATCAATCAATAACAGTCGAAATCCGACTATTACCGATCAAGGGCTCATATTGTCCTATTTTAAATGGTCAATTTGACCATTTAAACCATAGGAAAGGATTTTTAACCCCTTTCCTTAGCCATAATCGTTCGTCAAGCGTGCAACAGCAAAGGGGAAGGCAATAGCATCAACCACACCATTGGAAAGAATCAAGTTGGGCAATGAGACATATTATCAATCATATTGAACAACCCACTCGGTCGAGAGACATGGCAACGACATGGACAGCAGTGTCTCGATCGATGATGGTGGCAACGTCGGAGTCGATGATCCCGTCTATACAATTTGAGGATAGTGCATGGACCAAAGAGCAATATTTTACACATGCCACCCAAGATTTAAATCATGAAGCTCGACGAGATACTAGTCAAGTTTATACATAAAAGGGGAAGGGGAAGGGGAAGGGAAAGGCAATGAAAGATTTTGAGCATATGCAATAGAGCCTACACGAAGAAGACACATAGCGAAGCTCAACGTATTCACAATCGTTGTATTATGAAGAATCTTATGACCAATAGCGATAGAGTGATAGTTGGTCATACTTCTTCGAGCAGTTGTACGATAATCAATCTTATGATATGAAACAACAGATCAGTGACGAAAATAAAAGTTCTAACATTCTCCATGCTCCGTACCAATACATGTTATAATCGTCCTTGCCTCAAGAGCAGCCTCGGAAATATATGGTTCACGACGATCAGACTACGACCATCACCACATTGATGCACCAATGGTGTACGGTGTATCAATATACTATGTCGTGAGATCATTTTCAAGATTAACTCTGACAAAAACATATCAAATTGGTATACAGATATTTAAGATCGAGGACCCCGATCCACCGCCCATGGAGTCCCGTCATTCTTTTTGGTGATAGAATCAAATATATACATCGATTGATTACTTAATTCATTTGAATCTTAAAGTTTAAATTACTTCAAAAAAAATATCACAATTCAAATCATTTCTTTATAGATAATTCAATATTAACAGAAGAAAAGTTCAGAACATCCTACAAAGTTATTCCGCAAAGCCCGAAAAAAAATGCATGTCACTGTTCTTTCCTAATCTAGATTATTTTTGCTAAAACTATACTAAACTTATATTTATTTTCAACTTAAAAACCCTAATCCAACTTTTTTTTAGAAATTTTTGGATCTATTTTCAATACATCAATACACCTCGATACGTATCGTATCGATGACTAGTTGGTACACTGGCATGGACCGATAAGGCGAACCTTGGTCATACCCCTATAAATAGAAATGTTGTTTTAACTCTAATCACCCAGGTTGCATAAGAGCATAAGACCAATCCTACCACTGTACCAGTAGGTTATTAAACTAGATATCAAACAACCAGTTAGAACCTACTCCATTGTCGTGAAAGTTCATTACGAAATTTAATATTTACAAATATGAAGCTAAGAGAGAGAGAGAGAGTTTGATCAAGGCTTCAAACACAAATTTGGTGAAATTCACATGAACCATTCAGAATTCAAGACAGCTCAAAACCTATAAACATTGGAGATATTCCAAATAAAACCAGTCAAAAGTGAATCTATAAAATATAAATTCAAAACTATATATAAGTCAAAGAAGTTGGGTCATTAACCTATTATAATATACATTGTGCTCCATACAAGATTGCACTAAGATCATAAAGGAGCAAAACCAAGGTTCGTCGTACCATACCGTACCGGCATTTCGACCCGGGCTTGGTACGGTACCAATGTACCGAGCAGTATATCAGGGTGTACCGAACAATTATATATTTTTCACACTGTAGCAGTGCTACAGTATAATATTATAACACTGTAGCGGTACTGGGCGGTCCGTGTACCGGTAACCTGTCGGACCGATACGTACCGCCCGTACCGGGCGGTACGCTTCAGTATGGCAGACCTTGAGCAAAACACCACCAACTGATTTACTTTACTATAAAACTAAGATTCCTATTAAGCAACTACCTTACTAAACACATGCCACATGAACAAGCCTATACATAGCTCATGCCACATGGGTTAGGATATGCTGATTGAGGAAGAACCTACAAACAAGATTTGCATTCAAAATGGGAAATATAGCCGGCCAATGTTTCCCACATAGCAAGAATGACCAAGTCTGAGACAATGCAAGAAAAATAATCCAAATAAATCATAATAATGTGATAAACAAGTGGAGTTGAGCTCAATTTACCCAATGGTCAAATCCCCTAATCCGAGAACAAGACACAATTGGGTCGATCAATATCAAGTGCAACTAGATGCAATTCAGTATGGAACTCTGACAGAAATATCCCTTAAAGATACAGCATGACAACAGATAAATTTTAATGTATGAAAAGTAAAATGCATCCACTTGCAATGAAGGTTTACAAAGATTGGGTTAATCAATCCAGTAGATGATATTGCTTAACAAGTTTGAAGTCTCGCTTACTCATTCGCACAACGAGTGCTGATAGCACAAGGCAGTGGCTCAGACTCAATCTTTCCCGAGAAACAACTGCTTGTCGTTCAACGATGGCACCTCTGAAGTCAAGGACATATCGTTCAGCATTAGGACCACCAAAACCAGCTGCTTCCTCACGATTTAGTTCCTATTGCAAAAATAAGGTAAGGTAACACAAGAATAAACATTAGCAGAGTAGGAACTGGGAAAAAAAAACAAAAGTAAATGCCGTGAATGCATAAAACAATAAAATATTATATTTTTATATACAATAATGGCTTAAATATCATTGTAATAAAACAATTAAGAATCCAGAACATTATAATAAATGTTACATCTTATTACTGATTAAAGAAACAAGGTTCCATGCTGACAAGCAACAAGTAACACAGATCAGGATGAACAAATAGGTTAATAGGGTACATAAAAATCCCTTGAAATATGCTTGTAGCTAGCCAAGATGGTGTGTAAGAACCATCTACAAAATCTGGACAGTGGATACTGATAGTTAATACTTAATACAGAGAATTCCATTTATATAATTATATACACATCAAAATTCCATATTCACACATGCGAGATCATATTTGAAAAGGTTCCCAGAAATCTGTAGCCGCCTGCCAACAATGCATATCCAAGAACAATATAACTTAAAAAATGTACATAGAAGTAGCATTACATGAAGATCTCACACAATTCAGGGGGATACGTCGAAGAACTCCCACATAAATGTATGATAGAAAATAAATGTAAGTTGTGCGTGCAATCTTTAAACCTTTATAAGCATAATTAGTCGTTGCCTGAGCCCAGAATTCAATATATCTTCCAGATGCTTCTGAATAACAGCTACAAGATCAGCATCAAGCCCTTGGTCAAGTACAACAGCCTGCAAGAGAAAAGGTAAGTTTGAAGCTCATATTCTTGCAAAGAACAGAAAGAATAAAGAATAGCATTGTAGAATAACAGGGAAGCTTTAGCCAAATATTGTGCAATAAATCATATCTGTACCAAAAACTCATGTGCATTACCCGAAAAACAGTGTACAAAGAGGTTATAAGATCCCTTCTCTCCATGTACCAGAGGCATGCAGCAAGACGGAACATCTCCAATGGTTCCCGTCCAAATAGAACCCACTGACATGAATCATTAGTAAACAAGGTCAATATGCTGATTTCAAGGACAAACATAGTCTTCCAAAAAATGTCTAAACAAGGATAACTTACCTCTTTATTTGCTGAAACAAGCAAACGAACACATTCGATCTCGTTGAGATTAAGGTCATCACTCAATTTCAGTGCCTATATTCACAAAAAATTTGGAAAATTGAATTAGGGATAGGATAGAAAATAGATAAATTTCAAAAGATAAATTATAACTCACAGGCCACTTATGTCAGATCACTGAATCACATTAAAGCTGCCAATAAATAAGCAAGGGTTATATTATATTAGAAGGAAATAGAATGGAAGCATGTACACCTGCCAGATAAATACATATTACTCTGTCAAATCTGATGTGTACACTTCGAACACATTTCAAATGTTTGGTAACTTAAAACATGAACATCTAGTACTGGGTACAAATGCCACCAGCTGTTTTTCAGTATAAAGCACAAATTTAAGTAGAATATCCATGTTATATATTGAGGGTATATATCACAGAAACATACAGTGGAAACTCTTTGATGAATGCTGATGTGTTACCATCAACATCCATGATCAAGAATTTTAAAAACCCATATTCTTCATCTGAAGCTTCCCGTGGTACTTGGAAAATGTTTGGCACATTTGTTGTACCCATCCTGAATCGATATGAACAGGAAATTCAAAAACTAATGGGGACAAGGCAGAAGAAATCAGAAAAGGTCTCATCTCTGTAATACCACAATGTCCACAGCCTATTATTTTTTTCTTAAGCAACTGTCTGTTAAGTAGTCATTATAAAAAAAAAGATTCCATTTAACAAAAAGCATAAAGGATGAGGGTAACTATTGTTACTATGAAATGAAAATAGTCTTTGCTTGCAGGAGTAGAACTAAGTACATTGACCCTCCCAAATCCTGCATTCGAGGGAGGCTCAAGCAATGTGCGTAAATATGTCATGTCAAGTAACTTTTAATAAGTTACAACTCTCAGACCTCATGAGGTTCAGCTTAGATAGATAGGACAACCACCAAACCCTAAAACTTAAAATCCCAAACCCTAAACCCTTCATAATCCACCAAATGTTTAAAGGAGCAAACAAAAGTTATGGGCTTATCCTCTGAGTATTTAGTCAAAAGCATTTTTGCAATTGTTCCATCTTATCCACAAAAATGCAATTCCACTTTCATGGTCAACATAATATAGTTTCCAATTTTACATCAAGTAGCGATTTAGACTTCCTTTGCAACTAAGTCCTCCGATAACATTCATTTCATCAATGCAAAGGCAACACTAGCATGCAAAAGCAGCATCATGCAACGAAAGGTGGCATTCAATTAATTCGACAAACACTAATATCCATACAATCTGTAGAATCAAACAATTTGTGAGTTGTGCCAACAGCTGTCAATTAAGAAACAAAGTCACGCCAAAATGATATTCCAACATGAAATGATCTAGAGTTGGGTGATTTTTTTCTGGTCAGAATGATGATATTCAAAAAGAGTACTTCAAACTATGAATCTTCACAATACATTTTCAGGGCATAAATGAGAATTGATAATAAAAAAATTTATGCAAAACTGTGGAAAAGGATATAGCCAACAAAAAAAATGGCAAAATCAAAGACATGGAAAAATGGTGAGCACAGAACAGAGAAATCACAGACTCCCATGAGCAAACAAGCGGTGAAATGGACAAACTAGAGACACCATAAAATAGACGACTTACGATCTGAACGTCGGTGTCATCAAGCAATATTGGAGGCAAATCCTTAAGCCTGACTTCTTTGGACTCGACCTGAGCCCTATCGGATGCACTGGGACCCTGCACGCCACAAACCAAAAACAGTGAACAAGAATTACAGAAAAATATATACGGTAATAACAACAAGGAAAGCAGGAGGGGAGAGAGATTGTACGGGATAGGAAAGAAAGGACTTAAGGGCCGGGATGGAAGAACGAATGGCGTGCATGAGCTCAATCCGCTGGGTCGGGGTGGGAGAAGAGGGGCCGAGGAGGGCCGCCTCGATCGTCGACAGGAGCTCGCGCGGAGAGACCATCGCTTCCTTCGTCTAGGGCTTCGTCGTCGGAAACCCTATCAAGGGAAGCGAAGGGAGAGGAGGAATAAGCCCTTCTTAGCTTCCCGGAGAGTGAGAGAGAGGCTGTCGAGGGGGGTGATTTGAAACCCTAATAAGCCGGAAATGAGGGCGGGCTTTTTCTTTGACTCCGATCCGAGGTGGCGGGAGACCGGCCTACCAAAGCTGGCCGAGTCGAACCGCACCATGACGCATCCCCGTGTGACCCAACCTTCGTTGCCAGTGCTTTAATGATTTCTGAAGCGGAAACTTGGTGGCTGTCAGGTTGTGTTTCTGGAAACTGTTTTCAGTTTTCTAAAAACAACAAATCATTTTAAGGATGTTTAGGGAATAGTTTATCTTTTCTTATATCTGGAAAAGATTTTACTAAAAGCAGATGTTTTCTCCTCGTCTTATATTATTTTTGCCTGTTGTTTATATGGTTCATATAAAAAAATTCTGATAAAAATAACATATATGAAAACACATTTTTTAGCATGGTTTCACATGCAAGTCTTACGATACCCGTAAAAATTGTGGAACTACCTAAGCGAATTTTATTATTTAAAAATTATATACAAATTTATTTTTTTCGATGTTATTTTCAGCATATCGATGCCAGATATCATCGATTTTGATCACTAATCCAATATAGTGAAATTGATATGACTTGTACAATTTTTAGAATCGGTCACATATGACAGAGGTAAATTTTGTGAAATATGATGTGAGTAATGTCTTCGAAAATAAAAATATTTATATCTCGTATCTCATATTTTAAATTTTAATTTATTCTTGCAAAAGAATGTTATGTCTAGTAAACTTCTAATGATCATGATTGATACGGAAAAGCTTGCGAGCTCCCCGAGCTCCCCTCAGTCGTCGGTAGCGATCTACCCTACATGACTTGTCGAGGTTGGCACACAAAACTCACTCCTTATTGATACTATAATTAAAAAACTCATGTTCGTATTAATAACTGGTAACTCATCTCCTGATGACATCTCAACAAAAGTCATATCATTGGTTTCAATAGCCTTCCCTTTTATATAACTGATTGAGGGACTACTCCCTACCGAATACAAAGAGGTAAGGGAGTCAATCAAAAGGCATCCCAACGGTCCGCCCAAGGTACCAGAGGACACATGCTAACGAGCCACCCTCATTAATGCCCTCATCATACAAGGTAAGAGGGGCCTTGGCTAACACACATCTAAACTGCTTGATGCTTAAATATAAAAGCCAAGCCCTATACCAAGATAGGGGGCAGGCAAAAACCCTCTACTATCTCATTTATACTGCTTATACTACTGTATTTTTTCCTCTTTTATCTTTTGCTGACTTAAACATCAAATGAACTGAGTTGGGATACTCCCAACATGGACTAGCTGTGCATGACACCCGACGCCATTCAGAGACACAATTATGAGGTGGCTCGACAACTAGGAGAATCTAGCTCTCATATTCAACTTCTCCATAGCAAAGTCAGGCCACTCATAGTGAATCACCTCCTTTAGCGGACTCTCTACATCGGCTAGCCACGTCAACTCTCCTATCAATAAAGAGTCATCAAGAAGGATATGTAAATTCGATGATGAATCAATCAACTTAACTCATTAGTCGATGGTGTCTATCTATGATCAAGATAGTGTCTATATGTTAAAGGCTCCAAGTGAATTATATATTTTTTAATTGTTCTTTAATTGTTGACGTAAAAAGCCCATTGTGAGTTCTATATTTTTAATGAGTTCATTTTTAATATATTATTTTATATATTGTTAGCTTTATAATTGTTGGTTTAATAAGAGATAATTTCATTGAGTGTCATGTCGATGGCATGTCTATGCATGCGTTGAATGGAACTCATATGTCTTGATAAAAAAATAATTATTATATTGTTCCTATCGCTATTATTCCAAAACATAATTTTTGTTTTAGAAGCCTCGATTGTTATTATGTATATTAGGTACTTATTATGTGGTGCTTAGTTGTGTTTTGTATTATACGAATGCATCAAACATTAGAGGAATATTTTTATGTTTGGTCATCCCCTTCTTCTTTTGACTTGAGATGTATCGATTATAAGGATTATGCTTTTAAGATGCCTTTGTGTATTGGGCACACACATGTTATCTCCTTCTTCTTTTTGACTTGAGATATATCAATTATAAGGATTATGCTTTTAAAATGCTTTTGTGTATTGGGTATACACATGTCATCCCCTTCTTTCGACTTATGTATCAACTATAAGGATTATGATTTTAAGATGCCTTTGTGTATTGGGCCTACACATGTCATCCCCTTCTTCTTTTGACTTGAGATGTATCGACTATAAGGATTATGCTTTTAAGATGTCTTTGTGTTTTGGGCATACACAAGTCATCCTCTTCTTCTTTTGACTTGAGATGTATCGATTATAAGGATTATAGTTTTAAGATGCATTTATGTATTGGGCATATACACATGATGGTAAAAGCAACTTTTCGAGTTACATCAAGCATTTTGATTACTTTCTTTCTTTGCCATATGCATTTTACGATAAGTTTTAGATATTATCGACTACGTCATACACTTTATTTTTTTTTTTAATCATTGGTGCACCCATCACACACTAAATACTTTTGTCATATACCTCAAAATTAGTTAAAAGGCTGTCAAGGTGAATTAGATTAACTTTTAAGGTAACGATTGTGATATTAAGATGATTGATAAGATCATCGATATGGGTTACTTAAATTAGTTTTGGTTGAGTAATGATAAAAGGTTCCGTTGATGAGTAGCTATATACTGGTGTTAGATGCATCCTTCATGAGATAAAAGAGGGTGTCAACGTGAAAAATGACATAAGATGAATTCTTTGTCAATCGGGCTTTAATCATCATCAGTTGTACTAAATAAAAATATCAATTAGTTTAGCTGATAAAAGTTTTGATATTTTATTATAACGTTCTGAATTCGAATTTCACATTTGTCACTTACATTTGCAAAAAAAAAAAAAATCTTATTCGAGTCATAAATTGGAGACAATAAACACACAGTACATTATATATTAATTCTTACTTCAGTCGGTTATGCAAGTCACGTTGAGATCAACGCTCGAATCAGCCAATAAACTCCTTGTCATCTTGGAAGCTGATATTATATATCCGACAAATGCTGACTGAAATCCACATGTGGAATGCTAAATGACAAAAAACACAGCTCGTATCAACCGATTACGACAAAGATTCCAAGCCACGCATTAGGCAGATGCTACTCACGATAGAAGTGTCCGTAGTGTTGTACGGGATCCAAATACTCGATGCTGTCTATACAGCTTCGCCGGCGATGGTTGTTTGTGATACACCTTCTACCAGATTGGCTGTTTCCTCTGCTCCAAATGTTTTTATTTACATACAGAGGGATCGTTAGATACCTTTCTAGCCGTCATTGGGAAGAACGGAGAGCGCAGCGAGGATGGAGGTGGAGAACAAGCACATCATCATCAAGCACGCCATCGACGGTCTCCCCACCGAGTCCGACTTCGAGCTCCGGAGCACGCCGCTGGTCCTCTCCGTCGCGCAGGGGTCCAAGGAAGTGGTCGTCAAGAACTTGTTCCTGTCGATCGATCCTTACCAGCTCAACCGCATGAAGACGTGCAGCTCCTCGCAGAAGACCTTTGCAGCTGCAGCACGCATCCAGCCCGGGCAGGCGAGCTTCCTGTTAATTATCGTCGTTCGTTGGGTTTGCTAGCTTGTTTCTTCACGAGCTCGGTGTGCATCTCGCGACCTTTGCTACAGAGAATCGATGCCTTCGGCGTGGGGAAGGTCGTGGTCTCAGGGAACGAGGAGTTCGAAAGAGACGATGTGGTGGTCGGACTTCTGGCCTGGGAGGAATACACGGTCGTCCGGCCGGGAACCACGTTGACCAAGGTTGACCCGAATGAGTTCCCCCTGTCATACCATGTGAGCATCTTAGGTAATCATATCAGAGAGACGCAGGAAATGGACCCACAAGATTTACAGACGGAGAAGGCCACGAGACACACTGATCATGGCGCACTGCTGTTTGCCGCAGGGCCGAGTGGATTGACGGCTTACGCTGGCTTCTACGACATTTGCAAGCCGAAGAAGGGGGAGAAGGTCTTCGTCTCTACAGCATCCGGTTCGGTGGGGAGTTTGGTCGGCCAATACGCCAAGCTCTCTGGTTGCTACGTCGTGGGATGCGCCGGAAGCAAGACGAAGGTGGATCTTCTAAAAGAGAAGCTTGGATTTGATGACGCATTTAACTACAAAGAAGAACCTGATCTGAAGTCTGCTCTTAGAAGGTAAGACAGATCCCATCTTGCACCGATCTTTGCAAGCAGCAGTTCATACTTCCTGATTACTTCTATGAATAGGTACTTCCCGGAAGGAATCGACATATACTTCGACAACGTTGGTTCTGCGATGTTAGATGCTGCAGTCGCCAACATGAACCTCTTTGGTAGAGTTGCATTATGCGGAGCAATCTCCGAGTACACGGACGCAGGCAAGCGAGCGGCGCTTGATATGGTCGATGTGATCTATAAACGGATCACACTCCGCGGGTTCCTCGCCTTGGATCACCTTAACCTGTACGCTGGATTCATATCGTCCACATCCGACCATCTTCGCCATGGCAGAATGCGAGCAGTCGAAGACATATCCACTGGCCTCGAAAGCGTGCCATCCGCTTTTGCTGGGCTGTTTCGAGGTGATAATGTCGGCAAAAAGCTCGTGCAATTGACAAGTTTGTGATAGACTGAATTGCAGCGGAAAGCTTTTGGGCGAATTTTCGAAAAAACGTTTATTTTTCAAAATTTTACGCGTTCTTATTTTGAAAACTTATGAAACAGCGCTCCTAATTTTATGAAAAAACTATTTTACCTTCTTTGAATGGACTCATCGTTACTTTTGTCATCCCACCATTACATGTAACCCTTATGGTAGCCCGCAACCCTCCTTCTTTATGCATATCGCTCCCGCTACTATAATCCTCGTGCGAGAGTTGATCACCCCCATTCGTTGCGTATAAGTTTGCACTTCACTAGCATCAAGCGAGCACCATCATCGTCGAATGTTGGATTCTAACAAGGGCGACAATGCAGGTTATGGCTAATGGGCTGAGTTGGGTGAAGGAGGTAACTAAGGATAAAATGATTATTAAAAAAATTTTAATTTTTTTTTCAAAATATGAATATTATGTGAAGAATTTCAAAAAAGTAAATATTTTTTCTAGAAATTCACTCGAAGTTTTTTATAATTTGAAATAGATTTTATACTCTTAGAAATAAATTATGTACTCTTTCATACTCTTAAGAGGGTTTCGTGAAGTTACATTAGGTATTGGTTGATGTACATTATTGTAAGCTTTGAAAATTTTAGAGATTAAGGAAAGAGAAGGGCAATGATGATACTCAAAAGAAGATGATGATATTTAGGAATCCAAAAAGTGTATTTATGATTAATAACCTTAAAGTTATTCTCTCTAATCATTTGTAGAGGGCAAGTGATGATACTGTTTACATAACCAATAAAATCATAATCGATTAAATAAAATTAAGTATAATAAGAGGTATAATATGTGGATTTGAGTTTGAGAGGAGCTTCGATTACATTATTAATGAAGAGAAGAGTATTTTCAAGAATAAAAGAATTGGGGGTGACATGAGATGAGATGAGTGACTAGTTGAACATATATCACCGATCATATCAAAAAATGGAGAAAAAAAATTTCAAAACCGCTTACAAGAAAAAGAGATTAACTAGAGCATAAAGCTAAATAGAAACTGCAATTCTATATTCAATCATGATGAAAGAGATGCTACAAAGTATAATAGTGGCAAAAAATTACCTAAGAAAAAAAGTATAAAACAATAATAGCAAAAAAAATATTTAAAAAAACCTCTTTGAAGTAACTATGGCTATGATATCAGAAGACAAAAAATAATTAATTAAAATTTATATATACAAAGAGATTATAAAATATGATAATTACATAATTATCTTAATCAATAATAAATATAAATTATTTTTTAAATTATTTTATAATTTAGGAAATCATATTGATATCATGATATTTATTATTAATAGAATCCTCATAATATGTTATCATAATTTTCATAATTTAAAATTATAATAATATAGTATTAAAATATTAAAATAATAAGAGGATGTGGATACACTTATCTTTCCGAACGGTGATACCCCTTCTGCCTGATTCGCTGTTCCGGCTGCTCCACATGTTTCTATTTACGGAGAGAGGGACCATTAAGTAGCCACCATTGGGAAGAACAGGGAGCGCAGCGAGGATGGAGCTGGAGAACAAGCACATCATCATCAAGCACGCCATCGATGGCCTCCCCACCGAGTCCGACTTCGAGCTCCGGAGCGCGCCGCTTGTCCTCTCCGTCGCGCAGGGGTCCAAGGAAGTAGTCGTCAAGAACTTGTTCCTGTCGATCGATCCCTACCAGCTCAACCGCATGAAGACGTACAGTTCCACACAGAAGACCTCTGCTGCTGCAACACGCATCCAGCCCGGGCAGGCGAGCTTCCTGTTAATTATCGTCGTTCGTTGGGTTTGCTAGCTTGTTTCTTCACGAGCTCGGCGTGCATCTGGCGACCTTTGCTACAGAGAATCGATGCCTTCGGAGTGGGGAAGGTCGTGGTCTCAGGGAACGAGGAGTTCGAAAGAGACGATGTGGTGGTCGGACTTCTGGCCTGGGAGGAATACACGGTCGTCCGGCCGGGAACCACGTTGACCAAGGTTGACCCGCATGAGTTCCCCCTGTCATACCATGCGAGCATCTTAGGTAATTATCAGAGAGACGCAGGAAATGGATCCACAAGATTGACAGACGGAGAAGGCCACGAGACACTCTGATCATAACGCACTGCTGTTTGCCGCAGGGACGAGTGGATTGACAGCTTACGCTGGCTTCTACGACATCTGCAAGCCGAAGAAGGGGGAGACGGTCTTCGTCTCCGCAGCATCCGGTTCGGTGGGGAGTTTGGTCGGCCAATACGCCAAGCTCTCTGGCTGCTACGTCGTGGGATGCGCCGGAAGCAAGACGAAGGTGGATCTTCTAAAAGAGAAGCTTGGATTTGATGACGCGTTTAACTACAAAGAAGAACCTGATCTAAAGTCTGCTCTTAGAAGGTAAGACAGATCCCATCTTGTATCGATCTTTGCAAGCAGCAGTTCATACTTCCTGATTACTTTTATGAATAGGTACTTCCCGGAAGGAATCGACATATACTTCGACAACGTTGGTTCTGCGATGTTAGAGGCTGCAGTCGCCAACATGAACCTTTTTGGTAGAGTTGCAGTATGCGGAGCAATCTCCGAATACGCGGACGCTGGCAAGCGACTGGCGCTTGATACGGTCGATGTGATCTATAAACGGATCACACTCCGCGGGTTCCTCGCCTTCGATCACCTTCACGTGTACGCTGGATTCATATCGTCCACATCCGACCATCTTCGCCATGGCAGAATGCGAGCAGTCGAAGACATATCCACTGGCCTCGAAAGCGTGCCATCTGCTTTTGCTGGGCTGTTTCGAGGTGATAATGTCGGCAAAAAGCTCGTGCATTTGACAAGTTTGTGATAGACTGAATTGCTTGTGATGAATAAGAGCGGAAAGCTTTTGGCGAATTTTCGAAAAAACGTTTATTTTTCAAAAATTTACATGTTCTTACTAATTTTATGAAAATTTTATTTTACCTTTTGTTTTTCTACGGGACCCATCATTACCTCTGTCATCCCAATCATTGCTCGTAATCCTCGTCGAAGCTTGCAAGTCCCTTTCTTCATGCGGATCGCTCCCTCCACTATAGCTCTTGTGCTAGAGTTGATCGTCTCCTTTCATCACGCATAAGTTCACACTCCACTGGCATCGAACGAGCGCCATCATCATTGATTATTGAGTTCCGACGAAGGTGACAATGCAGGCGATGGCTAATGGGCTGGGCTGGGTAAAGGGTTTAACTAAAGTAAGGATAAAATGATTATTAAAAAATATTTAATTATTTTAAAATATGAATGTTATGTGAAGAATTTCAAAAAAATAAATATTTTTTCTAAAAATTCACTCGAATCTTTTTATCGTCAATAATGTACAGTAGGAGAATGAATTGTTTACATTGTGATAGGAGACAATGGTGGGTCCCATGGTACCTGCATTATCGGACGACGATGAAAGGGGTATTAGAGAGAGTGAGTTTCACTGTGTTATCCCGAGATGATCGATTGACTTGTCTCATAATTCTTCAAAACTTATAAGTTTATCACGAGATCTCCTTATAATTTGGACCAAGAATATTTAATACATGAAAAAAATGATCTCTTTATCATTAGAGTTTTAAAGAATTTCTAGAAGTTGCATTAGGTGACTACGAGATTGGTTGATGTATATTATTGTAAATTTGGACTATACTTCGTAAGAAAAAATTTGTAGAGACTAAGGAATAATTTGATGAGAGAGAAAGGTAATGATAACACTTCTAAAAAAATGATATTGACCTATTAAAAAAATATATTTAGGATTAATAATCTTAAGATTATTCTCTCTAATCATTTGTAGAGGAAAAGTGATGATATTATTTACTTAACCCATAATATCATAATCGATTAAATAATCAAGTATAATAAGAGATATAGTTTGTGAATATGAGTTTGAGAGGAGCTTGGATTGCAATGTTAATGGAGTCAATAGTATTTTCAATAGTAAAATAATTGGGGGTGATACGAAGAGTTATTACCGATCATGCCAAAAAGTCAAGAAAAAAAAAATGCAAAGGCACTTATAAAAAAGAAAAGTTTATTAAAGTATAAAACTAAATAGAAATTGTAATGCTATATTCAACCAGTTGAAAGAATAGGTACAGCAAAGCATTACCTTTAACTATGATAAAGGAAAAGGTATAAAGAAATAATAGTAAAAATAAAATTAAAAAAATCTTTTGAGCAATTATGGTTATGATATCATGAGAAAAAATAATTAATTAATTTTTTAATTGAGAGTGACTATGAATTTATATACACAAAGAGAGATTACAAAATATGATAATTATATATATTTTTAATTAATAATCAATATAAAATATTTATTAAATTATTTTATAATTTAGAAAATCATATTGATATTATGATTTTTATTATTGATAGAATCTTCATGTTATCATAATTTTTATAATTTAAAATTATAATGATATAATATCAAAAATATTAAAATAATAAAAGGACGAGGACACTCTTTCTTCTATCTGCCAGATTGGCGTGTTTATCGTTACGCAGCAAGGGATCGTTAACTAGCCGCCATTGGCAAGAACAGAGAGCGCAGCGAGGATGGAGGTGGAGAACAAGCACATCATCATCAAGCACGCCATCGATGGCCTCCCCAACGAGTCCGACTTCGAGCTCCGGAGCGCACCGCTTGTCCTCTCCGCCGCGCAGGGGTCCAAGGAAGTAGTCGTCAAGAACTTGTTCCTGTCGATCGATCCCTACCAGCTCAACCGCATGAAGACGTACAGTTCCACACAGAAGACCTCTGCTGCTGCAACACGCATCCAGCCCGGGCAGGCGAGCTTCCTGTTAATTATCGTCGTTCGTTGGGTTTGCTAGCTTGTTTCTTCACGAGCTCGGCGTGCATCTGGCGACCTTTGCTACAGAGAATCGATGCCTTCGGAGTGGGGAAGGTGGTGGTCTCAGGGAACCAGGAGTTCGAAAGAGACGATGTGGTGGTCGGACTTCTGGCCTGGGAGGAATACACGGTCGTCCGGCCGGGAACCACGTTGACCAAGGTTGACCCGCATGAGTTCCCGCTGTCATACCATGCGAGCATCTTAGGTAATTATCAGAGAGACGCAGGAAATGGATCCACAAGATTGACAGACGGAGAAGGCCACGAGACACTCTGATCATAACGCACTGCTGTTTGCCGCAGGGACGAGTGGATTGACAGCTTACGCTGGCTTCTACGACATCTGCAAGCCGAAGAAGGGGGAGACGGTCTTCGTCTCCGCAGCATCCGGTTCGGTGGGGAGTTTGGTCGGCCAATACGCCAAGCTCTCTGGCTGCTACGTCGTGGGATGCGCCGGAAGCAAGACGAAGGTGGATCTTCTAAAAGAGAAGCTTGGATTTGATGACGCGTTTAACTACAAAGAAGAACCTGATCTGAAGTCTGCTCTTAGAAGGTAAGACAGATCCCATCTTGTATCGATCTTTGCAAGCAGCAGTTCATACTTCCTGATTACTTCTATGAATAGGTACTTCCCGGA
Source organism: Musa acuminata AAA Group (assembly GCF_036884655.1). Lineage (NCBI taxonomy): Eukaryota > Viridiplantae > Streptophyta > Magnoliopsida > Zingiberales > Musaceae > Musa > Musa acuminata. The sequence goes on along the minus strand of NC_088355.1, from coordinate 7,475,336 downwards.
AGGAATCGACATATACTTCGACAACGTTGGTTCTGCGATGTTAGAGGCTGCAGTCGCCAACATGAACCTCTTTGGTAGAGTTGCAGTATGCGGAGCAATCTCCGAATACGCGGACGCTGGCAAGCGAGTGGCGCTTGATATGGTCGATGTGATCTATAAACGGATCACACTCCGCGGGTTCCTCGCCTTGGATCACCTTCACGTGTACGCTGGATTCATATCGTCCACATCCGACCATCTTCGCCATGACAGAATGCGAGCAGTCGAAGACATTTCCACTGGCCTCGAAAGCGTGCCATCTGCTTTTGCTGGGCTGTTTCGTGGTGATAATGTCGGCAAAACGCTGGTGCAGTTGAATGAGTGAATCGCTTGTGATGAATAACAGCGGAAAGCTTTTGGACGAATTTTCTAAAAAATATTTATTTTTCGCGTCCTTCAAAGATCATTTTACTTTTTTTTTCTTCTGGTGACCCATCGTTACCCGCCGCTGGCGGTAGCCCTCGTGCGAGGGCTCGTCGTCACCCGCATCCCCCCTCTTTCGTGCGAGATCGCCCCCTCCACTGTAGTCCTCGCGCGAGAGTTGGCCGCCCCCCTCCATTGCGCGCTGGTTTGCCCTCCACTTGCTTCGATCGAGCACCACCGTTGTCGACTGTTCGGTTCCGACGACGGCGACGATAAAGGTGATGGTTGATGGGCTAGGCTAGGCTGGGCTGGGCTGGGCGGACGCGGGACGGAGGGGGTAATCGACGGAAGTATAAAATGATTAGTAAAAAACACTATTTCAAAAAAAAAATTCTGTGAAGAATTTCAAAAAAATAATTTTTTTTTCCAGAAATTCGCTCGAAGCTTTTTATCGTCAATGGACCGCCGGAGAATGAATTGCCTGGGTTACTACGGGAGACCGTGGTGGGTCGCATAGTACCCGCACTGTCTGACAATGATGACGGGGGTCGGTGAGAGGGTGACTTTATCTGCGATGTCTCCAAGACGATCGGTTGACGTGTCGTCTCTTAGGCCGATATTTTGGCTATCCGGTCCCACTTGATCTGGACCCGTCACCGATTGGTGGCCGACACCCGGGAGGTAAACGCACCACTTCCGACATTGCCCACCGGGACCTTTAAAATGCTTCGCGCAGCGACTTGATTCACCGTGACCAGGTGCCCTGGCTTTTCTACGCGCCACGTGATTGCCGCCACAACCGCCTCCCGTGCTTTGTCGTCTCTTAAGTCGTGCATCAAAGCAGCTCTCTCATCCACCATCCAACCGAAGCACGACAGTTCATCACGACCCGCTCGCCCGACTACACGCGTGATCCCAACACCCTCTCCCTCTCCGTCTCGCTCGCACAAGTAACAGATATCGGATTCCGGTCCATCGGAACCGAAAGCAGCCGGTGGTGCGCCATCCAAGGCCGGTGGTTGGTGGGCCATGGAGACGAAACAGCCATCTCCGCCGCCGCCACCGCTGCTGCAGCAGCTGCGGCGGCGGAAGTGGGTGGTACCCCTGCTCGCCTCTTTCTTCATCTCGTCCCTCCTCATCTCCGCCTTCGTCTTCTCTTCGTCGTCGCCCTTCTTTGCCGCCTCCTCCTTGTCTCGCCATGCTCTCCTCCTCCTTTCCTTTTCCCAGATCCCCTCCCCCGGCGGCGACGAGCCCCACTTCGTCGAGTCCAAGCTCCGCTTCCCGCCACCGTCCGGAGCATCGGCTCGGCCGGTCCCCCGCCTTGCTTACCTTATCTCCGGCTCAGCCGGGGACGGCGGCAGTATCCGCCGGACCCTCCGCGCGCTCTATCACCCGGCCAACCAGTACGTGCTCCACCTCGATCTCGAAGCCTCCGCAGCAGAGCGCCTCGAGCTCGCCACCGTCATCCGAGACGATCCGGTCTACACTCGTTTCGGCAACGTCAGGGTCGTCGCCCGAGCCAACCTCGTCACTTATCGTGGGCCCACGATGGTCTCCAACACCCTTCACGCCGCCGCCATCCTCCTCAAGGAGGGCGGCGACTGGGACTGGTTTATCAATCTCAGTGCCTCCGATTACCCTCTCATCACCCAGGACGGTACGATGGGTTACCCAATCATTTGATGTGGCTTTTATATCTACTTCGCATTAGGATTTTCCTAATTTGGTTCTATACATTATGTTCCTGCAATCTGATTTTTTTTGTTTGCTTTCTTGCCATCAATTTGGAATTCTAAATTGATATTTTCCCCGCTTAAAATATTTAATGAATATGTTGGGTATCATATGCTGGTTAGGCCTTGCACAGAATATTTGGTTGCTGGGTTTGCTTTTCCACATTCCTCTGTTGGGAGATGCTATCTGGGTAGAGCGCATCTGTTGGCAACACATGTTTACATGTACTGCAATTAGGTATCTGGTGCCTCTCATTGAGCTACCAATGTGATCTGTCATTTAGTTTGATGTCATCATTCCACCATTGAAATTCATATTCTTGACCGGATACACTTTCTTGTAAGCACCTCTTAGTGAGAACCAAACTGGCCCTTGTGTGTAGGAAGTTACTCTTAATTTTTTTTATTTGATAGATCAAATGATATGTTGTTTGCTTCTAGATAGATAAGTTGTCTTAACTTCTGAAGCTCTTTTATCCCCTTTTGTCGATCTCGTTGATTATTTTTTAATATTATCAAAAAGTTAAGTAGTTTTCAATTCAGGAAACGGTTCTAGTTCAAGGAAGTTATGTTTTCAAATGACTGATTTATTATACCATCCAATTCTTGGTTGCATGTAATAGCAGTTCCATTTTGCTTGATGCTCAATTTTCTTGTCTTTGGCAGATCTATTGTACACACTGTCAAGTTTGACTAGAGACCTGAACTTTATAGAGCACACTAGTGACATTGGATGGAAGGAGTACGTAAGATTTATGTTGATTCATTATTTGAGATCTTTATATGGCCTTTCCAATTGGAGCTTTGGTCTGGGAGAAGCTTTTCAATTTAGATTCATTCGGGTAATGGTCTCCTAAGAAGTAAATTTTATGATTTGTGGTGCAGGTATCACAGGGCTAGGCCTTTAATTATAGACCCTGGGCTTTATAGCATGCACAAAACAGATTTATTTTGGGTTTCTGAGAAAAGAAGCATGCCCACTGCATTCAAGCTCTTTACAGGTACTAGTATAGGTCTAACTCATTATTTCATGTGTATAGTTTACTAATAATTTATCTAGTTTGCATTTCTTGTATGAAACATGCTTTCATAGTGGGTTACATGTTAGTTGGTGATTATTTAAACAATCATGCATGGTGGGCAATTGTCCGCTTAAACTCGGAACTATGACAATCTAGTTATTCAGGTGACCATGTATTGCTACTGCAACTAGGAAGTTGTGGCAGATTGACAGTTTCTTTCCATCTGCTTTGACATGCAAGATACGATGGAATAGTGTACATGATATTAGTTGGTTGAGTAATGCCAGTGTGACATATGATTACTATTTTTTATGTATAACAGGTGGCTGTCAGATTTATATAGTTATGTTATTCAATGCTCTCATATAACTGTATTTGTATCTGTGTTTTGCTACCAAAACTTTTGAGATATGGATATGTCTATGAGTTGCATTTGGGTGTCCCAATAATATAAAAATACTTAAAACATTGAAAAGTTTTTAACCAAAATAAGAAGAGGTTATTTGATCAGTCTCAAATAATTTAACACAAATTCTATTCTTAGTTTTGTGAATGATGAGACCACATCATAGATTGTTTGAGGGATCAGGAATGAGATAAGTACTGGAAAAAAAAAATTGAATGGGCTAGGATTTGGTACATAGAGGTCAAACGGAATTGGCATGGAATATGATAGAAACATCCACTGCCACTTAGGACAATATGCGATGACTTGGGGTTGGACTGGAAGGAACTGGCCTGTCATTAATTGAGGTCAGTCTGAGAATGATGGGGATTCCTGAACATCTTTTGGACTTTGTGGCTCCGGGCCAACTGATTTCAATTTTGTTGAGGTTCTGAATTGATCTAGCATATCCGAATCAAGGTTGGTGAATCCTGTAGATCGTGGCATTGCAAGGAATTGGCCTTGCTTGAATCTGGGATTGGTGGGATTTCTGAGCATCCTTTGGATTTTTTGGCTCCATCTGACTGATTTCAGTTTTGTTGGGGATTCTGAATCAATCTAGCAAATTTTGGTCAAGATTGGTGAATTCTTTAGATCTTTTGGTTCACGTTTAGGAACTGTATCAAAGAATCCTGGGCCTAAAACCTGTACATGTTCACTGCAGACAACACAAAAGGATGCTGAAAGTGGTATTTGGAAATCAAGTGCCCTCAATATCTATGATTTTCTAACCTTACCATAAAAATACCAGCTTTTGTTATTGTTGCAACCCAAAGCTGAACTGTTTGCTTATCATCTGATGAAGGTAAATATACAAGAAAAATAGAAAATTTGTTCAAGGCTTAAGGGAAGCTTATTAATTGGACTGAAATATAATGAGTTACAATCATTACTAATTATGGATCTTTGAAGTCTTACTTGGGGAAAATGGAGTTATCACACAGGATGTACCCCTGTGTGTGGGGAGACTTTGGCAGTTTAGCCTGTGACATGGCTTTCTTGGATTGGCCATTTTTTGGCAGTTATATCAAGCTATGCATAGAACACTGAATCAGATCTGATGGTAGTTGCTTGCTTGTTGCGCTTACAGAGTTATGTCAATTCTTCTCACTCGCATAGTATAGAAAATTGTAATCTAGGTGACTAAGGAGCAGATATCAAAGGTCGGCTCTGAAAAGAAATTGACATTGAACTTAGTGCGTTATTCATTTCTTTCACCCTTGCTTTAGGATACTCGTATTCAGTATTTATGGGCTAAGGCAAATTGCTTAAGGTCTGGCTCAGAAAGCACCTCCATCCGGGTAGAAGGCTAGGTCAAGTAACCTTCGGAGAAGAAGAAAGTCAGACAACACATATGGGATAGTCTGACCCAAGGAGCCAACTCTTCCCCATGAAGTCTCAGGCTCAGAAGGTCATAGCCAGTCACACCAAATGGGTTGGTGACGAAACTGATTGTCCGTGCTTCTTTTCTTCAGCGTGGTGTACTTCATTCTCGTATCTTAAAGCCCTAGCTTGTTAGTTTCTCCTCGAAAGTAATGTACCACTAGTTGGATAACAAGTGGACTCTTGCAACGCCACATATATAATAGTTAGAGCCAAGCTATGTAAACTCTGTGTTTCTTGTGATCTAATATTATCTTTTCTTTTGCCATTTCCATGTGTTACATGCTTCCACGAGGCAGAAACATGTGTTGATTCCCAAGTATGTTCCCACTTTTTATAGTATGTTGTCTGACAAGTATAGGAACTAGTTGTTGCATATAGTTCACATTTCTAAGATTCTTATATTAGTTGCTAGCTATGTTCGAAAAAATTATTTAGCCCATGCTTGCATATGCGTATGTGGTCTTGGCTTCAATACCACATAAGCAGCCATATACATAGTCCATGTGAACAACCACCTACATATTTTGTGGTCGCATAAGCATGAAAAAGTGATTGCTTATTTAGTATATCCTTGTTGCTATTATTTTTACCATTATATTATTGTAATTAAATAATTGATGATAATAACTATGATTGCATTTGCTTTTCTGTGATTCTTGCATCTTATCACTTCAATAATTTGTTAAAGAGTATAAACGCCACTCCATAACTTTAATATCTCTTTTTATGTCTTCTTTATGTATTCTCTGTTTGTGCCTGATTATATTTTGTTGAATATTTTAATGTAAACTGTCTATACTGCAAAGTGCAATTCCTCTCTGTGGAACTTGACCGACTGTATTCTTTAGCTTGTTTTTAAGTATTTGGTTCAAGAAACTAACGAATGGTATGCACATGAATCTTCATTAGTGAATGCTATAGGAAGCAAGTGAAAAGATGGAGAGAGCAGATTGATCTACAGTTGAAACTAATGTTAAAGTCTCATATTATAGTTCATGTTACTAAGATCTATTACATGTTTCTCATACCTGCTTCTAGCCTACTTTTATCTCCCCTTCTGTACAATCATTATCATAATTACTTTTCCATGTGATGAACATCATCTGTAATAATGAGTGTCTAGTTGTAAGTAATGATTTGGAAACATATTCAGCGTGTCAACCAATTCTTGAACAAAGATGGATAATATACCCAAAACACGAAATGTTTCATATAGGGTCAGATAATATGACTTGATAAATGGAACCATGATCTCCAAGCTGTTTGATTCTTATTGGACTCCGGATTATGTTTGTTTTCACCTTCTTTTTCTTCTACTTGCCTTATCTTTGTGGAATAATTAGCTTACCTATGCTGTGATATACTTGAAATCCAGCTCATCTTATGTTGGAAAAATAAGTAGATTTCACCAATGTGAATTTGATACTCATTTTGTCATCTAAAGAATTTGCATGTCATTTAACACACTGGACTTTTTGTATGTTCAAAGAACTTATTGTAAAACTATTTAATCAGACAAGTGCACCACCTGTGCCCGATAACCAATGGTCAAGACTGGAGATATGTACTTCTACATTTCTGATGTGTTGTCTTGTGGAGGTGTTAACTTGTAAGGTGTACTCAGATAATGTAGTTTGAATGACCTTACAGATATTATTTTCTTCAATACTGAAAGTGGATATTTTTATGGATCAGAACCCATCTTATCTTGGCATTCAGTTTCTAGTTTGTGCATGCCCTTTCCAAATTTGATAAAGCATCCATCTGTTTGCAACTCATGGAAGACTGTACTAGTTCATGTATCTCAGATGGTGGGAAAGAAAAAAGACTGAATATAAGGTCAAAATATTCATTCCATACCCTGAGATGTTGATGCTTCCATACCACTTAACCTTTGCATAACGTTTGTGGGGTTTAACACAGGATTATGCATCAAGTAGATCTTGTAGTTTATAAATGAAATATATGAATCCTTCTCTGATTATGTCACAAACAAAACGTCCATATAGCAGACACCACATGCTAATGGTGTAGAACTAGTGTGAATATACTTGCAATTGTCTCATTAACGGTTGATTTCTTTGCAGGCTCTGCTTGGATGATGGTTTCTCATCAGTTCATCGAGTTCTGTTTGTGGGGGTGGGACAACCTTCCAAGAACAGTTCTAATGTACTATGCAAACTTTTTGTCATCTCCTGAGGGCTACTTTCACACCGTCATCTGCAATGTTCCCGAGTTCCGCAACACCACTGTCAACCATGACCTTCATTTCATTTCTTGGGATAACCCTCCGAAGCAGCACCCTCACTTTCTCACCCTAGATGACTTCACAAGAATGGTCGATAGCAATGCTCCATTTGCGCGGAAGTTCGGCAGAGATGACCCAGTCCTCGACAAGATTGACGAGGCGCTGTTAGGCCGTGATCCTGATGGTTTTGTACCTAGTGCATGGTGCGACGCATTGAAGACTAATACTAGTGATGATCCACACTACACAGTGCGGACCGTCACTGAGCTCAGGCCTGGGGCAGGTGCTCAGAGGCTTAATGCCCTTATAACGGATCTGCTCTCAGTAGATGGTTTTGATGAGAAGCACTGCATTTGATATGGATAGTCTGTTGGGAGAATTGGAAACCTTCTTTTTCCTTCAAACATGGAGCATTGAGCTATCTTGGCGTACCCCTTCAGTTCAAAGCAGCAAATAGGTAATGCACCTGTTTGGTCATGATCTCGAAAGAGTAGGATTCTATGCAAATAATGGTTCATTAGTTGCTTTTGTTTGCAATATACAAGTTACTAGGTAAAGCAGCAGAGTGCAAAGTCCTTGTTATGGTTAGATTACAAGCTGCATGCGGGGCATGAAGCTCCCTTGTATCCATGAAGCCTAATGTCGAGTACAACAGATTCAATGCTGTAATATTTTTCAGCTTCAGCAGCTTTTGAGATCTGAGAGATGCATTCGCGCACTGATTTATTACCGAGGGGCACTTTTTAGCACTAATCTTGATCCAAAGACAAGTCCGTATCAAACTAGTGCAAATAAGTGGACATGGTTATGTTGTATTTTATGAAATCCAAATGCCTTGGGTTATGTTTAAGTTGTACTCAGATGGTGAATGCTGATGATGTTATCATTATAGGAACACTCGAGTGTACTTGCTATAATAAGATCGAACCCTGTTCTGAGCACAAGATTGGGGTTCGAAGGTGAGAAAGAACGAAGATTTTGGGTTCTTATATTGATAATTTATAATGGTCTTTTGTTAATTCTCTGATAAGCTCTCATGAATCCTCTTATAAATTCCTTTGTGGTATTGGCATTCATCAAAATCTTGCATCAACTGTTTTATTCCTGTATTTAATTGTAGCTAAACAACTGAAACTGTTGCGGATTGGGGTGTTAAAATATGTTTGAATTAAACTATTATAGGGTTGATCTGAATTGAATCTGTTTCTGGTTTGGTTACTTGGTTCAATTAAAGTAAGGTAGGTTTGATCTGGAACCATTTCGCTTAAAGGTAATTAATCCAGTTCAATTGTTTATAATTTTAAAAATATTTTTTTTTAAATTGATTTAATTAGGTGAATCAAATGGAAATCATAATCCAATTCGATTTGTGAAATTGAACTCACATCATTTATGTCATTGAAATTAGATCAATATCGTTACTTGTGTTGTTGGACTGGTTTGTTTAACAAATACCCTTAAGATAGTGAATTTGATTAAGTTAATATTTTTTTAAATTAAAATTGGTTCGATCCGAATATGAATCATTTCATTTTTGGTTTGCTTTGAATTTTTGGTTCAATTTGAATACCACTGGTTATGGGGTCATTTATCATGCAACTATCGGTAGTTGATCTTTACATCATAGCACCGACACTACGAGTAACAAACAACAATATAACTACAAGATAGCATACCCGATACATTGTTACTAAACCTCGGAGATCCAACTAACAAAGACCAGTAATGAACATATCTGCAAGTGAATTCTTCTGCTAATCTAAGCTTGAGAAGTAGCTCAACTAACTTCAAGTAGTCGTGCAAACATGAGACCGAAGAGAGCTCTGGTTGAGCAGCTTCTTCGTATCGCGCCTCCTTCAGCTCATTCTCCAAGCTATTTCCATGAGTTCAGCTGCTCCTTCACGCGGCACCTCCACCGGATCATATTCTGAGATAACATCGCACTGCAGTCAGTAGCAGGAGAGAGAGAGAGAGAGAGAGAGAGAGAGAGAGAGAGGATTACTGTGCGTATTCGACATTTATCTTGGTGTTTGGGATTTTGGAGACGGCGTCGAAGGCTCTGGTGGACAACACCAGGGTGGAAGGACACGGGCTGTGCCTGCAGAAATCCACGACCTCAACGACGATCGAGCCATCCTTGCACGGCCGTCGGAGGCCGCTCAGGCACCGCAGCAGATACCTTCTGCCGCAGGCGGCGCCGTTGTCCCATATGCCACTGCCTGCCGCCACAAAATGGCCGTTCCCAGGCAGCTGATCCTGGGTGTAGCCGGGGCACTTCGTCGCTGCACAGTGAGATGAACGGTGACTTCTCCTCAGACGAAACTTGAACTGCAAAGGAGTAAAAGCTTACGTAGATATGGAGGACCGTATGATGTAGCTGTGCCGACGTCCCCTGAAACCCCAATGAGATCAACGGCGCACGCTAACCCAATAAGCATCGTCTCCAACACCCACCTCTTTCTCCCCATCATCGCTGAGCACATAGGATCAATGACTCTCTCTCTTGCAGCCTTATAACGCTCTCCAGCCTCAAAAACTGCACCATCTTCCATTGCTTTCAGAGGAAAAGACCTCCGCTCGTGGTTGCTTTAACTTTCCGTCCATTCTATTTCCTATCATTCATTAATGGCGCGCCAGTTCAGATCGTAACTGAGATCACTTAGAAATCTCGATTACTCACGGAACCAAGGCTCTATCGACAGTGGATAAGTTCTAACGTGCGAGAGGCGTATTGATTCGAGCAGGACATGATCTACTTCCAAGGTGGGTATTGTGTCACCGGCACCTTCTTGGTATAGTTGAACTCAGCATTAGCACACGGATAGACTTCAAGCACAAACGTCACATCTTTTTGTCTTCATGCTATTGCATATGCATCAGATCGGCATGGGCTCACTCGGTGACACTGTAAGTAGCTTTACTTCCTTTCTGCTGGTAGAGCATGATGACATTTCGATTTGGATAATATTTTACTTGTTTGATTTACTAAAATAATTGAAGTATATCTCTTAATATTTAATTATTTATAATTAAAATACTTGAAATTGTAGTTAGAAGTTAAAAACAAATAAATATTATAATCTAAATTCTGTCGGATTTCGGGCGAATGGGATTTATCCGGATCCGACCCGATTTCACAACCCTCTCTTTTTAGGCCACGGAACTGGTCCAAGCTTCCGGTGGCCGACGGCTTCTGCGGACGACGGCAGACAAGGCTTTTGGGGCTTCTGCAGACGGGACGACGGTAGGGCTTCTGGTGGCGGACGGCAGACGGCTTCTGCGGGCATCGGCGGACGACGGCAGGCAGGGCTTCTGCGGACGGGACGACGGTAGGGCTTCTGGTGGCGGAGAAGTACCATGGATTTGGGCAACCTCATGGCGTTCGATCCTACCCACCACTTCGAATCCGTTCCCTCCTCTAGGTTTGTGACGGTCATGTTCTTGTAGCCAAGCCTTTTTGCGCGTCCTAGATTGGTTTCTAAGCCGTGCTAAAACCCTAAACATTTGCTCCGTGCTGTTTGAAGTATGAACGTTTCCGCTGCGTCAGCTGCTGTTATCTGAGTTCGATCGCTTGTCTTTGTTGTGATAATTAGGCAGGAGCTGACGAGGGCGTGCCTGGAGACGGGCACGGAACTGGTCCAAGCCATAGCCAATGCTGTTTTCGCCCTTCCGTCGACCGATGACCCTGATGGTCCAATCATTCGGCTGCCCCCGCCAACTACCACGCTTCCGAGGGAGAAGCATGTATGCTTCGTCGTCCTTTGCTGCTTCTTACGTTTTGATTCTGCTTATTTTTTACGTTGTGTGATAAATTACCTTAAGTGGGCATATGCTACTGTTTATGTCATTATTTTGTTTTTTGAAGAATCCGAAGCAAAATACATATTGTTTTCTTTTAAAATATGAATGATAGGCAAATAAAAAACATAAAATCTTTTGGCCCATAAGATTTGGATGATGAGTTATGTAACCCAGATCCAGGAACAACTATTACATATAATGTGGTGTAGCAATAATCGGGAAGCACCGAGGCAGCTTGATTTTTCTGTTTCCAATTGTGGATAGATGCTGCAGATGCATGGAATGCCGTTATCACATTGATGCTTCACTTTGATTTGTTTCTGATCATTACACAATCGTTAGGATTCAGTGGTTTATTTGTAATGTGTCTCTGAGGCCATATTCTTGGTATTATATCTAGTCTTCCTTCCAAATACTGGTACCTAATGCTAATAAGTTATTCTTGTTTGCACCTTGCCTTTTGCTTTAGCCTTTAAGTCATTGATTCTTTTAGCACAGCCTAATGATTATGAAGTCTATCGAGCTTAAGAGTTAAGGCATGCTGCTTTGATTTGTTTATTTAAACTTGTTCCATTGTTCTGAAACTACATGGTAGTCTCTACAAATAACTACATATAATGGTTGCTGTTGTGGATTCATATTCATTTCCTACAAACAGTTGAATGCGTCATCTGCAACTCTACAATTTAATTCGAGTGTTGCATATTTATTTGATGACACTGATTCAGCTTTGTTTCTTTATAGCTTCCGAAGCCTAAGCCTCCTACAAAGTGGGAGTTGTTTGCCAAAATGAAAGGTCAATTTAACAGAACCTTTCGTGTTCCAAAGTGGACTGATTGTGCTATCAAAATGTTTTATTTTCCCTTACAGACATGCCACTAATTTCATCTAGTGGGATGTACTCATCTGGCTTGTCAATTGTTCTTTCAGGGATAAACAAGCACAAAAAGGACAAGCGAGTTTTTGATGAACAAACTGGTACTTGGAAGAGATGTCATGGCTATGATCGTGTAAATGATGATAAAGACATACCAATCATCGAGGCCAAACTATCAGATGGTAAGCAAGTTGTTAAGCTAAAATAATGCTGATTAGGAAATGAAAATCTTACCAACTATCATGGGTAGTGTTAATAAGAGTAACCGGTTATGGTCAAGCATACTTAGTATAACTTGTGGATGCATATCATTTGTAGTATTCTTTTTTCATTTTTCAGACCTAAAGGCTTAAGTTGAATGTTCTAAGGATGCATTACTATGGTATTTTCTATTTAAAACCACATATCATACAACTAGTGCTGGAATTCTTGACCTGATGCATCAGCTTAGTAAAAATATGAGAAAAAGCTAGCCGCTTATGTTTGAGATTTTATGGGTTTGGGTTGTGAACTGGTTGACATTTAACCCAATTTGTTCGAGATTAATCAACCAGAAAATCGATCTGGCTAATAATTCTGGGTTGTGTTAATTAGATTAGACCCTCTAAGGCTGAATCCATGTGTTCTACATTAGATCCTCATCCATGTTTGATGCTAGGATCATGTCTGCGGTTGACACTCCCTATAAAAGTACAGGAAAAGTGCCTACAGTAGTGTTGGGCAACATTTTTTTCTTACTGAAATTTCAAACCATGACCGTGGCACTACTGTGTTTGTTCATCATTTTGCACTTGTGTTGAACAAACTTGCTTCCATTTTCAGGTAATGTGTTTTTGCATCAGAACTGGTTACTTCTCCCTTCAGTTATTAAGTGGTTGAAGCATCATGTACTATGAAAAACCTATTTTTTGGTTAAATCGAAGACAACATATGCTTCATGAATGCATATCTAACTTTCATGAAAAAAGAGAAGAATTTAAAAACAAGTATCATGGCTAAAGGGCATATTTGCTGGTGGCCAAGCAGGCAGTTGGGGGTAATTTGGTATGATTACTTCATTTCCTGGTAATCAGAACTGCTCTCATTGCAGAACCAGGAGAAGATCCCTTCAGCAAAAGGAAGGCTGAAAAGAAGCAACGGGTTGAAAAGCAAGAGAAGAACCGGCTGCAGAATTTAAAGCAAGCTGCAAAAGCTGGAGCCTTGCCAAGGTTGTCTTTGTTTTCGGTAAACTTTTGATATATATATATATATATATATATATATATATATATATATATATATATATATATATATATATATATATATATATATATATATATATATATATTTACATGCTGTCATTCATTTCTGCACCAAATATGCAAAATACGATACTGAGAAGAGAGGAACATCTAGCTATTGTATCTAATTACCTGTACCTTCATTCTTCCATTGCAGTCATGTTCAGCTTGCTGCCACAGCGTTGCCCATTACTGGAACCCTTGGAGAGGCACCAAAGAAAGCTAGCAAGGAAGAGCTCCAGAATGTTGCTGGTATGGCTGCGACAGCAACAGCAAGTGGTGGAAAATTTGACAAAAAATTGCCTGGAGAAAAACCTGCCAAGCATGCCGGGAAGTATCGTAAGGTTGGTACTAGCTTGGTCGTCTTTCTTGCTTGGTCGTTCTTTCTAGAAAAGTATTGTATGCTAGTGACGTTTGTTGATTGTGTTCCTTTTGTGTAGTTTCTCCCTGTTGTGGAGGGAAAAGGGATGAGCTCACAAGAAAAACAACAAACAGCAAAAATTCTTGACCAGCTGATGTCCAAAAGCTGTCATGGCATGCTCGATGTCAACAAGGCAAGATTTCTTATTTGTACATCCATGTTCAGTTTATTTACTTCTGCCAAGGATCTTTCTTTATGTCATATATATATATATTTATTTATTTGTGGAACAGGCTGTTACAATGTTCAACGTAAAGAAAGAAAAGCAGAGGAAGAAGGAAAAGGAACACAAGACATCTTCTGCAGCAAGTAAACTGAAGCCAAAAAAGAAATCCCTGAAGAAATCTTCAAAAAAGAAACATTAGACAGTGGCACTTAATGAAATGCATGAGGAGCGGTAAAATTGTTGGGAGTTATTAAAGAGATACAGATTACATCCTTTTCTTGTTTCATTAGATGTCATGGGCAAAATCTATCTTGCTGCCTTATGGCCTTGACCGATTTCATTTGATAACCAATTTTGTAACTTAGATTTGTAGTTGTTCGACTTGGTTGGGAACTTGTAATCGTTATGGTGAATTCATGATGTGGATGTTATTTGTCGATACAAGAAAACATTGAGATACGTTCATTATAGCAGGTTCAGTAGACCACAGATACTAGACAGAAAGTAGAGGGTGATGGTCTACTGCATGTATCCTCATCAATGTTGAGATCTTCTTGAAATCACAGGAATCTGTACATCTTTATCAGCCATTCATGATAAGTGCACTTGTCAATGCAGTCCCCGTCCATCAATTGGATTGGATGATCGAGACACCAGATGTTAATTGGATCCCCAGGGTTTGGGGAGGATCTAAATTATTTGTTTTTTTCCTCTGCAAATTTTGGAGATAAAGATGTCAATTCACTCTGTTCTTGGACCATAGTCTTATCTTTTTTTCTCACTAAAAATCAAACAGCTACGTGCTGACAAAACTAGCACCGAAACTTTGACTGCTTTAACATCTCAAAGCATTTGTCGACCTTTAGGATGTGGAAAGAACAAGTTCAACAGGCTAAAAAGTTCTTGACATTCCCACTCACTTGACCACTAGGCTACAACAAGCAAACAATTGGAAGCAAAGAATATGTCTCTATGCTTTGTGTATGGTTGTCAGTAGCTATTATTCCTCTCATCGCCTTGCAATATGCCCCACAAACACAACTATGTGGTTGCTAAATTTAATGACACCTTGAAAGATTAAAATTGCATCTCATCATCATTCATCACCCTACCCTGTCATATTCATCACCTACCTCTGTTCTCGATTTCGACGAAAAGACCAATATACCCCTTACCGGTACATTGTAAAGATGGTAACGAGTGAAAGATGCGTGACCTACCTTCTAAAGGACAATTATACCCCTACATTCACCTCTTATGTAATCTAGATTGTAAGGGCATTCATGGGATAGGGGAAGTTCTCCTTTACTCCCAACAGCGGGACGGACGACGGGAGAGAGGCACAGGAAGGGGTAGCGGCGGCTAATCCCTCTCACCCGTCCCCCTCCTCGCTGCTATAGCGCAAATGGCGAGATCGATCAAATAGGGAGATTATCCTGGCTTTGATCTCTCGAAGCCGCGGCTCTTTGGATTATCCTAGGTCGATTCCCCCTGCCCGATTGTTTCGCGTGGATCGTTGAGGTGACGTCGTTCCCCTGGATTTTTGGATTCCTCTGTCACAGTTCGGCTTTCACTTGCTCATCTGATGATCCATATGTTTTTTTTTAAAATCGAGTCTTTTTCTGGATTCGATTTGGTTTCGGGGTTTACCACGTTTCCTTCTCTTTTAATCTATGCATTCTGTTCTTCTTCTTGTTCTTGTCGATTCAGGCGGCCCTGCGTAGCGCCGTGTTTCTCTTGTGTCTGTAGAAAACCTAATTTGTTTTATTTTCTCTCGCACCTCCGCCTCGTTCTTGCTTGGTTGTAATATCTGTTGGATTCAAAGATATTTATTTCCTGTATTTTCTATCTCTGATTTTGTTGAAGCATCTACTTTGCTGCATTCGTCCCCTTGAATTTGTCTTCCGATTTGGTTATCTCAAGTGCCTTACGAACCCAAGAGTGGTGCATTTGGATGCTGTGGTGCCCTAATCTTACCAAATCCAGGTTTTGCTTGTGATAGGAATGGCGGATAAGAGGCTGCAACCGTTTGAGAAGAAGACTGATGGGTTGTTCCTCCTACCCTTTCCAGAACTAAGCTTTTCATGGAACCTCCATGAGGGATTCTACCCCACTGGTGGCTTGTTTGCGAGTGTTGGGCAGATGGGAGTCGGTTTTGGGGTTTCTCCTAATACTTCTAATCCTACAAATAACAGCGTTAAGGTGTCAGGGACCGATCTCTACATGAAGTATGTGTCGCCGGAGGTTGGGTATCGTGCTCTTGAGACTCCTGCTGCTGATCCTGCTGAAACAGTAGCGGAAGCAACTGATGTTGCGGAGGAAGTAGTGGTTAAAAAGGAGAAGAAGAAGGGAGGGTTGAAAATAAGGATTAGGATAGGGAATCCCCACTTTAGAAGGTTGTTCAGTGGAGCAATTGCTGGGGCGGTGTCACGGACTGCGGTTGCACCGTTGGAAACGATCAGGACACATCTTATGGTAGGAAGCAATGGGAACTCGACGACAGAAGTCTTCCAGTCTATAATGAATACTGAGGGGTGGAAAGGGCTGTTCCGTGGAAATTTTGTTAATGTGATCCGTGTTGCACCAAGCAAGGCGATTGAGGTAATTGATCGTGTTGATTTTATATCATATGCATTTCTAGTTTAATGGTTATTTCCATGTCTGTGATATCACACCATTGTTCCTTACCACTTTCTTTCATAATAACTTTTAGCCTTTTGTTATGGTTGATCAAGATATATGCTATCAACTTCTTTAATTGTATATCTCATGACTTTCCAGGAATCTTTGCTAAATTTAGGTCATGGACTGTTCAAGGGAAACATGATACCCAGAAGCCTGGGCTAAAGGAAAAAAAAAAAAAACTGAACAAACATGTCAACTAAACTAGTTGGCTCAGTTAAAGTTATGATTCTCCAATTATTTTAGTCCCATCATAGAACCATACTATATAGGAAACATGGATCAAACCACTCATTACCACCGATTCCCACATTGCAAGCAACATAATCCTGGTTACTTCTTTGATCTCGCAACTGATGGATCGCCCCTTTTGCAATCCAAATGCACCGTTTTGCAGTCCACGAGGCAAAACATCGAGCTTTCCATTTTGATGGGACTTCATGGAAGGAGGGGAGGTTTGAGCTGAGTTTTGTGCAGATGATAAAGCATTTTTCAGTTCATTTTAGGTGTCATGGCCATTTGCAAATTTGGATGTCTGTTTCCCTTGCTAGGTTTTTGAGTTATTCGACCTTTATTTGAGAAATTTCTTTGTTGGTTTCATTTCAAAATCTCCCTTGTGGATCAACTTTGTGGTCTGGTGTTTATGGTGCGCCTCTCTGCAGTGAACATGATCCTATAAAACTGAACACCAAACTGGTGGAATGGGTTAATCGTTACCTTGATTTTTGGGTTTGGTTGGTTCCATTTCGGGCTTAGAACTTTTTAAACCAAAACATATGGTTCAGTTAAAGAAAATGAGGTTTGAATGTCTGAATGACAGTGAATATTCCTCTTTTGAACATTTCATGACATCAAAACTATTGCTTTATGTATCTTTTATAGGCTTGTAATGTTGCGTCTGGTATTGTTTGACTCACTGGGCAAATTAGATACATTTTCTCTACTATCATGAAATCCCTTTGATGAATAAACATAATGTTTTGCCACAATATCTAATCACTCATTCATCATGTAATGCGTACCTGCATTTAGTATGTCTCAACATTTAACTTTTGCTCACATGTTTATTACTTTGCAGATTAAAGAAATATTATGTAATTAAAGACCATAAGGTTGTGTTTGTGTTGGTTTTGCCTGCCAGTTTTCACCACATTGTTTTTAGCAGACCGTGCAGAAAATGCACATGATCCAGATGAAATGACAATATGATGTTGCATACATGTTCAGCCTCTAGTAATCTATCATCTTGTTTGTTCCTTAGCTCCTTAGGAATGCTGGTGGTTTAACATAGTGGTCTGCTATTATATAATCCACATTTCTATTTCTGCAGTTCTTTTGAATGTTGATGGTTCTTCTTGCAGTTGTTTGCTTATGATACAGCTAAGAATGCTTTGACTCCTAAGGATGGAGAACAACCCAAACTTCCACTTCCCCCCTCACTTGTTGCTGGGGCCGTTGCTGGAGTCAGCTCAACCCTCTGTACGTATCCATTAGAGCTACTCAAAACTCGACTAACCATACAGGTTAGTGAAAACCCCCTGGAATATTAATCTTGCACATATGTTTGTATCTGATTCCTGCTCCTGGTACAGAGAGACGTCTATGACAATCTTTTACATGCTTTATTGAAAATCATACAAGAGGAAGGTCCGTCGGAGCTGTACAGAGGTCTCACTCCGAGTCTTATAGGGGTCGTGCCGTATGCTGCCACCAACTACTTTGCATATGATACCCTCAAGAAAGTTTACAAGAAGACCTTCAACACGGACGATATAGGCAACATTGCCACACTTCTGATTGGTTCAGCAGCTGGAGCCATATCGAGCAGTGCCACTTTCCCACTTGAGGTTGCTCGGAAGCATATGCAAGTCGGAGCTGTCGGTGGTAGGCAGGTGTACAAGAACATGCTACATGCTCTCCTGAGCATACTGGAAAAGGAAGGGGTTGGGGGTCTTTACAAAGGGTTGGGGCCAAGTTGCATGAAGTTGGTGCCTGCTGCAGGCATCTCATTCATGTGCTACGAGGCGTGCAAGAAGATCTTGATTGATGAGGAAGATGCATGACTCCAATGCATTCTCATCGTATAGAGTATGGAACCATGCAAAGTGAGATTTCAAGCTCTCACTCGGCAAGTTTTCTTTGATTGCAGCTCTTCGGAATCCTAATGCAGCTGCCAGGGACATTTAGATTCTCACATGTAGCTGTTTCTTAATTTCTTCGTGCTTTTTAATGTATTTTATTTTTCCTGAGAACCCATTGGAACGTTAAATATGATATTTGAAATGTTAAGGTTGATGCTGGAAAATTCAACTGGAGACAATAAAATTAGATTTCAATGTTAAGTATTTTGATATTACTGTAGAGTGCTACTGAACAGTAGTTCCTTCTCTTTTGTTCTAAACTCCTTTAATAATTGATTGATGTAAGGGTTATAAATTTTCAATGTAATAAATTTTAAGGGTTATTAATTTTCTGCTATCCGCAAAAAAACACAACCTAAAGATATAAATCCTGCTCTGAAATTAAAAAAGGACATGATATTTGGACGGTACGATGAATTTATAGGATATGTGGCAATAATTTTTTGTAAACCTATTATGGTATACTTAAAACATGATAATTAAGATGGAAACCAAGTTGTATCAAATGTCGAACTTTATGAGCTTTTCAGTTACGATTATGCGCCAATTGAAATGGTTATATTCCTTTTATAAGCAAAAATATTTTCACAGGTCAGATATCTCTGTTTCAAGATGCTATCACAGGTCAGAACAATGTGTTGCCATATAGTGGATGAGAGAAACCATCGTTTGCAATGAAAATGGACCTTAAAGTTCAGTTTTGGTTCACATATTCCATTCCAACAAAAAAACACTACAACCTAGAATCATCATACACGGAGAGTTGGAGAACAAATAATGCTGCTCTTTGATTCATGGGAATAGCCCTTGAAATCACCAAACACCATCTGCCAATCCGAAAACAAAGCAAGACTTTATTTTAATTCTGCTCATCATCTCCATCACCTCTCTGTGCGGCTGCAGCCATTAATTCATCAAAATTTTCCGTCTTTCCCAGCAATATCTCAATCTGCAGAAGAGAATAGGCTCAGGTCAAACACTACTGTATATCATTTTAATCTAATCAAGTCTTTACCCTTGCTTTCTGCAACAGCCGTCCCCCTGGCCTCATCCTCCACACCAACCATCGATTCATGATCTCTGAAGGTTTTTTTTAACAAAAATAATAGTTAGATAATGTGTGTGGTAGACTTCAAATACATAATCTAACAGGTCAGATAAGAATACAAAATCTTACTCTTCTCAACCGCAAGGCCATTGTTTTTAAGAATCTCCGCAATGGTGACCACAGTTGCGATGGCTGTTAAGTCAAAGTAATCGTTATTAAGACATCCATGGAATATGAAAATTGCTAAAAGTGAATCACTATGGAATTAGAAAGCTCTGCACATGTCTAGGACTAGAGGATTTTCAGGCACAAGCGCAAATCTCAGTGGGGGCAACTCTGCTAAAAGAAGTACTAAAACAACATATTCCATAATTGTAATGCTGCATTTAGTGTGAAACAGAATAGTTCAATACAACAGTCAAGCATATAGAAATGGTTCAAACAAAAGCATGACTGAAGCAAAATGAAGAGGCTTTTAAGCTCCTATAACGGTTCTTGGTCTTATTTTCCTCAATCTGGGGCCTGACACGAAAGCTAATGTCATGAATATTCCAAAAGTTCCTGATGATAGAATGTAAACATGGGGATACAAAGATGAAATTGATTGTTTTATGACTGGAACAGCAAACGCCTAATGCTTTGGGCCTGAATAGATAGTTAAGACCACATAGTTGATATATACTAGTTGCCTGTTTGTAATAGTCCTCTTATTTGAGATTGCTCACAAAAGTGGATACCACATTGTAGATTTCCTAAATGCAATATAGCTACTACAAAATCTAGTCCATCATCACAACCTCCATGCAGGGCAATTTTTATGAGACATAGCATATGCATTTGACTATATATTCTTACAAGCATGTACGTGCAAGTAGAGCCTCATTTACGGAACATGTCAACGTAAAACAAAAAACAAAATACTTAGTCGTAAAAGCATGATAAATACCACAATAATCTTAGACAAAAATACAAACAACACTGAATAATCTGCACAAGATCATAATATATAAGAATAGTCAAAAGTTTATGCTGCCTGATACAGTGCAAAACTCTCAGCCTCATAGAATACTCAAAAGTTCCATGTATTTACTCAACATAAAATCTGAATAAATTAACTTCACATTCAAACATTACATCAATGTTTGAAACCCTCCTAGATTTTTGGAGACTTTTCGTGATTTCAAAATTTAAGTCAATCTCCTCATTATATTCCATGAAATTACTTCCTCAAACAAAAGCCAGAAATATAGTTATTGTCTAAAGAGAACAGAAAATTTTTAGAAATCTAAATCTATAAGAAACCAAAACCAACATCCCTCTCCTCATACTGAGATATGCAAGAAAACATAACAGCGCTATAATAGTATAGAAGATTGACCATGAGGAAAAAAATTTACAATCCTCTCTCCCGTCGCCGTCCCTCTGTTGGGAGCAAAGGAAAACTTCCCTCGCGCGGAATTCGGGTTCGAGCTGGCCGGCCCGTCGACCTCAGGTCAGGAGGCTGGCTCAGCAACCGGTGCGGAGCGGGCCCAGTCAGCCGCCCAGGCGGGGTAGCGGCACCGAGGAGATTCACCATATTGTTCCACCGCTTGCAGTTGATTCACCATATTGGATATCTAATGCCAAGGCCATTGCATGTTAATATCAGGCCCTTGTATCGGTTCAGGTATTCCTGAAATTTTACAACATATATTGTGATGCCGGAAATGAATGAGAACCAAAACATTGAAATTTGAGACTACACAAGCATATAAAAATTACATGACCGGAACGATGTGTTTCATGGAGATTTGACAATTATAGACTTGACCAAAATATGATTTTAACCTCTCACAAGGAATTAGCAAAGCTAATTTCCATCCTTCTCTATGATAGTTCTGAGTTCTTTATGAAAAAGTTTTAGGACGTCCTCTCCCACTTTTTATTTATTTATTTTTGGTATAGACTACTTGGAACATTTGGAGAGGAACTGGGAATTGAAATCAACATACCAAAAACTTACAGCAGTATGGTGAGATCAGGCTAACAATCTGCCAATATAAGTTTAATTCACTAGTTCTATCCAACTACAAGTTTTGCTGCAAAAGATTTATATCTATAGGCCTCCAAAATGGAAGACCAGATTAAATGGAGACAATATATTGAAAATGGAGACATGCTCTAATTAGCTAAAAGCTATATGCTCAGTTTTGTCCTGCAATCTTTTGGGTCACTTCCAACTAATTTGCTAGCAAATGAGGTCAAGCCAGAAAAGTCAGCTTGAATTTAACGTATGTTGCAAAGGTAAGAAGCTACTCATTACACTATTTTAACTTGAAGTTCTTATCTATCTAATTGGGAAAAATTTTGGTGTAACCAAAAATGCCATGCAATATGCATCATCAACATCTAAAACAGGCAAACAAAAGGTGGGCAGATACGCTTACAATAGCATTATAGTCTTCGACTACACATACTCCCTTCTCATCATACTCTCGCCTTTTGACAGGATCACTTAAAACTGTTAAAATAATGCATTTTGTTCAGAAACAGTGATCAGGCGTAATAATGATAAAAATAGTAATGAAGAGAGTGAGATCAATGCTTAGCAGAATGCATTCTGTCCTCAGAATTTTAAATGGGCCAGATAATTAGATACCATCTCTTTGCTAGTTGATCATTCATCAACCTATACTCGATTATTAGCAATTAGTGCAAACGAGATGATTCTTGAGATAAAAACTCCAGTACAAAGAATCGATCTCATGCATGATAAGGAAACTCTGAAAATCATTCAACATGACAAACTGATTGACGAGGCACAATATGTGCGGAGTGTCTATAAGTTAATGCATACTTCATTACCGCCAACAAAGAGAATTTTTTGCATACTTCATGAGAGTCAACGAAGAGAATTTATTGACTACTTCATCACAGTCAACAAAAAGAAGCAATAGTTACTTATTATATAAAAAAGTAAAAGGAAGTTGATAGCTAAGATTAATTGTGAAACTTAGCTAATAAAATTACAACTACTTAATGCAAATAAATCTGAAAGATGCACAAGAGATGAAGGATGCCATCATTGAACCACAGAAACATTTATTTCCAGATTGAGAATGAATTAGCATTATTTAAATATGATAATAAATGTCATTACTTGAAGGTGTTAGCTAGTTTAGCTGGTAAAGACTTCGACAATTTATTGCAATGTCCTAGATTTATATCCCACCTTTGCCACTTATCCTTTGCCAAAAAAGAAAAAAAAAATCATTATTTAAAAGATCTTTAAGATAATACATCGAGAAGAAGTATGTGCTTATAATCTTAGAAAAGTTTCTATTGGTCAGCCCTTACGTCACTAGATCGGGGCACATTTGTCATGTTTATGATTTTTTATAATTTTTTAATCAACGAAGAGGATAAGCTGTGCATCTAACAAACAGGAAGTGTGAAAGAAAGCAAAATTTTTTAGAGTATTCTGATGGAAAATACTGCAAGAATTCATGGATGTTGCAGAAAAGTGCATCAAATTTAGGTACAGAATTTTGCAACATGCTATCAGCATCAAAGTAATTGAGGTCAATAAAAATCATCGTTAATCAATCATAACCTTCCTGGTCGACTCACATGGTGTTGAACTATAAAGGCTAGTCCACTTACAGGAAGATCCAAGTTATTGGTTACAGATTTAAGCTCCTGCAACCAGGAAATTACCTTCAAATTTTCCTAGACCAGAAAAGATGTACTTTCATTGATGGTTGAACACATACCTTTGTATGCCTCGTTAATTTCTTGAAATCTTGAAGTGGCACTTTCCTCCTTTTTCTTATCAGGATGCCATTTCTAGCAAAGAAAAAAAAGTAAGAAACTTTCTGCTGTAATTAGACAATTCATATATGAATTCACTATTCTCCATGACATCTAAAACGTGTTTCCACAGTAAAAAATAGAGATGCACCAAATAAGCTCTATGACATTGCTACCAAATAAGCTTCATAAAAGAATGCAAAGAAAAAAGATTGTTACCCAAAAGGTTTTACAATCCAGTTCTTTTTTCTTTTTTACTTTTAACCAAGGCCAAGAAATGGAATTGTTGACCACTGGGTCTTTATCTAACACAAGGTCATGCTTAAATAACAGAATGCTAAATTTACATGTTCAACGTCCATAGGAAGTTAAAAGATCTATTAGATATTACAAACCAATGCCAGACGAATATAGTTGGAACGGATTATTTCTTCAGTAGCATCATAATCAACTTCCAGTATCTTGTAGTAATCCTAGACATGAAGAAACAACATCAATGTTAGTACAAGAAATTAATAATGGGCATACTTATGTCAATTTATTGAAGACAAAAGCAAGTATTGACAAATAATAGTAATAATACTAAAAGAAACAAAATAAATAAAATAAACATTCGAGAACTTCTTAGCATATAAGACATCCTACAGTAGATACTCCTATTCAAGAATATCACTAATCACAAAAGATTATGATTCACAAGGAACAATAACACAGATAACAAAGTGAAATCAAATTAGAGACAAATCTTATGGTGCATAAATAAAAATAAACATTTGAGAACTTCTTCGTATATAAGATGTCCTATGGTTGATACACCTATTCTGGCACATCACTAGTCACTTTAAAAGATTATAATTGTTTTCTGTACCAAACAAAAAGGTCATAATACTATGGTCTTGCATAGATTCTGATGTGCTGAGCAATAAACAATTAAAAATGCTTGATGAGCAACGTGTACAGATATATACATATATTTAACAATTATGGACATTTCGCCCATGAAATTTACATAATTTATCAAAAATCAAAGATTTCGCCATAAGGGATGGGAACATTTGTACTTGGCTCGTCAGACCAATCCACTCCGACCTCAAAAAGGGGAGCAGGCATAAAAGATTTGTTCAAACTCCAGTCCGGAAAAACTCTTTTGTTTGGTTAAATAGCCAGCATAATTTACATATTGAAATTGGATGTACAAGGTCTAAGTATTACAAGTTTTGAAGCCTATTTACAGTTTCATTTCAGTCAGTGATTGCAAAAGGCGCTCGGGCGCTCGCCTAGGCGCTCGGGCGAGGCGAGGCGAGGCCCGAGCGCCTCGTTAATGTCCCAGGCGGCGCGCTTCAAACAGGCGCCGCCTGGGCGCTCGCCCGAGCCCAGGCGCTGGGCGCTTCGGGCGAGCGCCTGGGTAAACCAAGGCGACCGAACCAGAATTTTAGGTCTGGTTCGGTCCTGGTTCGGTTATTAGTTGGTTCAATCGAACCAACTAAACCGATATAACCCCAACCCTAACCCTAACCCTAACCCAACACTAACCTGCTGCCGCTCTCGATCCCGATCCCGATCCCGATTGCGATCTCGTCGCTCGCTGCCGCTGCTCGCCGGTGTCGCTGCTCGCGCCTCCCGCGAGCCTTCCCGCTGCTCGCGCCTCCCGCGAGCCCTCTCGCTGCTCGCGCCTCTTGCGAGCCCTTCCGCTGCTCGCGCCTCCCGCGAGCCCTCTCGCCTCCTGTGAGCCCTCCCGCGAGCCTTCCCGCTGCTCGCGCCTCCCTCGAGGCCTCCCGCTGCTCGCGCCTTCCTCTCCCTTTCCCTTTCCCGCTGCCGCTGCCGCCGCTCGCCGCTGCTGCTGCTGCTGCCGCTCGCCGCCGCTGCTGCTGCCGCCGCCGCTCGCCGCTACTGCCGCCGCTCGCCGCTACTGCCGCCGCCGCCGCTGCTGCCGCTCGCCGCTGCTGCCGCTCGCTGCTGCTTCCTCCTTTCTTCATCAGGCTCAGTATACTCTTAATATTAAGTTTATTTGAATTTTAAAATGATTAATTTTCTATCAATAGATTAATAATATATTATTTTGATTTTAATGTTATTAATTTTTATTTATTTGAAATTATTGTTAGGTTTCAACATAAATGGCAAGTGCAGAAAGCAACTCAATAAAGTCTCCAATGGTATCAAAAAAAGATCCTGCGTGGAAGTATAATTATTTGAAGGATCCGAAAGATCCTAATGCAGTGACTTGTATATTCTGCGATAAGACTACCAGAGGTGGTATTTTTCGTGCAAAACAACATCTAGTAGGAAATTTCAAGAATGCAGCAGCTTGCAAAAAATGTCCACCTGAGGTAAAAGAAGAGTTGCTGAATTATATGAATGAAAAGAAGACACAAAAGAATGAATCTTATGGGAATTTACCAGAAGACAATGTTGAACATATCAGAGATGAAAAAGAAGATTATTCTACGAGTATTAACCCAAGTGAAAAAAGAGTATACGACAAAAAGGGAAAAGAAGTTATGAGTACTAAAAAAGGTAGAAAAGGACCGATGGATCTATATATGCTTCAAGGATCCCAGAAACAACAAGGGCAAGCAGGAGGCTCAAAATTGAGACAAACAAATATAAGTGATGCTTGTGATAAAGAAATAAGAGGAAGAACAATTCAGCACATTGCTCGCTTCTTCTATCAGGCTGGTCTTCCCCTTAGTACAACTCGTTTAGACAGTTTTAAGGATATGATTGAAGCTATTGGAAGATATGGTGCAGGATTAAAACCTCCAAGTTATTATGAGATGCGAGTTCCATTGCTGCAAAAAGAGTTGAATTATACAAATGACTTACTAAAGGGTCATAAAGAATCATGGGCAACACATGGTTGCTCTATTATGTCAGATGTTTGGACTGACAGGAGGCGCAGGAGTATAATTAATTTTATGGTTAATTGTTCTTTAGGGACTATGTTTGTGAAGTCAATAGATGCTTCATCTTTTGTAAAATCTGAAGACAAGATATATGATTTACTTGACAACTTCGTGGAAGAAATTGGAGAACAAAATATCGTTCAAATCATAACTGACAATGGAAGCAACTATGTTTTAGATGGTAATATTCATCTTTTGATTTTGTTAATTATTTTATCTTCAATTAAGTGTGTTAAACTCTTAAGTCTTATCATTTTTGTTATCCTTTGTCTCAGGTAAATTGCTTGAATCAAAAAGACAACACTTGTATTGGACTCCATGTGCAGCACATTGTATTGATTTAATGTTGGAAGATATTGGAAAGATCTTAGAAATCAAGAAAACCTTAGAAAGGGCAATTTTTGTTGTTGGATTTCTTTATAATCACATTGGGGCTTTGAATATGATGAGAGAATTTACAGGGAATAAAGAATTAGTGAGACATGGTGTTACCCGATTTGCTACTTCATTCTTGACATTACAGAGCGTGCATCGTCAAAAACATACTCTGAGAAATATGTTTACCTCTGAGAAATGGGTGACAAGCAAATGGGCAAAAGAAGCAAAAGGCAAGAGGGCTGCTGATATCATCTTAATGTCATCCTTTTGGAATCATGTAGTTTATATATTAAAGGTAATGGGCCCTCTTGTTCGAGTCCTTCGATTGGTGGATAATGAAAATAAGCCTGCAATGGGATATATTTATGAGGCTATGGATAGAGCAAAGGAGACGATTAAAAGATCTTTTAATGAAAATGAAGAAAAATATGAGAAAATTTTTACAATCATTGACGAAAGATGGAATTGTCAACTTCATCGTCCCTTACATGCAGCAGGATATTATTTGAACCCTGAATTCTTTTATAAGATTAAATCTGTTGGATTTGATGCAGAAGTTTTGGGTGGGTTATATCAGTGTGTTGCAAGATTAGTTCCCAGCATTGAGGTTCAAGATAAGATTATTCATGAATTATCTTTATATAAAAATGCTGAAGGTCTTTTTGGAATTCCAATTACCGTTCGATCCAGGACAACTACCTCTCCAGGTATTAATAATTTGATATAATTAATTTCATATATATTATGTTACTATGTTATTGCTAATAATAACATAAATTTTGCAGCTGAATGGTGGAGTCTATTTGGAAATTCCACCCCGAACTTACAGAAATTTGCTGTCAAAGTACTTAGTTTGACATGTAGTGCTTCGGGTTGTGAGCGAAACTGGAGTGTCTTTGAGCATGTAAGTATTACTAAATATTTTTATTTTAATTAATTTATTTATTTAGATATATGTATTAATATATTTTTAAATTATATGACATGACAGATTCACTCGAAGAGAAGAAATCGGTTAGAACATCAACGATTGCACGATCTTGTTTACATAAAGTATAATCAAGCTTTGAAGACTCGTCATGATTTGAAAAATAGATTTGATTCAATCTCATTGCAAGATATTGATGATTCAAATGAGTGGTTAGTAGGAGAAATGGGTGCTAACTTGCAAGATGCTGAAGATGAGCTTGTATTTGAAGATGATAGATTGACGTGGGGAGATGTGGCAAGAGCTTTAGGTGCTGGAGAATTACAAACATATACAAGACAGATGTCAAAGAGAAAAATGAGTGCAAAAGCATCAAGCTCGGCTCCTGCTATTGTTGAAGACATAGAGAATGAAACATATCTTGATGAAGAGGAAGGAATCGAAGAACAAGAGGAAGAAGACGAATTCAATGAAGATGATTTGTGTGAAAATGACGATAATATTGATTATGATGAATGACTTTGATGTAAAATGTTAATGTTTTGAATTTTGAAACTTTTTGTTAATGTGACATTGTGATTTTGTATCTTAGATTTTCTTAATTTAATAGCATATTTTTATTTAAAATTTTAAATAATTATATTTATTAATTATATTATATATTTTTATATTTTAGCGCCTCGCTTCGCTCGGGCGTTTTTGGACCTTGGCGCCTTTTGGCGCCTAGCGCTTTTTAAATCACTGATTTCAGTCGACTGGTGACGTATTGCTCCATAACCTGAAGGGGACATTCTTAGGTGTATGCATTTAACAACCTCTCTATTTTCTTTTTCTTCTTCAATCTACCAGGTTACGCTTTCCCCTCTATCTGTTCAGAAAATTTCCCATGATTCAGCATCAAACCAGATACCACATCCATTAGTTGAAAAACCAAGAATTTTCTGGTAAAGACCTACAGAAAGTGAAAGCAGACCTACAGAAAGTGAAAGCATTCCATGAAAGACTGAAAAAGGGGTACTAGATGTGTCAAAGAAAGATAGATATACTATAGCAGCTTCAGGAAACATCACAGGCTACCTGCGCTAAGGTATCAGTCATGCCAAACAGAATAGGAATTGTGGCCAAAAGTTTAGGGAAAAGAAAAAGGAAATGAAGAAAGAAATCCTCATGAACGACAACTAAAACAGTCACTGGGCATTTTGCGATTCTGAGCATGACCAGAACCTGTTGCAACTTCTCAACTTGAGATATGGGTGAGTATTAAATAAAGTTGGGCATATCTTTATCTAAAAAAGGAGTTCAACCAGAACATTGATGAGTAAATATTGGCATAATTTACATTCTACAGCATCAAACAACAAAAATAATAGTAATAGAAACACACTTTGCACTGCCACTGCAGCCTAAACTTGCTAGATTCAAAAGCTACACTTCAATAAGAGCTACCATTCACGGCAGTATATTTCAGATTTGGGGCAAACTACAACAATGGTAATAGAAACACATTTTTTTCCTCCAATTTCATGTATTAAACAATCGCTGAATACGCTACATTTTTTTCATATATTAAACACATTCAAAAGCTACACTTCAATAAGCCTAAACCGCAATCGATTTCATGTATTAGCACGACTATTCAATAAGAGCTACCATTCACCTGCAGTATATTTCAGATTTGGGGCAAACTAAAATAATGGTAATAGAAACACATTTTTTTTCCTCCAATTTCATGTATTAAACAATCGCCTAATAAGCTACATTTTTTTCATGTATTAAACACATTCAAAAGTTACACTTCATTAAGCCTAAACCGCAATCGATTTCATGTATTAGGACGACTGTTCAATAAGAGCTACCATTCACCGGCAGTATATTTCAGATTTGGGGCAAACTAAAATAATGGTAATAGAAACACATTTTTTTCCTCCAATTTCACATCATAAACAATCACTGAAGCAAAAACTTCTACTTTTATGGAAAAAAAATATATCTTTCCCCCAGTGAAGTAGGCAAATGAACCATTTACCTCTAAACAAAACCCTAGAAGATCCCAAATCTCCCAGAAAGTAGCCTAGAACAAACAATATACCAAAAAAAGGGTCCCAAATGTCTATCAACCAAAGAATCGACCGCGAGTTAACACGATGGCTTGATTTCTAACCAACAAATCCCATAAATGACAACGGAGGAGGAGGTAGATTTAGGGTCACCTTTGGCTTGGACAGGAGGGAGAAGAAATCGAAATCGACCGGAGATTCTCGCTGCTCCTCTTCCTCCACTTCTTCTTCTTCTTCTTCTTCTTCTTCTCGGAATTCTTCGTCCCACCACATTCTCTATGGTGGCGTGGCGGTTTCGGATTCCAGGAGGCGGAAGGCGAGGAACACGGCCGCGTCGGAGAGGGGAAATTTGGTGACTGCGTGAGCCCAGAGTTAGCCACGCACACCAACAACGGCTGCGTCGAGCTTGCCTGTCATGGCCGGGTCAGGGAACACGCTTCCCTCTCACCAAACATAGGGCCTACACACCACTTAGTTTGCATGTCTTAGTCAAACCACCAAACACACACTGGTCTTTCTTCTGCGATTATTAATGAACAAAAGAGGTTCTTTTTGTAAGGGACATTCCTTTCGCTAAAAAACAAAGCTTATTTCTGTGGTTTATCGGCATAAATTATTGAGACGAAGTAACATTTTTAATGCATTCACTGCTTTTAATGCATTCTCTTCCATTGACGTCACTTCTTTTCTTGTTTAACCATTTCTTTATGGTACTGTAGAACGAATCTGTATTACATGCTTTTGCATGACATCATAAAACATGGGAACATCCTACGGATATTAAGGAGCACACACAATTTTGTAGTATTCGTATGGAGCTGTAAATAATACTTGGAATAATCTGTCTAATTTGTCGTCGTCATCATCAGAGCCGTTCGTGGAAGTAACTGTGGCGTATCGGTCGGGCGTTTGAGACCAGCTAGTGGCGGTCAGACGTCCTTGAGCAGCTTGCGCACCTGCTCGAGCGTGACGAAGAGGACGACGGTGAAGGGGCCTTGACGGGACACGGTGGGCACGAAACCCTTGTACAGCGCCATGGGTCCCTCCGCCCGGACCGTCTTGAGGGCGCAGTCCACCGCCCCGGCGTAGGGCGCCGCCGCCCCTTTATCCACCTTCATGTTCATCACCCGTGTCTTCACGACGTCCACAGGGTTCGACGCCGCCGACGCCACCAGCCCCGCCGCGAAGCTTGCCGCCACGTGTGTCCCCCAGCCCGTCGGCCCCTGCCCCGCGCCGCCGAAGGATCGCTTCCTTCGCCTGGTCGTACGTCGCCAGCTGCGACGCTGTCACGATCATCGCCCGGTTCACCGTCAGCGACGACCCCCGCCACAGGCTCCCCACTCCTTCCTGCCGGACCATCCGCCCGATGGCGTCGAGCACGCTCCGGTAGTTCCGGCGTTCCGCTGGTGGGAGCCGCCCATCGGCCTGCATCCGGACCATGGCCACGTCGGCGGGGTTGCCGACCGCGGCGCCGATGCCCCCGGCGATGAGGCCAGCGGCAACCTTGCGGTGGAGCGGGATGGACCCGCCGTCACCGGGCGCGGACCAGCGCTTCTTCAGCATGTCGTAGAGGCCCATGCGCGTGGTGGAGTAGAGGGTCTGTCGGAGGAGGGTGGCCGAGACCCCGGAGAAGAGCCCCGCGGGACCCTCAGCACGGAGGATCTGCGCGCCCACCGCGATCGGGCCGGGGCGCCGTGGCGGGGTCAGGGCAGGATGATGGTGGCGGAGGGTGGTCATGCCGGTGGCCCCGTGAAGAGCGACAGCGGGACGAAGGGCGGAGACCGAGGGGCTGATGGCCTCGCCTTGGAGCTGCATGCGGACCTTTATGAGGTCGAGAGGATGGGTGGAGCATCCGGCGACGATCGAGGCGATGCCTCCTTCAAGGAATCCTTTGAGGCCCATCTCTTGTTATGTGGGGAAAAATTACACCAACCAAAGAATAATTCTCAAGGTGGCTCCTTTAGGCGAAAAGGGTCGACAAAATCCCAACTTTAGGCAGAATCGAAGGGAAGGAAAGCAAGCTCCTTCCGCTCGATGTGGCAGGGGAAGGGAATTCTACGACTACAACAACAACTATTACCAGTTGGAGTTGGGGTTCATCTCACTGGAGACAAGGAGATGGGAGTGGAGGGCGAAAGCTACGGAAGAGGAGTGCGGGACGCTGGGCCGCTGACATATGCTGCGGTCAAGTGCGAGTTGGAGGCAAGGCAGTGGGAGGGTTATTTATAGCATTGGCAGAGCTCCCAATACCACACGAGAATAGGAGAGGACGCCGAAGGAAACAACGGTGGGGAAACGACCGGTGACCGAGAGTGAGAAGGGTTCTTCTTAATTAAAGCCCGGCCTACGATTTTGGAATATTTGTCCCTGTTGGCATTCATGGAGGTCCGATCAAGGCCGTGTAGCAAGGATCGAACGGTCGTCCATGCGACGCCGTAGCCCTCCACCCACCATCGGTGGTGGCGCGACGGGGTCGTCGCCACCCCAGTCCACACGTATTTTCCATGGCGTAATTTGCTGTTCCTTTCCGAGTACGTTGGGGATGCCGCTTTCGCACTGACCGTCCGCCCTTCGCGCGAACGGCCGTTGCCTCGGCTATTTGGTGGGGCCCGGAAGTCCGATCGTCACCACCTCCGATGGCGGGCGGAACTTTTCTTTTCGCACAGGGCGTACGCCGACAATCTCACCTACGCGATTTTTCATTGGAAATCCTCGTGGGCTCCACGAAAAGAGCATCATTACATCCAACAACATTAGCAGGTTATCCGTACTCGTACGAGGAACTAGTAATAGTGGTGCTACTTGGAGATAGGAGCGAGACTGCTTCCGAGTCTTCAGTACGTGGTTTACGTGTGAGGAACGGATTACGAGGCATGTCAATGACGGCGCGACCGTAGGAACACGGTAAGGCCGGGGAGCTCTCGGGGCACCGGAAGAGGTGGGAAGCCCGTATGGACTTCGAAACGTGGAACTCGGCTGGTTGACTTTGACCGTGGTAAACGATGTGATACTTTATTATTTAACCATTTAATCTTTATGTATTTATTATTATTGTACATCCAAAATCTGCTGCTGGTAATATATTAATGGATGTCTCAATAACACCGACAAACCGTAAGCTAATATAGGTCACTTGCAGCGTGTTTCGTTCTATATAAAATAATATTGTTAATTTAATTAATTTTTAAAATATTAATAATTTTATAAGAGAGTTATACTTTATTTTTTTATAAATTAAATTATTTATTATATATATTTTCTAATAACTAAACACGGAAACTTCTTTTATCATAATTATTAGGATCGAGTCGGCACTAAAAAAAGGAGGTGAATTAGTGAGTACGTAAAAATTACGTTAAATTAGGAATCTTCGTATGATAAAACTGTATAAAAAAGTGTTTAACTTTAAAAACGTTCATAAAAGTGTACAGATAAAGTAACAAGGAAGTAAAGTAATTTACAATAAAGGTAAATAACAAACAGAAATATAAACTAATTTATAGTAGTTCGATCATTGTAACTTACATCCACTATCGATCTTTTTTCAATAGACGAAAATCAACTATTCTTTTATAATTTTTTTTTTTCACATGTTTAGAAGATAACCTTTGTATGTCGTTCTTTTACTAATAATCCCTCGCACACCTCTTCTATGACTAACTCTAAGTACCATGAAAAGGAAACTCAAAGTTTTAACAGAGTTTACTTAATTTTTTCTTCAAAAATTCTTACTTCTTCGTGCTGCCTAGATTTATTATTCATACCATCCACCCCTTAGATTTTAATGTCAACAAATATATTATTCGTAATTATGCTCGCACGTAGTTATGGTCACGAGTGATGGGTGCCTTGTCAACACAAGCTTTTGGGTTTCTGGGATTTGCACACATGCTTTTGCACTTCCATTCGTGTGACGTCACCCAAGTCTCCCTCCCCTGTTGGGTTTCTGGGATTTGCCGCTTAGGTGTCAAGTAGCCGCGTCAACTCGCGGGTGATTCTGTGGTCGATGGACCATAAGGTTCATTTTTGTGCAGCGTTTGTTATTAATGTCGCGATCTGTACCGTAGGATCGTAGGGACAAGCGATTCTACGGTTCAAATCAAAGCTACGAGCTGACCCCATTGTGGAGTCGGATGCATACCGAGGCACGAGTCGAGATCGAGTTTCCCGAGTCGACTCGAGTTTACTAGCTATAAATTACAGAGTCGTCGAAGACGCTGGATTCCTTAAAGTCCGACCCGAACGGCGAGCCCTAGCAAAGCAAGCCAAGGCCGCCGCCGCCGACGAGATCCGTCAATCCGGTCATTGCCCACCGCCTTCCGGTGCTCTTGACTGGCCTTTAACGTCCAACGGCCTCCCTTGGTTATTCTTAAGTCTCTGCTGTCGTCTCTGCCTCCGTTGCCGTTGCCCCCGTCGAGATCCGGCCGTTGAAGCCCAGCCGCCTCCCTCTGGTACGATCTTCTCATTGCTTCTCCCCTTCGACCACGACTCTCTCCTTTTTCTGGGATGGCCTCCCTCCGCCATCTAACTGCAGACTCCTTTCTCATCCTCACTTACCGCCCCTTCGCTTGAGGGGCGATGGTCGCTGTGAGCAATCGACCATCTGTCGCGTTAAATTGGCATTTTTATTACGTTGATCATTCTTTTTCTGTATATTTGATGTTGTATGTGTTCAATTTTTGTGAATATTAAGGTTTGCCCTTTTGTTCAATTGTTCTGTGGAACGAGGGTCAAGATCCTGCTTTTGCGTTAGTTTATAGGCTTTGAGAGGGTCTCATGGTTATAGTTAGTGAAATAACCCCAAGAAACTGCCAAACAGCCTTCAAGAGACATTTCTTGTATGATGTTATTGGTAATGGAGTATAAGCAAAATCTTTTGGGGTGGCTTCTTATAAATGTTGGTGAGTTAAGTTGTTTCTGTCGTCTGTCTATCATAGGGATTATGTTTGATAAAGGCACGAGAGGACGGAGATTGGTAGTGCCCAACAATGAGTATGCTCGCACAAAGTTTCATGTATCAATTAATATACGTGTTTTAAAGTGAAGATATTTAGTGGGTGATGAAGCACATCGTTAGGCAACCAGTGGGCCTTGTTTTATCCTCTGGGGTAACCCTAAAATATTCTTTGAGGAGAGGAGGTTTGGAGACTTTTATTAGCTTTCCAACTCTTTAACTAATGTGGCCTCATCAGTCCCCCCAGTTGAGAGACAAGGGTTTACCAGCCCTACACTTGGCGACATCTAATGTAGCACATCATTAGGATATGATGAACCCTTGAGGTATTGCCCATACACAAGGTGAAATTCAAAAGGCACCTCGAAGACAAGAAACTTAGAGGCTCCTGTAAGGCCTTGTCTCTTTAGCTTGGTGGAACAATATGGTGAATCAACTGCAAGCGGTGGAACAATACTGGAGAAGATAGAGACTTATCATGTGATTTCTCCTCGGTGGAACAATCCTGGAGAAGATAGAGACTTATCATTCGATTTGGTTTCGGGGTTTACCACATTTCTTTCTCTTTTAATCTATGCATTCTGTTCTTCTTCTTGTTATTATCGATTCAGGCGGCCCTGCATAGCGCCGTGTTTCTCTTGTGTCTGTAGAAAACCTAATTTGTTTTATTTTCTCTCCCACCTCCGCCTCGTTCTTGCGTGGTTGTAATATCTGTTGGATTCAAAGATATTTATTTTCTGTATTTTCTATCTCCGATTTTGTTAAAGCATCTACTTCACTGCATTCGTCCCCTTGAATTTTTCTTCCGATTTGGTTATCTCAAGTGCCTTACGAACCCAAGAGTGGTGCATTTGGATGCTTATATTGATCATTTATAATGTTCTTTTGTTAATTCTCTGATAAGATCTCATGAATCATCTTATAAATTTGTGGTATTGGCATTCATCAAAATCTTGCATCAACTGTCTTATTCCTGTATTTAATTGTAGCTACACAACTGAAGTTGTTGCGGATTGGGGTGTTAAGATATGTTTGAATTAAACTATTATAGGGCTGATCTGAATTGAATCTGTTTCTGGTTTGGTTACTTGTTTCAATTAAAGTAAGGTAGGTTTGATCTGGAACCATTTCGCTTAAAGATAATTAATCCAGTTCAATTGTTTATAGTTTTAATTTTTTTTTTAAATTTGATTTATTTTACTTGTTTGATTTACTAAAATAATTGAAGTATATCTCTTAATATTTAATTATTTATAATTAAAAACAAATAAATATTGTAATTTAAATTCTGTCGGATTTCGGGCGAATGGCATTTACCTGGATCCGACTTGATTTCGCAGTCCTAATATGCACGCCTCTCTTTTTCTGCGACTGCGAAGTCCTAATATCTTTTGAGAGACAGGACTTCTGTAGACGACGGCAGAGCTTCTGGTGGCGGAGAAGTATCATGGATTTGGGCAACCTCATGGCGTTCGATCCTACCCACCACTTCGAATCTGTCCCCTCCTCTAGGTTTGTGACGGTCATCCTTCGCTCCGGTACTTGTAGCCAAGCCTTTTTGCGAATTGCGTCCTGGATTAGTTTCTAAGCCACGCTAAAACCCTAAACTTTTGCTCTGTGCTGTTTGAAGTATGAACATTTCCGTTGCATCTGTTGCTGTTATCTGAGTTCGATTACTTGTCTTTGTTGTGATGATTAGGCAGGAGCTGACGAGGGTGTGCCTGGAGAAGGGCACGGAACTGGTCCAAGCCATAGCCAATGCTGTTTTCGCCCTTCCGTCGACCGATGACCCTGATGGTCCCATCGTTCGGCTGCCCCCGCCAACTACCGCGCTTCCGAGGGAGAAGCATGTATGCTTCGTCGCCCTTTGCTGCTTCTTGCGTTTTCATTCTGCTTATATTTTGCGTTGTGCATGGTCTGCATGTATGCTTCGGCACGCCTAAATATACCGAGCGGTACACCTGGGTGTACCACTCGGTATACCGTACCGTACCGGTACCGAGCCCAGGTCGAAACTCCGGTACGGTACGGTATTGCGGACCTTGGCGTTGTGTGACGGATTTCCTTAAGTGGGCATGTTTATGTCATTATTTTGTTTTTTGAAGAATCCGAAGCAAAATACATATTGTTTTCTTTTAAAATATGAATGATAGGCAAATAAAAAACATAAAATCTTTTGGCCCATAAGATTTGGATGATGAGTTATGTAACCTAGATCCAGGAACAACTATTACATATAATGTGGTGTAGCAATAATCAGGAAGCACCGAGGCAGCTTGATTTTTCTGTTTCCAATTGTGGATAGATGCTGCAGATGCATGGAATGCCGTTATCACATTATTGCTTCACTTTGATTTGTTTCTGATCATTACACAATCGTTAGGATACAGTGGTTTATTTGTAATGTGTCTCTGAGGCCATATTCTTGGTATCATATCTAGTCTTCCTTCCAAATACTGGTACCTAATGCTAATTAGTTATTCTTGTTTGCCCCTTTCCTTTTGCTTTAGCCTTTAAGTCATTGATTCTTTTAGCACAGCCTAATGATTATGAAGTCTATCGAGCTTAAGAGTTAAGGCATGCTGCTTTGATTTGTTTATTTAAACTTGTTCCATTGTTCTGAAACTACATGGTAGTCTCTAACAAATAACTACATATAATGGTTGCTGTTGTGGATTCATATTCATTTCCTACAAACAGTTCCATGCATCATCTGCAACTCTACAATTTAATTCTAGTGTTGCATAATTATTTGATGACACTGATTCAGCTTTGTTTCTTTACAGCTTCCGAAGCCTAAGCCTCCTACAAAGTGGGAGTTGTTTGCCAAAATGAAAGGTCAATTTAACAGAACCTTTCATGTTCCAAAGTGGACTGATTGTGCTATGAAAATGTTTTATTTTCCCTTACAGACATGCCACTAATTTCATCTAGTGGGATGTACTCATCTGGCTTGTCAATCGTTCTTGCAGGGATAAAGAAGCACAAAAAGGACAAGCGTGCTTTTGATGAACAAACTGGTACTTGGAAGAGACGTCATGGCTATGATCGTGTAAATGATGATAAAGACATACCAATCATCGAGGCCAAACTATCAGATGGTAATGGTTTGTCTTACATGGATCTTGCCACAACTGGTTTTTCTTTGTAGAATCTCTAGTTGCAAAGAGATTATTCTTTTTGGGTAAATTGACTCTAGTGAGATCTCATACAAACTTTTACTTGTCTAAATCATAAGAAAGGAGAACATTTGCTCCGTAGTGATGGAAGCTTTGAAATGGCATCCAATGCTCTAATAGTGATTACAACATGCTGGCAGTTGAGGATCATCCAGCACATGTGCATTATGCAGCCATATATGAAGGCCTACACAGTTCAAAATACGGTGAATAATTTATAACCAAGTACAAAGAAGTGCATAGACAACGAAGTTTAAATTGCGAGTGGATAAAAATAAAATATGGTTTAATTAAGACACATGGGATGATATTTTTATCCTCATTTATGTATGTGGGTAAAATTATATTTCCATGGACTTCATTTTATAGGATTCAAATTGTAAATAGTAGAAAAATAATAGAGGATGAAACGTAGAGCACATATGCAGTAGTATTTAAATGCTCGTGGATAGCCTATGCAACTGCTTAGGTATTGTAGCTCTATAAGTAGCATATATCATAAGTGTCTGCACAGGTATTTGTCATTGCATATGCAGCCTCTTGTTTGGTATATGCTGTAAAAACCATTTCTCTGGGCCACTTAGACTAACATTGATGACTATTTATGCATATGTACCTGACTTCTTTTTGTAGGTGTAATTACCATTAGTTCAGAAGTCATATACAAGCAAGTTGTTAAGTTAGAATAATGCTGATTAGGAAATGAAACTCTTACCAACTATCGTGGGTATTGTTAATAAGAGTAACCGGTTATGGTAAAGCATACTTCGGATAATAAGCAAGTTGTTGAGTTAAAATAATGCTGATTAGGAAATGAAAATCTTACCAACTATCATGGGTAATTTTAAAAAGAGTAACCGATTATGGTCAAGCATACTTAGTATAACTTGTGGATGCATATCATTTGTGGTAATATTTTTTCATTTTTCAGACCTAAAGGCTTAAGTTGAATGTTCTAAGGATGCATTACTTTGGTATTTTCTATTTAAAACCACATATCATACAACTAGTGCTGGATTTCTTGACCTGATGCATCAGCTTGGTAAAAATATGAGAAAAATCTAGCCACTTATGCTTGAGATTTTATGGGTTTGGGTTGTAAACTGGTTGACATTTAACCCAATTTGTTCGAGATTAATCAACCAGAAAATTGATCTGGCTAATAATTCTGGATTGTGTTAATTATACTGTGTGCAGGTCAAGCAATCTTGAATGAGCCAAATAATGTAAAACTATTTGGTTCTTTAGGCTCTTCGTAGGTTGAAAGTTTAGCTTGATGTATAGGTTTAAAATAGAAAGCCTATATATTAGATTGCCATAGCGGCATGTTTAAATATTGAAAATGTATCTTTAAATAATTTGGTCACTGACTTGTATCTCGTAGTCCTGTTCTAGATTAGACCCTTTGAGGCTGAATCCATGTGTTCTATATTAGATCCGCATCCATGTTTAATGCTAGGATCATGTCTGCGGTTGACACTCCCTATAAAAGTCCCGGAAATGTGCCTACAGGAGTGTTGGGCAACATTTTTTTCTTACTGAAATTTCAAACCATGACCATGACACTACTGTGTTTGATCATCATTTTGCACTTTGGTGTTGAACAAACTTGCTTCCATTTTCAGGTAGTGTGTTTTTGCATCAGTACTGGTTGCTTCTCCCTTCAGTTATTAAGTGGTTGAAGCATCATGTACTATGAAAAACCTATTTTTTGGTTAAATCGGCCAAGCAGGTAGCTGGGGGTAATTTGGTATGATTCCTTCATTTCCTGGTAATCAGAACTGTTCTCATTGCAGAACCAGGTGAAGATCCCTTCAGCAAAAGGAAGGCTGAAAAGAAGCAACGGGTTGAAAAGCAAGAGAAGAACCGGCTGCAGAATTTAAAGCAAGCTGCAAAAGCTGGAGCCTTGCCAAGGTTGTCTTTGTTTTCGGTAAACTTTTGATATATATATATATATATATATATACATGCTGTCATTCATTTCTGCACCAAATATGCAAAATAAGATACTGAGAAGAGAGGAACATCTAGCTATTGTATCTAATTACCTGTACCTTCATTCTTCCTTTGCAGTCATGTTCAGCTTGCTGCCACAGCATTGCCCATCACTGGAACCCATGGAGAGGCACCAAAGAAAGCTAGCAAGGAAGAGCTCCAGAATGTTGCTGGTATGGCAGCGACAGCAACAGCAAGTGGTGGGAAATTTGACAAAAAATTGCCTGGAGAAAAACCTGCCAAGCATGCCGGGAAGTATCGTAAGGTTGGTACTTGCTTGGTCGTTCTTTCTAGAAAAGTATTGTATGCTAGTGATTTTTGTTGATTGTGTTCCTTTTGTGTAGTTTCTCCCTGTTGTGGAGGGAAAAGGGATGAGCTCACAAGAAAAACAACAAACAGCAAAAATTCTTGACCAGCTGATGAACAAAAGCTCTCATGGCATGCTCGATGTCAACAAGGCAAGATTTCTTATTTGTACATCCATGTTCAGTTTATTTACTTCTGCCAAGGATCTTTCTTTATGTCATATATATATATATATATATTTGTGAAACAGGCTGTTACAATGTTCAACGTAAAGAAAGAAAAGCAGAGGAACAAGGAAAAGGAACACAAGACATCTTCAGCAGCAAGTAAACTGAAGCCAAAAAAGAAATCCTTTAAGAAATCTTCAAAAAAGAAACATTAGACAGTGGCACTTTGAAATGCATGAGGAGCAGTAAAATTGTTGGGAGTTATTAAAGAGATACAGATTACTGCGAGTTCAATGTATCAGTGGCAAACGACATCCTTTTCTTGTTTCATTAGATGTCGTGGACAAAATCTATCTTGCTGCCTTATGGCCTTGACCGATTGCATTCGATAATCAATTTTGTAACTTAGATTTGTAGTTGTTCGACTTGGTTGGGAACTTGTAATCGTTATGATGAATTCATGATGTGGATGTTATTTTCCGATACAAGAAAACATTGAGATATGTTCATTATAGCAGGTTCAGTAGACCACAGATCCTAATTGTCACCACATCTTTATCAGTCATTTATGTTAAGCGTACTTGTCACCGTCCATCAATTGGATTGGATGATCGAGATACCAGATGTTAATTGGTTCCCGGAGAGGATCTAAATTATTTGTTTTTTTCCTCTGCAAATTTAGGAGATAAGAATGTCAAATTCATTCTATTGTTCGACAAAGATTTATTCTTTTTAGCTCATGGCCATATCTTTTTTTCTCACTTGAAATCAAACAGCTGAGTGCTGCCAAAACTAGCACCAAAACTTTTGACTGCTTTGAACATCTCAAAGCATTTGTCGACCTTTAGGATGTTCACTTGACCACTAGACTACAACAAGCAAAACATATCTTTATGCTTTATATATGGTCGTCAGTAGCTATTATTCCTCTCATCGACTAGCAAATATGCCCCCCAAAAGCATCTATGTGGTTGCTAAATTTAATGACACCTTGACAGATTAAAATTGCAATTCATCATTCATCACCCTACCTTGTCATATTAATCACCTAACTCTGTTCTCGATTTCGTCAAAAAGACCAATATATCCCTTTCAGGTACATTGTAAAGATGATAACGAGTGAAAGATGCGTGACCTACCTTCTAAAAGACATTTATACCCCTAAATGCACCTCCAATGTAATCTAGATTGTAAGGTTATTCATGGAATAGGACGACCGCTAATTTTTCCTTTACTAATTGTAAGGGCATTCAGGGATAGCGGCGGCTAATCCCTCTCACCCGTCCCCCTCCTCGCTGCTATAGCGCGAGGGTAGTTTTCCTTTACTCCCAACAGCGGGACGGACGACGGGAGAGAGGCACAGGAAGGGGTAGCGGCGGCTAATCCCTCTCACCCGTCCCCCTCCTCGCTGCTATAGCGCGATGGAAGTTTTCCTTACTCCCAACAGAGGGACGGACGACGGGAGAGAGGCACAGGAAGGGGTAGCGGCGGCTAATCCCTCTCACCCGTCCCCCTCCTCGCTGCTATAGCGCAAATGGCGAGATCGACCATATAGGGGGATTATCCTGGCTTTGATCTCTCGAAGGCGCGGCTCTTTGGATTATCCTGGTTTGATTCCCCCTGCCCGATTGTTTCGCGTGTAGCGTTGAGGTGACGTCGTTCCCTTGGATTTTTGGATTCGTCTATCACAGTCTGGCTTTCACTTGCTCATCTGATGATCCATATGGTTTTTTTTAAATCGAGTCTTTTTCTGGATTCGATTTGGTTTCGGGGTTTACCACGTTTCCTTCTCTTTTAATCTATGCATTCTGTTCTTCTTCTTGTTCGTGTCGATTCAGGCGGCCCTGCGTAGCGCCGTGTTTCTCTTGTGTCTGTAGAAAACCTAATTTGTTTTATTTACTCTCGCACCTCTGCCTCGTTCTTTCTTGGTTGTAATATCTGTTGGATTCAAAGATATTTATTTCCTGTATTTTCTATCTTCGATTTTGTTGAAGCATCTACTTTGCTGCATTTGTCCCCTTGAATTTGTCTTCCGATTTGGTTATCTCAAGTGCCTTACGAACCCAAGAGTGGTGCATTTGGATGCTGTGGTGCCCTAATCTTACCAAATCCAGGTTTTGCTTGTGATAGGAACGGCGGATAAGAGGCTGCAACCGTTTGAGAAGAAGACTGATGGGTTGTTCCTCCTACCCTTTCCAGAACTAAGCTTTTCATGGAACCTCCATGAGGGATTCTACCCCACTGGTGGCTTGTTTGCGAGTGTTGGGCAGATGGGAGTCGGTTTTGGGGTTTCTCCTAATACTTCTAATCCTACAAATAACAGCGTTAACATGTCAGGGACCGATCTCTACATGAAGTATGTGTCGCCGGAGGTGATCCGTGTTGCACCAAGCAAGGCGATTTAGGTAATTGATCGTGTTGATTTTATATCATATGCATTTCTAGTTTAATGGTGATTTCCTTGTCTGTGATATCACACCATTGTTTCCTTGCCACTTTCTTTCATAATAACTTTTAGCCTTTTGTTATGGTTGATCAAGATATATGCTATCAACTTCTTTAATTGTATATCTCATGACTTTCCAGGAATCTTTGCTAAATTTAGGTCATGGACTGTTCAAGCGAAACATGATACCCAGAAGCCTGGGCTAAAGTAAAAAAAAAAATAAACTGAACAAACATTTCAACTAAACTAGTTGGCTCAGTTAAAGTTATGATTCTCCAATTATTTTAGTCCCATCATAGAACCATACTATATAGGAAACATGGATCAAACCACTCATTACCACCGATTCCCACATTGCAAGCAACATAATCCTGGATGCTTCTTTGATCTCGCAACTGATGGATCGCCCCTTTTGCAATCCACCTGCACCGTTTTGCAGTCCACGAGGCAGAAAGCAGTCATGGTGGATCACTTCGAGCTTTCCATTTTGATGGGACTTCATGGAAGGAGGGGAGGTTTGAGCTGAGTTTTGTGCAGATGATAAAGCATTTTTCAGTTCATTTTAGGTGTCATGGCCATTTGCAAATTTGGATGTCTGTTTCCCTTGCTAGGTTCTTGAGTTATTCGACCTTTATTTGAGAAATTTCTTTTTTGCTTTCATTTCAAAATCTCCCTTGTGGATCAACTTTGTGGTCTGGTGTTTATGGTGCGCCTCTCTGCAGTGAACATGATCCTATAAAACTGAAAACCAAACCGGTGGAATGGGTTAATCGTTACCTTGCTTTTTGGGTTTGGTTGGTTCCATTTCGGGCTTATAACTTTTTAAACCAAAACATATGGTTCAGTTAAAGAAAATGAGGTTTGAATGTCTGAACGACAGTGAATATTCCTCTTTTGAACTTTTCATGACATCAAAACTATTGCTTTATGTATATTTTATAGGCTTGTGATTTTGCCTCTGGAATTGTTTGACTCACTGGGCAAATTAGATACATTTTCTCTACTATCATGAAATCCCTTTGATGAATAAACAGAATGTTTTGCCACAGTATCTAATCACTCATTCATCATGTAATGCGTACCTGCATTTAATATGTCTCAACATTTAACTCTTTGATCACATGTATATTACTTTGTAGATTAAAGAAATATTATGTAATTAAAGACCATAAGGTTG
This sequence comes from Musa acuminata AAA Group, assembly GCF_036884655.1. NCBI lineage: Eukaryota > Viridiplantae > Streptophyta > Magnoliopsida > Zingiberales > Musaceae > Musa > Musa acuminata. Next base: position 7,431,402 of record NC_088355.1, on the reverse strand, counting down.
TGTTTGTGTTGGTTTTGCCTGCCAGTTTTCACCACATTGTTTTTAGCAGACCGTGCAGAAAATGCACATGATCCATATGAAATGACAATATGATGTTGCATACATGTTCAGTCTCTGGTAATCATTCATCTTGTTTGTTCCTTAGCTCCTTAGGAATGCTGGTGGTTTAACATAGTGGTCTGCTATTATATAATCCACATTTCTATTTCTGCGGTTCTTTTGAATGTTGATGGTTCTTCTTGCAGTTGTTTGCTTATGATACAGCTAAGAAGGCTTTGACTCCTAAGGATGGAGAACAACCCAAACTTCCACTTCCCCCCTCACTTGTTGCTGGGGCCGTTGCTGGAGTCAGCTCAACCCTCTGTACGAATCCATTAGAGCTACTCACAACTCGACTAACCATACAGGTTAGTGAAAACCCCCTGGAATATTAATCCTGCACATATGTTTGTATCTGATTCCTGCTCCTGGTACAGAGAGACGTCTATGACAATCTTTTACATGCTTTATTGAAAATTATACAAGAGGAAGGTCCGTCGGAGCTGTACAGAGGTCTCACTCTGAGTCTTATAGGGGTCGTGCCGTATGCTGCCACCAACTACTTTGCATATGATACCCTCAAGAAACTTTACAAGAAGACCTTCAACACGGACGATATAGGCAACGTTGCCACACTTCTGATTGGTTCAGCAGCTGGAGCCATATCGAGCAGTGCTACTTTCCCACTTGAGGTTGCTCGGAAGCATATGCAAGTCGGAGCTGTTGGTGGTGGGTAGGTGTACAAGAACATGCTACATGCTCTCCTGAGCATACTGGAAAAGGAAGGGGTTGGGGGTCTTTACAAAGGGTTGGGGCCACGTTGCATGAAGTTGGTGCCTGCTGCAGGCATCTCATTCATGTGCTACGAGGCGTGCAAGAAGATCTTGATTGATGAGGAAGATGCATGACTCCAATGCATTCTCATCGTATAGAGTATGGAACCATGCAAAGTGAGATTTCAACCTGTCTCATTCGGCAAGTTTTCTTTGATTGCAGCTCTTGGGAATCCTAATGCAGCTGCCAAGGACATTTAGATTCTCACATGTAGCTGTTTCTTAATTTCTTCGTGCTTTTTAATGTATTTTATTTTTCCTGAGAACCCATTGGAAGGGTAAATATGATATTTGAAATGTTAAGGTTGATGCTAGAAAATTCTACTGGAGACAGTAAAATTAGATTTCAATGTTAAGGATTTTGATATTACTGTAGAGTGCTACTGAACAGTAGTTCTTTCTCTTTTGTTCTAAACTCCTTTAATAATTGATTGATGTAAGGGTTATAAATTTTCAATGTTATAAATTTCGAGGGTTATAAATTTTCTGCTATCCGCAAAAAACACAACCTAAAGATATAATTCCTGCTCTGAAATTAAAAAAGGACATGTTATTTGGACGGTACGATGAAGTTATAGGATGTGGCAATAATTTTTTGTAAACCTATTATGGAATACTTAAAACATGATAATTAAGACGTAAACTTTATGAGCTTTTCAGTTACGATTATGCGCCAATTGAAATGGTTATATTCCTTTTATAAGCAAAAATATTTTCACAGGTCAGATATCTCTGTTTCAAGATGCTACCACAGGTCAGAACAATGTGTTGCCATATAGTGGATGAGAGAAACCATCGTTTGCAATGAAAATGGACCTTTAAGTTCAGTTTTGGTTCACATATTCCATTCCAACAAAAAAACACTACAACCTAGAATCATACACGGAGAGTTGGAGAACAAATAATGCTGCTCTTTGATTCATGGGAATAGCCCATGAAATCACCAAACACCGTCTGCCAATCCGAAAACAAAGCAAGACTTCATTTTAATGCTGCTCACCATCTCCATCACGTCTCTGTGTGGCTGCAGCCATTAATTCATCAAAGTTTTCCGTCTTTCCCAGCAATATCTCAATCTGCGGAAGAGAAGAGGCTCAGGTCAAACACTACTGTATATCATTTTAATCTAATGAAGTCTTTACCCTTGCTTTCTGCAACAGCCGTCCCCTGGCCTCATCCTCCACATCAACCATCGATGTCATGATCTCTGATGGTTTTTTTAACAAAAATAATAGTTAGATAATGTGTGTGGTAGACTTCAAATACATAATCTAACAGGTCAGATAACAATATAAAATCTTACTCTTCTCAACCGCAAGGCCATTGTTTTTAAGAATCTCCGCAATGGTGACCACAGTTGCGATGGCTGTTAAGTCAAAGTAATCGTTATTAAGCCATCCTTGGAATATGAAAATTGCTAAAAGTGAATCACTATGGAATTAGAAAGCTCTGCACATGTCTAGGACTAGAGGATTTTCAGGCACAAGCGCAAAGCGCAAAGCTCAGTGGGGGCAACTCTGCTAAAAGAAGTACTAAAACAGCATATTCCATAATTGTAATGCTGCATTTAGTGTGAAACAGAATAGTTCAATTCAACAGTCAAGCATATAGAAATGGTTCAAACAAAAGCATGACTGAAGCAAAATGAAGAGGCTTTTAAGCTCCTATAACGGTTCTTGGTCTTATTTTCCTCAACCTGGGGCCTGACACGAAAGCTAATGTCATGAATATTCCATAAGTTCCTGATGATAGAATGTAAACATGGGGATACAAAGATGAAATTGATTGTTTTATGACTAGAACAGCAAACGCCTAATGCTTTGGGCCTGAATAGATAGTTAAGACCACATAGTTGATATATACTGTGTCCAAGTTATTATACTAGTTTCCTGTTTGTAAGAGTCCTCTTATTTGAGATTGCTCACAAAAGTGGTTACCGCATTCTAGATTTCCTTAATGTAATATAGCTACTACAAAATCTAGTCCATCATCACAACCTCCGTGCAGGGCAATTTTTATGAGACATAGTATATGCATTTGACAATATATTCTTACAAGCATGTACATGCAAGTAGAGCCTCATTTATGGAACATGTCAATGTAAAACAAAAAACAAAAGAGTTAGTCGTAAAAGCATGATAAATACCACAATAATCTTAGACAAAAATTCAAAGAACACTGAATAATCTGCACAAGATCATAATATATAAGAATAGTCAAAAGTTTATGCTGCCTGATACTGTGCAAAACTCTCAGCCTCATAGAATACTCAAAAGTTCTATGTATTTACTCAACATAAAATCTGAATAAGTTAACTTCACATTCAAACATTAAATCTGAATAAGTTAACTTCACATTCAAACATTAAATCAATGTTTGAAATCCTCCTAGATTTTTGGAGACTTTTCGTGATTTCAAAGTAAGTCAATCTCCTCATTATATTCCATGAAATTACTTCCTCAAACAAAAGTCAGAAATATAGTTACTGTCTAAAGAGAACAGAAAATTTTTAGAAATCTAAATTTATAAGAAATCAAACCCAACATCCCTCTCCTCATACTGAGATATGCAAGAAAACATAACAGTGCTATAATAGTATAGAAGATTGACCACGAGGAAGAAAATTTACAATAATAAGATTGATGAATAAATCTAACATTTTAATGTAGTAAACAAAAGAACGATAATTTTAAAACAAGAGCATTAAGTTTTACATGACAATAACTCTGCTAATTTTTTTTGGGTTAAAACTACAAGCTGCAAGTTCTCTCCATCGAAGAATACACATTGACCAGCTGATTCTCATAGCCAGGTTTTAAGCAAAGATACCCATTATTGTTGAAAATTACAAAAAAGCATACAAAAATACCAATGAAGCCATAAATGGAGGAACTCAATGTGTAAACTTGCACAGAGACTTAGCATGAAGCTACTGAACGAAGACACATGTAATCTGAAATCAACAAGTGATCACATTTCAAAGTCTTTCATAAGCAATACTCAAATTTTATACAATGGGAACCAATAACCAAATAAATGATGCTCCATAATCTCTTAAAAGAACTTGATATCAACACACAAAAAACTACAAATTACAGCGTACTTTAGCTATTTTTATTTTTATTTTCATGAATGTTTCATCATTACATTTCACCAGTTAGACATAAATAAGCCCATCTACTAAAAGATAACTACAGGATAAAAAGAATTTACCAAGAGATGAGGCCAAATAAATAAACTTGACAAGTGCTTATTCATGCAAGAGAAGATATATACCACAAACAAACAAAGTTATAGACAGCATCACATAAGAGTGATAGGAGGGCAAAGAAACGGTACCCATTCCAAGAGCCGAAAGCTCTGCTTCATCGTATTGCTGCATGTACCTCTGCAACCAAAAGTATAACATCATAATCAAGAAACAGTACGGATGACAGATGCACAAACTATAAGCACACGAAACCTAAAATACCAAGAACCCTAAACCCCAAAAAAAAACAGAGCACGGAGGGAACGAAGCGCTAGTAAAGCGGGAAACTTCTTGCTCATTAAGTGAAAAGATTAGGGTGAGGGTGCGAAATCGATCAAAGAACAGGGGGGGCGTCGGGCACCTTGGCGAGATTGACGTAGAAGAAGAGGGGCTTCTTCGTATTGGAGACTAGGATCCGGTTCTCCTTGAAGGAATCGGCAGCGACGCTGAGATTGTTGACGCCCTCCGTGATCTGCTCCATCGTCGCCGGTTTCGCTTGCGACTTGCCAACCAAGGAAGCCCTAATCCAACACCCGAGACGATACGAAACAATGCGCGCGGCAATGTGTATATATAGTGCTCTCGGCCCGGCAGTTGGGTTGCATCCAGACCAAATTTGGTCCGAAGCACATCAGGACTCGGCGAGTTCATGCGTGTCGCTTTGGGAATCTGGATCCTCTACAATACTCTCGTGAAATTGGAACTATACAATTCGCACGAGACCACCATCCATTAGTACAGGTGCAATTTACAGCCGTCTGATTCTCAAGGAACCGCATGCGTACGAATTAATGATTGGACTGGATCCTTGCAATGCTTGGTGTGAATCCGACGCAGCTTTTGGTACCCGCGCGAGTAAGTAATTGAATCCAAACTACCTACCCGATTTGACTAATTCAGATTAAGGTGTCTATTAATTACATATAAATTAGTTACCGATAAGAAAATAAATATTATAGGAAACTTCGAATGAGCTTTTAGTATTTGGTTCTCTATTTCTCAATTGGATCGTTATGAGAAATGGTTCCAAAAAAAAAAAAAATACAAGTTAAAAATAGATCACAACCATCTGATACATTATATTCAGATAATTATCATTTGATAATATCAATATTGATCATCAATTTAATATGATAAGATTGATTAGATGTGATTTATTTTTTTTAAGTATTATTAAGTCCAAGAGAGGAAAAAAGAAATTTATTAATTAAGAAAAAAATTCTCGAGGGTAAAAAAAATATTCATATCTTTTATCGTGTATATCGAAAATATCCTTCTTTTTAGTTTATTTTGTAGTGAGTGTATTTGATTGGATCCTTCCGATAATCAAGTTAATTATTATTTATTTATCGTTAGCGAAGTTAATATGTGAACCCATCTTCGATAGTCAAGTTAATTCAAAACGAAGACATATTCTTTATACAGTATAAACTTTATAACTATCAATTTAACAAAGTTTCAATTGGTTAAAAAAGACCATAATATCATTTGCCCTCCTATTTAATTTTGAGTTGACTTCTGTCAAAGAGAACAATGTCTATTATGAGACGTAGGATCACTATTTCGTAGAAAAAGATCAAGTAGTTCTTTAGTTATTTTTCTGTCTTAGGTCTATGAATTAGATACAAAACGAAACTTTGGGTCTGCTTAACTGCATCGAGTGTTCGGAGTCATCTACCTTGGATGGATGCATTAAATAGAAGATGAACTTTGGTTGTATCATATGCTTTTTCTTTCTTGCCAGATAGGTTGTATGCAAAGGGACACCTTCATTGTGTTACATGCTTCATATGTTTTTTTATTTTAAACGGATGTATCATGTATAAAGTAAAAATTTTAATCATTTTTTACATATTAAATATTATTTTAAGGTCTTGGGTGGATGCATTATATATATGTGTATATATATATATATATATATATATATATATATAATACTTTAATTATATCTAGATACTTTTCTTACCTTGGATTTATGTATCATGCATAAGGAGGACGCTTTGATTGCATTGATGATTGTATGCTCTTATATTCTAGGCTTACACTTGCAAAAGGAAAGCTTTTTCTTGCCTTGAATGCTTATATAACTTTAAAGGATGGATTATGTATAAATGATTCACTTAGATTGCATTGGACTGGTCGAGTGCTTTCTTGCCCTAGTAGACATGTCAATCAAGTTATTATTTTTTGTCAACTTTATTATAATTAATGATTGCTATAATTGTAGAGAGCCTTGTTGATTTGAACAAGTACGATGGTATTGACTTCATTAACTTATAACTGTCTCCTACGTGAGAACGATCGTTGTAGAGTCTGATTTATATAGTTTGGACTAGTTGATATGAAGTATGTTATTTAAGGGATTTACAAACAATATTTTCTGAAAATAAAGATGTAATATAATAAATAACATATAGATTTTGTAAAAAAATAAATAATCAAGATATGAGCTTCTATCTTAATCTACTACTATTTTCTTACGAAATACACAACTCCCTCCTTCGATATATGAATCAGAGACTCTCGACGGATCTCTAATAGGGATCGGGATCTAATCGACATTTTAGTATAACCTTAAGGGACTCAACCAATCACACTAAGCCTGAAAAGGTAGACAACTTTTGTCAATCACAACTTCTTATGATTTCTGTCTTGTTTGGCCTTCAAACCATCGTAGTCTCGAAGGATTCGACTAACCATAACGTTCGGTTAAGTCATCATCATCGTTATAAGGTGAGTCTAATTCGATGATATGCCCTCAAGGGACTCGACCAAGTATACAATGTCGTCCTCAGGTCACCGGTGACATTTCTACATCATAAGCAAGATCTCAAATTATAATATATGTAAGCCTTGAGGGACTCGACCAACTCAACCTACATTGAGAATCGATTTCTCCCTATAACGATAGAAGGCTACATGAGTCAATCTAATTATCTCACGCTTACCGACTTAATATTATCGCGAGAGAGGATTTTTATTCCGTCTCCTAATATTATATGTCACACATATATATATTTAATATATATCTACATCGTATGTAAATAAATATACATATCTAATAGGTATATAAGAAATCACACATCATGAGCAATCACACTAGATAATCATAGACCATAGCCTAATGTGATCAGGCCGGAGTTAGTGGGCTCAATCACTCATATCACGATCTATGTGTGTATCGGTAGTATCTTCATGCCTTGTGATTATCCATCTTGTCTTCATCAATTCCGTCGGCATTTTAGTATATCTCAATACATTGCGATCATCTATCTTGATCTCGTGGGTCCCATTTTCATCTCTATGCTCCCACCATACCTTCTCATGTAATTACAATATAAACATAGGTACGCATGCCTAATAATAAACGAGAAAAATGGAGGCTTATGGGGCCAATAATAATAATAATAATAATATCATATAGGCACACATCATATGGTACATTCTTATCCATCCACATCATACATCACATATACACATCATCATGTAAGACTACTAGATAATAATAATTAATTAAATTATTTAATTAATTATATGTAGTATTTTGGGAACCCTACTATAGAGTGCCCCACATGGTAGGAAGCCCTTTATGTATTTGAGAAACCCTAGTCGTTAGGGACTCCATTGCGATTAAGAATCCTTGGCCATAGGGCTATCTTGTGTGGCTAGGAAACTTTAGCCACCAAGGACCCATTTGCAGACAGAAATCCCTAGCTATAGGGCATGCATGGGCAGCCAAGAAACCCTGGTCACCAGCTTGACCCATGTGGCTAGGAATCTCTGACCGTAGGGACACCTAGGTAGCTAGGAAACCATAGCTACCAGGAATCCCTAGTTTTAAGGGTTCTACCCTATTAAGCTGATAGTAGCATGGCTATTCTCAGTCTGCTATAGGTGGTGAGGATGAGAGTCTCTTCTAGAGCTCTCGACCAAGGCTACAAGCAACCATTGGCCAACCTATAGGGCAGCAATAGTTGCTACCCTTTCTCGCTCTTTTGGGCCAACAATTTTGATGTCAAATAATCTCTCTAAAACACTTTTTAATAGAGAAAAGAGGTGCAATTTCAGATTTGAAAACTATGACAAAAAAATCACAAAAATCGTGCAAAAATAATTATACACGATTTATCGATATACGTAGTTTAAAAACTAATCATCGCACAAATCAACCTAGCTCTGATATTACTATTGGGAAACCTAGACAGAGTATCATATGGTAGCAGAATAACAAAAAATAAAATTTTTAGATTTTCCATAGAAAAAGATTTCATCGTCGTGAGAAAATTGATACACAAAATGACAACTACACGTATCATGATAGATTTGTTACCTAAGGAGATCGTATATCCCTGTAAAATCCAAGATCTATAGAAGTATATGAAAGAGGTCAACTGTCCTCCTCTTTAGCGGTAATTCACTTGGTAGATGCAGTGAAGACTTTCCTCAAATTGATGCCCGATCTACTCTCCACAGGTACCACGTGATCAAGAAGGGGTTGACCCTTCTTGCTATTCACACGCTCCAAACTGGGGCTATCGGAGGTGAGGGAGAGAGGAGAATAGGAGGTGACAACCAAATGAGGGATTAGCTTATGCCCCTTTGGTTCCCTCATATTTATAGAGGTCCCTATCAACTTAACCCTAATGGATCCTACTATATTTGGTACTAGATTTCCATCCAACTACCCAAGCGTATTGGATTAATGAAATTTTACTCAATAATCTCTTATTGGCTCTTATTGGATCTTATCTACAATATCCAATAATTCAAGGGTTTACTAGATATCCAATAAAATAGGGGCTCCAATGGATATCTCATATCCGAGTCTCTACTCATCGTAATACCTACCATATGTGTGTGACCCTCTAGGCCCAATATCGAGCTGGCTGTGAGTCATATATATCAGAACTCTTTCTGACTCAGTGAATTATCAACTCTTATAATAATTCACTCGAATTATCGATTACGGATGTACTAAGCTACTATGTCGCAGTCTCCAGATGACACAAGAGAATACAATTCATTTGACACGTCTGTCTTAAGTTACCATATATCTATAGTCCCTCATCCATCTAATATCTTAAAGACCGTATACCAGACATAATACTATCAGGCACATACGGTTTCTACTCGAATCTCACTCTAATCGGATTCTTCCGAAGAACTCTTTCTCTCTCCATCTGAATGACCCTAGCTAGGGATTTGCTTAAACAAGAACACATAGGATATTTTTCTCATGACATCGAGAGTGGATGATCCTCTATCTATACTCAATTGCTCTCGTAAGATTGGCTGTTACTCCCGATGACTAGTTATGCTAGATTTGAAACTTCCAAACCTATAAGTTTAGTATTAAAGAGTAGAGTACTTATATAGGATATCCTTGGTGTTACAAGTCTAAGGACCAAATACACCATTGAGACGACAGAATCATTGTCTAATAATAAGGCATCATCAACCATCCAACATTCCGTGAGCGGATCAATCAGTGAACTAATTCTCTAATGAGCACTTGCACTGTATTTCTAGTATTCTCATATGAGCATCTATGAGACTAGCTACATCCATCGTATGGAAGAGTATACAACACACAAGTCTGTCTGATTATCTCGATGTCACTCTCGAGTAACCTATGACCGGGATTATTTAGGATATGTGTTTAAAGGCGAATCAGTCTTATTATCATAATCTTATCATGATCTAATTCTCATTACATAGATTCATCGACATCACAATATAGATGCAACATACAATATAAAGTAAAAAAAATCAATAAATAATAATAAGCAAAAAATACTATACAATGTGTCACATGTGTTATAACTCACGTGATTGACTTATAAGACACCTATGACTAGCAATCAATGCCCAACACTACCCCAAATCCCCATATAACTCTATGCTACTTAGGTGATTCTAGGTAATGATATGGTTGATGTTTCACATCACACCACAACCTATAAAAAAACAGGTCATATCATGAGAAAATCAGACTATTATGAGATAGTTTTATCAATTTTAGTGAGCGGCTCAACAACCCTACATATTATTTTTGCTCATAGTTTTCAAGCAAAAACACATAAATATAGAGTAAAATACATTCTCAAACAATATGTAGGTAGAGGTATTGTGGGTGAACAATCCATAGTCTAATAATACAATGTTAGAATTATTAGAGTTTAGAATTATGATTTCATTATAAATATTATTACGATATTATTGTGTAAAAATGGTAATAGTATTGTTCATACCTTAAAATTTTGATAATTGAAAATTTTATTTTTATTTTTTAAACCTTTTGTCACTATAAATATTTTGTTGAATCTCATATTTTGATGATAAAACCAATCGATAAGTTTTTATGTTTTAATCTATGTTTTGAGTGACGTAGGATGCTTCAATCATGATGAGATAATTAAAGCAGAAAAAATCATATTGTGCTGGAGGAAAACATGTCAAAAGATTGGACGTTGAGCCGATGGATCGGTCGACGTATCGATAGAAGGCTTCGGGATGTGGATTCGGGCATCGGGCCAAGAAGAGCGGATATTGCGCCAAGGATATCGGAGTTGCGGAGTCAACTGGCCGATTGGGCAATAGGCCGCAAGAGAGGACGATGCGTCGAAGAATCGGACGAAGCGTCGAGAGACCAATGACATGCCGGACAACTTGATTAATGCTTAGTATTAATTGTCTAGATCGAAGTATGTTTTACATATATGCAGGATTAACTACGATAGCAAGACATGAAGCAAAATGAAGTCCCGGAGTCAAGGACGCGATTACATTGGGAGTTCGAGAGTTCGTCGGAAGTCCGGACATTCGTCGAAAGTTCTAGTGGAACCAGTCGAGAAGTCTCGAAGCTTGCCAGAGAAGCTCTTCGGAACTCTCCAAGAAGGTCGTCATGAAGTACAAGAGCTTGTCGGTAGTCCTCCAGAACATTGCCGAGAGATCGTCGGAAGCTCATCGGAAAATAGACATAGGGACTTGTTTAGCTTAGCAAATGTCTTAGGATTTCATAGTTAGTACGTAATTGAGCTTGAATTTGTGTCAACCCAATTAGGAGCCAGCTAGGCCCATATAAGAATTGTGTTGGGCCCAATAAGAGGCCCAAACAGTGCCCCAAAAAGTCTCATCGTCGTGGCATAGTCTTCGAGACTATGTTAGGCTGTGGTACCGCTAGTCTGGGCGGTTGTACCACTCTTGGCAGCGTGCCAGACGGTGGTATCGCCCAGCACTGCCCCCCAGGCGGTGGTACCGCTCAGGGTAGTGTCAGCTTCAAACTAACATTGGGCGGTGGTACCGCCTAGGGCAGTGTCAACGTCAAACTGACACTGGGTGGTGGTGCCGCCCGTGCCTGGGGAACTCGGGATAGAAAAGGTTTAGGCTCCAAGTTTGAATCAACTTGAAGCCTATAAATATCTCTCTCATCCCTGGTTAAAACACACAAGTACAGAGAGTTTAAAAAGAGAAATACGCTATAGAAATATATGGTGAGAATCCTCCTCTAGACTAAGTGTTAGAAAACTTTGAGAGATGAGTGAGTGGTTATAAAGGTTGACTCCTAAACCTGTGAAAAGGAGAAGATGGGTGTAAAAGGTGATTGACCTTCGCCTATTGAAGGAAGGTCTCTAGTGGACGACGGTGACCTCATCGGAGGAGGAAGCCGAAAGTGGATGTAGGTCACGTTTGACTGAACCACTCTAAAATCTAGTTTGCATTTCCTTTGTGCACTTTATTTTAACTGTAAGCCTCCTTCTTATTACTTTCAAAGTTAAGCATTTCCGAAATCAATTTTATCATACAAAACGAAATTTCTTAAACCGACATTTTTACGGCTGCACTAATTCACACCTCCTCTTAATTCCGACCCCTGATCCTAACATATTTCACTTAGGCTAGGCTGATGGAACATCTATTCTTAAGTTTTTTAAATCAGTAATAGTCTTTTCCTTCTTTTTTAAGTTTAGTTGTGATACTAAATAACACACGGTGGGAGACTTCTTCTAAAATGTACGTGTGAAGGTTGTCTTCTAAGTGGCATCGAGAAGAGAAATGAGGAGAAGATATAGATAAAAAAATCAAATCACTGGAAATTGATTTATCTTTTTTCTATTAATTATTATTTATAAGTATTTATTTAATTATCATCATTTAGTAAAATTCTTATTGGTACGATTGATAGTATTTCGGATATATGGTTTTCTTGATCGAAATGAAAAGATGATTAAGATTTATTGTAGCATTAATTCATCTCGCTCTCGCTCTTAGTGTATCCTAATATTCGCATTTTATATCATTGAAATGCTTATCCGATTATTATATATGGTCATCGAAAGTAGAACTCGTCTCATCGGTTGAGTGTCACGAATTGATATTTAGACAATCAAGGCCGACTCAAATTATATTCTTAAGGAAGTGATTGAAATTATGGGTCAATTATTGGCAAGACAGGCATGAGGTTTCTGATGGAATAAGATCTTATCGTGGCTAATGAGGTTTTATGTTTTGTATTACCGTCAGATGGTTCATATTACATTGATTAGAGTTTAAATCGACCAGATAGACTAAGAAAGATTTCAGTAGGTAAAGTGTCTTGATTTAAACTCTTTATTGAAAAAAAGATACCTCATAATTCACTCTCCTAATAATTCCTAAGAGGAGGCATCATCGACTTCACTGTGCTCACTTGAAAGGAAAAAACACATCCCGATACAGAGAATATCGCAAAAGTTGCTACTTGATACAAACTCCACAGCATAGTCGATCATAAATGCATGCCTTTTTCTTTTCTTAGTCCCTTGAGAACCCTTCCACCAATTAGACTTAGTAATGTGTGATCTCAATACTGGAGACATGATGGACGACACCAATATCAAGCAAGCTTGGATCATTCCCCACCTCCATTGGCGCTACTGCTTGATTCTCTCCTGCTAACAGTAGTGTTCTTCAAGATCTGCAAGAGAGACATGGGTTGTGAGAGAGGCTTCCATTCCATTCAGTGTACTCAAGCAAAAAGCATCATAGCTAAGGAGGCATTCCTGAAAGTGTTAATTGTAGACAAAAGCATAATAGCTGCAGGTGCAATTATTTGAATGCTTATGTGCATGATTGCAACTTGCAGTTGTAACAAAGTTGGGAAGATTAAGTGGAGATCCAAATCCAAGATTGACTCAAACCTATTCTGCAAATGAGACATATGGTAATGCAAACTGCAAGTCCACTTGCAACATGGTGAAGGTCCAGTTGCATGTTCAGTTGATGCAAGTTGCTTACTTGCATGCATTCAAATAGCTACAAGTGGGCTACTTGCTACAAAAAGAACTTGCAAGTAGATCACCTGCCGACAACCAAAATGCCCCCTAAGTGCAAGAGAAGCACAAAATTAAGTCCCAATGGCAAGGACTCCGGTGTTTCCGCAACAGCTTAGTGGTTCTGTGACTGAAGTCAAGAATGAGGCTTCACAAAGCAAAACATGTAAACAACAACTCGTCTGCTTTTCATAGCTACAGATCATTAAATCCTTCATAAATACTAACTTTATCGATCAATGCATATACTTTTGTTCCTACAAAGAATGAAACATACATCTTGTTCCAATGCACACAAGCTTTGCACTTAAGTACAAGTAAATAGAACTTCGCTGTGCGGACTGTAGCAAGCAAAAACATGTACAAGAATTGCATTACTGTATAGAACATCATATGGTTCACAGAATGAACTCTACAAGAACTGAGAATAAACTATACAAAATTACGTTATATATATATAGTACGAAAATTGATGCAATTTTAGCCCAGCTTGCTTGATTCTTAATAAAGGTTTTCTATTCTTGGGTACTCAAGATCAAGATCTCATGGTAATCACAAACTATGAGCGTAAGATAAGTATAAATCTCTAGATTTGATAAGTGCTAACAGACAAGTTTCGCCAGCTAAATGTATGACTCCGACATACATTTATCTTGCAATAAATCTGAAATTAGTCCTCATCTTAGAAAGAAATAAATATGAATTTCTACTCTGGGAAATAGAAAACATGTCAACAAGAACAGTGACTGTGACAAGGAATGTTATTAGAGTCAAGAAGACCAACTTGTCTCAGCATGTTGTTCTCTTTCTGCAATGTGGAGATCCTCTCCTCCAGTTCTGAGTTCTTGGTTTCCAAATCCTTTAGCTTGGCCTCCAAATCATTCAGATAAGCCTTCTTCCTCTCCCGGGCTTGCTGGGCTGACACTCTATTCCTCAGTAGCCTTTTGTCGCACAACACACATCACACAGCAAAAAGAACAAAATGGGTCACTATACGAGAAGATCATTCTCACAACATCCCGAGAAGGGGCAGAAGTGGACTGAACATCCTCCAAACCTCTTTAACCGCTTGTGCTCCTTGTCGGCGGGGCTCTTTCCTCGGCGCCGCTGCCCCGCCTGGGCGGCTGACTGGGCCCGGTCCGCACCGGTTCCTGAGCCAGCCTCCTGACCTGAGGTCGACGGGCCGGCCAGCTCGAACCCGAATTCCGGAACTCTCCTGATCTCCTCGTCGCTCTCCATTCCTGAATCAGATCCAGATCACCAGTTTCACCAACTCGATCGAACAAAGGGATCAAGAATCCAAAACCATCACAATCTCGAACAGCAAAACAACAAATCCCCCTCCTTTTCCTACAAAAAAAGGCAACCTTGACGAAGCAAAACAGGACAAAACAGGCACATTGGTCAAATCAAACTACAAAAAAAATCTCATTTTGGACGGAGAAGTCATGAATTCACTTTAAAAAACTCATTATTTGGAGTAAAATCCATGAAAATCAAACATGTCCTACTGGAACATGGCGCGCAAAAGAACGTACTTGCCTTCTTTAACTTCCATCTGGGGGGCAGAACTCGAGGACCTCTCGCTGCTCGAAGGAAGGGAGCTGGTCGCCTGCTCCTGCATCATCCTTCCCCTCTCCTACCCAAAGAGAAGAGATTGATGGAGCGGAAGAAGAAGCAAGAAGGAAAAGGAAGAAGAGATTTGCTTCGAGTTCTCTACCCGATCTTTTGGGAAAGAGCGGGGAAGGAGAACGAGACGACAATATCATAGGAAGGTTTCGGGTTTTAGGGGCCCGCATCCGGCCGTCCGATGGAGACACATCGAACGGTATCAAGCGCATGAGCGTGGACGATGCACCAGCCATAAACCGAGGGCGGAATCCAAAGGTGCAGAGGAGGCCAGCGTGGAAACTTTCTGACCGTTCGATTGGTAGCAGATCTAGTGGTTTGTGAATCCAGTGCTGGTCTTTGTGCCGAAGGCCAGTAAAGCAGATTCCATCTTTTTCATATGACTAATGTGGTGCAAATTCTACTGTGATATGACATCAAACAGAATGAAATCATCCACTAAATAACTTGTTTGACAATGAATGTAGATGCATGACCACAAGCTTTCTCATTGAGGTTTGGCAATTGCATGTTAATGGCCTCCCAAATGTGAATTGTGCATTATTTATATGGTCACAGAAGCTGAAGGAAAGTCTAATTAGATGCTTCAATTCCTATGTGAAAAGAAGATCTAACAGTGAGTTCTTCATGCCAAACAAAATCATAGCATTGGAGTTCAGATAGACGAAGTGAGAGAACGAGCCGAGGGTTCAGCCCACTAAAGGCTTTGGCCCATAATCCACGGGCCGGCCCATATCATAGCTTATCAGCTCAATATTCGTTATAATACATCCAATAAATAATATACAACCCCATACGTATATACATAGTTATCAAGTGTCGATCATTCTCTAATTCCACCAAAAAAGGACAAAAATGATATGTATATAATTGTTTGATGAGCAGTAAAGATCAGATTATTACTAATGGAAAAGAAAGTCTAAGTTAGAGATGAACCCACTAATTATTTGGCAAGTGAAGCTCCAAAAACAATGGAGCAATTCATTGCATGTAGTTGGAAAACTATGGTTCTAATGACCACTCAATAGGTAACTATCATGTGTTGTTGGCATTCATATAACCACATCATCATATGGACTTAAACTCATGCAATGATGAGAGGGAGAATAGCTCTTTCTCATGCATATGCCATGCACCTCCCCGCCCGCCTCAAAGTAATCATCCAAGTCTGTATAGCTTCTTGTAGCATCATGAAGCCACACACTGTCTCTTGCACTTCATCATTTATTCTCCACCCACATAGAGTGGGAAACCCATGATTGGAATGTATCAGGGATGGGGAAGAGAGAGAGAGAGAGTTAATATGAGGTTTTCAATTGCATATCTAGGGCAAGAGAGGTCCATCATTACCAAGGATTCTTAGTGTTCTTCTCTGATCCTTTGCATGATTTCTCTTGTAGGAATGCATGCAGTGATGACCCAAAATTTTGCTCAATCACACACAAAAAAAAAAAAAGAAGAAAAATTAAACAAATCAGATTCAACGAATAACTTATAAAAAATAATTAAAATGACAAGGATACATTTGTATCCATCAAATATGTGGTGACAGCATGAGAGGTAGTCATCTGATGTTGGTTTCGAATTGTGCCATTTGCTACAATGATATGACAGTATTCTTTACCAAATGGAACTCAAAAACCCTCATTATTACTGCAAAGAAAAGGAAGATTCCAAATATAATGATCATTACAATCACTATAATTGATAAAAGGATGAACTCAAGCACCCCAATGACAGATTAGCACCATAAAGCTCTTGATTGATTTATCTATCTACTGTCTCTAATATGCCTATAAATAATAACATCAAACTATCTTTTTTTGTTACCTAAATTCATCTTAAATCAGATCAAGAAAAATAAATAAATAAATATAAGAAGCAGTCCAGAAGGACTCACATATTTCTTATTTTAATCTTACTCGAATTCAAAACCAAGTGAATATTTATATAGTCGATTATAATATTCAAATCATGAGTTTTGAATTCCCGTGACCTATTTATATACAATTAATGTGTTGCAAGACAAAGAGATTCCCATCAGAAGAGGTCAAATCTGTCTGCCATTTGCGTGCCTCTGTGAACAAAAAATTTAGGTGGAGAAAGGGTTTGCAAGTGTTCCGACTCGCGAGTACATCTAACGCAGAATTCATCTTGGAAAGTGAGATTAATTTTATGCATGTTATTGGGTGTCCATTAGGATTGGGTTGACCTCTTAGACCTAAGGCATCTGAAAAGTCAAAGGTGCCGTGCACTAAATTTACTTCAGCCACTATTTTATGCTTTCATATAGATATGTAAAACGTGAATTGGATTCGAATCCAAAAGGTAGAGGTGAGGAGATTACTGCCTTGATCGAGTGTGGGTGCAGCCATGAAGAGCATTAAGGCCATGTCTCTTCCTCTTGGCTTTGCTGTGCGGTGGCCATGGTGGAGACTTGGATTGGAGCAAATCATGCTGAGATCTCCATCATGGTGTGTACGCCCCCCGCTCATATCCTATTATATACGCTGCAAGCACTGGACGCGGATGAGCGCTTTGTGATACGAGCTCCGGAAATGGGACACGATGCGCGCATGCCTCTGCGAGTCATCGAGAACTAGCAGTAGCAGTCACACCCTCTCTCTCTCTCTCTCTCTCTCCCTCTCTCTCTCTCTCTCTCTCTCTCTGTGTTCATGTGTTGTGTGTCTTCTTGCTCGGCTATCATTGCACATATTGACTCTTCTGTTGCACCGCATCAGTTCATCATACACCTCTGAGACCACACCTGCTATGATGCCTTTCCTGTCACCGCATCATTGTTGTCTTTCCTACTGCAAAGTCACACATTGCTCTTGTGACTGTCGATAATATCGTAAGCTTCTTGGCTTCAGAAAGGTCTCCAATTAGCAAAAGGTGGGTATATACAAAGCTTTCTCGAGCCTCAAACTTTGGCGATCGACAGGCAGACACGGCAGCAAGATAAGATCTACCTGCCCGTCTTGTTTATGGTCTGTTGATGAACTCAACCTATCAAATACTTGTCAGTGTTATTAGATGGTGCGTGCATGCCTGCCTGCAACATATGGTTGACAGCATCACCATCTTATTTGATCTTCTCAAGATCTCCAAATCAATACTTTCCCTGTGAGATTTCGTGTGAGACATGCAGGCGAGATTTTTGTTTCCTTTCGGAACAACACTTTTCATACAATAAGATTTGTCACTCCTTTCTCATAGTCAAACAGAAAAGATTAAATGCTTACAGACACCAAAAGGGAGACCAGAACGATGGCAAGGAAAAGACTACGAGTTCACGGAGAGGGAAAAGGTGAGACCGAAATGATATCCAACCCAAGTCATGGCCACGAAAGGGAGTCTTTCTTCTAGCTTAGTCCACAGCTTATTGGTTCCTTCTAGTATGTACACTAAAAGCTAGCACTCAGAAGTAATCGATGTGGTGAGGGATGTGGTATGGCTCATCCCTGGCCTTCTTGCTTAGCTTTTGAGCTACCGCTGGGGTTCTGCTCCTTCCTCTCCGAGGGTCTCTGGGGACCTCAGGTGGCCTCACTGACCTAATAAGAGCCCAGTTGACGCCCTTGAAGAACTCATGCTTCTTGATCTCGGCAGAGCCCTTCATGCTCCCGATCCTCTTCTTGGGGTTCTTCACCAGGAGCTTGCATATCAGGTCTTGAGCTCTCGACAGCTCTTCCAGCTCCTTGCCTGCTGCTGCCGCCGCCTTGGGGAAGCCAAGCGGCTGCTTGATGATGTTGATGAGGGTCTTCTCGTTGTCCTCGCCTTTGAACGGCGTCCTGCCGTAGATCATCTCGTAGATGAACACCCCGAGGGCCCACCAGTCGACGGCGCTGCCGTGGCCGGCGCCAGAGATTACCTCCGGGGCGAGGTACTCGTGTGTGCCCACGAACGACTTCGACCGCGCGGCGATGGGCTCTGCGACGAGCTCTGGGTCGAGCTCCTGATCGTCCGCGTCGTCGTAGTCATCGTCGTCGTCCTCGGTTTTCGCCCTCTTGTCGCATTTCTTGGCGTTGCTGCCGCCGCCGCCGTAGAAGCAGGAGAGCACAGGCTGCATGGGCGGCACGCAGGAGGAGCTGGAGCCTTTGGCGTTCTTGGCCGCGAGCTTGCTGCTGAGCCTCTGCATCATGAGCTTGGGGACGACGTCGCACTTGAGGGAGAGGTCGAAGTCGGAGAGCATGATGTGGCCGTCGTCCCTCACGAGCACGTTCTCCGGCTTCAGGTCCCTGTACACCACCCCCATCATGTGGAGGTACTCCAGCGCTAAGAGCGTCTCCGCAGCATAAAACCTGCACAGGAGCCATGCATGCACGCAGTTCGTCGGTCAAACTCCTCGTGGTCACCACGAAACTCTTGGGAGAGCAAGAGAGGGGCTTGATCTTACTTGGCAGAGGAGATGCTGAAGCGGCGCCCGGGTTGGCGCTGGCGGGCCACGTGCAGGTCGCCGCCGGGGCAGAACTCCATGACAAGGCAAGAGTAGTGGGCGGCGTCGAAGTCGGCGTAGAGAGTGGGGAGGAAGGGGTGGTCGAGCGAGCGGAGGATCTCCTTCTCAGTCTCCGCGCGCTGCAGCTTCTTGCGGAAGGCGAGCGCCTCACGGTCGACAACCTTCATGGCGTAGAGGCAGCCCGGGGAGCGAGGGTCGCGGAGCTGGCAGAGATAAACGTTGCCGAGGTCGCCGCTCCCGAGGCGGCGCACGATGCGGAAGTGGTCGAGGCGGACGTGGCCAGAAGAGGCGCGCAGGCGCCGGATGGCTTCCCACTCGGCCTGGTTGGCCTTGTGGGGCTTCAGCAGCTGCTGCTGGTGGTGCCCGGCGCCGTCGCCTCCGTTGGCGCCGCAGTAGGAGCGGACGGAGATGGAGCTGGAGCTGCCGAAGCTGACGTCGCTGATCCAACTCCGGCGGGAGTCGAGGGCGGTGCTGAAGGAAGAGCAGCTGCTGTCGTGGTCGGAGTCGTCTCGGCTGGCGGCGGCCGCCATGGGCTGGCGACTTCGAGCGGTGGAGTGCATGGACGGAAGGGAGTTGTGTAGCTCAACGAGGCTTGCGACGAAAGCTTGGAAGAAAGAGATGCTTCAAATAGCGCTATATAACTAGTTTCTAAAGATGAAATGACCAAAATACCCACATCATTACAACTAAATTTTGGATATATGTCACTCCTAATATTTAGACCCATAATTCACACTATCATTTTGGGTAATTGCTATAGATATGATATGATATAATATAATACTACAAAATTATCTAAATAACATAATATAATATAATAGTGAGGTGTTATAATCTTGGGTTGACGTGATGTTATAAATTTGAGATGTGTTGGTGAAAATTTTATTAAATTATTATAAAATTATGAGATAAAATTTATGTACCTTTTTTTTTGTCGATTTATAAAAAAAATAATATGATCAAAACAATTTGTATATATTTCGAATTTCGAATGACACTTACATCACTATTATTCCTCTTTTGATTATTTGTTTGGGTAATAAAATTTTGTTAATAATTATTTGAAGTAATAGTTTTTTTATTTATTTATGTCATCAAATAAAAGAATAAATGTAATCTATATATCATGCAAGCCTTCAAAAGAAAGAAAGAGATTGTCATCCACCACATAATTAATTTCATGACGGTCGAAAAGTCTTTTGTCACATATAAGAGTGTGTACATTGATCTCTTTGATATGGTTTCTTGGAGAGAGAGAGAGAGAGAGAGAGAGAGAGAGAGAGAGAGTCTCGTAGCGGTGGAATGGCGTGAGTGGCCGTAAGAATTGGACCTTTACAGAGAAGTCGAAGGTTGAAGATGAGTAGGTGAAGCATGCAGTGTCCGTGCCACACATTAATGCCCTACTCGCATGTCACTCTTCTCCTACTTTTAAGATCTCCTACCTTAGCTTGCAATGGCATGTGATCTCATTCACTGGTTTCCAACTATTCATTGAAGGCATGGATGTATATATATTGTTTGACTTGTTCATCTATTAGGACTAATCTTCATCCATGCTCATCACTCAAGTACTGGTTTTAGGTTTAGGGAAACAGAACTGAAGAGTGTGGTTTTCTCTGCATGTAATAATCATAAAAGCAGATGTCAATCTGATCAAGGTTTTTTAGAGAAGGTGAAGATCGTCAAACAGCTTCCACTTGGCATCCACTTTTACCTGTTGACACTGGAGACTTGTGAGTTGCCAGAGTAGCAGCATTAGCTGTGTTTTCCTGTAGAGAGAGAGAGGATGGTGGTAGTACAGGAGTGGAAGAAGCCTCCTCAAACGGATCGTATATACCACATCTCAATTCTTACAGACTTTTACTTGGTACCGGAGGCAGGCAGGGTGGCTCAGCTTCGTCTATCATCTTCCTTTTGGCTTTAGCATCAGCTGCAGGGCTGAGAGAAGAGAGAGGAAAACATTGGGAAGCATAAAGCCCTATCCCTGGCTGCAAACTTTGATCCCTCAGCCTCTGCCTTCACCAACAACGACCAACCTTGTCCCCTCTCTGTCCATTTTCCATGTTCTCTTCTGACATATGAGAGATCATATTAGACGTAAATTCTGTGAATCTTTACTTCATACCATATTCTTCCATCAACTCTTTCGGGTTTCATATTAAAATTAGTTTCCAGAACTCACCCACTAGGAATAATCAGTCATAGGTTCCTAAAAACAAAATATTGAGCCATATGTAAGAAAGGATCCTTTTAGGTTGTGTGGCTCACCTCATAACTCATCAAAGATAGTTTGTATCCTGCTCGACAAGATCCATCTGATTCTTTCCGAAGATTTACGATGTGTTTCATATAGAAAAAACCGACGTGATTGGCGTCAATCATTCACCTCCGACGACGAACGGATGGACGATCGAAACCTGCCCTCATCATCCTAAAAGCAAAAGCCAAAAACAATAAAGTGAAAGTCATTGAAGGAAGTCAACTCATATTAGGTGTAGGTGCAAATCATCTACTAAGTACAACATGCACTACATTAGCCAAGCCCTCCAAAAGCTCCCACAAGAGTGAGCTGTTCGTCGAGATGGCCACCCATGTCCGATGCTTGCTACTACCTTCCATCTATCCTTGCCCACACGCTGTCCCCTTGAAAGAACCATGATCAGGGGAAGGTTCTGTGTGCTACAAAATCAGTCTGTATCCAAACAAAAAACCTAATCAATGTGGACAGGAAAAAAAAGGGTCTTCTTGTCTGACGAAAAGCTTGGCCTCACAATCATGTCCATTGCTGTGCGGACTTCCTTCCCATTATGTGCAGAAACTCCAGACATGCATGGACCCAACCTGACAACCCACGAAGAAGATAGAAGACACTGGATGATCCAAGAGAGGACAGGTAGATGAGCAGTTTACTAGTAATCTACTAACCTTACATTTTGTGAGACCATTACGGGCATCAGCAAGCACTGAGGAGGGTGGAAAGATTGTTGCATGCTTGGAGTGTTGCTGATTCCAGAATCCTATCATAGACAGTCGCAAAACAGATGTATAGAGACTACTTTATTCCTGTACTCAATGTTTCATTTAATGAAGTGGTGGAGATCCATCGGCAGTACGAGTGCTCTTCTTGCCTGGTATAATTGTGTGCACAGGAAGGATCTCAGCTACTCAATAATAAAAAGATCATCATGGGAGATGCATTCAAAGTTGGATCTCAAGTTCAATATTAGTTTTGGGACTATGATTCATAAGGTTAAGCTCAAATGTGGTGAGTAAGATAGTCGATCACATTTGAGGTTAACAGGGAATAATAAAATACTATGATTGAGAAAATGTGTCTACAAAGTCCCTCGAGAAAATTGTCAAGCTGATGCCACATTTATGACATCTGCAGTGTTTCTCCAGTGAAGAATGCCATGTATTTTACTGTGCATTCAGGTGTGGTATTTGAGATGATACACTGTTCAATACCAGTCAGGTTTGTTCATCTCTCTGACATCATTTGGTGCTTCAAAGACCATGTGAATGAGAGATGTTAATGAGCCAAGTGAGTACATGATTTGCCCTCTTTTAATAGGGTGAGAGAGATTAATGAGCCAAGTGATTCTCAAGTATGATGAGAAAGCAAAGTACTCTTCATCCCATGAACTGATTACCCAAGAAAGTGAGAGTTTAATGACTATTTGACCGGCATCAACATGCAACGCTCGCTCCATCATCTCTCTCCACCTCGAGTCTCATGGAGTTTCCGCCACGGGCGGGCTTTCCTTCCACATCCCAATCCAAATCCAAATCCGACGACTCCATCATCTTCATGAGCAATCCGGCCTTCTCCCGCAGCTTCGTGGATCCTCCGATCGACAGGTCGGCAAGCAAGGAGGAGAAGTCGTCCCTCCCCGCCGCCTCCCGCATGAGTTCGTCACGCTCCTCGAACAACCTCGCCAGGACCTCCATGGCGCTCTCCTTGCTCGCCATGCAACCCCTCCTCAACCAGTCCACCAGCGTGCCCACCACCCCCTCCACCTCCCGGATCGCTTGTATGCCCTCCTCGAACCTCGCCATGCGCGCCAGGACGACGACGCACGTCGCGCCGAGGTCCTCGGCGGGGCCTCCGACGATCCTAGCGAGCACGGGCACCGCCCCGGCGCGGACGGCTAGGGTGCAGTTGCCGTGGAACTGCACCAGCTCCGCGAGGGAGCTGAGGACGTGAGGCCTCGCGGCGAAGCAGCCAAGCGCCTCGACGACCGTGCGCACGGCGCCGGCGACGCCGAGCGGGGCCTTGTTCTTGTCGTGCATGGCGAGGCTGCAGATGAGGGAAGCGGCGAGCTTGACGGCCTGGGTGGAGGCGGAGGGGCTGAGGACGAGGGAGTTGAGGCGGGGGACGAAGCCGGGGACGGCAGCCAGGGGTTGCTTGAGGTTGGGGTTGAGGGAGAGATGGAGGAGGACGGAGAGGGCGAGGGGGATGGTGGGCTCGGAGTGGGAGAGTCCGAGGAGGAGGGGAAGAGCGTGTTGGGTGTGGGCGAGGAGGTCTCGGTTGTGGCTGCTGAGCCTGGTGAGGGCAGAGAGGGTGGTGAGGGCGGAGGTCCGAGCTTCCACTGAGTCCGACTGGGCTTGAGCAACGCATTCGGCGATGGTGGCGTCCACGGCTTGGGTTGGCATGGTTGGGCTTCTGCTGTGTGGCTTCGTTTCGGGTGCTGACTTTAAAGATGGAAGAACGGAGTAGGTGTAGATGACGATGTTTCCAATGATCCATTGGCATCGAAATCATCAGATACTCGTCTCGCAACACAACACGATTGAAGAACAATTTCACAATATTAGCTTAGCATCCCTACAACGATCGGACGTTGATATCAAGGAAGGGAGAATGAATAGTCTAATGTAGCCATGGAGTATTTGACAGTGCAGATAATGTATGGAAAAGCAAAAGGGCGAGCAAAAAGATAAGCTATGCTTGGGCAAGAAAGATCGAAGGCCCTCCCGCGCCTTCATGTCTAGTGAAGCCCTCCCTCGTCATCAACCTCGTGATCAACCACATGAAGGCCTCCCTCGCCATCAACCTCGAGATCAACCTCGTCATCCGGAGGCCCTCCCTCGCCGATCACTTCGAGCTGCAGAAACCAAAAGAAAAGCTTACAGTAGCCTCATATTTGTTTCAAAGCTTTCTTAGTAGAAAAAAAAGGGGGTCTCAATTACCACATAGCATTGGGAGCAGACCCGGCATTCGTGCGGTTTGCCTTTCTCCAACCAGAACCATACGAGATCGTGCTTATCCTCTGCAAACCAAGGTAAGATGTCGAACAAAGAACGCTTGTTTTATTTTGTTATCAGAAAGAGATAAAAAGTAATAGCATGGAAGGAGACCTGCAAAAGCGAAAAGTTAGAATGCCATAGCCATCTTAAACTTATCAACTTACCGCCGTCGCCACCAGTACAGCCAACTATCCTCTTGTCATAGTAGGCTTCGATGACAGCAGGCGCTTCCTACAACTAGACCAAACGATATTGATCACAAGAGAAAACTGCACAATTTGGTGCAGTAATAGAACAAGTAATATACTGAGCAAACTTTGATGTACAAGGACCTAAATAAAGGATCCCCTGTTTCCAATAATGCTACATCATACTAATACCTTGTGAAATGCATATTGCTCAACTTGGGTTATTTGCACTAATTGATAGGGAACGACATCCTAAAAAACCATTGCCGAATTAAAACACAGGATTAAGCCTTGATTTTTCTAATTCTACTTCCAACAGCATCTAGGACGCATTTGGTTCCGAAATAACATAACCTAGGTTAGATACTCTTTATTTTTGGAAAAACATCATGTACCATTATTGCAGATTCTCAATCTCTTAGGTGTCATCAATTATGGAAAAAAGAGGACTTTATTATATAATGTTCTTACAAGGATGTGGACTAACAAAAGTCAAAGTCAGCGGACCAAGAAAGCAAAGCATGTCATAAAGAAGAAATCAAGGATCAAACTGATCTACTCTGATATCCTACATGGTTAAAAAGATGCCTAGTTTGATCAACTTGTTGATAAAAATGTTAGAAAATCACAAGTACCTAAAGGAGGCTAGCTAGTTTGTATGTGTCGCAACGTGGTGAACAATTTTGTCAAGGTGGATTAGGTGACCCTAAGTGGAAGAAGCTAAAATTGTCTAAGTGGCAGCTAGGCATTTATGTGGACCACAAATGACTTTAGC
Organism: Musa acuminata AAA Group; assembly: GCF_036884655.1. Lineage (NCBI taxonomy): Eukaryota > Viridiplantae > Streptophyta > Magnoliopsida > Zingiberales > Musaceae > Musa > Musa acuminata. The sequence goes on along the minus strand of NC_088355.1, from coordinate 7,405,671 downwards.
TGGTTCATTTTAAATATGAGGAAAAGGCTATAAGAGCCTAAATGACAAAATAATTCATCATATGACAAGATAATGAATTCACTGTCAAGGTAATCAATCAATCGTAAGTGGCAAAAGTCCCAATTACTACCTAAGCAGTGCTGAGCCATTCATATGGGCTGCCAATGACTTTAGTTGGTCTACTTAGAAAAACTGAAAGAAATCATATGAAAACCAAAATGATAAAGACATTATCAAATTTCTTAAGCAAAAAGGTCAAAATCAAATTAAATTGGCTTAAAATCAAACTATTATTTTAAAAGATGTTCCATTAAACAAAAATAGAAAACTGGATTGCATGATCTAGTTCAAGGGAAACAAGTAAATGTTTGGTTAGACCATATGAGTGAATAAAGTTTAATGGTAAAATAAAAGACAGAGAGGAACCTAAGAAAATTAATATACCAAATAAGATAAAAGATATTTGACTACTCTTTTTTTAACTAGGTATGTTGCCTTAAACAGAGATCGATAAAGATGAAAGATCCATGCAACCAACCTCAGTTTATTGGAACCTTCCAGTCTGATGTTGCTATGTAATTGGGTGAAAATCAAAGAAAAAAAGATAAAATAAATGAAAATGAAGTGAAAATTTTGAAATTTTAACAACAAAAAGGATGTATTACCAGAAAAATGGATAATCTTTACTGGCTGAAATTATACAAAATAAAAAAAGTGAAACAGAATGAGAAAAGGGTAAATTTTGTTAAAAAAAAGAAGGTAACAAAAAACAATATAACAACACATTGCACAAAACAACAAATTTGCAATGTGCATGGTCATATCAAAAGCAATATAACATATGCGGAAAGGTAAAGAGACGTTTAAGTGGCACCCATATAAGGAGAAGTAAAAAGAAGATGTTTTAAATCTCTCCTTGCATTTCATTATAGACTACAGCCAGCTAGTTTGTGATGCCTGTAAAAAAAAAATCTACTTCTACCACTAGAAGTTTCTAGTATGAGGTGTGGCATGAGCATTGGCTATGTGCAAATAAAATGAAACAGTTCACTTCAATTTGCAAAGTGAAAAACCGAGAAACCCTGGTTATGGTCCAGCTTAAAGCTGAAAAATAAATTGGAACCTGCTGAAGTAACAATATAAGAAGTGTTGATGTGTAGTACAACATAATGTACAATATGACTACCATAGATTCCAAAATGCGGATCTACATTATGTAGGTTTCTCTTTTCGTCATCCCACAGATAAGGTTAATTCAGTTTGAATTTGTGAAGAACACAAAAGGCTTGTGTTGGTTTGAAATTTTCTTTGAAAACAAACTGACATGTGTGTAACATTGTGACCAAAATGAGTATGACTGAAGGCCAATCACAAAGGTTTACGACATTGGTAGTTATTACTTATCAGAATATCAACATATTACCACCATAAAGTGCCCTTCAACATGTTGTACCTAAATACTTGCCATGATTTCTGTGTGGAAACCCAAAAGGATCTCCAAATAACAGCTTGTTTTGATCCAAAGCTTGTTTATAGTCTCGAGCAATCCACTGACTGTAGCAATGTCCCAAAGTATGAATATTGAAAAACTTGTTTCTAACTTTAAAGAGAGAAGAATAAGATGTATAATATGCATTAATTTGTACAGCTGCTTCATCTATAGACCAACAAAACATTGGACACACATCCTAATGCAGGAATGGAAACCATCATCATATCTCTGCAAATCATTTACAAAAACCTAATATGCTATGCAGGTGAGCAAGAATCAAGTGAATAAATTCTGAAAAACAATGACAAGCTTGTCTAATAATAAAACACCCATTATCCCAATAGCGAATTATCAACAAAAACAAGGCAGTTCATCCAAAGAACTCCAAAGACATCCATCAAGAGATATACGAATTTTTATTGTTTTTCAAGCATTGTCTAGACTAACAACTGAAGAAATATAACATTATGGATTCCAATGTCATACATTCTCTCACTTGCATTTGTGTTTTTTATGGAACAATAAAACATTGTATTAGAACTCCCTCAATATTTTCCAAGTTGCAACTTAAGCTTCGAAAGCATCAGCATAATACTGTTATGAACAGAGACTGCGTAAAGGAGTTGAATCACTTCATCTTGATTTCTGAGATCGATTAAACGGGCACCGACGTAACTTAATCAACAGGCATTTTACATCATAACCCGAAGATCCCAAAAAAGCAACCTAAAGCCACAAAAGGAAGTACGAAAGATGCATATGTATGCATAGGGATTCCCCAAAGAGAAAGTTGTACACGAATGCATTCTGTCAACACGAGGCAAGTTTCTATAATCACATCAGAGAAGAAGAAAATCCAAGGAAGGAACCGAAGATTCTGCCTACCTTGGTGCCGAAGGGGCCTATGGCGGCGTCCATATCGAACCGCTTTTTCCCCTAGATATGTAAACGAGACAACACCCACCAAAAGATGGTCATTTTCTCGGCACCTCATAGCATCCAACACCCACCAAGAAGAGAAGGATCGAAAACGGAAAAGAAACCTCGAGCTCCATGACGATCGGCATCACCACCACCCTCTTCTTCAACGATCCATCACCTGAAACATGAACGACAGGAAGAGAGATCGACCGAACCCCCGTCAGCCTCGACGATCTCGAGATCAAAACAGAAAGAAAAAGAAGAGAGAGCCCTAAAGGAAGGAAGGAAGGAAGGAAGGATCCACCGGAGGCAGAGGAGGAGAAGGAGAGCCGCGGCGTGTTCCGCGAGGGCGAAGAGGAGAGGACGGGGGCGAGGGCGAGGGCGGCGGCGGAGGCGTGGGGCTTCCGGAGAGCGGGTCGACAGGAAGCGACGCAAACCCTTCTCCACATCGTCTCACGCTCGGCTGTGTTCTCAGGTCGACGGCCGGGCCCCCCTTTCGGCTGCTCTTGGCTCGGTAAAGAGGATAAAAGAGTGAAGAGACCAATCAACACAGCTTGGGCTTTTAAATGGCCTTCACCGTTGCCGAGTTACGTCGGAACAAAGGTATAAGAACACAATTATCGTCAATAATAATAAATAATAATAATAATAATAATAATAAAATTCATTACGATTATAACGATATCGATAACAATAGTTATAGTAATATAATTACATGAACCGCATAAAAAAAATGAAGGCAATTGACCCAAGGCAAGATATAATAATATTTCAAATGAGTTGCTCTTTTTGGGTTGAGATGGTTCAGCTTAGAAGAATCTAAAACGTCAAGAATTTATTATGTTCCGAGAAAGTCAAACCTTTGAATCTTCACTCGTTTGATTAAAAAAGGTTTAAAATAAATAAAAGTGCATATACATAAAATTGAATTATTTTCAAAATTCTCCATAGAGAGTTTTATTTTATTTTTATAAAAGACCAATATAAGATTTCTTACACCAGAAAAAATAAAAGACCGATATTTATCACATAATCAATCATAAGCATAAATTAAGCTTAACCTACTTTTGATTGGAGTACTAAAAAGTAAACATGCATATATAAAACTTATTTGTTAAAAAACCGAAAAAGAAAAGAAAAAGAGAAAAGCATGGCATAGGATAAAACAAGGCCTATTATCAGTGGGCATTGTCAAGATACCCAAACGTGAAATTGACAACTGCAGCAACTAGTTTGAATAATGACTCACAAACAAGCTTTTTTGATCATATTAACCTGCAGCTACTGATCAAGAACCCTTAACCAACTTCCAAATCACACATCCAGAACTTAGATAGAAATCATTAATCTTGTGTATTCGACAGCCAAATCACTAAATAGGCATGAAGATTAAACATCAGATTAAGCACTACTACCAACTTTTGCTACTTTAAACAATCAGATTCAGTCAGAATTGCCAAATACCATAAGCACACAAAAAAATCGTTCTGGAAGTAAGGGCAGAATCTTACATCCATGGGAACACTATAAGACTTCAGTGCCTCACACTTGATGATGAAAGTTCAAAAGTTATAATGCCAACACACAGATTTAATGGTTACTGTCGTTTATATCCTTTCAGAAACAACCAAGTGACTTATGGGAAAGAATCTATTTCCATAGTTTTCGCAGGGACATGTTCTTCTCTGTTTCTTTCTTCATGACTTTCGCAACAGCCATCTCGAAATCTTCTTGTGTCACATGAACTCTTCTTTCCCTGAGAGCAAACATCCCTGCTTCTGTGCACACAGCCTGCAGACAAACAGCAACTCGTGATGTGTGCTCCAAAGTTTCCATAACAGAGTCAAAAGCTATATTTTGATTTAAAAGGCTGACTAAGAAGAGAGGTTGTCAGTTTTATCTCGAGTCAGTTGGGTTGCATATGTACTTGCATGCACATGCAATTATTACTCTTTGTAAAAAAGATTAACAGGATAAATAATAACAACCATGAAGCAAGAATGCATTGGAAAACAAAACAATGAGAAGCGAATACCTTGAGTTCTGCTCCAGATGCTCCATTCATCTTCTCTGCAATTTTCTTAAGATCTATCCCACGCATCAAGTTCATCTTCCTCGAGTGAATCTTTAGAATATCAAAGCGGGACTGGAATACAATTGAATGTTTATATCGTATCGTATCTAAAAAGTCGATGGAAATTCCAGAAAATAATAATGAAGAAACTTAATCATGTGCTAATCATCTACCTCTTCGTTGGGATTAGGGAACTCAATTTTTCTGTCAATCCGTCCAGGCCTGAGGAGTGCTTGGTCCAGGATGTCTATCCGATTTGTGGCCATCAGAACCTGAATAAAAAATGTAATTTAGTTGGCACACAGATCAATAATGCACCAATAATATCAATACGTCTAATGTTCACAAGCAAGATATCGACGTACTTTAATTTTGTTTGATGCTTCAAAGCCATCAAGCTGGTTTAGAAGCTCCAGCATAGTACGTTGCACTTCACTGTCACCATTACCAGTACCAGACTCCATTCTAGCAGATCCAATACTGTCTATTTCATCCATGAATATTATTGAAGGAGCATGTTCCCTTGAAAAGAAAGATTTGCACGAATCACATCAGTTCATCGAAGGGAATAAGGTCACTAACTACTCCTATCATGATATCTTAAATCCTTGCTAAGTGTGTATGCAATGAGGGAGATTACAAATGAATTAGCAAGGTTTTACATTATTGTCGAAGGCCATGATATAGATAAGCAAAAAAATTATCAAAAAAATCTTAAGGAAGTTATGAGTTAAAACTTCATCTCAATATACCTGGCCATAACAAATAGTTCCCGAACCATTCTAGACCCCTCTCCTATGTATTTCTGAACCAACTCAGAACCAGAAACCCTTATGAATGTGCAATCAGTATGATGAGCAACGGCTCTTGCTAATAGAGTTTTCCCCGTGCCAGGAGGCCCATAAAGCAAGACTCCCTGCAAAGAAACCAAACTTAATATTGTATATGCAATACATAGAGTTACATTGTTTAACAGATGGCATTTAAGTGCCATCTAACTCATCCGAAAAAGAAAATTACTAATAAGCAATGACTATGATAGTAGTACCTTTGGTTGTGCTATTCCAAGGCTTTCAAACAACTCAGGATGCTTAATTGGAAGTTCAATAACCTGACAATAAAGTAGCAGGCGTTTATTACATGGGCAACAAGTGATTTAACAAATCAAGCATGCTCATAAATGGAAAGGCCATAACCAAATAGGTTATAAAGGCTTTTGGAACTATCACTGACCTCCTTTATCTCCTTAATTTGCTGGTCAAGACCACCAATCATGTCATAGGTGGAATCAGGTACCTTTTCGACCTTCATAAGATTGACTAGAGGATCTACTTTGCTAGGCAAAATTAGGTGAAGAACATAACTATCATTCCGAAGAGCAACTCTGGTTGATGGTGTTAACTTTGTTATATCAATGCTCTTATCAATATCAACAACATATTTTCCTTCGGGATGGACCTAAAAAGGGGAAAGAATGAATGTAACAATGTGCAATCGCTGAATATTTACAAAACTTTAGAGAACAAAATGCAGCCGACTTTTCTTGTAGAGAGGAAGACATAATAATAGTACAAATATATTTGCTATTAGCAAAAGAAGAATGATCACAAAGAAAGCTGCAGTTCCAATTGTCTAAAAGCCGAAAACACCCACTCACTCTAGACATCATGCAGGAACCCATCTTCTAAATTTGGTTGGACCTTAGCTTGATTGACTAGAACCAAACTGGTTTGTGATGTAAGCAATCTCTGATATAAATCTATTTTTACCTAATTTTGATGCAGAGTTATATGAACAATAAAAAAAGTCAAATGACACTAAAATCTAGTAATAAGATATTCAGCATAAATCATATAGCATGACTCTTGTTTCCTAAAAAAAACAAAAATTTGAACTTCCAAGACCTGGAATAAAGAAAATCAACTCATCCTATCCTGTTAGACACAGAAGGTAAGACTGTGCATAAGTATCCATGAAAGAGTACAGCCCATTACGTAGATAGTTCAGCAACCAAAGAGTTCATGATTCATATGATAGAACAGTAGGCAAAAGAAGGTAGAAGGCAAATGATTGCATGAGTTGCATGTTTCTAGCAAATTAACCAAGAAACCATATATATACACAGTGGATGGTCACAAAAGAGAATTACATGGTCAAACATACAGTAGCAAGCCTCAGCTTTCCTTTATGTGGCACCTCACCTTCAAGATAAATAACACTGTACTTCTCCACACAAACGAATCCTACTAATTTTACATAATCATATCATTTTACTTTGGGCAAACAACATGTAACCAAACCTTCCACTGATACAATGGTACACCATTAAAATGCATATAATCAGAGTTGTACATATATGATAGTGAGTAAATATCAATCTTGGAAACCACATTAACTACAGCCCAACAGCAACCTCGGAAAAGCAGAAATTAGATATTATGACAAGAAGCAACGTTGTCTAACTATTTGGGTCAGCTACAAAATTTTTTTCTACAATTAAGCTCTGTGTAATGCAGTACAGAGAATTCAAATTTCTTTTTCCTGTTTCTGGGAAGGTCAATCAAGATATGAATAAGTATCTTCAACAAACAAATTTGAGAGGAAAAACTGCAAAAAAAAAGAAGAAAAAGAAAAATTTTGTTGCGGTATTTCTTAGGGGGAAAAAGAAATCATAATTGTGAAATGAATTATGTTAGAATATTAAAAAAAAATCAAACGAACCCAAGAGTTACCTTGACTAAGACCTTCGATTTCCCCATCACCTTAACCACCTCGCCAACATACGAACCAGGCTCTTGAAGTAGCTGCAACTCCTCTCGAAGCGCTCGCACTGCAATCACGTGCCAGATGCATCAGATTAAACCAAAAGTGAGAAGGGCAGAGAACGCGATTGAACCCTATAGCATGGGATGCAGCAAGATTTGATCTTTTCCGCTTGAGCCTTTTTGGGATTCTAATCAAGACACAAATGAAAAGATATCCGGAATCAATCCTCTCGGCCATTTCCATGTTCCAGACCGAAACTAGGGCCCGCCGCAGGATTAGGGCATCGAGAACCAACGGTGCAGGAAGAATTGGGTAGGATTAGGGTTTCCGAACCTCGAGAGTTGAGGTCGTTCCGCTGGGCCTCGAGGCGCTGGAGGTTGTTGGTCTTCTGCCGGATCTGGAGATGGAGGTCATGGATGTGCTGCAGGTAGTACTGCCGCAACCCCTCGCCTCCGCCTCCCCTGGGTCTCGACGGCGGCGCACACATCTCCCCCTCCGCTTCCATCGGTTGCTTCTTCTCCACCACGGCCGTTGCCATCGTCCTGCCCCCGGCTTCACCCAAGCGAAATCTATCTATCTATCTAGATCCGATCGCACACGCCCGTCAGCTCTCGCGTCTTCTCTGCTTTCGTTTCCTCTCTCTTCATATACATACCATCCAATTTCTTTCCTCTTTCTTTTATCCATATAAAACCCCCGGAAAAATCGGATTTTTTTTATTTTTTTTTATCTAGTATACATGTCTCATGTGCGGCGTTGCACTAATATTGATGCGTATATATTTAAATAGTGTTTTTATCCTTCTAAATTTAATATATATATTTTTTTATATATAAAAATTAAAATAAATATCTCTAAAATTTAATTTGGTTTTCATATATATATATATATATATATATTATCAATCATGAAAGTTATTTATTTATTAATATAATTAATAAAAATTTAGAAAGAAAAAAAATTATATATGATTTTTATTGACTTCGAAAAAATCTATGATAGAATTCCTAAAAATTTATTATAATTTATTTTAAAATAAATATGTGTATTCACTAATTATAATTATATTGATGTTATTAAAGATGTGTATGATATTATAGCTATTGGTATTAGAACTATAAGGAGTATATCTAATGAATTTTCTATTAACATAAAATTATTTGTCTTTTCATATTGATGATGGATGAATAAACTAAGCACTTACATGATAAACTACCTTGGTTTATGTTATTTGTCGATGATATTGTTTTAGTTAGTTAGATCCTAATTCGAATAATTATAAACTTAAGCTATCAAGATAAGTCTTAAGAACTAAATATTTTAAAATAACTAGGACTAAAACTGCATATGTAAAATATAATTTTAATGATTCTAAAAATAGACAAGATAAAATAATTAAATTAAATGGATAAAAAATCCTTTTGTAAAAGCTTTAGATATCTTATATCAATTATTCAACGAAATGAAAAAATCAATAAAAATATTATTTATATAGAAAATATAAAATGATTAAAATAATAATAAACGTTAAGAGTCATGGATGATGACTGGATATCTTTAAGATAAAAAAAAGGATAATTATGAGACCATGGGTGTTGGATAGTTAAAAAAAACATATATAAAAAATTTATGTTGACAAGATAAAAATGTTGAGATGGATATTTATAGTTACTAAAAAAATATTTATTCGTAAACAATTAAGTATCGTTTTAATAAATAATAAAATAACTAAAAATTATTTAATATGATATGAACGAAAACACACATTCCAATGACAATAATATTAGTGATACGAGAAAAAATAAAAAAAAATCTGAAAAAACCTAAACTATAAATAAAGATGTAAATATTTTAAATTTAACTAAAACTTTTTACCATCTTTTTACCCATCTTAACGATAAAAAATTATATAATTTATCTTAAATAATAAAAAATTATGATTATATATTTTTTAAATATTTGAATCCTTTTGACACCGGCATAGTGATTATCATGCCAAGGTCCTGATTCGAATCTGATTTACCTAAAAACAATTATGAGGAGAATTGTATATCTTATGAACCAACGGATACCACAAAACTTCAGGATCTATTAAACTTATTTTTGGAAGTCATGTTAAGACGACCAATCATACTGAGCTGCTTAATTGCACAATTTAAGAGCAGTTTTTGAGTCAAAAGATAATCTATGTACTTAATAGGGATAGAACTGTGAATATAGATTCTTTCACATCAACTAACAGCAATACTAATAAGACCATAAATTTCCGACTACTGATTCTTTCACATCAAATTAAGAAATGCAAACATCTAAATATGATCTTAAGAGGAGATGATGCTCATAAATGCACAAATTTAGTATTCCATACAATGCCATCATGAGACAAGCCATGAATATGATTTATTTGTCTCAGAAAATAGAATAGAAGTAAGAAAAAAAAAAGCCAAAGAGATACCAGTGCACAAAGGCAGATTCCGGATAGGCGAAGCAAAAAACAGTAGTGTTTCGAGGAACGGCTACATGAAACCTGATATGGTTTTGAACACTGATTATGATTCAAGATACACTGCACAAGCTCCGTGTTTCCGGTAGAGGAGCAAACAGACCTAACTCATGCAGTTTTTGCTGGCCATGTTGCTTGGGCTGACATAATTATACCAACAATCACACCAAATAACCCAAGTGCACTGCCAAATATTTCGATCACCAGAATCTTTACGAAAAGAGAAGAGTTTTGAGCATCAGATAGAGCACAGCTGCTTCCAATTATTCCCACACACAGCCTGTTAAAAGAAAGCACAAGTCAGAACACCTGGATGAACCATTGATGTTTCTGCATTCCCCTTGAGTCTAGATATAATTGTTGTGGTGTAACGTACCCACACATGAGATTTGCAAAACCGACGATGATCCCAGAAGCAAATATTGCATATCCAGCTCTAAGAGACTCGGGGTCATATATCTTCGATGATGGCACACTTTCCAGTTTTGTTTGCAGGATAATTGCTACTATAACACCATATATGGCAACAGCCTCACAGAAAATAACACTGAAGACACCATAAATTGACTTTAGAAGTGCTACAAGGCCGCGAATGCAAATATTGATAACCACAAATGTGTTTGTTGAGCAGCTAATCACACTATTATTTGTAAAAGGCACATGACAGAAAGCCATCCACAAACAGTTCGATGTAGAGCATGCATGTGCCATAAAACTTCAAGTTGTCATTGTATATCTAAGTTGAGATTTATAAAATAAGATGAACATGAACAAAAATTTGAATATCAAACACAGGACCTATCCTGATTAAGGCAAATCAACTTTCAAAAATGAACCAAAGCTCCTTACCAATAGGAAATCCAGTCTCATGAATAACAATGCATGAAACTGCAAGGACCTCAATACATCCAGGAGGGGAATAATAGGTCAGGTCACTATCCCGAAAGGCAGGATATGAACAAAAAGCTAGTAGCTAGACTGGCATCTGTAAGTTTCTGCAAAACCAATGATCACGTCATATTTATGGGTAATTGGCTGTTCAAAAGCAATGTCCAAGTCTACTAACTACTCCCCAATCACTTTTCTAGTGTAGCAAATGTAAACCTGTCGGACTTTTAATTGATATAAAGGCTTGAACAATGCCCCTGTAAAAGATGACCGACCACGAACAGGATATTGTAAGGTCAACAAAGCACTAGTGCTTTGCAGGTGATGTTCAATGGCTGATCAAATACTGGAGAATATAAACAATCCTCCATGGTATCTAACTGCATAATAATTATCAGAATGAGAAGCTGTGATGGATGTGTGGGGTCACTATAAAAGATAAAAGTTGTAAACATTTACATCCTTGACCAATTGGAATTGTTTCACTGAAGTTAAAAAACAGGAAAAACTAAAGGTGATGACCCAAGAGATCTAGATGCATCGTCTAAATGAAACAGTTGATTAGGAATACGAGAGGTGGAATAAACCTAAGAAAGTTCCATTATATACAAGAAAAAAGAGTTATGACCCTTAGTTTGACTAATGATTTTGCCCTCAAAAAGGCTCAGTGGCATTCCTAAAAGTTAGGACCCAACAACTTCTTGCTTACAAATGGTTTTTTAATTGATCGTCCTACCTCAAATCAATAATAAGTTGCAGAAATACAGATCGATCAAAAGTCAAATCAAGTTTGGACAGATATGTCACTGATTTCTAAGTCCTTTCCAGCAAATCTCACAGAATAATTTTTGCATTAGGTTTCAGGCACTGCTAACACATACAGAGTCCCACCATTTTTTTCATAACTCTAATACTGGAGTATCCATCAGCTTCCCTCTCAAGTCAAATAAAGGTAAAGGGGTGCAATTGGCCAATCTCATACCAAAAGATATCATTCTGAAGTATAGAAGAGCACACACACATATATAATTTTGACAGGACAATCAGATAATATGCGGAGTTGAAGGCCTGGATTAGTAACCATCACATATCAAGAAAGATAATTCACTATTACATGGAAGCATAGTGCAAAAAAGATCGCATAAATGTAGAATCACAACAAGATCTCTCAATGTTCAGTTGTCGATCAAAGGAAATTAATATTCTACCCGTCAGGTCATCATGAACTATTTTACCTGTAGTTGGCCGTGCAACAAAAAATCATGCGTTCACAATAAATCATGGTTTATAGAGCCTGATATGCAATACAAATAGATACAGAGATCCTAAGTCGAGTAAGAAACAACGAATTGTCATGCAAAAGCTTTAATTGAATGGTAAATAGCACGCACCTAATAAGATTTTTCGAGGTGATTCTGGGGGCTTTGATCGCCGCACCGATCAAGCTGCTCCCGGTAATATAAATCCCCCTGGAAGAATCGAAAGAAGTAAAATATCAGACAAATATTGGAAAAATATAAAGAAAAACTACGAAAAGAAGAACAGGAAAGAAAGAGGGGTTTCGACCGTCTCACCAGGCGGCGCCGAGGACGGAAACGCCGATGGAGATGGCGATGCCGATGGAAGCGAAGGTGTAGGGAGAGATCTGCGTCAGCGCCCGCGACCACGAGCTCGACATCGCAACGATCCCTTCCGATGAGACGAAGGCTAGGGTTCCGGTGACGGCGAGGAGGGAAGAAATACAGATTTGGGGTAGAAGACCGCACGGGAAGCCAAGCGATCGGCAGGGGAGGGGGAGATAAGGGCTTGTTATGTCTTCTATTGTTTCTGTTGTGTATTTTCTGGTTTCAAAAACAAAAATTCCAACGGCAAGCGTGGAATCATGTCGTATTTGACAACATCGCATGTTTTTTTGTTAGCTTAAACAGATCCAAAAATATATATATATACATCTTGTCTCCACACGCGGCACGATCCACAATCCCTCGTCCACTCCCTCGTGAACCGAGTCGCGACACATGCAGTGTTAGATATTACAAACAGTACATATCCAAAGAAAATTTTCTATTAAATATTATATATATAGATAAATTTCTTTTAAAAAATAATTTTTTATTCTTTTCCTTGAGAGCATCTCTTATTTTTTAAAATATAATATCACCTTTGGTCCTCTCATGCCTGCCCTCCACCTCCTTAGCTTCTCATCATATAAAATTATCCTTTATAAAACTCTTAAGTATATTCTTATTCTCGTGTGTTAATAAAATCCTCAAGTGTATTCTTATTCTTGTTTATCATTATCATCATGTTGCTATTTTACTAGTAGCCTTCTTTATTATCTTCATCCTCATCGGAGATGGAATCATAGAAAAAAAATCAATAGGGTGGTAGTGACAGCTACGATTGATTGAAACACAATAATAACATCTCTTCTTCTCTTCTTACGTGGTCTCTCCTCCTCGCCTCTTCTTCTTGTTAAGATGAGATGATATTGATGATGGGAGAGGTTACTAGCAAAGTAACGACGTAGTGAATAAGGTTGGCATGATAATAATGATGGACGAGAGCAAGAGCATACTTGAGTATTTTAACAATCTTAGAGTTATCAAAGGTAATATAATATTTTAGAAACCAATGAGAGTTTTACTTGAATAAAATTAAAAAAATACCTATGTAAGCAAAAGTAAAAAAAAAAACATATATATATAAAATAATATAATATAATATAATATAACATCTTAATCTACTTTTTGTATTTATCTAATCAACACTATATAGATTATGTGGATCTAAACTATACCAATTTGTATCGGGTTGATTAAATTGATGGAGCAACTTCTCTATTCGCTTCCTTCTCTCTGAAAGTTTCGAAGACCACCATCCCCTTGGACTACTTCGTCTTGCTGAACAAACTGTGCATTGTTCTGCCTTCCGCAAACAGACTTACTAGATTGTGACTCCATGTTAATATAACCCCTGCTACATTCCTTAAGACCTAGCAATATGCTGAACTCGTTGCACAATTCAGCCTCCTATGGACGTATCCTACTCATGCTGAAGAGAAAGTTTCAATGCTCTATTGTCACGGACAAACTTCTAAACAAGGTGTTTGATGTAATGCTTATGTATGTCTGTGTCTTTTGGCATGTTCATGCCTTGTACAGAATGTAAAGGGGCGGCCGAAGGCTTAATAGTCCCATTTTAGTTGGGTTGGTGGCCTCTTTAGGCTTGTAAATAAAGGTTGTGTCATGTGGACACGCTCGAGAGCTTTTCGGTCTGTAATGGACCATTTTACCCTTTGTTGTGCCACTGTTCAGAGCTTGTAAAGTCTGTTTGTAATTTGCTTTGTCTATGAAGTGTTTTTCGGACATGTTTGCTTGTGGATCCCGTTTGTGGCGTTCTCTTTAACCCGTTCTCTCTTTTGTTGGTCCTAAGGGACAATGGGAGGCTTCGGGGAGGCTGACCTTTGCGGACGGACGCGCAAGGGTGCTGCACGACTTAGGCAAAATCAGCTAAGTCCGTGTCATATGGTATCAGAGCGGGACAAGCACTCATAGAAACACTTGACATGCAAACGTGGGGGACCTAGTGGGGTTGCATGGAGGGCAGTCAGCACACGCGCGACCGTTTGAGGGAAAACGGGCATGGAGATGTAGGGAAAAGAGTCGCTCAGAGGAGCGGGCATCTGACATTGACATTCAGAGGAATGGCCAACCCTTCGCGCAAGAGACACCACGAGAACAGGCAAGCTTGGAAGAATGCGGAGCGCACAAAGGTTGGGATGGCTGAGTTTGAGCTACGGCTCAACGTTGACAACTTTACTTGATGGTGCTCAAGGCAAGCGAGGCGCTTGGCAAAGGACGAGACCATGCAAAGTGGAATGAGTTGCTCAGCGACCGAAAGAGTTGTGCAAAGCTCACAGAGGTGAGGGGAATTGCTAACTCGAAGAATTCGGTACTCATGCATGGGCTTGTATGCGGACGATGGATTGTTCGTGGCCATCCCAAGGCGACCGAGACTCGGCACTATGGAGCATTGAAACTTTCTCTTCGGCATGCGAAGGATACGTCCGGAGGAGGCTGAAGTGTGCAACGAGTTCAGCATGTTGCTAGGCCTTGAGGGGTGCAGTGGTGGCTGTATTGACGTGGAGGCGCAATCTAGCAAGTGCGTTTGCAGGAGGCAGAACAATGCACAGTTTATTCAGCAGATCGGAGTAGTCCAAGGGGATGGTGGTCTCCGAAACGAAGAGAGATGTTGCTCCAATGGGACAGTTATCCAGGAGGGATAAGTCTCGGCTCTCCAGAGGGAGAATCATGTGAGATGGACTTCACATGTTGAGGAGGAGTACCTCACAAACAACAACTCCACGAAGCTCAATGGACCGAGCAAGCAGCGAGGAGTTGTCACATGATCTCGCTCGAGAGAATGCATGGGTGGATGCATTGCGAGATCAAGTGGGGGAGCGACCTGAAGCAACTTAAATGAAGGCACACTTAGAGTCGATATGGAGATCGGACTCAAGGGAGGGCTGACCCGTGGAATGGTGGGCGCGAGGGCCACCATCGACTCAATGCAAAAACGAGGAGCGGAGCAACTTGGGTGTAACTTGGCGAAGTACCCAAGCCGTATGAAGGGAGCCAGCAGAGAAGTTGGAACATGGAGCAGAAGCACAATGCTTTCCTTAGACAGAGGTCAAAGACATGAACTCTTGCAGAGGCAAGAGTAGGATCATGTTGTTCCATGGGTCCTTCGTTCTGACGGAGTGGACTCATCTTGCATGGTGCCAAAGACGAAGGGAGCTTCTGGGCACATGCACCTTATCTCGGAGGAGCATTTGATGGAGGAACTAAGGCGACTCAATTTGCGGAGGCGAAGTTGGGTTCAGAAGGCCTTAGCACGGGGCAAGAGGACGCAGAGGCAGGTACTCTTGAAGAATATGCCACAGTGTTGCCATTCGAGTTGCTATGAAGGAAGCGGTGTGCAGCGGAGATTGTGCTGGTAGGGGCAGAGGCCCAGGATCCAGACAATGGTGCACAAATTACAGTGAAGTCGGTGGACTTCGGGAGCTACTAGGCGACGGACTGTCCTAGAGCGGTGCTTCATCTAGGTGTGACCCAAGAGTGGGTGGATGAAGGTCGATTGCCAAAGGAGCGAACAAAATCGAAGGTGGAGGAGACCCTGCGATGTATTGGCAGAGGCCACACATGGAGGGTTCAAAATTCGAGTTTATTCCACAAGGATCAGAATGCAATGGAGATGTCACCAAGAGGCGACATGGTGCAGCGGATCGTGGTGGAACAGTTCGTGGCAATGCGACACACACGACATAGTCCCGGGAGGGACTAGATCATATGGAGGTATGATCGGGAGCTACTGGGAGCTCCGCTTTGGTGAACAACACGATGGCAAGAAGGGCTATGGATTCAAGGAGTGAAGGCCATGGTACCGCAGAGGCGGGTCTTCCGGGCGTGCACCGAATTTTGCATCGGATGAAAACCTTGGTCATCAGCATATGGGGGCTGGGTTCCACCAAGGGAAAAGTTCGAATGCAAGTACCAGTGAGTCCCATGGGAGGGACTTGATCATGCAGAGGTATGATCGAAGCAGCTGGAGAGTTGGACTGCTCCAGAGTTCATATTCGCTTAAGGGAGCCCGACAAGTCAGAGGACAAGGTCGAGTAAGCGAACGTTGCTACCAAGGAAGCTAAGGAGAACAGAATTGGTGCAAACCCTACAACGCGATGGCAGAGGCCATGCATGGGAGTTGCAGTCTGTCTTTCCATCGACCAAACAGACTGCTTGGAGAACACAGAGGTGTTGAAGCAGGGGGTCGAAAGAGGCGAGGAAGCGACGACGAGTCCAGAGGGACTTAGCTACCCAAAATCAAGCATCAGTTAGAATGGAGGTGGACTCAGAGGAGTGCCACGGAGACATATCTACTGATCGTGAAGAAAAGGGATGCAGATGCGAGGCGACGGATAGTAGGGCCATGGGCATGGCAGCGCCATGGTACCGCAGAGGCGGGACTTCCGTCAAAGTCATTGATCCCTTGCTCTCACGGAGGGAGAGCGCTTGGTCGTGAAAGGGGCCGAGGAGGTGGAGCATGCAGAGGCAATCTCCAAGTACCGAGACAAGGCTGAAGGGCAGAGGCCAAGAAACTTCGTAAGATCGGTGTCAACAAGTTTCTCATCAAGATAGCCGTAAGTGAAGGACTTCGGGTCATGCAAGAGTGCACGACCAAGGAACGAAGCAGGCAGTACGTGGTGCTGTACCTTTGCTACTCAGTGGAGTAGGCGGCAGGGTTGATGGAGAAGACGGTACAATCCCAGAGGCGACCTCATCTATCAGAGAATTACTCCAAGTTGGGGTGAAAACTTCCTGCATTCCAGAAGTTCAATGGCATTGAGAAGGTGAATCACAGTAGCTAACTCAACGCAAGGAGTGCAAACACTTCAAGTGCTTCAGAAGTGTGAGCAAAGAGCAGGCGAAGGCCAGTAACCAGCTCGATGCATGAAGTACAACCTCGAGGAGGCGGGCGAAGTCAAGTAACCTTTGCCTTCTCAACTCTTAAGAGAATGGGCGAAACCGAGTACCCCAGTTCTCTTATCTATCCAGCAGAGGAGCTCTGCACAAGTTCAAAGACCCTTCGAAGATAATGGAAGACAATAGTTGTCAAATCCTCACCAACGGTGATCAGTGCTACTGAGAGTAGATTGTCCGCTTCATTTCCCAACGAAATGCCAATCGAAAGCGGAAGTGATGCGAACCTACTTGGATGTGACAACTAACTGAAAGAAGAGTCAATGAGCAGATTTTGTGGAGGAAGGACCCAAAACTTCAGAAGTTTGCGAGGCGATGCTCGTTAAAGCTCCAACAAGCATCCACCCAGTTCAAGCAGCATGTGGAAATTTTGAGAAACTGGCGCAGTAAGAATGGTCTTTTCCTTCATTTGGTGGATCCGCAGGAATCAACGAGGATCAACACAACTCAGCCAACCCCACACCAGAGTCAGAGTCATTGGCGAGTTGAAGCAGCATGGCGGATCAAAGGTTCGACTACTCAAAAACAGCAGCGGAGAGCAGCTGGGAGCCAGGAGGCGCATTGCAGCTGGAGCAGAAGATTGAAGACTTAGCAAAGGCGAAGAGTTGCAGTGTTCACAAAGGCTTCGACGAGGACGTCGAAGGGATAAGTGGGGGAGAATGTCACAGACAAACTTCTAAACAAGGTGTTTGATGTAATGCTTATGTATGTCCGTGTCTTTTGGCATGTTCATGCCTTGTACAAAATGTAAAGGGGCGGCCGAAGGCTTAATAGTCCCATTTTAGTTGGGTTGGTGGCCTCTTTAGGCTTGTAAATAAAGGTTGTGTCATGTGGACACGCTCGAGAGCTTTTCGGTCTGTAATGGACCATTTTACCCTTTGTTGTGCCACTGTTCAGAGCTTGTAAAGTCTGTTTGTAATTTGCTTTGTCTATGAAGTGTTTTTCGGACATGTTTGCTTGTGGATCCCGTTTGTGGCGTTCTCTTTAACCCGTTCTCTCTTTTGTTGGTCCTAAGGGACAATGGGAGGCTTCGGGGAGGCTGACCTTTGCGGACGGACGCGCAAGGGTGCTGCACGACTTAGGCAAAACCAGCTAAGTCCGTGTCACTATGGCACTGAGTTTCGGTCGCCTTGAGATAGCCGTGAACATTCCATCGTCAGCATACAAGCCCTTGCATTAGTACCGAATTCTTCGAGTTAGCAATTCCCCTCACCTTTGTGAGCTTTACATAATTATTTCGGTCATTGAGCAACCTATTCCACCTTGCATGGTCTCATCCTTTACCAAGCATCTCGCTTGCCTTGGGCACCATTAGAAAAAGTACCTCACTCGGGATCCACAAGCAATCATTTCAGTAAACACTTTATAGCCAATGTAAATTACAAACAAACTTTACAATTTTTTAACAATTGCACAACAAAGGGTCCAAAATGATCCACTACAGATCGAATATCTTTCATAAGTGTCGACCTAACATAATCTTTATTTACAAGCCTAAAATAGCCACCGAACCTAACTAAAATAGGTATGTTAAGCCTTCGACCGTTCCTCTACATGCTGTGCAAAGCATAAACAAACCAAAAAATACGAATATATATGAGCATTATATTAAATACCCTGTTTATAGTTCTGTCCGTGATAGTCAGCTCCTGACCCTCTAAGGGAAGGGAGGCCTCCCCGACGACTTTGAGTTCAATGTCGAGATCGGTGTTGCCATCGCTAATCCCCACTTTTGTCGTGCCCACGTTGCTGCTTGAGGGCATGGAAGAAGGCAATGTATTCCGACCCCTGTAACTTTTTCGGCAACTAGGTTACCTCAACGTGTGCAGCTAGCATGGTGTCTTTTGCACCATGGCTTTTAACGACCCCTTGGTCAACGTCGTCATTAGTGTTGACCTTAATGACATCGATATCATCGGTACCTCCCAATGGAGCTCAACCTCTTGATCGATGCAACCCTCCTCCACATCAACTCTAATCGCTTCTACTAGCAATAGCCACTTCGTCGACCCATTCTCGGACATTGCCTTTCGCCTGTCATCGCATAAGTATCTTAACCTTCGGTTCAATGATTTCGAGGGAGTACTATCATTAATACTCTTTAAGAAGGAGCTCAACGTTATATTCTTGAATGTCAACTATTTTAGCTCTTAGATACCCAATAACCTTTGTAACTTCAAAGCATTTATCATCATCATTGCTAATAACAAGATCCATGGGTGCCTTGCAAGCAGCATATGCAAAATGACGACCACCCTCAACGAGCTCATTCTAATGAACAAGCTTTAGAGATCTAATCAAAGATTTTTTCTCTCGATTAGCCATCTCGGAGGATAGCAAAGTCGGAGAAAGATAACGAAAACGAAGGTGAGAATAGTGATTATAAAATTATACTTTTATCCTATTTTTAACGTTATTTTCTACATATGACAATACATGTAGTATTTTTCGTTTGGATCGTATAAGGAAATATTTTTTTAAAGTATAGAATGAAGATGCTAAACATAATTAACTATAAGAATAATTTATAATTAACCCTCGATAATAAAATATATTTGCATTTAACCCATTTGCCTACAAATTCATTATTTACCCCCTTCCAAAACTAGAATTATATACATATCCCTTGAAAAATATTCTAACATTGCGAGTGAGGAGAAACTCATTAGGTTATGAATAGGGAAGAATATGCTACTCTCATCATATGTAAACACATGAATACCTCTACGCCTCCACTTAGCATGTTCAACTCAAATATTTAGTAACTCCATAGTAGGAATTAAAATTGATTTGGTTAGAATTAATAATCATGATTTGTGTGATTTTGAATTTGGTTTAGGTTTAAAAAATATATAAATTAAAATATAGAATGTGATTATTTATGGAACAGACTTTTTTTTGGGAGAGATAGTAAAGCTCTCCTATAAAATCATTTAGTGTCCTCAATTAGAGACGATAATGTGGATAATGAGAAAAGAGAGGATGATATTAAACCATGCCGAAGGCAATCATCCTTATATTTTTGTTTTGATTTTTTTTTTATTAATCCAAATATCATGATTTAAAGTAGATATTTATTTTTTTTTTATTTTTCTTTCATCTACTAATCTATCTTAAAGGTTCCCTCCAATAGTCAATCTTTACATTTTCTAAGGAGACCGTGCTTTCTTCTTCTTCTCCATCTCGTCTAGGTTTTCGATTTGCTTTCTCTCGGATCGGGCTCATCTACGTCGTGGTTTTGGGATCGAGCCTTTCTTCCTGTTCTTGCAATTCTTGGCCGGCAATCCCGCCAAATCTAGTCGCCTGGAGTCGTTCCGTCTTGCCCCTGGAACCAAACCTCTTTTTATTGTCGAGTCCGAGGTATGGGATGCTAATCCCTTCGAAGTTTCTGTTCTTGATCTATAAGATGCTGTTCTTTATTTTGGATCCGACTTTTGAGAACTGTTATTTGTGGTGGACTGTTAAATGGCATCTAGTAACCTGAAATGAAATTGCTGTTGATTCTTGCAGCAGCGGACCGCACAGTCATGGACGGCTTCAAACTCGATGCACCGCGGCAATACTTTGCCACAAGCAGCCTTGTCGTTGGCTATGCCCTCTGTTCCAGCTTGCTCTCTGTTATCAACAAGTTTGCTATCACAATGTTCGATTACCCTGGCCTCTTGACGGCATTGCAGTACCTGACCTCCGCGGTTGGCGTTTGGGTTCTTGGGAAGCTGGGCTTTCTCTATCATGACCCTTTCGTCTTTGAGACGGCCAAGAAGTTTCTGCCCGCCGCTACCGTCTTTTACCTGGCCATTTTCACAAACACCAATCTCTTACGCCACGCTAACGTTGATACGTTCATAGTGTTTCGCTCCCTGACGCCTCTTCTGGTTGCCATCGCGGATACCATCTTCAGAAAGCAGCCATGCCCTTCAAGGCTCACGTTCTTTTCGCTTGTGGTTATTCTCGGGGGCGCAGTTTGCTACGTGCTGACCGACTCAGCGTTCAATCTCACTGCGTACTCATGGGCGATTGCTTATTTGGTGACTATTACTACCGAGATGGTTTACATAAAGCACATGGTGACAAACCTAGGACTGAACACATGGGGTTTTGTGTTCTACAATAATCTTCTGTCCTTAATGATGGCACCGGTGTTCTGGTTTGTCACTGGGGAGTATGCAGATGTCTTCACAGCTTATGGATCAAGTTCTGGGATTTGGTTCAATATCATGACTTTTGTTGCAGTAGCTTTGTCTTGTGTTTTCGGATTTCTCATCAGTTTCTTTGGATTTGCGGCAAGGAAAACAATCTCTGCTACTGCATTTACGGTAACAGGGGTTGCCAACAAGTTTCTCACGGTGGCGATCAATGTATTGATCTGGGATAAGCATGCAAGCAAAATTGGTTTGATTTGCTTGCTTTTAACACTTGTGGGGGGAGTTCTGTATCAGCAGTCAGTCACTAGCAATGGGAACCTCTCACAACAGCATGGCTCTGCAATTTCTAAGAAGGCAAATGGTGTGGTACGTAATGTTGATTCTGAAGATGAAAGACATGACAAGCGCCTATCTGGGAGGGATTCAACTGTATGATATCAGTGTAAGAGAATATTCTTCTCATTATAGAGGCAAATTTGTGCTACAGAAAGCTTGGTTATCCTAATATATGTATGTACATGTAAACCTTTTGCTAGGATGTTATATTGAATAGTTATGCTAATCTTAGCTTTCATGGGATACACCAGCTCGTTATGCTGTATGGGTTAATTGCATAATCATCCGAAACTTCACCCGAACCTTACTTAAGGTGTTTCCTTTCTGGAACATATTCTGAAGTTTTATAGAACAGCCCTTATGCAATAAGCATTAAGCAGTTTGATATCAACTACAGGTTTTCTCTTTGTTTAAGATGCTTTGGTATGTAAACCATATTTTAGATTCTTGAAGACCATATGATCCGAGGTATCAGGAATTTGCACTACCAGGACGAAATCCATACTTCTGCTTCATGTAAGTGGTAAATCAATATTTAGTAGTTTTTAAAATTTGTCATGTCTAAGCTAACAAACTTCTGGATTAGTTCTGAAAATATATCTGTTCTCCAATGCACAAAACAACCCAGATCTAACAGAAGTCCATATTATCTCTAGTTTTCTATCTGTGGTGGTGCAAAGTGGTAAAAAGAAGCAAGTAGAAATCCAAGGTGCTTACATGTTTAGATGTTTTTATGTCAAACCATAAACAATCTTATTTCTTTAAGAATCATGTTTCATCTCCTTTGTTATTCATATAGTTTAATGTCAGGTATCTTTTCTGAAATCTACATATCCTAAAACCAGGATGGATTTCCGAGTTCAATGCCACGCAACATTTTTTAATATTTAACTCTTGTGATGTACAACAGCTAGCTTTTGTTCACTGGAAAAAAGGGGCCAGAAATGAGTTCTAACTTCTAATCTGAACACTATTCTTCCTTTAATGGGCCAACCTCATCAGTGACCTTGCAAGGTGAACATGAAACTATGGTGGAGGCATGCTTGGTAAGGTACTACTCAGAAATATAAGAATAAATATGTTAATATTGGCAGCAATTATTATTTTCAGATTGTAATTAGAAAACAAATAAGGATGACAATGTTCTTGAATTAAGAGAGTGGTCTATGAATATAGATATCTGATGACTTAGGATAGACCCCCAAAAAGTAGTACTTTTAAGGTATTGTTTGGGGTAGGTGGTCCATGGCATTTCATGTGTCATGATCCAAGCAAGATTAGTTAGACATTACATGATGGAAGAATCATTTACAAAAATCATAGTAAAAGAATCTAGTTTGCAGTAGTGTTAAGTGGTTTAACTAGGTCCGGCTAATGTATGAACTTTTGAATGAGTACCAAGTGCATGAAATTATTTTTTAAGCATTAGACAGTATTTTAATTTTGTTTTGCCTCTTGGCCAACAATATGAACATCATTCTTAAATGAAGACTGGTTTGGAGAAATATATTCTGATACATCTGTGATGAGAACCTTTTTTGTGGTAGTTTTTTCAAAGTAAGTTAACAAAAGCTTGTGTTTTGTTGCTGCGTTTTAGTTGATGTCTATGATACTACGATACTACATTTTTTTTTGTGGTATGAGGAAATAACTCAGGGCATTTTCATTAGATTTCTTTATGAGATTGATCTAATACCTACAACTTGTGGATCCATATTCAGTGGAGGTCTCATGCTTTGGTAATACAATTTAAATATCTGTTTCTATGTTGCAACTTGTAAGTTTTCTCCTGTCATGAAGATGAAAAACAAGAATTTCAAAGATAGTAGTCCAACTGCCTAAAATTTTATTTTCTTTTTGTTGAAGTATTCGTCCAAGCAGTACCAGTTATCACTTTAATGTGGTGGAAGTGTTCCAAGTTAAACACTGAAGGAGCATTCGAGTTTATAACACAGAAGCTTCTTTTAGAGAGGATGGATTAAGAACTGCTAGACATTGGCCTATGATTGAATTCTGACCTGTAGGGCTGTATGTTCATGTATGTGACTGGTGCAAAATTATTTTTGTTGGAATTCAAGTAGCCACTACTATCTGATTTGGAATCTAAAATACCCAATTATTGATGATTAAGAGTTTGGTGATGTCCTACAGCTTGTTGCACATAAGAATTGAGATTACTAAGGAAGTGGAGATAGCTAATGCCTTATTTTCTACAAGCGTTCATAAGTCTTACAGCTGAGGAAATATCAGATTAAGCTGCTTACGCAAGTAGCTGTAAAGGATAAGAAACCCAGGTGAGAATTCAGACCCTTTTCTGTATCTGTTTCTCTTTAATGTTTTCTTGGACTTAAATCTTCCCCGTCTAGTAAATTTTCTTAGATACATGTACCACTGAAAAGTCTATGGAACAATGAAAACAACATTATCACTAATAATTTTGATCTCTGGTCACCGTACACACTTCATTTATATGCTACTTAGACAAACTAAAATAAACTTATATCTTGGTTTATCATGCAATCGTTCTGTATAGGTTGGTCTCAAAATGTACTGCTACTTGTTTATTGTATTTGTGGATGAATTATGCCAGAGATTGCAGTTGATTCCACTCAAATCTGCTACCTCAACAATACCACCATTGTGTACCAAATGCACCACAACAAACGTACTCTCTCTTTCTCCCTTCCAGACGCGTGTGGCGTCAACCTACTGCAATCCCACTCTCCTCACAAGTAGCACAAGAATACATGTCCTGCACTCCACAATTTGCAATGTCATCAACACAAGGAACATCAACATCATTCCCTGGAGTCTCACCATACTTCCAGTTCCGATGGCTTCTTGGTAGAGTAGGAACCTCCCAAAAGATGTGTCGTCTCCGCCATCATTTCCCTGTACAAGCATCCACTTCGTCTTCCCCCATCTTCCCCTTCGATAGAACCTTCACAATCTCTCGTTGTCTCTTCGCTTCTCTTTGTTTAGATTGGAGCTCCTCCCTCTCACGCAAATATGGAGAGGGTTATCGTCACAGAGGGCCTTCGTCCACTCCTTTCTAATCTCCAAGCCCGGCCCTTCCACCCCGTCCACGCTATCAGAAGTCGCCTATCCGCCGCCGTCTGTCTCCCTTCCCTTGGCCTCGGAGCTCGACCCCCGACCTCCTCCTTCTACGGCTTCAGCTCCGAGAATAAGAAGCCATCGTTTCCGGGTTGGGGGACCGCCGATGAGCACGAAAGGCGGCTCCTTCACGCACGGCTCTGCAGAAAACAGAGGAAAGCTCCGTTTTTTAGCGCTGGCGCGGCGATCTCGGCTGGCGGAGACGGCGTTATCGACGATAAAGAGAAGCCCAAGTTCTTAGGCGTCGAGTTAGTGACGCTTAAGAAGATAATTCCCCTCGGGATGATGTTCTTCTGCATTATCTTCAACTACACGTTCCTGCGCGACACCAAGGACGTCCTGGTGGTGACGGCCAACGGGAGCGGCGCGGAGATCATACCCTTCCTGAAGACGTGGGTGAACCTGCCCAGGGCGGTGGGCTTCATGCTTCTGTACACCAAGCTCGCCAACGTGCTGTCAAAGGAGGCTCTTTTCTACACGGTTATCGTCCCTTTCATTGCCTTCAGGTTCGTCTTGTATCCCCTCATCAGCGTCATCCACCCCACAGCGCTCGCGGATAAGCTTCCGGCGGCGCTCGGTCCGAGCTTCCTCGGCCCCGTTGCTATCTTGAGGAGTTGGAGCTTCTGCCTTTTCTATGCGATGGCAGAGCTCTGGGGTAGAGTTGTCATTTGGGTTCTCTTCTGGGAGTTTGCCAATCAGGTATGGATTTGTCATCGTCAGCAACAGCAATAATAATTGCCGGCGTTCTTCATTAGCCTTTCATGAATTTTAGTTCTTTTATACTCTGTTCTGTGTATATGTTGCTTGCTTCGCTTGATTCTAGAAAGGCATCAGTATCAATTGGATATTTGTGCTATCTTGACCTTTTTGTTGCTCAGTTTTACCCTTCCATCTTTTGAGCGTGGGTACTTCAACAGGATGGCATCTGCTTGATGTGTTTGTCTTCTTGCACTAAACCATCTCACGTGATGTGATTCCTCATAGTTGTCTGCGAATTGCGCCAACCCAGAATGGAGTAAGAAGGGTAGCATGAGATGAAACAGATGGGTAGAATTGAAATATGCAGTGCAGTACAGTAAATTAGCTTTCTGTTCCTTAAGATAAAATGGGGCATTTGGGTAAAAGTGTTAGTAGAAATTGAGAGGAAAGATATTAGAATATTACTTCTACGAGTGGGTGTTCTTATTTAATCTTTTGGTTATGGACAGAATCGTATATTTTTACTTAATCTTTGGGTGTTCCATTTTCTTTGATTCACTAAAAAAAGCAATAATTGTACCCACAGATAAAAAATAGTATATGGGCTAACTTAATAGGCATGTGGTTGACTGCAAATATATAGGAAATGAGGGCAAATTATAATTTCTTTTTTTTTTTTGGTGAAAAATAAGATTTTAAGGTTTATTATGATTGATTGGGCACAATTTGGTAAAATGTCCTCTAACAACTGTCCACAGCCATTTCAGTGCAAGGAGCATCAAGGTCAACATCATTGATTGGACAGTGTTGACCAAGTACGATGTCATCCTGCAAAGATCGGGATGACGTCGATCGAGTACAACATCGCCTCGCAAAGATCGAGATGGTGCCGACCGAGTACAATGCAGTCTCGCAAAGATCGGGATAACGCTGATCGAGTGCGGCACCGCTGTTTGGCGCCGTGGCACAAAGGACGCCCGATGTCTACACGAGAAGTGAGCTCGCCACTTAATGGGTCGACGACCATAAATATGTCAGGTACGGTTGGTCCCCAGGCGTAGGGTATAAAAACCCTTCATTGGGCCGACATAGAGGGAGTTCTTTTGGCTCGTTTCCACTCAGTTTTAACAAAATCTTCGGAGGGATCGAGTTAGGAAATCTCCCTCCTGACCCCGACCTATGTGCAAGAGCAAGCAATGAGGAAGGAGACGACTGATAAAAGGGGCACCCCCGCATTCTGAAACCAAAGTTCGAGCTCGATCCAATCGGACGACGACTTTCACTGCCCGACCTTCCGTGCGGGTAATCTTGCACATCCGAGGTAGGATCGAACCGTACTAATGCCTCAGCTATAATGTAAAGGTTCACCAACAATGACCTTACCATGTAAATATATATGAGAAAAATTAGTGGATACTCCATGAACAAGTCCATACTTGATATGTTTAACAAAACCAAATATATATACAAGGAAAACGAGCAAAATATCCTAACATTGATAAACAAAGATTACTAATATCATTAATTTTAATTATCCATGATTACATTGATAAACAAAGATTACTATTTTAATTATCCATGATTAAACTGAATAATTACCGCAAGACGATTAAAAATAATCGGATCCTAAATCTAATCGCCGTTGCCGGGGATCGAACCCGGGTCACCCGCGTGACAGGCGGGAATACTCACCACTATACTACAACGACTTGGTGATGGTTTTGTAAGAATAAATTATGATATGTTTAACTTTAGGGAGTAGAGGATTCAATCTCAAGGGTCGTTGCAGTGAAACGATGGAAGAGGCTGCTGACGAGGCAGCAATGCTATAGAGGAGTCTAATACAGCAACAATGGTGGTACAATTGAGGACCTTAGAGGCCTTCACGAGAACATGACAAAGAAAGGGGGTGGTCATAGGAGGCAGAGGTGAAAGTAATCATAATGGGACAAAAGGGTGGTCATAAGAGGCGAAGGTGAAGGTAGTCATAACAGGACAAAAGATGACTAATGGTAAATGAGAACTTAAAACTGTATATATGTATGTATATATATATATGTTCGTATGACTACAGCTCTGTTTCAGCTTGAGAGATTTGACAGTTAGGCTTATAGTCACAATGTGATATGATTTTTCACTCATCTACAATGAGGATGGCTTCCATGTCTTTCTAATGTGTTGTTTCATGCATTGTTATGCTGTCCAAACCCTCTTCACAACAGATATATAAGCTATTTGCCGTAAATCCATTTTTTGATAGTGGCATTTCTCATATATTCTCAGGCAACACAAAGGGTTGTACACTTGAGCAGTTTCAGCATGTAAGTACCATCAAAACATGTCTAAAATGATCACTGGTGTTCATCAATTTTCATTGTTGAAATGAGAAAAAAAAAAGATATAACAAGGCGGTGGCCAACTGTTGTGGCAAAGTCTTGCTATTTGTCAAAGTTCAACAAGGCAAATGGAACATGATCACTGTAATTTTGAAATCTGAGCAGTTGAAGCTGTCTGCATGGTTTTCGCCAATATGTGCCATCGCTTTCTGCTTGAAGGCGATCGATATCTTGGCGCTTATTGTAGAAAAATCTAATACACAATTGCAGCAGGCCCATTATGTTCCTGAACCATGCCATCCCTCACCAGCTCTTCCAAACCCTTCCTCAATCGACTGGCAGCAGCCTCACAGTCAGCCACTTGCAGGCCTCCAAATGATATACGTACGTAGCCTGGACTGCCGCTGGCACTCCCAGGAATGACGATCACGCGGTGCTTCCTCACTAGCCATTTGACGACCTCATAATCATCAGGGAACTTGTCAGGAAGCTTTGCCCAGAGATAGATGGCCGCTTCTCCACCCTTGACGGCATCTTCCCCAAGCGGAGCCAAAGCCTTCACGAGCAACTCCCTGTTCTTCACAAGGGTCTGTACCCTTTCTCTAATCCATTCAGGCCCGACCTCTAAGGAGTAGAGAGCCAGACGCTGCCCAATAATAGAAGCACAGATGGGTATGTTGTCCTGGACTTTGAGAAGCTGAGCTCCAAAACCATCGACTGCTTCTGGATATGCTATCTGTGAGATCATATGCAAGGTTTAGCCACAATGTTCTGCAGAATAGACAACCATGCTAAACTTGAGATGCACATGAAGCATCTAGAATAAATTTGTCACTAATAAATTATGAAACAAGTCATCAAAATTAAATAGAACAAGATTATATCATCGTCATCATCATCATCATCAACTTAGTATAGGAAGTATATACACAGATTTAACTCTGTTTCTTTAAATCCACAACTTCAGAAACATGAGATAAAAATCCAACAGTGTTGCAAGTTATGCAAAATACATATAATATTCGAGTCCAAAAGACAGCATACATCAAACACAGAAATTTCTTTTGCTGGATGCAGCAAAGCAGCTCCAATTACAACTAGTAAGCAGTGCTGCTCAAAGTATATGGTGTTGAAAGGGAAAAAAATTTATCTGTTTTCTTTGCAGCAGGATCAGACAGAGCATATGCCTGCTAAGAGACACTCGATCAGATCAATGGCTTCATTGCAGGACATGTGTTGTTCTATACCTTTATGGGTCCTTAGAAACAGTGGTAACTTGGAACTTGACGGACATTATCTCAAGGCTTTCTCAGCCAATTGCAGAACAAGCTTATACATATGGCTCCATAGTTTTTGAGCATAACAAGATTTACAGTGAAATAAGATAAACTCGAGATATGATAAGCATATTAATGGTTATGGTTGAAGGGTGATGCTAAGGGATGAACATGGCCAATGAATAGACCCTGCAAATTTGGTGGCAATATCTCACTACTGAGCTAATTGTTGATAAACTACCAAGAGCTGCATATTTAGTTCAAAGCAACTGAATGACCCAATATTCAAATGGTCCTCGGATGTTCAATATTTGGTTGACACATATATGCAGTCTCAAGGAAACAAAATTTGACTTCAAGTTGGAGATTTGACAATATGACAGGATGGAGATGCTTAACAAGAAATACTGCAACAAAAGTCAAGTAACAAAAATTAAGGGCAACAAAAGGTGTCAACTTACGTATCCAACACGCCATCCCATCATTCCATAGACTTTGGAGAAGGAGAACAAATTGACGATGTGACTATCCTCAATACAAAAATGCTTCAGTCCATCATACATAAAGTACCTGCAGTTGAAAATTCTTTAAAATACTAAAAGAAGTTATTAGCTGAAAAAAAGTTATGAATCTTAGACATGAATCTCATGATTCAGTTATTTGAGCAACTAATTAGCCATTTGGTTTATGTTATCTGCATGCTTACTTATAATTACGAATGTAATTATGACATTTGTTAATTATTCAATATACAACAGAGTAGCCATCACTGAAAAATGACATTTTGCCAAAAGAAAAGTGACCACTATGATTGCACTGGATTATGGCAAAATGATATTTTTATGTGACAACACATTTCTGTGGAGAATATAAACATAACTAAAGCAAAGTATGAAGCTCATTCTTATGATTCCTCCATATCTTTTGAGCATAAATGGTTAATCCTCTCCTTTTTCTATTTTGTTTTATTTTTATATATTGGTGAATTACACAGTGTGCAAAGTTATCTTGTAAAAGGAGTTACACACGTTTGCTGCATGTTCGACAGTCCAACTGTCTAGAACTCTAAACAAGAAGATTGCTTCAGTCATGAGTAGGTTCTGTTGCAATCACATGGAAAAACGTTTCACATTCACAATTGCACCCTAAACTAAAAAGAAAAAAACAAAAAAAATGCAACAAACATTCATTTTTATACATAAACTTTTTTGCATCATGTTAGCTACAACTTCTGAGATTACCCTAATGCACTTTTGTGAAATCATCTGCTTGTTCAATAAAAGCATATTTGGGTGCTAATTCATATGTATCCTAGAAGACATGATTTCCTAGCGATATTACCCCTTATATGGATATAAATCTTCTTCCATATGGAACACATGGGAATTAGTGAAATGGATCTCAGATGTTAACAAAAAAGAAAAAGAAAAAAGAAAAGCATTATTATCAAATTACATATAGGCTTGCACACAGCTCCAAACCAATTTGCCATGAAACAATTTTGTTGTGCGGCTTGTGCCAATTTGCTGTGTAACTGTTATGGGATTCACTGGTATATAGGCTGCATTTTGCATCTCTATTCAAGTACAATGAACAGTACCAAAATCTTGTGAAGTATTCCTTAACATTCCTTTGCCACTGAACAATCTGGACTATATATATGTATATATATATATATATATATATATATATATATATATATATATATATATCCCAATGAATAAGATTCAAGTCTCAAAGTGATAGGAAAACACAAAACCTTGGTACTTACTCATATGTATTGTCTACAACAAGCCATGCACCAGCTCTTTTACAGAGATCCGATATTTTCTGGATAAAACAAACTAAAACGAATTATCTTCAAAAACAAATTGGCAGCAATCTTGCAGAAAATATACAGAAAATACATATTCAGCTACATATGCATGTCGTACCTGCAGAACAAGCTCCGGGATGAAGGCCCCTGATGGGTTTCCCGGATTTACAACTGTAACCAGCTTGGGAACTGGATTTTGTGATAGAGTCTCTTCTAACCAAACTGCATTGATGAATTTTTTTTTTTTTTTTTTTTAAGTTGGACATTTTTAAAGTAAATGATAGGCACCTCTACCATCATTTGACTGAATACATTTGTATGAATGAAGGAAATTACTTTTTCTTAGATAATGAAATCCCTCTATATAGTTCATTCTTGGTAAAATATTAGAATTTCTAAGGTATATTTAAAGAAAATAAATCAAACAAGAAAGAGTATAACTGACAGAAGAATCTGACAAGAACTTGAGAAATTGTGATCTAGAAACACAGAAATTACTTTCAAGTTTTAAAAAAAATCACTAGCCAAATATATACATCAGATAGGGCACTCAATGAGAGAAACAGTAGTGACTAGATTTAGCACCAAAATGTTGGAAGGTAATGCATGACATAAATATCCTGTGCAATATTCTAAAAAATAGTGAAAACAGTACAATTTTGATTAGATTAAATTTAGCAACAAATGTTCAGTCATAGTTGCATCTATCAAGGGAGAAGTTACCTCAATTAAATATGTAAAAATTACAGATAAAAATTACTTTAGTAATGCTTGTTGACAAGATCTTGAATAGAGAAAGAGGATACTAAGATGATCTCTAGCATATTAGTTAATTTTGGGGAGGGAAAAAATAGGAAGTTCTTAGGAACATAATAAGTTAATAACCAGATTTAGATCTTACATTTAAATACAAAAGCATTTTAAATATAAAAAAAAGAAAAGCCATCACTAGTACCTAATAATTGACCATGATATATAAGAGAAATGATGGAAGAAGGTTATCATCATCAAAACATGCAAAACCCACAAGCCATTGGTAACCAAAAGATCAGCAAGAAGCTTACCTACATCCGGGTGAAGAGTTTTCGGATCACTTGGTCCGACTAATATGTCGGTAACACCGGTCATCTGAAATGACATGTATGCATTGAAGTAATATGGTGCAAACATCACAACAGAATCCCCAGGATCACACAAAGTAAGGACAATGTTTACAAAAGCCTGTGAAGCGCATATATGGTAGTTAGTATTTAACATACAATTTAATGTAACTTATGAAACTAAATAAAATGCAACTGCAATTTCAAATATAATTTACACCCTTCAGCATGTTGAAGAAAAGGTCCAATATCAGAAATCAGATCAACTTTAATCTCCAAACAATATAAGCTAGTTGACTACACAACAGATAAGATATCATTTCAGTTGTAGAAATTATAAAGAAGACAAACTGAACACATGTTACAAAACTATGATGCATGGACACTTCAATATACGTTACTTGTCTTTGTCAACCAGTGACAATTGTTGGATACTTTTTGACACATATTAGTATGTAGTGTATAAACTGTATATGTAGGACATTATATATTTGGTGAAGGTTTGTTGTTGGCATGAATGATTGTTATGCTTACAAGCTACTTATATAACTACCAACCTGTATACACCAAATGGTATGAGCAGTATTTTAATACATGGTTTATGTTTGCTTTTCTTTAACAAATTCCATTATATATGAATAAAGTATTACAAGATACTGACCTGTTCAAATTTTAAAAGATAATACTGCAATTCACACAATGAATGACAGCTATCATATGACACATGATGGTAAAAGGGCCACTTAATAGGTATATCATGTGAAATGAGAGAGTGACCATTGCATTATACTCCAGAATTTAGACATCCCAACTTGGTAATATTTTAAGGAAGCTTGTCTGTATATATAATGATTTGTGGACCAAGTTGCATTGATACATGTTACCACAAAAACGGATCTTGTAGTTTAAGAGTATGAAGATGATATAATAATATAGCAAATGGAGAAACCCTGTTGTAATTAGCAAGAGAATGAGCTATTTAGTTGATAGTATTTACAAAAACCCATTATCTAAAACAATAACAATTCCAAATGATCACTTGTATGCTGTTTTACAAGCGTGCTCTAGACACAGCAATGCAGGTAATTGAGAATCAAGATGAGCTCTGAATTACTTTTCAGTTAGTCCCCATTTATGCATGTTGTGTAATTCTATGGCTGCACAAGCCCTCTACAATGTGGAGCAAGGTATACAGTTTCAAATGATCGGGCGGTACATATTGGTCCGACAATAAACTGGTACGCGGACCGCTCTCTACCGACAATATTTTTTTATTTATAAATAAATATATGTATATATATAAAGGTGACGTCACCCTGCTTAGGGAGAAGAGAGGCAGCGACGTCGCACATTTTTTTTAAACTTTTATATATAAATAAAATATTATTTATATATATAATATATATATAATATATATATATATATATATAGAGGCGACGTCACATATGTTTTTTAAACTTTTATATATAAATAAATAGATATATAAATAAAATATTATATATATATAGGCGACGTCGCCATCGCCTCGTTTTTCTGCGACATCGCCCCGCTTGGGGAGAAGAGAGGCGACATCGCCGGAAAAAATAAAAATAAAAAAAATAATATATATATATATATATGTATATATATGTATGTATGTATATATATGTATGTATATATATATATATATGTATGTATATATATATATATATGTATGTATATATATATATATGTATGTATATATATATATATATATATATATATATACACACACAATATATATATATGTGTGTGTGTGTACATATATATATATATATATATGTGTGTGTGTGTGTGTGTACATATATATATATATATATATATATATATATATATATATATACACATATATACATACATATATATACATACATATATATATATATACACATATATACATATATACCGATCGGTATACCGCTCGGTATATAGTATTGTAACATACCGAGAGAATATCGAAGCTTTGGTACGGTATGGTATTTCAATCCCTGATGTGGAGGGTGCACAAGATTGGGACAAAGCCAATGTGGGCTTATATATATATTTCAAGACATTCCTCGCACAAGTCCATGCCACAAAAAATTTAAAATATTTTAAAAATCTTCCCTTATTCCGAAAAACTCCTCTATAGTAAAAACTGGACTTAAGTAATAGTTGATAGAATCACAAGTACATAGAAGGCTCAAAGACACATTTGCATGTAGAACAAAAACCTTATTACTAGAAACTCCTGAAGCTTACCCATTGACAAGAAAACCTTTTATAATTGCATCAGAAAAGTGAATAATCCTCATTACATAAAGTCCTCTTTATTGTCATACAAATGTTTCCCCTTCCTTTTATAGACATTGAGGATGAGTTATATTGTCTGACAGAACATCTGTCCCCCTTGTCTAGTATCATTTTATTAGGACATGATATCTTATAATCATCGACATATACTCTCAGCAAGCACAAGCTAACCAGCCACTTCGCTGTCCTAACGTAAGAGAAAAAGAAGACTGACTAAACCAAATGTTAGAGTCTGGTTATAAACATACTGATTTTCCAAGTACGAAGAGTCACTATCAGATCCTTCAGCTCACATATATCACTAGTAATCTAATACAAAGAGTAAACTAATACTAGCTTTTATAAACTAAGGTGTGACTTTTTTCAACAATGAGCCCTGTTATCAGAAAAGGGGATGATCAGATGAGCTTTGAGCTTGAACTTCAAATGTTACAGAGAAATTTTCATTAATATCATAAAGGAAACTATGATTAAGCCGCAGAGTGAAATAGTTTCTTTCTAGTACAAACAAACAACATAAGTCAATTAAAGGAACTTTTTAAAATAGAACTTATAATGAAAAGCTAATCACCTGATTTGCTCCAGCTGTGACCATAACCGAAGATTTATTCAGATTATTCTCCCTTCGTAACTGCAAATAAATTTGTGTAAGCAAAAAAAATATTGAAATACCAGAGATGATAAGGTCTACATTTCAAATTTCCATGTCAGGGCTTAATACTTGGCAAATCTGTGCTTTCTATAAAGAAAAGGAGAAGTAATGACAAAAATGGTAATTATGTAATCAATAACAGGTGTGCCACATTAAAAGATTGCAGCATTGGTTTTAAAAAGAGTCATTCACACACAGTGCACAAGGCTCCTGCAAAAGCAGGGTCTGGGTGAATTGGTTTATCTAGTGAAAATTGAGTATATAGGCTTTTTTTTTTTCTTGATTCCACATCATAGGACCTTAAGAATTTGAAGGTGATAACAGAAATTTCTGTTATCAATCTAATTGTAAAACTAATTGATAATAATTGTAATATGTCCATAATACTTTTTTTTTTTCTATAATAGCCTCTCTGGTTTCCCATTTAGTGGAAGGTCACTGTTCAAAAAACTCTTTATTCCACCTCATATTTGTGTATTCTATTATGAATTATTACTCTACTCTTCAACCCAATGAACCAAGGACGAAACCATAGTTACAGGAAAAGTAGATGACTATTCAAATGAATTAGAAAGGGCAACATAAGCAACAACAGCTATATCTACCAAATTATAACATGTCTCAACAGTTGGACTTTTAAACATCAACTATAAGAAACTCGTCCTGACTGATGTGTGATGCCCAGAATCACAAATGTTACCAAGTCTCACCCAGAAAGCTTCAGATTTAGATGGAGAAGATGAAACTGTGAAAGTATAGTTGCAGAACAAGCAGATTGGTCGGAGAAGTAGAAAATTGAAATGACTTGATATCCTTACCACCAAAAGAGAAAGATGGTCATTTCACCATAAGACAATAGGTTCCTCGGTTTTCTGTCTTTCTGAGGAACCTATTTTACACTTCGCTTCAATTGTTTCTGAGGAAATAGTGCGTGCAAGTCTGTCACAGCACTTCTCTAGAATGTAGAGTTGTATTTTCCCTCAGAATAGATGCATCTCACCATCTCTCCCTTGGCTCAAAATTAACTTAAACAATGGAGCCTTCAAAAGAATTTTCCACATTTCATATGTACTCTTCATAGATTTTAATCACAAAGTGCCCACTAGAAATTACCTAAACTGCCATTTGTAAGTTTAATTGGCCTTTTCTACCTTATCATATATATACTGATGGTTGACTTAATGTTCATAAAGATTCTTCGAACATACAATGTTCATATATATACTGATGGTTGACTTAATGCTCATAAAGTTACTGCCATCTGTAAGTTTAATTGTGCAATCATTAATGATTACACATCTTTATCTGAGAAAAAACAATTAGGTTGCAGTTGTCAAGATTCTTCAAACACACAAGATATATAATTCTCTAAATTGTTAAAGGCCTTTTCCATTCCAATGTCAAAATTACCAGAAGCAGATGAAGTTTCTATTAGTAGTATTGGTCCGTAGCAAAAGTCCCATATGACTCATGACAATGTTCTCATCATCATTCAGAAGTTGTGGCATCATAAAATCCTCAGGCTACAATACTGATAAAACCTGATATTGTCAGCTACAAGGAAATACCTTCTCAACCAAAGCCTGCCGTAATTCTGGCAAACCCTCATCAGCACCATAACGACTAGTTGAAGGGTCCCACACAAGTTCTTTGATCTTCTCTAAAGCTTGTTCTGGTGGCTGCCAATAAACAACCCCCTGCATAAGGACGAGATGAAGAGTAGCTGCAGTCAAAATATTAAAGAGAGCTGATATACATATATATACATAGATATGTGTGTGTGTGTGTGTGCATGTGCTCTTTGCTATAGCTTTATTTATTCATCTAACATGCCATTATTTTCAAATTCCTGATGATTTCTTTTATCCTATGTGAAAAGATAAGGGAATCAATCAACATATTCAAATAATGGAAGATCACTGGATGAACAAATTATAATTGTTAACAGAAAGAAGCATTATTATACTCAGTGAAAAACCACTCAAATCAAATACCAAGGGTCTTAAGCTTTTATCAAGCTTGATATGCCAGAACCTCAATAATTGACCCAAACATGAAATGCCATTGCAGTAAGCTTGTTGTTACCATTTAAAAGTCAAATTATCTACTTGTTCGATCATGATGTTAACTAAGAATTCAGAATTGAGATTCAACAGAATTGTCAGGAATCTGTATAAGCTGCATTAGGATTACGATAAGCAGGAGAAAAGTAGCTGTAAGATTTTGATCTCTGATGGTTAACTGACAAGATCACACGAGGCTCAAGGCCATGGTACAGATACTTTAGCAGCTGAAGCGTCAACTGTGCAGTCCAGGAAATTTCTTTTATAAATTAGTTCTCTAATCATCAGAATCTATTACAGAAAATAAACATCAGATGTAAAGACAGGAAAAGGCAGGTCTACATTTATTCATTTGCATAACAGCATATACGCCATAGGGAATTCAAGCAAACAGTCAGCTATGTGTCGAGTGGCGATGGGGATTCAAATAATCAGACCTGAGCTAGTGAAACCGCATCCTTGGCTCCACGCATCAATTCTTGAATCTGAAGGAACAAAAGAATCCATATAAGAAACTCACGGAAATCAACTGGCCCCAACAAGAACTACAACCTTGGAAGCATGTATATGATATATGAAAATATTCAAACGATTCTCACTTTGCGACTAAAAAATGAAAAGCATCATGACGATTCCATTCTTTTCCATTCTAAAAGTCGAAAAAAAAATGAAGGCCAAACTGCGTACATCCCAGAATTGCGCTACAGACAGATCTCTCTTGTCTCGTTACATGAGAACCCTTTTCCAACGAGGAACACTAATCGGACGGAAAGGCAAGCGAATTTACCTGGATCATGACGGGCGTCTCCGTCTCAAGTGCTCTCTTTGAGAGCTTGGGATAAGTCCCCATTCCGCCTCTCCTCCAACAATAGCGCCTACCACACACCTACGAGACGGGCACAGGCGAGACTCAAGAAAGCCCTAAATCCCAGGACAGCAAGATCGGCTCACCTAATAAGGGAGATGAAGACGGAAGATTTCGCCACCTCCCTCCCTCCCACCAAACGCAACACAGAGCAGCCGCCTCAACAACTGGATCGAAATATAAAAATCCGAACTTTTACTCGTTTTTTATTTCTTGATGATATCACCGACTTTGGAGCCCAAGAAAAGCGGGGCCGTGGAATTTTGACCTCTTCCGGTCTTCTCCCTTCCACCACCAACCCAGCACCGAAAAGATAACAAATGAAATTTCAACTACTCTCTTCCTGTACCAAGAAAAAGAAAACAATAATCGAATCTCCTTAGAAGGTTTATGGGATTCCACGTCTGAATCGACAAAGAGGGGATCTTTTTCTTGCAAGGATCCTGCAGTGACGAACAAATTCAGGAGCTCAATTCGAGCGGAAGGCAAGCGAGAGAGAGACCGGGAGAAGAGAACAGGGTGGGTATCCTTCTCGGGTGGCTCAGAAAGCGACGCGAGGGAGCGTCCGCGGTCAAAGAGGTCGCACCTTCCCGTCGGCTTGTGTTAATATTTCGCCACCGTCGTCCACGTTCCGTTTCCACCTTCTCCATTCCTTTTATACCACAACGGACAAGATAGGACAGAGGCCGGCGAGAGGCAGGTGGGATTCTAGATTCGCGTTGCACGAATCACGAGACCCGTTTCAGCTACCAGACAAGAAAAGAGGTAGATTTTTTCTATTTACTTCAAATCAAATCTATCTTTAGTACAATAATAGATCTATCAATCAAAATAAAATTAAGAACACATGTCTTCCAACTTAGTTCAAATCATGTGGGCACAAAATAAATTATCACGAAATCTTTTTTCTGCTCGATCACATGGGAAACGATGGAAGCTCACGCACGCGGCCACATAAAAATTGTCTTTTGTCACCTATTTTGTTGCACTCAAATATTTGACAAAGACTAAGATTATAAATCAAGATTGATTTGATTATATTAATGAATAGGATATATGTAGTTTTCAATTTAGTTTGGTTAAATAAGAATGTGATTGTTGATTAATTTATTGTGAAGTAAATTAAGATGATGTCTCTTATTTAGCTATTTTATTTTTATTGTATTAATATGATTATATCATGATCTTTGTGATGCCATCGGATTTCATCATTGGATATGGTCTCTTATATTATATATTATATATGATTTATTTTTGATATTTTTAATATTTATCATCTCCGAATGAAAATATAAATGAATACATGAATGGATAAATAAAAATATAAATAAATTAGTATATGACATGTATATAAGGATGTTATTTTCTTACCAAGTAAAGTAATTTTCTAAAAAAATTTATATATTGTTGGGAAATTTTTTTTTGAATTTTTTATATATAGTTGGGATGAATGTAACTTTAATTTTATAATATATCTTTCATGGAGGCCATAGATGATACCTGGATCAACTTGATTTGATTCGAACTTATATATATACAGACAAGCTTTGTTAGGGAGTCACAATCAGCTTGTTGGAGAGATTGATGAGCTTCATTCGTAGCTCATCGGATCAACGTAAGGAGGGTGCATCTAGTAATCTTCGCATACTTAACATGAGATGCATTGGACGAGTCTTCAATATTTAGCTTGAGATGAGCACAATGCTCACATCTTTGATGCTCAGCCCGAGAAGAATGCATTGGGCAAATCTTCAATGCTTGGCCTAAAAAGGGTACATCTTCGAAGCTCAACAAAAATTGATGCATCATCTTTGATGCTTAACCGGAGAAATATGTATCAGACAAGTCTTCAATGCTTAGCTCGAGAAGGACACATTAAGCAAGTCTGATTTAATACCGACATATAAAAACACCAAGATCACAATATAATTTTTTTGACGTTTAAATCAATAATAAAATAAGATACAATATTTGACTTTGATTATCACAGTTTGATGGAATTTTTTTTTTATAACCGACACAGCTAAAGAAAATGTTTCATAATATAGGGAGAATCTTTCAAATGTATTTAATATATAACAAATAGTTATATAGCTTGATTGTCGATTAAGGATGTCGGTTAATATAGTTACCACGTATCCGTGCCGGGGTAACATTGTCCTATCAAAATCTACAGTAACTTTTCCCGACAGAATCTAATACCTTCTGCAGCAACATGGTCTGACCGTGGGGAATGTGCTTCTGGAGACCCGAAACATCAATGTTCTCAGCTATTTTTCTGTGGATCTGATACACGCCCACCAGCTGCAGCAGATGTGGCTACGATGCAGCTGCAGCTGCAGCAACAGCATAGGGATAAGGTTCATTCTGCATTGGAAAGATCATTTTTATCACCTGCAATGTTCTATGTTGATGATGATGAAGAGTTGGAATCCACAACGGAGACTGAGAGCACTGAATATTCTTTTGGTAGACAGAGATGAGGTTTCTCTGCATTGGGAAGCTAAACACACAATCCCCTCAATTTTTTATCACCTGGAATGTTTGTTCTACGTTGGAATCCACAACAAGGACAACTATTCACATTTATATAGCAGTACATGTTGCCTTGGGAGAGAAAGAGGTACAGATGCATGCAAGCAGAGAATTACAATAAATGATCACACCCAAAAGGGATCCAAAACATACATGATTCGACTGTATGTGTTCTTTTGAAAGGCATGCAAATTCACAAACTTTTAACTTTGTTAATATTTGAGTTTAATTGAGACACAGCTTGATGATTATTTGCATGTGATATTGGACATCAATAGCTGGTCCAAATTTGCATGGAGCACCTGATGAACTCTTTTTTTTTTTTGTGGAATTAAGGGAAGTTTGGTGTCAAAATATCGCATGTCTCTAAAAATGAATACATGTAAAGTATGATTGTTGGAATTTTAAGGGTCACACATGTATAATTAAATGTGTTAAGCTATTATTTTGATTAGTCAAAATTAAAGTGATCCAAAGTAAAGTTATTTGGCTAAGGGACATAATTGTTATGAAAATTAATTGTGTGAATATCATCATGTTCCTAACTTAACGACGAGATAAGTTAGGAATATGAAACTCTTGAGGCATAATTATAGATTCATCAATTATGAATACAATCATAATTGTAGATTCATCAATTATGACTATAAATAAGGTTATGGTCCCCGGTTGCAGTATCAAATGAAGTTTCTCTTCACCCGTCAAGGAGAAATCTAAAGTTCAAAAGGTACTCTGCAATTGGAAGACCAAATCACCGATCAATTCAGAAAATACTCTAATGGATTCATCAGGTACGCTTCCGTATTAATCTGTTT
Source organism: Musa acuminata AAA Group (assembly GCF_036884655.1). Lineage (NCBI taxonomy): Eukaryota > Viridiplantae > Streptophyta > Magnoliopsida > Zingiberales > Musaceae > Musa > Musa acuminata. The sequence goes on along the minus strand of NC_088355.1, from coordinate 7,364,425 downwards.
ATCAATTATTATAGGATTTCATGCATATTATAGTGGATTAAATAAGTTTTATGGAAACATTCTTAATCCATTATTTTGGATCTATTCGGTTTTGATTCTATAAAACAATTGTTTGATCCATATTTGATATGTTAAAAGAACCCCAACAAGTGGTATCAGAGCCATCCTATAATGATTGATGAACATTTAAGCTTGTTTTCTTATGAATTTTAATAATGTTTTCATCAATATTTTAAAATAATTTGGTTCTATCATCGTTGGGAAAGATGATAGTTTTATGTAATCATACTATTTTGAAGTGATTTGGTTCTATTATCATTGGAAAAGATTATGGTTTTATGTAATCATACTACAGCATACTTCACATTCAATTTAGTGCATTGTTCTGATGTGATATCAGTTTAATTTTGGATTATCTTTTCCACTTAGTGTCTTTTCCTATTCATCAATATGCAAAATTTATTTTTACATTACAAGGCATAAATTTCCCAAATTCTTTTTGGATTTTATCTAATTAATATGAATTTAATTAATTAGATATTGTTACAATATTATGTTGGTTTAATAATATTGTTGCAATATTATGTTGGATTAAACATAATATTGGTTCTATAAAGTTGTTTGTTAACATAAATTGAATGATTTACATGCTTTAAATATTTTAGTCAACAAATTAAGATCAAGCCAATTTGACTAATATGATCTAAATTCAATTAGTGATTGTTTAATATTAGATTGAGTAATTTAATATATGAAGTCGCCAAAGTGACCTCTCATATATAACATTTCTCATGAAAATATTAAATGTAGTGTGTATTTACATCTATGCAGTAATTATCCGGCCCAAAGAAAGGTTAATGACTGGCAGGATTTTATATATACCTGTAATGGTAAATACGTGATAATTATAAAGTTATACATGTAAATGATAAATCAATCCAAAGATGGGTTTCTCATTTGACATGCCTTATTATCAGTATTTGATCATTACAACAAGACTACCACTAGCAATTAATATTGAAGTCCAAAGACAAGATATTAATGTTGCACTTGGTATCTTACGATGGGTTAAATCATTATTTGAATTTACTTAAGTTTATGGCAATAAATATGAGCATAATTTCTGATTATCTATTATTCTCTTATTTAGGTTCTCTTGCAACAATATCTGCTAACCTCAGTTTTGTACCAGTTCTAAACGGAACCAACTTTAAAGATTGGAAAGAAAATATTCTGATCGTTTTGGGTTGCATGGATCTAGACCTTGCACTAAGAGAAGACCAACCTGCTTCTCTTACAGAAAATAGTACTCATGATGATAAGAGACTATATAAGAAGTGAGACAGGTCTAATCGCATGAGTCTCATGATCATTAAGCGCGGCATTCAAGAAGCCTTTAGGGGTGTGGTGTCCGAAGGGATTACCAAGGCCAAAGATTTTCTTACCGAAATAGAAAAGCGTTTTCTTAAAAATGATAAGGCAGAAACAAGCACTCTACTTCAAAGATTGTTTACCATGAGATACAACGGCAAAGGAAATATAAGGGAATACATCATGGAAATGTCTAATCTTGCTTCTAAGCTTAAAGCATTAAAGCTTAACCTATCAGAGGACTTACTTGTCCATTTGGTTCTGATATCTCTCCCTGCACCAATTCAATCAGTTTAAGGTCAGTTATAACTGCCAAAGGAACAAATGGTCTCTTAATGAGCTCATTTCATATTGTGTGCAAGAAGAAGAAAGATTAAAGCAAGAGAAGATTGATAGTGCAAACTTGGTCGATTGAAAGTGCAAACTTGGTCAACACCTCTAAGGATAAGGGCAAGAAAAGAAAATATAAACCTGGAAAGAATGAGGCTGATAAGGGTCCAGTACAGAAGAAACAAAATAAGGATGATACTTGTTTCTTCTGCAAAAAATCTGGGCATTTGAAGAAGGACTGTGCCAAATATCACGCTTGGCGTGATAAAAAAGGTACGTTCCTTACTTTGGTTTGTTCTGAAGCCAATTTAACTTCAGTAGTTAGAAACACTTGGTGGTTAGACTCCGGCACAACTACTAACATTAGTGTTTCAAAGCAGGGTTACCTGAGCTACCGAAGGCCCAATAATGCTGAGAGATGCATTTATGTGGGGGACGAAAAATCGGTAGATGTGGAAGCTATAGGCACATTTAGATTGTTATTGTGTACTGGACATTATTTGAATTTGAAAGATACTTTTGTTATACCGTCGTTTAGACGAAACCTAATTTTTGTTTCTTATTTGAACAAATTTGGTTATTCTTGTTCATTCGGAAACAATCAGTTTACTTTGTCTTTAAATTCAAATGTGATTAGAACTAGTTCACTTATGACTTATGACAATCTATATTTGCTTGATACTATAGCTTCCTATCATGAATCCATGAATGTGGAATTACGAGGTACCAAACATGATTGTGAAAGAAAGAGTACAAAGTAAATAAATTTCTATAGAACACTTAGGAACAAACTTTATGTTGACAGATCCTCTCACAAAAGATGTACCACTCAAAGTTTTTTTTTATGAGCATACTGCTCATATGGGTATATCCGAATTTGAGGAAACTTCAGTTTAGTGGGAGTCTGTCATATGTTTGTTGTATGTTCTATGCCAGATTCTGTATTTGTACAGACATTTTCTGATCAGAAATAAAGCTTCAGTTTATTATACTTTGTACATTATGGCTATTAAAGTTATTAATTATCTCATAAAGATAAAGTTGGACCAGTTGAAAATTGACATGTACATATCACATTCATGTAATTTTCATGCTACACATTTCATAATTGATCTATGTCATTTGGTTATGTTAATATTAGTGATCATTGATGGGTTTAGCTATGATTGATATAGCGAAGACCGCTTTGGTCCTATATTAATATGGTCAATGGACGAGATTGTTTTGTATGTCCTGTTTAATAATGGCAACAGTTTTGAGCTCATAAAGTATAGCACATTTATAAGGATACATATATGACTCAGTGGGAGATTGTTGGAATTTTAAGGGTCACACATGTATAATTAAATGTGTTAAGCCATTATTTTGATTAGCCAAAATTAAAGTGATCCAATTAAAGTAAAGTTATTTGGCTAAGGGACATAATTGTTATGAAAATTAATTGTGTGGATACCATCATGTTCCTAACTTAATGACGAGATAAGTTAGGAATATGAAACTCTTGAAGCATAATTGTAGATTCATCAATTATGAATACAATCATAATCGTAGATTCATCAGTTATGACTATAAATAAGGTTATAGTCCCCGGTTGCAGTATCAAATGAAGTTTATCTTCACCCGTCAAGGAGAAATCTAAAGTTCAAAAGGTACTCTGCAATTGAAAGACCAAATCACCGATCAATTCAGAAAATACTCTAATGGATTCATCATGTACGCTTCCATATTAATCTGTTTATCAATTATTGTAGGATTTGATGCATATTATAGTGGATTAAATAAGTTTTATGGAAACATTCTTAATCCATTATTTTGGATCTATTCGGTTTTGATTCTATAAAACAACAGTATGCACTCCCATTAAAAGAACCCCAACAGTATGCACTCCCATCACCTTTTAAGGTTTTAGGACTGTGAAGTGTCTTTAAGGTTGTAAAGATGATTTCTATTTTGATGGTCAAAATAAAAAATTATACTCTTTGATGGTCAAAATCAAAGCATAGGTAAATGCTTTTAAGGGAATTAAGGGAAGTTTGATGTCAAATTTATTCCATCAAACTGCAAAATATCACATGTCTCTGAAAATGAATATTTGTAAATACTTGTGAATATTTGTAAGTACAGGATGTTTCCTTCAGACAACAACAGCAAATACTTGAAGACAAATCAGCAAATACTTGGAGTGAAAAGTAGAGCAGATCAAGATCTTCCAATCACAAGCTCACATCCATTGATTAATCCATCATGTCTCACAATTTATTGCATAAATAGTTGACTTACCTGGTTCTCCAGCAGCTCAAGTCAGTCTCCAAGTGCATGACAGAAGAGACCAGCCAAAAGTCAACTTGCTTTGTCCTATTTTGGGCTCCAAATAGGAGGAAACAGCCGTTTGGAGAAATAGATTGTAACATTTGACTTACTCATATCATGTAACTAACAGTAGAAGACCAGTGTCATACTTACATGTTGAGCACAAAGAAAACATAGATATTGCTCCAACCTAGTCAAGCAAAAACTTGCTGTAGCTGGATAATGAGCCATCAGAGAGAGTTTCAACTAATCCATGCAATGCTGTTTCTCACATTAATAATGATCTGCTCAGACAATCATGAAAAAACCCACGATCTGGCAATCTCTAAGGACCAGTTATCTATACAACTATTTACTTTTCTTTGCAAGGTGACACCAATCATTTATCATCATGAGTTGACCAGAAAATTGCAAAAGATAGACACACTAACACATGAACTCTTTCTTCCCTCCTTATGCTAATCATTTTCTTTTTCTCATAAGGGGCAGACAACCAGTTTCCAGGATCACTTACCATAGTTCAGTTTGTTATATTCTGACAAATTAACATTATCCTAGCTTTGTATATGCAAAAAAATCATCCTTACAAATGCTAGTTAATAGAAAAGCTTATGTTATTATTTGTAAGTTGATCATCTTCACTAACCATACACAAGATCATTATCTGCATATATAATGCAGGTTAATAGCAATGACAGAGAAATTCTGACACCTTAGTAGGATCTACATGGAAGGCCTACAATTAATCAGTAAATATTTGTGCCGAAAAGGGCACATCCATGTGCAATAACTTGGTACCTGATATACACGGGACATGAATAACACAAACTTTAGAGAAAAGCTTCACAAGTCGCCTTGTTGTGACCCGCTGCTTTGCACCTGCTGCAGAGACGGACCACCGTACTTGTCTTGTTGTGATTAAATCGTTTTCTCCTTGGTCTTCCTGGTGGACGACGTGCAGGAGGGTATGAACTTACACCAGAATAGAAATCTATGCTTCCAACATCAGGTATCAGGTGGATAAGTGCCGAATAGGCCGACTGGTAGAATTCAATTCTGAAGTATCTTGAGCAATAATCATCAGCTGATCTATTGATCCGATTGAAGACTGCAATAGCATGCACACAGGGAAGACCAGAAATCTGCCACCTCCTGCAAGTGCACTCCCAGCTCCCAATGTTGACAACAGAAATTGTATTGCCACGTACCTCAAACACAGTATCCGAGGAGCATAAGACATTAAGCTTCCGGGCCTTTGACATCTCTGTTTGCAACTTTTGTTCCATAGCCGGTGTTAAAGTACCCACCCATGCATTGCATGATCCACGCCTTTCTTCCATGACCTCCGCTAACTTGTCTCTTATTGCATCAATCATCTGAACCACTGATGGTTCCTTCTTTGCAGGTATCCAGTTACTCAATGAGTCAACAATGTTTGTTGAGAAATGATCATATCTTGAGCCCTTGAAAATGGCATCTGACCAGTTTTCAGGTTTACTTGCCATAACCCACTCGGCAGCTTCTGCTGAAAAATTTCTTATGCTCTCAACAGATGCATTAAATTCCTCCATGGTGCAGGCTTGGGCAGCACGAGTAAAATCACTAATCATTGCATCTTTTACCTGTGATGACCATGGTCCCTTCCTCAATTCATTCTTAAAATCCTCTATGAGGTGATGCAAACTATAACTGTGATGGCTATCCACAAACGCTTGAGGCACTGCCCCATCCAAGCCCTTCTGCCTATTTGACACAAAGGTGATTGTTCGAGTCGCTGTTACAGCATATTTCAACTGCATCAGAAACCAAAGCCAACTGTCATAGTTCTCATCCTCTACTACAGCAAAGGCAACTGGAAAGACAGCATCATTTCCGTCGACCGAAGCAGCAACCAATAACTTAAATTGATTAGTTACCTTCAGAGGAATCTTATCAAGAAATAAAAGAGGCCGACAGCCATGCTCGAAACCATGAAGGGAAGCATGAAATGACACAAAAAAACGACGAAACTTTGAATCAACTGATGTGGATAACAAGGCAACACTGCCAGGGTTGGTTTCTAGTATTTTTTCAACAAACCAAGGCAATTGGCTGTACGTCTCTTTCATTGAATCATAAAGCTCCTTTTGGGCTACTTCCCGTCCTCGCCACACTTGTGAATAGGATAAAGCCACACCAAAATCTTCATAAATTTCCCTTGCGAGTTCTTTGGGCTTGCACTGTGGGCTAACATGTAATTTTTCTTTGATAATGCTGGTGAGCCATTGCCTTGTTGCCTTCCGTTGACCATCTTTGCCATTTCCTCCACCACAGGTATGAACATTATTCATTTTTTTAATCACAAACTTCTGCTTGCCAGATGTCTCAGATGCATGTATACGCCATGGACAAGTTTCTTCGTTGCATGTCACAGTCACTCGAGTTGTGTCATTCTTAACAAATTTGTATATAAAACCTCTACCGATTGCATACTTACATAATTGAGACCGGAAATCCTTGACATTATCAAATTCTTGCCCCACACCAGTAATAATACTGGCCCAAGAAGAGTTAGAAATAACAGGTACAACATCATCCGGAGTGACCAGAGATGCAAAGAGAGGAGTGCTTGGATCAACCAATATACTCCCGCTTGCCCTACAAATGATGTTTTATCAGTTATAGCTATGATTTTTCATATAGCTCTACTCCATAATAAAAGAAACATTTATGGAGCCAGTACCTTTCATCGATGTTGTCGGCAGTAATTATCCTTTGTCTGGCATTGTCTGGAGCAGCAGATGAGGCGGTGATTGGCATAACATAGCCATCAGAAATCATTCTAGATTATTGTCACAAAAAAAGAGGAAAAAAATAAACACAATTAGGATTTGCAGTGGATCATCTCAATGGCAGTAAAGAACAGAAAATTTGGGGAACATCATAAAGGTATACGATAGGCAATTAAGAAATCTCTTATTGCAGTTTCCGGTCGATAAGTTCTTTGGCATTCTTAGCAAACAAAGTGAACAAGAGATAAAGATAGAACTCTGAAAACAGATTAAGGGGTTGATGAATAAAATAAACAATTGGTGTATTATAAATGCTTCAAACACAAAATTTTAGCCTTTTTTTAATATCTTCTCTAATGTACAACACCAGATGATTATGAATTTGCAGGCACTACATGGGGCAAGAAAGAAAAAAGTTCCTAAGTATTAAATAGTCAACCTCAAAAGAATTACAAAGAATTATTTTGCAGTTCATGGATATCCATATCAAATTAGACATCATAGGATTACCTGTTATCATCATTTTCAGTCACAAATAGCCTCTTTTCTTGGAAATTATATACATTGTCTCCAGCAACATTGGTGATGGCATTTGGGGTATCAGAATCAACAGCGCTTACTCTAGCTCTAGTCACCCTAGAGAAACAGAACTTCTTAATTATCTACTACATACAGAGTGCATGTTATAACTAAATTAGCCATGAGCAAGTACCTGTTAGTAGAATTTAACCTTCTTCGTCTCCCACTGCGAGCGTTTTCAGCTGTGCCAATGTTTGAGATTCCAGAATCAGCAACAGTGCTCCGAGTTATCCTACAAGGGCATATTTGTTAAGTGAGTTCAGATTGCATTTAAGTGCTACCAATTATCCAAATGAGATTCTTTTTAGCAAATTTATAGAACAAAATACCTGTTATCAACCTTGTTTATAATATAGACCTCAGTGGTCAAAGCATTAGAAGTAAAATCAACCATCCGTTGTAAATCCTTGTCACTAGATATTGTGATAAGTGTTCTTTTGTTGCTCGGAAGAAAATATTTGATGGACATACCACTGACATCAACATTAAACATACTAGTAAGTTCTGACTTCAAATCATCAAAGAGTATGTCATGACCTACTTCAAGCGCATGAGCTTCTCCTCCAGAATATGAAAGAGACCCATCACTGTTGGTAACAAATTCACCACCATATTGGCAAATGGCCACGATTCCCCGCCCCTCCATGGTGTGCTCTAACTGCCTACAAATGAACAATAAGAAAATGTTCAACCAGAGTAATGCAAATTGAAGCAGTATATGCACAAAACATATAATCTGTGGCCCAAAATAACCTAGTGAATCACATACAAAGCCTACTTGTGTAATACATAGTTAATGTTACAATGAAGCACAACCAACATTGCACAAAGTGCCTCCACAATAAGCTCAAGACATCAGGGTAACCATGCAGAAGAATGTAAAACTTAATGTACAATTTAGTTGCAGCTCCAACAAAAACAAATCTATCACCTGAGGGCAATATAGAAGAACAAAGGATCTTTATATCAAGTTCCCATCTACCATAGAACTGAGATTACCTAAACAAAGACACTATGGTGCAGGATCCATAGTCAAAGTCATTTCAATTCGTTAGGCAATACGATAGGAGATGCGACTCTGAAGATTTGCTCGTGACTGTAAACTTATGAAAAGAACAATAAAAACACTTTTTCCAATGTTCAATAATATGGCCTTCTCCAAGCTACGAATAACTCCGTATCAGAGTCACTAATGGAATCCTCCACCATAAAGATTCCGAATGTGACATCATCCTTCTATGCTTTCAGCCCTGATAAAAATCAAGCAAAAAGAAGCATGTTCTCTTTTTCTGACTGCTTCCTATTGCTCGAAGTCCGTTCCAGGACCCGTTTCAGGCCTGGTAAAGACATAGTAAATAAAAAAGAAGCAATTTTTCCATATTCTTACAACTAATCGACTTCATGGTGGGCATCATCTAGGCGAATTCGGACTCACGAACAGTGTGGGCCGGAATCAAGAAAGAATTAGTGCAATCTTGAAGACTAAATCGATTAGTTATTCAGGGGACGACATAAAGAGATGCATGGACAGAGAGGAGGAGAGGAACCTGGATACGGCGTAGATCCGGCTGGAGCGGCGGCGGTGGGGGGGATTTGGAATAGGTACAAAAGAAAAGGGGGCTTAGGGCAAAGACGCAAAGAAAAGGGATCTATGTATATTTACACACATCTCCCTCGTCATGGGTATATGTGTAAAAATGCCTCGCGTGAAGGGCACTTAAGCAATTATCAATTTGAGAAGCCTGTTTTATCTGTGGTGTTTGTTGGCTATTAGGTGATTAAACCAGTCACGCGATTTAACACACGACTTGAGATACCGGGAGGCCGAAAACCGGTAGAGAATAGCGGTACTCTGGACAGCGATTCAAGTCGCGACCTCATAGCTTAGGTATAAGTTGGAAGTCTTTAAATGTGTACCTACGAAAGAATAGCATTCGGAAAGCGACTTTAGTCACGATTTCAACCAGGATTGAGAGGTGGGCGGAGGAACATTTTTCATAAAAACCGTTATTTGGGGGGTTTTTTCATTGAAGGTCTTCTGTTGCTTTTAAGGGCCGAGAGAAATTGATGCATTTTTATGCGTTTATTATGTATCATTTGCATATTAATCCTTCTTTAAAGAATTTTGCTTGCTGAGTTGTTTCATATTATTTCTTCTGCTAATTTAAGCTCATTATGAAATGGCTTCATGTGTGCTTATTTCTTCCAAAAATATTGGATGTTGTTTATTCATTACTTATATATTTTGATTTTTTTTACATCGGCATTTTGAACATATACAATTATACATGATGACATCGATTATGTCTATATTAATTTAACTTTATTTAAAGTTGTATAAATAAGAAATTTGATGTGATCGAATAGGGAGTCCATAAATGCTCGCTTGATTATTGAGGGGGTTCGAGCACTTGTTACATGACTAACTTATATGAAGATCAAGATTGATATAGTGACACTTGAGTTAATAATCGATAAAGATAAAATAATTTTAGTAAACGATCAATAATTGAGTCCTTGTCCTATCGTTTTAGGTGTATAGTTGAAATATTTTTCGAACTACTATTTTGGATTGATGTTTGTATGGCTTAGGTTTGATCTCGTCGTACCTTCCCACTTTTAATTATTTTCGAGGATAAATAAATTTTGTATCAAATGATATTTCTAAAAATTATAGATCATTATAATATCAAATAAACAGAAATAGAGAACATATAATTAGACTTGTGGAAAGAAAAAAAACAAAAAAATATTGGAGAAAAATCTCGTTATGGAGAAAATGTTTACGAATTTTTTTTATTCAGGTATTAATATGAACATATAGAGAAATCAATGATAGAAGGAAGAATGCACTCTTATTTTGGCATGACATATCCCTGGTAAAGAATCGCAAGGATTAAGACTACATCCTCTCACTTTCTTCTGAAAACCCTGGTGTGGTAAGATTGTGAGACTTCGCTTTAAAGGCTGATAAAGATGTTCAATATAGGATGTATTGATGGGGAAATCTGCCTACTCCTGTTTATTCTATGTGTTTTCTCTTTGTCCAGCAACCAGATGGAAGAACTGCTCGGTTTCATCTCAGGTCTTTTAGAATGTTTACTTGGTTTCCTTGGTCATTGGGATTAAGGTTTAATGTTCCAACCTATCTTTTCGAGGGAAAAGAAGACAGAGAAAGTTGATGTTGATGTCTGCTTAGAGTCTTGTATTCATCAAGACCATATCTGTCTTCTTCATTATTAGAGATAAAGCTTACCTGCCCAACAAGTAGGAGAAATCTCAAGGTGGAAAATGGAAGCACCCACTGCAAGTGCTAACTCTCAAGTTCATCAACATGAGACCAACTTGTAAGATTAACATCTGATGAACCATCAAGCAACATCGATAGTCCTACCAAACAAATCCAACAGTACCCACTTACAGATACACAAATCACGATACAAACATGTAAGGAACTCGAGAAGAGTTCACAAGTAGCATATCAAGCAGCTTTATTCAACATACTACTACGTATCATGCCCGATCGACATGATCGGTACTGATCAGAAGCAGCAGCAGAGGCACTCGAGGCAGCACTCGCAGGCCTCAAAGCAGCAGAAGCAGCAACAGAAGGCGAATAAACTGCCACAAAATGGATCAAGAAGCCACAATAAGTCAAGAAAACATCCTTCCAACCTCAATCTGCAGTCACTTGATGTATATCATATGGAATGGAGATGAGACTGTGATGATACCAGGCGTAGAGGAAGCCCTTCTCCTCGTGGCGTCTCTGGACGTGCTCCATGTACGACATCTCCTGCGCGCTCGGCGCGTCCATCTTAACTCCAAAGCAGCCAACACAGCCAAATAGAGAGAGAGAGAGAGAGAGACGAAAGGGCTCTTCACAGATATAATGTGATCAAAGGCCTTCCTTTCTCCTTCACTCTATCTTATCGATATCTCTGCTTGTCTCTTTCCTCCTGTCCGAAAGCGAAAGGGTTTTGGTTGAGCATGCGTGGGTCTTCGATTCCTTCTCTCTACAACCTGGCCGTCGACTACACCCGGGCGTCATCCCTGCAGAGACGATGAGGTGGACAGCTGAACCAACGAAGACGTGTGGAAAACGGCGACTTGGATGTAGCTGTCACACGTAGAGAAAGAATCCCAGATATCGGTCGAATCCGTCATAGTACTTTCCAGGTGTGATGTGGCAAACCATCTGTGAGAGATGGTACCACCCTGAAACTTATCCAGGTTGATTCGACCGTCCATAAGGCTGAGGTATCATTACGTTTGCATGTGCAACGCATGTCAGATATTATATTGATAAATATTTGAATAATTTCGATGGATGATAGACTGTGTGTTGGCAAGCTACTGTCCGTACGATCAAGATCGAACCGTCCATGTCATCAGTCATGATGTCTGCGTCAGCAACAGGTGAGAGGATCGCGGTCAAACGGACGCGGCCTCATCGATCCCTCGATCACAGCCGTTCGATCCGTTCGTCTCGTCCCAGTCATCCTCGACGACGCTCGATCATCATGATCCGTTGATCGCCTCAGGCCCTCACCGATCAGACGGCCTGAGAAGGCGTGCGGAAACTTGCAATCTACGGACAGCATCAACGACTGCAGATAGTAAAATATAATTAAAGCAGCCAAAATTCCAACCTTTCTCCTTCGCATTCTTGTCGCGAAAGCCGATCATTCCAAGGCGAGAGCGGTTTGAACGATGGGGGAGACCGAGACCGAGCAGCGAGTGGGATTCGGGTAAGTAGTTCGATTTGTCTCTCAGCTTACCTTGCCTTGAATTCAAGAGACCCCTTCTAATTTCGGGGTTTACTTCTTCCCTGCGATCCGATTCGACGTCGTTGTATCTTTCGGTGGATTTCTTGTGAATTTTTTTTATGAATTTTTTTTTTCTGTACAAAATCGAGAACCATGGGAAGGCTTTTGCTTCGATGTTGTGATAGGGTAGTTCTCTGGGAAGGCGACCTGGATCTTGGTTAATATTTGGCAATTTCTCAGTTATTTGTTAGATTTCTTCATTGTGGAGTCTTTGTGGAGATAGAGATATGGTTAGACTGTTAAATTTGGTCGGAGTTTGAGCTTTGGTATCGTTCCATGCCATTGATTAGTGGATATTATGAGCATTAACGGGGTCGTTAGTAATCGTTAAGATGGCAAATTTCCCATCTCTAATACTGGATGGTGGTGGATCCTTAGCTCCATGCTGAAGATTTTCCCCCATTCCATGAATTATTTTATAATAAGGTGAAATGCTTGTTTAAGTTCCTGCTTCCAGCCAGCCAAAGGCTTTTATTCCTTTGAATAGGCAGGGGAGATTGATCGAAGTAAATGTCTATCTGTAACTGTTAGCTTAAATCCACAGTGTTATTCAATTGTGATCTCTTCCTTTTTGCATATAGTGTATTGTTACCACGGTTATCTCTAAGGAGACTTGCATGATTTTGAATTAACATCAGGTTCATCTGGCATGAGAACTCTATGAGCTTGCAACTTTTGCTTCATTGTTCCATAGAGTAAAATTCAAACATCAGGAATTGGTATCTGAGCATCTATGTCGATTTGCAGGTTCATTGCATCTCACTAAACTACGGTTTGAAATAGAAGAGTACAAATAATTGTGTTTAGGCATTTACTTCAGTTAAAAGCGATTGTTCGAGTGTATATTCAAACATTAAAGCACCGAGGACTTTTTAAAGCTGTAGTTAGGACCAGAAGTTCTTAACTTGGTAAGAATCTACACCAAGCTGATCATAATGAAATTCTAGCTGTTCACAGGAAGAATCTTAGAAATTCAGTTGTGGCCTGTTCCTACTTTCTCTTTCTCTCCTATTTTTGGATGTTTATGGCTGTTCCACTTCAGGAACTAAACTGCAGGGTTCAAGCTGATAGACATTCTTTGCTGATGGATCGAGCAGCTAATTTGAATGGACATGAACATGCGATTGATATATCACAGCGCAATGATGCTTCAACTTCCGTCTCTGCTCGAAATGACCATGGTGACTCAGATGGAGCATATAATGAAGATAGACCTTCGACAAGCACTTTGGCTCCTGTTTCTCAATTAGCTCCAACATCACCAAATATTTCCAATTCAATAAATTTTTCTTTGCCAAGGAGAGCTGATAATTATGGCCGTCGAAATAGAAGTCCTTTGAACTCTGGTTTGTGGATTTCAGTTGAGCTTGTTGTTAATGTGAGTCAAATTATAGCAGCTATCATTGTGCTCTCCTTGTCAAGACATGAACATCCCCGAACTCCATTATTTGCATGGATCATAGGTTACACAACAGGCTGTTTTGCTACACTTCCTCATCTTTATTGGCGTTATATTCATCGCAATAGTCTGATCTCTGAGCAAGAACCAGCACTTTATGGTCAGGGTACTTCGCGTAATAGCCCTCCAGAATCTAGTGCTTATGCTGATATCTCTGTCACTCAAGATCCAGAGCAAGAAAATGGCCACAATTCAGTGCCAGAGACAAGGCAAACTACAGTAACTAGCCAAAGGTAATTGTGACTACTTAGTACATTGAATAAATCCCTTTCTTTGTTTAGTTATTGGTATTCATTTTGTTATCTATTCTTACTTTATTTTTTATATTATTTTTTGGCTTTTACATGCTAATCAATGGTAGTTCTTTATGCAAAAGATTCAACAACTTGAATATATGTGTCCCTTCATTTTCAGTTTTTATTTAGGTTTCCTTACATTTATTAGAATAATTGTTCATGGACTCTGACTTTGTTTTATATTGTACTCTTACATTTGTGACAATTGACTTCTTGATTGTTGTTATTTGGGTGGGGATATTGGAGTTCCATAACATGGGATTCCATTTTTTTTTAACATTTTATTGGTAGAATTTTGGTTGATTTAGGAAACTGAAGTGTATCGGAACCAAATTTGTCTGTTGGCTTCTAATGAACTAATCTAACTTAGTTTGCTGATCTACATTTAATATGATACATTCTTGATGTTGGGAAAATAAATGCAATTGACCATAAATATATAGTTTCGGTTGTTTCCCTTTACATCCCTGTAAATACAGTAGGACTCTTCAATTCATGACAATGACTTTCAACTTCTCAGAAACTATCACATATAGACTGTGATCTTAACGAAATTTGTTTAAAAGAATGAAAAATGTCATTGGATTCTAAGTTTTAGCTTTCAGATTATAACAGTTCTTGATGCAGAAAAAAAGAATTTAACCATCCACACAGATTAACGTGTAGATGTTTCAGTACCTTTTGTATAAACTACCTACTGTTGTTTATCTTTAATCGTTTCCCTGGTTTGCAGGATACATTCTCTAGTTGACCATTTTAAGATGGCATTGGATTTCTTTTTTGCTGTGTGGTTTGTTGTTGGGAATGTGTGGGTGTTTGGTGGGCACTCTTCTTCTCATGATGCCCCTAACCTGTACCGGTATGCATCCAGAATCCATTATTTCTTTATTGATTTTGTATCTATTGGCGGTTGACGTGTTCTACTTGATCATTTTCCCAGGTTATGCATCGTGTTCCTTGCATTTAGCTGTATTGGGTATGCTTTGCCTTTCATTCTCTGTGCAATAATCTGTTGCTGCTTGCCTTGCATTATATCAATCATGGGCTTTAGAGAGGATATTAATCATGGTAGAGGTGCTACCCAAGAATCAATTAACGCATTGCCAACTTACAAGTTCAAAACAAAGAGGAGGAAAAATAGAGGCGACAAAGAAATTAACTTGGATAATCAAGGCATTGGTGGGATATTGGCTGCTGGGACTGATAAGGAGCGAATTGTTTCTGCCGAAGATGCTGTAAGTTTTTTTTTCACTTCTGTTGACGTTCATATTCTGGATGCATCTGCTAAAAAGTCAGTAGCACTTACTAGGAAGATCATTAATTAGTCTTTCAAGTTACCCAAACTCATGTTAGGTTTATTACCAATAATTTAGTACTGTTTGAGTGCAAGGCTTGGTCTGGTTATAAGGTTGCTTAATTGCAAGGAGTGCAGATTGCTGAAACATTCTTTCCACATGGAGGTTGCCAATCGTACGTGGAGAAATCTCTGCAATGTGGAGGTAGAATAGCGTTCAATTTATCCAGACCCCTAGTGACCATAGCTTCTTGCACTTGGCCGTTATTATCCATATACCTATGACAATAGCGCAAGTCATGTAAAAATTAACTAAAAAGATCATTAGTAAGCCGACTTTCCAAAGCAGTAGGAGTAGCTCTCTTTTGTCCTCTTTCTGTATTTATTTTATCAAGTTACAACATGTTACAAAATATTGTACTGGAAAACCTGTCCATGTTGAAATTGTTGCAAACATGTTGCGACATATTTCTATATTGCTCATAATTTCATCATGTTACAAATTTTTGCACTGGAGAACCTGTTCACCACATTGAAGTTGTTACAAACACATCATACATATTTCTTCATTTGAGATAATTTTTTGTAAATGTAGTTGAACAAGGTTAAAGATTTTACTTATATATGATGGCATCTTAGAAACCGTTTTGTATATGGCTGACCATTGATGTGTATTAGATATGTTATTGCAACAGAAGTCACTTTGAAGCAAGATTTAGTTCTCTTTAACTAAGAGACCAAATCAGATCTTTTAAGTCCCATGTCTCTCCACTTGGAACCCAGATTTGGCTTTTTAAATAAATTTGTTCTCTATGTCCATCTTTTAGTTTTATTCGTGAAACAAACATATAATTATGCCATTCTAGACTAGAGAGAATCAAGATTTTAAACACTAGTCAAGATGCCATGATAATATACTGACTGGTATATGGATCTGTACTATTCGGTATCATGAAAAGGATAAATAAAATACCAACATGTATTGCCCAATATCAGTCCTTTGTCGGACAAATAAATATTGATTTGTACTTATTGGTTTGACCTGTATTTGAAACATTAGAGAGGATTAAGGTTTTAATACTTATTTGATACCAAGTTTCAGCAACTGATTGGCTCTTAATGATACCAAGATACTGAGTGAGAGATCAATCCGTTTTACTTGATATTACTAAAAACGGAATAATTAAAAAATGATATATCAAGTGGTACCATGCTTATGGTTCCCTTATCAGTGTTTGGTCAAACCATAAATATAGATTGGTTAAACCATATAAAGAATGTTTGAAATACACCTTTCTACATTCATATGAGATTCACGGGATGTAACCACAGAATCTTTTGGTTATAGTGTGACAGCAATAATTATAATTAAACAAAGATGATGTGGATATGCCCTAGGATTTAAAGGCTGTTGGTAGATCACAATACTTTGGTTTAATTTTTGGTAATATGTTGATTTATTTTTTCTAGGCCAAATACCTAACCTTGCATGATTGCTGCAGGTTTGTTGCATTTGCCTTGCAAAGTATGTGGACAATGAGGAGCTCCGTGAGCTTCCATGCACCCATTTCTTCCACAAGGAGTGCGTCGATAAGTGGCTTAAGATAAATGCACTTTGTCCCCTCTGCAAAACCGAGGTGGGAGACACTACAACCTCAAGCAGAAGCTCAGGAATTCACATCACGGGAAACTGGGGGTTGGTGTAATAGACCCAGTTCTGGAGATGCTGTAGATGTCTTGTGTTTCCGACGAACCATGATTTCCAGACAACGGTTTGGGAGTGAAAAGTCTGTGCAAGCCTCAAGATATACATGTGTATTGAAGGATCTGTGGCCTTTGATCCTGATTCTACCACCTCCCATTTGATGAGTTGCCCTGGGGTTTCTTGTGCTGTGCATGTCTATATAAAGAAGCCTGCAAAATGAGATAGAAATGCTGTATCAGGTGGATCTTCATTTCTATACAGAATAATATATATATGCCCTAAGGTAACCTTTAGCAGGTCTGAGCTTGATGGCCCTCAAAGGTGATTGTAGTGTGTGAGCGCGAACGGGCTACCACCGGCAAGATTGATGCTGATGCTGATGCAAGCAAACACAGCGTACGTATACATTTAGAGTAACTTTTTTGAGATTTCTTCACCAATTTTCATTTTTATAATTTTCATTATTTTGGTTGGTGTACACGAACATATATTTATTTAAATAATGAGTAGAATTTTATTTTATTTTTTTCTCATTGTGGCAATAATGGTGATATTAGTGCTATAAAAATAGCGATGACAGTGATGACAATTATAAAAAAAAACAATAGTAGCAATTGTATGAAAATAATAATCACAACATTAGTATAACATGGTGATGAATGAGATAGTGGAAGTAGGTCACTAAGTAGTTGCTACATTAAATGTGAAGGGGACGATGACTGCATGCATAGTGATAATGATAATAAATGTGATTGTGATAGAAGACAATTGGTGGTACTCTGATAATAAAATAGTGATGATAGATAATAATGATGGCAACAACTATGATAGTTACATAATGTTCAATAAAACTGCTACAAGAACTTCATAAAGTCTATGGTTTAGTAAAATATTTTACTAAAACTATATTTTATATTACGTGACATTATCGAGTAACATTAAGCATATGACTTTGTAACACATTCCAGAGCAAGTTCATGTGTTCTAACATATCAGGAACACAATTTTGAGTTGGTTCTGCTCTCTAGTAATTCTTTTGTTTATACATACATATATATATATATATATATATATATATATATATATATATATATATATATATATATATATATATATATATATATATATATATATATATATATATAAACACCTTAGTAAACATACCGTCGATGATAGAGACCTATGCTATAGTACAGAGAATTAAATTGTCAGTTGCACCAGTGAGGCAAGAGAAGCGTCGATCAAATGTGTGATCGAAAGCGAGTGCGGACGCGACTTACCAGCCGCAGCTACCTGTCTTGTGATCAGAGCCAAGTGTGGGTCCCACGCCGGGGACATTGTTGGTCACCGTATGGCGCAAGACCCCGATGGTCGACGGTGCACCGCGGAGCAACGCAAGTAAAGGTCATCCGAGGCCGTCAGTTGACGCGAGGCGTTCGGTCAATGGCCACGCGTTTGATGGCGTCGGCTAACCGTGGCCGTACCTCGCGGACAACATAAATCCTCAATGGTCCGACGGGCTACCCATGATTACCTGTATTATTATTGGATTTCTGGTGGGACCCAACTGGGTGGGAAGAGTATGATGTGTCATATAAGCGAAAAATAGACGCCATCGTGGCCATTGAATACCCTGGTCGTTTACCCTAAGCTCTCTCCGCCTTCGGTATCGCGCGGCCTCATCGTCTTCTCTCGAGCACACGTTTTATCGCTTCCAAACCCTAGACTTTGATTCCCGTGATCCTCCCTCTCACGATCATCTGCAATTTTCTCGGCCGATCTCCCACCAACAGATTCGAAATTCCAATATTTTATTATTTTTCTTCCCATTCTCTCCTTCCAAAGTCTAAATTTTGTTATCTCAGTTTGATCCTGCCAAATAAAAATAACTCTTTTCTGTAAGAAATCTGGTCGGAAGTTGCTGCTGGAATCGAAGCATTCGATCATTTTGTTCATCGAAGTGTTGATCTTGAGTCCGTTGATTTGGCGCGGAAGAGTTTTTCCTGAGATTTGAGAGTTTCCTGTAGATCTTGAAACCGCAGGCTGGATCTGTTTTGGCATCGCGACAAGGAGATATGGTCGGAGGAGGAAGCAGGAGGGACGATGGGCCCTTGCAGATTAGTAGCACCAACGTTTTCGCGGCGCTCGAGACCCTCAAGAAGAAGAAGAAGTCGGACAAGTTGTCGAAGAGCAAGGGTCCGCCCAAGAGCCAGGCGAGGGAGCCGGAGCAGCAGGTATTTTGGGCTCCGACGCCGTTGACGGTGAAATCTTGGGCTGATGTCGATGATGATGATGATGATTACTACGCAACCACGGCGCCACCTCAGGCTGTTTGGGGCTTGTCGGAACAGCAGCCCAAAAAGGAAGTTGTGGCAGCCGTAGAGGAGGTCTGTGTACCGTTACTTTTTTTCTCCTCTGTCGGTAGTTATTTGGTCGATTAGTGTTGAAGTATTTGTATATTATATTTTAAATTAAATTTCTGAAGTGTTGCCTTTATAGTACTTTATTCAACTTCATGGTGCGTTTGATTCATACAGAATATATGATTATGATGTTGTTGGAATAATTCAATATATTTCTAATGGAGTTATGAATACCTATTGAAATACTTTGATCCATATTATAGTATTCTGAATTCGATGGAAAAGACCCATTACTATAGCGAATGTTTCACGGGTTAATTTTTGTGTATGTTTTGCCTGAGATTAGTGCGTATTTCACTAACTATGCTGATATGGTTTTGTTCCTGCATCCTCTTCTCAATGGATTACTGTCTGTGAAGGTGCTGTATTATTTTTCTTCCTTAGGTCTCAAATGCAGATGTCTGGTACCTTATCTAAACAACTGCACTCGTATATTATTTATCGATTTTTGTCTCATTAATAGTCTTTTGTGCCAATTATGACTTCTCATTTGCTGTGTTCACTAGCAGAGAATATTTTAGTTGACATCAGATATTATGATAACCTTTAAGGACTCTCATGCTCAAGTAGAGGGTTTTTGTTGATATGTAAAGCTATACTGTTATTTTACTTAATTCTTCCATGTAGGTTAATGTTTTTTTAGCCCAATCATAATTTTTAGTTGGAAATGATGGTTGATATTTCAGCATATTGTTACTACCAGTTAGAAAGCTAGTGGCTTAAAATGGTTATGTTGTCACATCATCACATCAGTCAGTTCTGCTTATGTAGGCAAGGAATTTTAGGGAGCACTTGTATTTTGTTCTGCTTATGGCACTCTAGCCTTTAGGTACTGCTTGTAATTTTGGGAGTTCTAGCATACTAGCTTTAGGTATTCTAGACAGTTTTTTTCATGTAGGCTTAAAATGTATTATTGTTGCTTGAAGTGTTAAGGCAGATTGGAAATTTATTGGTACTCGTGGTTTTATTTTTTTGCCTTCTTTTGCTTTATGATCTTACAAGCTGAGTAGTTATTGCAACATACTAGGAAACTTTGATGTCTCTGTATGTCCTAATGTTACATATATCGATGGAAGTAGACAAGCATTTCTTTAGTGAATTACCTTGTCACACAAAATCATAACTTTGTATGTAATTGACATTCATGTGGAGGATATATTGACATTCCTTTGATGATAGTAGTATGTATCTCTAATATCACAATAACTGATTCATGCTTTAGGTAATTTTATATCTTGGCGCTAATTATGACTTTCTTCAAGAAGGTGTCCGTACGGGGCTGTGCTTCACCTCGTTTTTTGCACCTAGGCATTAAGAAACCATAGCACCTCAGTGCTTCTCAAACCTTTGTTGATTATGGATTCCTGTGGCTTACAAGTTGCATCACAGAGCTATAGTTCAAATTATTATTGTAAACTAGTGCAAAATTATGTGTCTTTCGGATGTTTCTGATCTTAGTGTCATATGGAGTAGCACCAAAAGCTATTAACTCTGCTTAAAACATGATCCATTTTCAAGGAAACAAATGGACTGTAGATTTCTTGAAAACCTTGAGTTGAATTTCAATGATATTTAATTATAAGATCTCCAAAAGGATTACTAGCATTCAAAAATAAATACTTGCAAATGCAATATTAGTAAAAATATCTATGTTGTTCTAAAAGTTAAAATTGACATGAAGAGTATCATGTTTATCTTTATACGATGTAGTAGTAATTAGAATTGTAGATGTCAACCTGAAATCTAAAATAACTGGATGTATATATTTTATGAGATGAATCTACATTGCATTTTTGAGAGTGCATACTGAGCATTTTGCCAGTTTTTGGTTTCATATATTGTATAACCTATTTTGTTTAGGAATGATATTGAGGAATGAAAATTCTGTGTATAACCTTGTTGAGTTTGTATTTGAGCTTGTTTTTTCCGAAACTGCTGATTTTGTGATGACCTATCAAATGTATTTACTTTGGAATCATTGTTTTATGTTGGATGATCTACTTGTTTCATCATTCTGTGAAAAATTTCATTGTTAGAATTTTGGGAACAAGCCTAATATTCTTGGTCATGCAGCTGTCTTTAAATCTGGTATAATTTATTGTCTCATGTGCATCTTTATACTTGGCATTTGATTACAGTTCCTACCATAAAGGAAAATTGATAATCAAGCTTCAGGTTCTTGGTCTTCTTTTCCCAGTTTCTGTTGTGACTACATCTGTTGGTTTCTTTTTTTGAGTTTTGTGGCAGTATGGCCTTTATGACATCTGCAGATAGCTAATGTTGTGTATCAAATTCTTTTAGCTGTATAGACTACCGATCAGGTAATCATTGGTTACTTACAGAAGTGCAAGGTTGCAAGTCAGATGTAGTGTCTCCAATCTGCTCGATGATATGTGTCAATTTGTCAGACTTCATGTTTATCTCTTTGGATCTGTTGACCACTATCTGCTTTGTTTTGTTTTTATCCATCTATTGGTTGAGCTATGTGCAAATTCAATATTTTGGGTGGTTCTAATTTATTTGTTGTCTCTTAATCTGTTTCTGTTTTTAATAGGTCCATAATTTCTCATTCTGTACCTTAAGAATGTGATCTAAGTCATTATACAAATCTGCAGGAACTTTTCTCTTTTGCTATGCATTTGTATGCATTTACCTGTGTATATCTGGCCATGTGCATCAACTTGCACTCTTGAATATAAATCATGGTATTGGGAAGTAGGAAAAGCTCTGGGAAAGCTGGTCTGTTTGACTAATGTTGAGCACACATTGAATATTTTCATTTTTATCTGACTTGGACAGAATTTCTTTTTGTCTATTATGCACATTTGTTTAGGAAAGTGAAAGCGAAGATGATGGTCTTGATATCGGCGATGATGATGTTGAGGAGGAACCTGAACATGAACCTGAGGTTGCCGTTGCAACTGAACCAATTATCGAGAAACCTGCTTCTGTTTCAGTACCATCCAAAGATGCTGAACGGCAACTGTCAAAGAAGGAGCTTAAGAAAAAGGAAATGGAAGAACTTGATGCACTTCTGCATGAGCTAGGCATTTCCAGCAAAGATAGTAATGCTGCACAAGACGAGACGAATGGTATCACTTTTACCCTTCATATAATGTGATACAAACAGTTCTATGAATGAAAGTGATTCTGCATATGTAACACATTCATATGCGTATTCATAAACATTTTACATGTGTTTATGCCCTCTCATTTTGTTCTCGTTTCTTTCACATCCATATAGTCTTAGTCACATCCATTCTAGTGCATATGAATAATTATGTAGTATGTGTGTTCACGACCAATATATTGTATGTTTTACAATGACCTCATTCCATCAATACGCTCAGACAAGAAACAACCGGAGCAAAGTGGCGGTGGAGAGAAAAAGGAAAACTCAGGTGCTCCTTTGGAGATCAAAAGTTCAAAGAAAAAGAAGGCCAAAAAGGAGAAATCTTCAAAGGACACCAAGGAATATGTGGAACAGCCTGCTGATCTCAATAACAATAACAACAGCCTGGACGAGGTGGTTGCTGAGCCTGAGGAAGAAGATGCATCTGCAGTTGATGTGAAGGAAAGGATAAAAAAGGTGGCTTCCATGAAGAAGAAGAAATCAAATAAAGAGATGGATGCTGCTGCAAAAGCTGCCGCCATCGAGGCAGCTGCAAGAAGTGCTAGGCTCGCTGCTGCAAAGAAGAAAGAGAAGAGTCACTACAATCAACAACCAGCACGGTGATCCACGTGGGTAAGAAGCTAAGAAGCTTTAGTATAGTCTTAATCTGTTTGTTGAACTGCAAAATAAACATTGGAATGCTCGCCTATGACCTGATCATAAGACTTGATTTTCTTTAGATGGCTTTCATGCTGTTCCAATCTTTGTCTCTTGTACCGATTTATATTGGAACCTTAATAACCAGAATCTCATACATATATGCAATGCCTCTGTTGTTATTTTTGTTGGATCAGTTTGTCGTGTCATCTTCTTGTTATGGTTAAAGCCTAATAATCATATAGGCTATGCCTAGAAGAAGTACATGGAAGATATTCTTGTTAGATGACCATTTCTATGTTCCAGAGAATGAGATCATGAGCTATAGAAACAAGTTTCACTGCCATGAATGATTATGAAACAGTGCCAGCTTTCTCACTAAATAAAGAAATGCATCTCTATAATGAGTTTGATGAAAGCATATCTTTATAATTGAACTAGGACACATTTTGGAAAGGTTAGGGTTTAGAATGGTATGCAATTAATCATTTTTTTCTTTGTGCAAAGGACCAGTGAAAGAGATTTGCTTAGTTGACATCTTCAAAGAAAAATCACTCTTTTACTATAAGATTTTGAACCATAATCTTTGGCGATTGGGTCTATGTTTTAGGTATAAAAATATTAATATTATACCACCAGATAAATATTATATATAATAAATTATATATCACCAGACAAATGTTGTAGGTGTAAAACATTCTACACCTTGCTCAAAACATTATATATATAACAAAAGGTGAAAAAGGACATCATAAATAATGGAAAGAGAAAAAGAATTTTCTACATTTTGCTTCACCCATGTTTGGATCTGCTTTCTACCTTGCTCAAAACCTGACAACTAGGTGGATGCAGAAGTATGCAGTTGTGGGAATTATAGCCAATTTGTAACAAGAACAGGAAATCATAATATAATGGAAAGAAAAAGAATCTGTTACATTTTGCTCAACATGTTTGGATCAGAATTCTGCTTTCCTACCAGGAAGATGCAGAAATATGCATTTCTGAGATGGCACCAAATAGCAGCTATACTAGACTCAGACATCCATTTGGACATCACAACCCTATTACATTTCCCTGCTTATATGAATTTGAGATTCTAGTATTCTTAAAGAATTGATATGCGATATATACAATCCTTTCTGGCTCTTGAGCAACTCCAGAGGATGTGTATGCCATTGCATCCACACCCACAGCCTGAAACCTGCAGCCAACTCATAAAGTCTCCAAAGAATGCTTTGGGATCCATCACAACTGATGCTGTGAACTCAATACCACTGTGTTGTGGGTGATGCTTGAGACAATCTAACTTGTACCAGCTAGAATGCAGTTGCTAGACATATAGAGATCTGGAGCTGATGATGATTCTATCAACTCTCTACACAAGAAGCAGCAGTTGCCTATGTACTCTCTACACAAGAAATCAAGAACAATCCTCATGTCCTATACTGGATCTGCTTGCCTTCTGCTCTTCCACACAAGGGGTGCAACCAGCATCCATACTGTATTAAGAAACAGCAAAAACAGGTTGAATACAAATCAGAAGCCACATAACATTTGCAAATATGGGTATCACTAGAATGCTCGCAGCAAAAGGTTTCAAACTATAACTAAGGATCATATTAAAAGAAGAAAAAAAGATGATAGATGCAATCATCAGAAGAATAGAAACAATGGTCATTGCTATTAAAATTTAGCCTCTGTTAATGAGAAATGAAATTTAATGATACATTTTATGCTTCCCCTTCCATGTGGCTTGGTAGGATAGGTTTAGTTAGAGAGGAAAGTTGAACTACATCACACATGATTTGCCACCATTTAAAAAGCTTAAGCTAGTAAATAAGATAAGATTTTCATTATTTATATTTTACCATTGATAAGCCAACATAATTTTGCTCCCCACAACCCAGCAATTTTCAATCAGATAGTCATTCATCATACTTCGGAACAGATTTAAAATCTAAAGATAGGATTTTTTTTTTCCACCTTGAAGACTCATGCAATTTATTGAGCTAAAATTCATTTTATTCAGACCAGAACAGTACAAGCTCTTGAGAAAATAACATTTATCAGTAGTAGATCTAAAAGAAAAGGGGGAGGAAAATAAGTTTACTTGGAAACATTTATGCAGATGCAATGATCATGGTAATATGGCTGATAGACAATTCACCAGAAGCAGAAGCAAACAATGGCTTTATTCTTTAATCTTAACCACAAGAGAGATTTCAAGACTTACTGTAGACAAGTGTTGCTACCCATTCATTGACAATTCTGACCCAAGTGCTGGCCCATCCAACATCTATTGTCCACCTGATAAGCACAAAATGCATGATCATTAATAAGATCAACACAAATAACATAAAGCTTGATTATTCTTTAATCATGAAATATTGGTAAAGGCTTGTGCAGATAATTGCATGAAGCTTGATGAGTGCCACCCCTGAAGTAAGAAAGCAAGCTGATGGATATGAAAACTTACTTTTGCATGGTGTTTTGTGCATTCCATCCCACAAATAGCATGGCAAAGTACATTGCTCCCATAGCAAAGACAAAATGAAAGAAGCCATACCCATAGGGAACATCATCTTCTGACTCTGCTTCAGTTTTCTTGAACTGCATGTGACCAATAAAACCCTCTCAGTGAATGGAAGGACAGTAATAAATGTAGTGGGGTGATGTAAGTGAGATCCACCTGAAAGCATTTGGAGTCTATCCCTGTTGAAAATGTTGCAATTACTATTGCAAGGACAGCAATAACAAAGCTCTGGTCAAGATGAAGCCACAAGAATGAATAAGATGATTGTATCTAGGAGCAATTTATGATCGGAACAAAATGATGCCCAGCAGTCAATATCAGATACTATCATGATTCATCTACTATCATGTATAAGATAAAATTAATCAAATTCATAAATTGAGCCTAAGCAATCTTTATGGATTACCATAACCTTGATGACATTAACTGGGTCTGAAAGTTATTGCCTAGTTTATGGTCACCTGGGAATGCATAGAATGTCATAATCACTGATTAACAATCCAATTTGAGATATGGAAGAACAGGTAAACTTTTCCTTTCATATAATCCTTAAATATTGCATGCAAGTTCTGGAATTTCTATAAAAATGCTCTTCATCTAGCTTTTAAGAAAATTACCACAATAGTAAGCCAATCTGCACTTGTCACAACTTCTGTTTTCTTATTGCAGATCTCTGTCTGTGGCTCACTGTGTTGAGGATAGAACAGCATTACATTGTCGAAGATATAAAGTAAAATGAGGCTGTTAACATCAGTATTAAAAGAAAAAAACCAAATAATTACCTCCTGATTGCACTCCAGCAAAGATACACAACATACATTCCCATCAGCCCTGGTGCCAGAAATCCTACTTTAACCTACTCAGGAGATGACATGATGAGATCTTAGAAACCATTTCTGATTTTATCTGTAGGATGCTGTAGAATAAATAACACTACTTACCTTCGCATGCATTGATGTGAGGATCATGAGTTGTAGAAGCACCAGGGTCAAGGTGATAAAGAGGATATTGAGGCTGCAGGATAAACTGGGCACATACCAGATATACATCAAAATAATTCCTGAGATGGATGAAACATATGCTGTGGCTGAGAGAACCATCACTTGGTACTGGCTGCAAAAAGGTTCCATTGTTAGCCTTACCATTGGAGAGATCAATCCAGAGGAAACAACATTTTTGTATAATAATTCAATGCATTTTATAATGAACAGGAAAGAAGACAAAAAAAAGATTTAAAGCAGTACAAGTAGAACACAAAAAATTTGTCACCAAATTTGCTATAACCTGTATGCAACAATTATATCAAGAGTCTCTGGGATTAAACTCGATATAGATATTATTATTATTATTATTATATATTTCATGAATAAATAATCTCTGACGTTCTTGTTCCCATCACGATTGTTTTCAGCATATATAACAAGTTTACAACATCAATTCTATAGCTTGTTTAAAACTCCACGGCCAAGAGTAGTAGAAGAATAAGTTTATCGGCAAGCTTGCTATGTTGATACTTACCTTAGAAAGGGTGGTTATGATTGATACTTCTCTGAACATTAAAATTTTGCATAAAGGGTTTATCAGCTTTGTTTATTTGCCCTATGATAGATATGAGTGAACTACATTATGGAGACGGTGAAGAGAATTGATCATCTCCAGAAATGAATCAAATAATGAACTTATTTGCTACACCATCAAACTCAAGTTTTGTATATTCATCTTTAGAATTCAGATACTGAAGTATATAAAAATATTTTGTTGAAAGATCAGTCATACACAATTATAGGTAGAGTTGCAAGGATGCAATTCATGGTTTCCAAAAGTTTGAAGTACATCAAAGTTTGAAGTACATCAGATTACAAGGTATCTAATACTCTACACACAGAATTGAACAGATATCGATGAAAAGATTGCAAGTCCGTAAGAACTGAAAAGCTCCTTGATTTATGTAATATCAAACATATATTTAGCATACCATCTCTTTGCATATTTCTCAGATTGGCAGCAGTCGTTTAGCCAAGTTATAAAACTGATTACGCTGATAAGCTGAATCATAAGAAATGCGCTGAAAAGAAGAAAAAAAAAAAAGAGAGAAATATATTCTCTGATCACTCATGTCATTAATCCTTTTAGCAGATTAATATAAACTTAAAAAAAAAAACAAATGATAAGTATTATTACCCTGCACCAAAGTGTGCAAATTTCCCTGGAAGAAGAAAAATGTCAAAATCAGAATCAGAATAGAAGCAAGTACAGAATCTAAATCAAGAAACAATAGGTGATGCTTAACTAAACTCACCATAGAGCTGGATAAATGCAGAGGGTATGAAGAATGGTACCACCATGAAGACAATCCAAATGATGATCTTGGCAGGCCACCATTCGGAGTGCCACAAATTCCGAGAGTCTTCTAGTTTCTTCGTCCCCATGGTGGACAGAAACATGACAAAGAAGAATAACTTGATTGAAGTTAAAGATCATCAATAGAAGAGTTAATTACAGATTACCCTATATAGTTTGACCTCTTTAGTATCCCGATCGATCTCTAGACTTCAAAAAATTTACATTGAAATCCCTGTAGTTATGAAAGTGAAACATTTAACCTCATTTACCATAACGTTGTCAGCTTACCAACGGAATATACAACACGTGACATCACATGTATGAATGACACGAAAATGATAGACAAAAAGGTAATTTCAATGGTTGTGGTGGATGGTTGCATCATGGGTGACTGTTGTGGTGGTGGTCGATAAGAACAATACAGTAGTTGATCTTACCGATGTTGATCTGAACATCGATGGCAATGAGGAAGAGGAGGCAGAGTGGTGAGGCATCTACATTGGCACCGCACCGCTTTGCCTCCTCTGGTGTCGCTATGCATTTGCATTAACGTCGGAGGAGGAAGAGGAGGCAGGTGAGGCATTTGCGTCGACACCACACTACTCTACCTCCTCTTTGTTTGCGTTGACCACCCCATCGTTCGGTGTGGCATCACATTGCGTCCTCTGTGTTGATGCCACATTGCTCTGCCTCCTCTTTATTCTTGCCGACCATCGCATTACCGAAAGAGGAAGAGGAGGCAGAGTGGTGTGGGGCCGACGCAGATGCCTCACCTCTCCCCTTTTCCTCCTCCGGTACCGACGTGAATGTAGATGCCTCACCACTCTGTCTCCTTTTCATCCTCATCATCGATGTTCAAATCGACATTGACAAAGTCGACCATCATATTGTTCTCGTCGACCATTACCATACCAATCACCCATAGCGTCATCGTCCACCACAACCGTTGAAATTATCTTTTTATCTATCATTTTCATGTCATTCCTGCACGTGCTATCACATACTGTATCTTTCATCGGTATAACAAATGACGTTAGAGTAAACGAGGTTAAATGTTTCACTTTCATAACTATAGAAATTTTAATATAAATTTTTTAAATCTATAGATCAGGATGATAATTAGCCCTCAACAGAACTCCACCGTTCCATCGGGTACATCAATGCTTTCCTAGAGGCACTCTGCAGCACATCTTAGAACAACCAGAAAAGGAGATAACAGAGAAGGATACGAAGCAGCCAAAGCTTACGCGGAGTACACCTTCCGCGCCTAAACAATATCGAGCACCATGACAACCTTTGAGTCCTGCAGAGAAGAAGCGAGATGGTGTGATTGCAGTGCCATGCAGGTAAGAAGCAGGCACGGAGGGAAGAAGACCAACTCTCGAGCTCGGAGAGGGCATTGCGGCCATAGTCTCGAACGGTCCACGCGAGGAGGCAGGTGACGAGGAAGATGAGAGCGTAGACGAACCTCGCAATGGAGGGGTTCGGCCCGAGGAAGTAGCGGGCGCAGCAGGAGTCCTTCATGAACTCAGCGTACCTGTCCCTGCTGCTGCTGACATTACTGTGGGGATCCTCCTCCATGGCAGTATTCGTCATCGCATCGACGTCTTTGGCGGCTCTCTTCGATCTCTACCGAACACAATCTGTTAATTACTGCAACACAACACGAGCTTCTTGTCACCTTAAGAAGAGAAATCTTTCGATGATCAGGTCATTAAAATGACACACCGACAGGGAATGAGATAAGCTTCAGATCATCTCAGAACTCGTGGCATTACCCACAGGGCCGCGACCGAGTACCCCGGATCACAGACCAACCAAGTCTCACACACGGTTGGCCTTATAACATGCAAGTTCCCGTTCTCGGGCCACATCCATGCCATCCATCGAGTACGAACGGAATCCAACATCAGGTGCAGGTCTCACAGTGTGGATGCTCCACCAAAATGAGATCTTTGGTGAAGACCTTCTCGAACCAGCTTGTGAAACAGTAGATCTTCATTGGATTAAAGGGTAGTGAAAACTACACATGTTAAAAAGAACAGAATGGACAAAAAATTAAAGTAGCTTATCACGTAAGCCAATTCTTCGCATTGATTAAGCGTAAAGCAAAGTTAAAGGAACCATTATATAGGCAGCTCTTTATCATGTTGATGATGTGTGTGTGTGTGTAGAAAGACAGATGGATAGATATATATGTAGAGAGAGAGAGAGAGAGAGAGAGAGAGAGAGAGAGAGAGAGAGAGAGTAGAAAGAAAACACAATGCAGTGGGAAAGAAGATGAGTGAACTGAAAAGGACCAGTTGGTTGCATGAGAAGAGGAAACTCTCACCAGACAACTTCCATTGCTTAGAAGGGATAGAGATAGAATTGTACTGGTAATTCGAAGAGCATTGATAAGGTTAACTTCTTTGTATCTCTTGCATTTTTCACTCCTCTAAATTATACTCTGTATAGTTCATGGCTTCATGAATACATCAAATATATTGAATTAAATATGAATATTTTTCTGAAGACCTTTAATCTCCAAAGAAATGAAACATCAAAGTAGTCGTTTCAAATCTCCATAAGAATTGGAGCAAGTAATTTTATGAACAAGAAGCAATGTATCCGAACTGGTTCGAACTACAACAACAGAGGAAGATAACACCGCAGAGGAGGAATCCGAAACGTTCGATGGGAGAAGAATCACTCACCTCAGCATGACTTGAAACTTGTGATCGATCGAGTGGGAGATGGAAGGAAGAAGAGGAGGCGGTGACGGCGAAGGATGGAGACGGAGTTGAAGGCGGTGGTGGATGCCTTCCTCGCTAATTTTTCGTGTATATATCATGTCGCGCCTTTTGCTTGCTGAGGAAGGAGGCGACCTTCGCTCGCTATTTATGGCAGCCCATGGTGTGGAAACACGCATCTAGGAGTCCTGATGGGCCGATCTCAGACGTCCATCTCCTGAACGGCACCAGTTTTAGGGCTTTTGGATTCTTCTCCTCCCCATCGTGACCGTCCGATCCGTAGATCGTGGCTTGAGACGTAAAGCATCTCGCCCCGTCTCTTGCAAGCCACAGCTTGTAATGGTTGGGGATGCCTGTTACGTGCACAAAAGAGCAGAGCAGAGCAGAGCAGTGCCATGTTACACACGTAAGGAAGAAAGCTGTTCATGTAGACTCCGCACTTCTCATGATCCACTGACTTCATTCCTATGTTAGAATATAGGTATAAATTCATGGAATAGAAAAGTGAAGTAGAAAATTAGTAAGGTTTCGTCGGAAAAATATCAAATAACAAATATAACAACTCAATAGCTCACCTTCATAATGCATGCTTTATATCTGATATCTTCCCTGAGCTGACGAGGGACCTCAAACTAAAGATGGTGGTGGTAAAGGAAGGCAATAATGGATCCAACTAAGAGGCAGATAAAGTGATTGGAATCTAAAAGATAATGGTGCACCATGAACCTGGGTTACAACCAAAAGGAGCCCATGTGAATGGGACTTTTGCTCTGAAACCAGTGTGCTAATTAGCACAAAAGGGAGAGGTTTCTGCTACATCAAACATGAAGGGAACAGAGCTTGCTGCAAAAGTGTCTAGTTTTTGACAATGACATGTTACAGGATTTAGGCAAAGAAGTCTCATACAGTGACACTAAAATTAACCAAAGAGTCGGCCTCTTAAGTTTAGTCTCTCCAAAGAAGATGTAGTACGCTAATTTTTATGTCAGAATTGGCTGGAAAGAATTCAATTATTTCTCCCTTTGCTTTCGGCTGTGACAAACTAGAACTAGTAAGGTTAGATTGGAAAGTGTGCAGTATGAGACATGTGAGACAATAATGCTAGATAAATGAGACGAAGAAGCAAAAGCGTGGGAAGAATGAAGGGATTCCAAACATAAAACCACAAAACCAGCTACTTATGCAGTCAACTGTCATTCAGGATGCAGATAGTCTAAATGGAGCTTATTATAACAAATACCATTCAATAGCCTGGGTGACGAGCATTGACTGGTCGAATGTGAGCCACAGATATCTTATTGGAGAGGTAGGAGAAATCATTGATGGTGTAACGGTCCTGAAAAGAAAGAGAATTCACAGGTTTGGGTGTTGTGGCAGGAAAGGGATTTAAAGGTCAGATTTGTGTTTCCAGTTATCAAACTTCGGAGTCGCTGCTTTTGTGATAGCTTCCAACAGGTAAAAGAACTGATTAATAAATACCTCAGCGTTTTTAAGGAAGCCTGCAAAGACCATAACTCAATAACATTTTCTGTAATATAACTATGCGACTAAATCCTAATAGAAGATCCAAAGTAGAATAAATTATTTCTACCACCCATGAGTGCCAACCCAGGGAATAGGAAGGGCAATATCACGCACAAACATGACTGTTAAAGTTCTTAGAAGCAAGAAAAAAAAAAATCAAAAACACCCATTTGCCATCAACATGGCACCAAACTGATCCTGTAAATGGATCAGGTCTAGACTGATTTGATCAGATATCCAATCCTATCTGAGCTGATCCGATCAGGTTTAACTGGTTTACAAGCCTAAAAGACACGAGACTCCCCAACTAGCAAGTAGCAATTTTAAGAAGTTAATATATCTATCAAAAACCATAAAAAAATTCCAACCGATTACATTGGAAAACCCAGCTTGGTTTATAGGCATTTGAGAACGTTTGTGAAAAACGAACATACAATAATCCTTTATAAATGACATAATAGAATAAAAATAGTTGGATAGAGCTGTCTCCTCGATAATGCAGGAAAAGGATGGCTGAAACGACCAAGCATCTAATAATTCTAACTAATTTTCCAGGATTCAATTGCACAGTGACTTTATGCTATTTCATGAATCTGATATCGTTGATTAGCAATTTTTCAAAAACCATGGATCACAAGGACAAAAATCTCTAGTCTAAAGAATAACACAGAGCACATAGTTTCATTTCAAAAAATCTGATCACCCCAAAATGGGGTCATGTGCAATTCATAATGAACGAGAAACACAGTCATGCTAAAATTGTCGTAGTGATTCATGTAGCACAAAAAAAATTCAATCATTTGACAAATATAAAGAAAATATGCATAAAAGCACTGGTGTCAAAATTTTGAAATCATGCCCAATGAATCAACGCAAACTACCAAATGAACTTTAACAAAATCTTATTCTTTTGGAAGTTTGATATGTCAGTATGCATAATTAAGCCACTCCGTAAAATTATTACCAACTGTACAAATTTTATCCAAATCGACATATGATTTTCTTGTTATATTAAACAGCTAAATAACTGGACTAAGAATATTTATACATGCAGCTGAAACGAGCGAAGGGTAGATGCGACATGAGATCCAAAGAGTAAGGAATATAATGCACGTCTATTTCATAGTGTACAAAAATATGACAGTTGGCCCAGCCAGAGTTTTTAAAAGGAAGTATTAAGTCTCATTTCATCCCTGTTGAGGATAATGTAACCTGTGTTTTTACCTTATCAAGTGATGGAACTTCAAAGCTCAAGTGGCTACAGTAAGTAGGATAAGAACTGCAACATCGACAAAAAAGAAAGTCAGGAACAGCTATTAGTCACAATATACAGAGAAAAGCTAAAAAAGAAAGAAACATATCCTCTGCATCTTACAAGAATGGTTCCCATACGATCTGTGAAAGTGCAAAACCTGCCAACTTCAATTTACACTCGCAAAATAATCTATGGCTCGCAAGCAACAAAATACCTGGTTGGAGTTGCAATCTCTCAAAACATGTCATGCATAGGCAAATACCAAAACAGGCCTCGACAATGTTTTTACAACAATGGGTGGAAGTAAATGTCAGCTCCGGAGGACAGCAATTTACACTGCAATATGAAGATAAATTTCTGCAGCCAAGGCTGATCATATGGAAGGAATCAATCGGAATAATGATCTACAAAAAGAACCTTCATCGTCTACTATATGACTAAGTTGAGCTCTAATCCAACATTTCATGTTACAAACACCTGATTTTTCTAATACCAGTAGCACTAGTGACTTTTCTAGAGAAATGTACGATTTGAGGTTGGAAACAATTTATCACCATACACAATTTGGATTCTATAGTTACCAAAACCAATTGTGTTTAGGCTGGTGGAGTTCCTCTATTATTCATACTCCACTGTTTCTAACCCTTGATCTCATTAACCGGGACAGTACTATCTGTAGAATCATTCACATCATGCTCAACAGCTTCGTCTTGACCTTCCTCTGTGACATCCTCTTCCCTCATCTGCAAATCCATTGGATAACGTAGAGTAAGGTGGCAATGGGAAAAAAAATTCAAATAAACAAGTCAAAGATAAAACCCAAGAACATGCCTGCAAAAAAGAAAAAAATTCATTTTACCATGAGTTTTAAAGTGCCTAATTATGATAATTAAGGATTTAAAGAAAGAAAATAATCTTAATATGGTTTCAGAACATGAAATTTTCATATATGAAGGTAAGCTTGGAAGCATGGATCAAGTACCTGTTGTCACAAATCAACAGTAACTATAATTTGGCTACAAAAAATAATCTAAAGCACAATCCAGGATGAATATGCCACTAATGTTAACATAACAGAAGAAGAATTTTCTGAAGGCTAAAAGCTGAAATTTAACTTTGTACAACATGATTGACATGTGTCACTGTGCCACAAAATACCAATCTTGTTAGAAAAAACAAGCACTAGAAAAACAAAAGTGCTCCACCAGAATTTCGGTCAAGCAACCTAATATGCTGAAAGTCATCACCACTGGTGTTAATTCAGAGATAACATAGAGTAATTTGTCCTCAGATTTCTGGGGCCTATATCAACAGCATAGTCTCCGTTTCATAATCAGATGTAGTGTCTATAAAAGCGTTAGGTGCCAAGGTCTCAAAATGCATGAGGCACTTGCTTGGACGAAACGAGATGCTCTAGAATATAAAAATATAAAACATATATAATATGATTATAAAAATAAAATAAAATATTAAATTAGGTTTAATAGCATTTCTAATAATAGTTCTAAATAAATAGAGATTAACAATGCTAAACAGGTATTAATAACATTTCTAAGTAACAATTAACAATGCTAATTAGGGATTAGTAGTTCTAAATAGGGTTAACAGTTCTAAGAATTAATATCAGTTTTAAAGGTGTTAATAGTTCTAATAGTTTGCAGTAGTGAGAAGAGGAGTCACTGATGGTGGAAGTTGGAGAAGGAGAGGGTGACGATGATGGAGGAACTGTTGAACGACGGCAGAGAAAGTGCGGATGGCGATGTCGGGGCTTGGAGGAAGCATTAGATGTGTCCATCGGTGGCAGAGAAAGCTACGAACCTGTCCCTTGATGACGGAGTGAGCTGCACAAGAAAGCAACGACGGTGGGGGAAATTATGCACAAGAGCTATAGTGATAGGGTCTTTGGACCTATCCATCGACGACAAAAGAAGCGTCGGACCTGTCCGTCAATGACAGAGAGAGCTACGCATGGAAGCATCGACGATGAAGTAGAGGTGTGTCGAGGGTAGCGACGGTAGTTAGGGTTTTACTGTGCGTGCGTGAGTAGCATGAGGGGAGGGGTTTGTTTACCTGTGCTTAGTTGGTTCAATCGAACCAACTAACACCTAATTCAATTAAACCAGTTGACAATCTAGTTCCTATTCAATTGGGCACTCGCCTGAAGTACCTGATGCTTGGGCTGAGGCGAGTGCCCAGGTGGCGCTTCATTGAAGCACATCGCCCGGCCATTGTGCGAGGTGCTCAGGCCTCACCTCGCCCAAGCGCATTTCAAAACACTGAGTAGATGCTTCTCATTAGCCTCTTCCTTTTCTAACAAAGATGTTACCTCACCAAATTGATAATCAATTATCCAACCAGGGTCCATTATAGACTATGGAAACTTGATCAAATTTTACAAATGATTTTTCTAGAAACATGTGTACCTAGACTAGCAGCCTTTCAAATTATGCAGATACAAGCAGTTGCAGGATAATTCTGACAAAATAAAATATGAAAATCTACTAGAATGTCTTGGTCAATCAAAAACCTGTATCATCCATTATTTGTGCTTCCATGCACAGATGCTCATACTGAAATTCCACAAAAGTAGTGTGACAACATAAAAGATTTAGTATAAAGAGCACAACATACCTCATGGCCAGAATCACCATTTTCAAGAGGCAGTCTCTCTTCATCAACTTGCATGCTTTTGAATACTTCCACAAGATTAATTTGTGACTTTTCAGCATAGCTCAGGTATTCTTCAGCAGGAGGATACTTATCCCTGTTTTCAACAATAATAATCGTCTATATTGACTTGTTTTCAAATTAATTTGAAAAGTAACGAGTTACCCAAAGATTGCTTATAAAAAAGTGGACATAAGCATAAGCATTCAAAACATTGCCAAGTTCATGTGCTTAGGCTGTAATGTTTATTTCCAGTCATGCAAAAGAAATGTAAATTGGACCCTTACATAACCCTCAAAATCCAAGTGCTTTATGTTTTCAAGCAAAAAACAAAATTTCAGTTTTAAGGATATCCAACTGCCACCTAAGATCTAAGTACCCACAGAGACTTTTCAAAGCTGACATTCTATCTTATACTGATGTAACCATGCAGATGGAATGAAAATAATAATAATAATAATGATGTCACCTCTTGTTCACACACTAACTTTTATGCTACTTTTAGATCATAAAAAACAGACGCATTGACCAAACTAATTTGATTTGGAGCACATGCCAAAGAACAGATATCTAATCCATATAGTAAGTAATAAATGTCTAAGCCTCCAAATAAAAGTTACTAATATGTTCACGATCATCAGGACCCCCAGAACCTTAAAGTAAAAGCTTTTTTCTAGGCATTTTTAGATGTAATCCCTTTTCCTTTTCAAAACTGCATTTTTGGCAAAGAATGGTATGAAGCCCACAAAATCATCTTGTGTGAACAAAGAATTCTAAGGTAAAATATCGTTCTTCCTCGTTCATGCAACAGTTAAGAATTAACAACCATCATCAGAAATAAAAACATGTGCATAATTGTTTGCTTCTACATGACGAATTACTATAATATAATAAACCTACACAACTGTGAAGCTTGAACCAACTTATCTAATAATTATGGTCCAATTAAATGCAGTTCCAAGCAAGCTACAATAAGCACATTGAAAAATGGACACTCTTACATGATTGTACAGTTCAGTATATTTTAGTAAAAAAGATTTTTCAGTGCACAAGATAAAAACAAGCAAAATCCTTTAAAATGAAACAATAACAGATATGAACGCCACATAAAGTCAGTTGTGCATATCCTGAGAAAGAAAATGTTAAATATTTTCCAAAAGGTAAAACCATTTGGAAGTTAAACATGCATCTTAGATGCATGTAAAAAATTCTATATTGGCATCATTCCAAATCTAGATTTCAAGTATACAACAAATTTTGGTCATTGGTGATAGCAAATTAGTTAATAACAAGTAAAATTTGGTATGCAAAACAGTGCCTTGCATGATGTTCACAAGAAATGACATGATAAGAACCTGTCATGGGCAAGATTTGATTCAACAGCCAGAGCAACCTGCCAGTCCTCAAATAAGTTTGGGTACTCTTCAGGATCAGCCAAAGACTCTGAGGCTTTTGGATTAACCTTTACAAAAAATGAGACTAACAGTCAAGAGAATCTGTCAAGGACATTTCAGGGAAACTGAGAAAGCTCAGAACTTGTATCTCCAAATTTTCTTAATATAATATTCTAACCACCCAAAAAGTTAGTGAAGAAAAAAAGAAACATGCCTTATTGAGGTCCTTTTTCCAAATTGATACAATCTCTGAAACTTTGCTTGGAAGATAAGACCTTGCCATGAGCGCAGCCTCTGGAATCCGGTTACTGCAAAATACAATAAATTACTAATGAAAAAGTGAATAAGATGACATACAAAAATGATGCATGGCATAATCCCAAGAACAAATAAAATATATTAAATATAGAAAGCATATAAAAAATTACCTCTCCACCAATAATTCAAGGCAATCCTCCAATTTACCAAGCATGAAAAGACAAAGAAAGGCAACATTATTCTTTCCTTGCTCTTTGGCAAGAGATGCAAGTTTTTTTATCCCTTCAGCATCACCGAGAGCTGAGTAAAGAAGCAATAAGCCGCTCAAATCCACAGCTTGTGACAGGCACTCCTCAGCCATCTCTAACTGTGAAACAATAAATGAAATGACTGAATTAGTGCACTAAATCATTCGAGTCAACAAGCTAATTTCCAAGGTTGACACTTATGTAAACTTAACATATATGCATCAGAATGTGAAGACTCAAACAAGCAAATCTAGTACCAGGAGAACTGTCACATTGTCATATGCTGGAAGCAGTAAAAGGTCAGCAGAATGAAATTAGACAAATAGGGTGTATATGCTCCAATCTAAAAGATGTGTCTAATCAATTTATGAGAAGATGAGAATGACTAACAGATTTCTATATCCATCCCAGTACTTTTATTGATCAATTTTCCTTTTATGTAGCTGCTAGGACCCCCATGTCACCATCAGAATGTGTGCTATGCTGACAATATACCATGCCAAGGACTGGCGGAAACTGATGGCGCTAGTGGCACTTTGATCCATTGTTAGCCTCTTATTTTGGTCTTTTAAAATCATTTTTCTATTCCCTACAGTCTTCTCTAAATTATCAATTCCATTTTTTCACATTCACGGAGAGTTGACATTAATCCTGTCAGCTTAGACATTAGTATTTGCTAATGACTCCAATATATCATTATGATGGTGTCTAATAAGTTTACAAAAACATGAGCACTTGCAAGAGCATGATAATAACCACATGATGAGATCAACACATATGCAAACACCAATTACAAATACTAGAAAAAAAAAACCAAATATACTACAGGTTTCAAATTTACTTTCCCAGTAGACATAGCCAGCTCTCCCAACTGCTTCCACTTTGATTCACTTTGTACTTCCATGGCAATTGCCTGCAGGGAATTTTATTCAGTTGGGAAAGGGAAAATAACTAAAAGAACATAATCATTCAAGAATAAGCATGTTATAAGCATCCTTTCAGTTACACATGATCATGAAGTGTATGTAGTACCTTTGCAATTTCCAACCTACCAAGCTGAACAGCTAGGTCAAATCTGTAGTTAGGATCTGTTGCTACTTCAAGAGCATCCTCTAGCATGCCCCGAGATTCCAGGAAATGAGCCACACTAGCAAATTGATTTCACAGTTAACAGACAATAACTAAAAACAATAAGTTGACCCCAATATGTAAATCGAGAAAAATATTCTAAGTTGATATTTTCAGAGACTAACATCTATTTTCATAATATGGGAAGAAGGTATCACAAAGCACCAAATCCTACACATCGAGACTCACAAGGTTGAAGTATGGTATTTATCAGGTAAGACAAGTATACTTGGATTGAGTTAACCAACAATTGTACTTAACAAAATCAGGCTTCTTGTCGGAATATTCGGTCTAGCAACAACTTTCACTCTCCATTTTTGAAGAAAAACTTGTACCTATTATGATGATCCTGCGGAATTGCTGGCAAAACTTCATTTGCACGTTCCAAATCCCCACGCATAACAAGTGTCTTATACTCGATCAAACTGAGAAGTAAGGTGTAACCCATAACACTGAAAAGGAAAGAAATTATTAAACAAAAGAAAATTCATCAATCAAAATGAAAGAAGATTCCATAGCAACTCTTATGCAAACTCACTTGAACTCCTTGTCGATAAGATATACCCGACTTTGGCTAGCAAGATATCCAAGCAAGTACATAGGCCGGTCCAAATGGAACATGGTTGTGACCTAAATTTAACAAAAACAATAACCATATACCATCATGCAAACAAATTATAACAGGCAACTAAAATGAAGATGAGAAAATCAGAATAAGCTTACCTCTCCACCAACACAGTAATTTAGTCGCCAAGAAGAATTATTATAAATGAAGCAGTCACCGACCCAAATCCCAGTTCGAACCCGCTCATTTACTTCATGAAGAAGCTCAAATGCATCTTCCACACCTTGGTCATCTACTGGCTTTCCACTTTCTAGGTAAGAGAAAACAACATGTCTCTGCAGGAAAAGCAACATTAATGAACATTCAAATAACAAATCTTGTGAGCTTGTTCCTAGGAAGATGCAAAAAGCATATCTACTATAACAATGTTCCTTAAACAAGTATAAAAATATTTGCAGGATAAACATTATGTAGATTAACTTACCTTATACTTCAGAATATAGAAGGATGTATCACTAGCTATGACCAGCAGGTCACCACTATCAGCCCAATAAAGATTCTGCAATACTCATGAGAAAATATATTACAGGAACCTTTCCATAGACTGATAACATATTATGTACCCAGCTGCAAACTTACTTTGACATTGACATCAATCCGACGTATTAATCTGCATTCAGCCCAATCGTAAAAACAAATGAAGTCATTGGAGCACATTGCTAATAGTGTTCCACCATAAATATGCTCTGCAGAAAAGGTTGGCCGAATACTTTTTCTCTCCTGAAAGATGCCATTCATTTAAAAATTCAAGCAATGTTGTAAGTCATAAAGCATACTTCATCATTAAATCATAGCATGCTTGATGCATGCAAATCCATTTTGATGGGATACCATGAAGCAACACCAATAACAAGATGATATTTCACCTAAGTCAGAATTTTAAGAATCAGAAATTATAAAAAGTTCTATAGTGCATCCTTTCAGATCGATTACGACAAGAGGTTGCATATAACTTGTTTAAATTCACACTAATTTATTTGACTGAATGAATGAGGCTTCCTGGTGCATCTCACACAATCATATAATGTCTCAGTGACTATATTCTTTTCTTTTACTGAGATAATTTTATGCAAATAAATATGTTCATAGGGCTTAGACTTGTAAAACACAAATAGATTTATAAAAACAAAGGACAAACCTGGAAGGTTTTACTAAAGATCTTAATTTTTGATGTGCTTTCCCTGATTGCATATTCTCCATCAGATGACCAGACAAACTCCAGAGCAGATCCGAATGATCTATTCCTCCATGCTAATGCGGTATAGATAATGTACTCTCCATCTCCACAAACAACAACAAATCTCCCATTTGGATTGTGCTTTACACTCTGAACAAAACAAAGACTAAGAACTATGTATAATGAATATTAATGGAAAGCAGCAAGTTCAGTACTAATAACTACCTATGATAAGCATGTTACTCAAAGATTACCACATCTACTTAATTAAGCAATTTCACAAGGAGATTTTTTTAGTAGAAATTATCAATTTACCAAAAAGAAATATTTGTTTAGAAATAATTATTAACTTGCCTCACCACAGTATCACTGTTAATTTGGCAGAAATTGCACTTCTAAGATAATCAAGTCAGCTTGGTCAACTACATAATTTTACTGGTCAAATTCACAGGGAACTTGTTGCAAATCAGAACTTTTATATTTCCCATGTAAGTTAATGGAGAGTATATGTAGAAGCAACAGATGAATTTGAAAGAAGGAATTTGGTGCCAGTACACACTTTGATGCATATCATGCCTCAGCTAAAATGGCAGGCGCATGAGTTTTACAACCTAGCCAAATGCATCCCAGTAAGCAAATATACTGATACGTAGAAGCCTGATGGATGCATGATGACAAAAGAAAATGACGTTAAACCATCCCATATATCACCTCAAATTATAGCCTATACTCGACATGGGAGTACATGAGGTCACCATCAAACAATGGAAAATGCAGCATACAATTCTAGCTATGATTTTGTATGGTTTTGATAATCCAAATTAACTACTTGGGATGTCAACTCATTAATATGAATACTTATAATCATTAAATATTTGGATAGTAGCACGATGACTATGAATGAAACAAATGCATATACCAGTTCAGCCTACTTTAAAGCAGTCAATCTATATGAACCAGTGCTATAACTGAAAAACTAATATATACGGATAAATTTGTAATCCAGACAACACCAAACTGTAAGAAAATAACTATTTCAAATTGACACATGTATCTTCTCTCAAGATTAATATCTACAGAAAGCAATATCACTAGTCAACTTAAAATCCGGAAAATCTCTTTTTTTTTCATTATTTAGAATTTAAGTTCTCCTATGCACTTCCTCAACCACTCGTGCTACTAATCCACTAAACGGTAAAGTGAAAAAGAATGACGTTTGTAGCATAATTGATTTCAGCAACACTTACTTGTGGATAGAGATCGCAGCTTCCTAACTCCTTCACAGCTAAAGGTAATCTTTCACCATCCGTAACCTGCAGATGGAGCAAATTCCACAACCTTCATTACATGCAAGTGTGCAACATACGTTCTTAAGAGCAGAGTAGAAGTACCTACCTCAAAATCTGCTCCAATTGTCTTGATATTAACAGTTTGAATCTCGTTGTGTATTGCCCATAAGATTTTTCCACTGTTGTCCATACTGGCGACTGGTACTTCACGGCCAATCTTAATCATGATGGTTCCCTCATCATATCCTATTACAACCCTGAAACATAAACCTATTCACCAATTTAATGGAAAAGAAAAAATACTCATCAAAAGCTTTCACAACATTTCCTAAAGCAAATTTAGGAGATTATAATAAACCACCTATGGTTTTTTAAAAGTTGACAATGATTCAATAGCTTTGGTAAAAGAAAATAGATAGTGTTACCATAGGAAAGATACAAGAGACAGATACGGGTTGTCCATACCTCCTTGACCGTTTCATGTATCCTACTGCCCAAACTCTTTCCAGACCATAGTTTAGTGCATTTTCAAGCCTGTAAAAGCATAGGAATAAATATTTTGAATAAATAAAAGAACACAATTCAAAATTACCGCACAATATGTTAATACTAAAATACAGTTTGGAATAAAATGCTTCATTCCAGGACTTGAGATCTACACCACCAAGTAAAAATTTTCATTGAAAGAAACATAAAGCATAATCAACACTTAACCAACCTGAGCAACTAAAAACTGTTTGTCTTTGTCGATCCACTAACTAAAAACTGTTTGCCAATCCACTTAAATTCCTAGGAGTTACTACCTATACTACAAAGCAATTCTGTAGCACAATCGTGTGATATAAGTTTTTATGATGTTTAACCGCTAGACCTGCATAAAATGTGTACACGTTACACATTTCCAATAAGATCTTTTTTCAAATAAATGAGGTTTAACCATCTTTAAATATCTAGCAAAAAGTATCAAAGCAAACCCAAAAATCAGTTTTTTATCTCAATAAATCTTGAGGGAGAAAAGAGCATTTTTCTGGCTAAGCCATCAAAATCTGCTCTTCTAAAGTAGCCTATTGACTAATGACAACAAGAGACATGTTTGAATCATGCAAACAGCCTCACGAATCCTAGACCAACTCCCCATGGTAGGAAACTCATGCAATGTGCTACCAATTCAATTACATTAGTTTCTTCACATCTCAAAAAGTAGGGATGAAAAGTCCAGAGGAAATATCACCATTAACTTCTCCATCCGACACTATTTAGTCATCATCTTTTTCTTCCAAGCATCTTTATAATACCTCCTCCTGCCACTACAATTAAACCCTTGGTTCAAGTTTCCAAGCCTGAGCAGCCT
Organism: Musa acuminata AAA Group; assembly: GCF_036884655.1. Lineage (NCBI taxonomy): Eukaryota > Viridiplantae > Streptophyta > Magnoliopsida > Zingiberales > Musaceae > Musa > Musa acuminata. The sequence continues at coordinate 7,320,765 of NC_088355.1, read as the reverse complement.
CACATATGCCATCATTGCAATTTCCTTTTTCTTTCTAAACAGCCAATTACGAACAGTGTTGATGAATGCCACAGGCCTAAATGAAAACAGTCCCTGAACATCCCCCCCAAAAACCTAAAACTAAAAGTATACCTATTGGATACATACAATCTGTGTAAGTTTAAAATAGGCAAGCAAACTATAAAAGAAGACAGAAAACACATTCTATTATGAATGTGCTTTACCTATAAAATAGCTAATTTCCTTTTCTGTAAAAAGCCTCCCTATATTTCTGTCAAGGACACTAAAAGAACTAAAAAAGTTATGAAAATTTATATGATGCAAAGTGAGCACCATGCCATAAATCATCTACAGAAATTACTAGTTTAAGAACCAACAACTTGAAATAAAACCAACAATTTTTTTTTACTAAAAGAATTTCATAGTGCAAATGGATAAGTACAAAGAAGATTAACACAGAAAGGTGTATGTAGAATTAGATCTATTTCCAGAACACAGTTACCTATATGTAGTTGCATGCCAAATTCTAACAGTTCCATCCTCTGAACCTGTTATTATTATCGGAAGCTCAGGATGGAAACAGACAGCTGAAACATTATGTGTATGGCCTTCGAGTGTTTGAATGCAGCTCTTGGTTTGATAGTCCCAGACCTGATTTAATGAAACTTATTAATAGAAAAACTTTAGAGTAGACTGTGAGCTATGAGCTTAACAAAGCATGAGGCACACCTTTGCAGTCTGATCATCAGAACCAGTAATCAAATATGGCCTATCACCACCAGTAAAATAATCAACACAATTTACTCCTTTAGAATGTGCATCTAGTGTAAAATTTGGATCTGGAGAAGCAAGATTCCAGATCTGCAAAAAAATTAAATTAAACGGTTCAGTACCCGAAAAAACATGGTAAAATCCATGTAACGCATCAAAGATATTGCAGCAACACCTTCACTGTGCGGTCCAGGGAGGCACTTGCAAAAGTATTTGTGTCCTTTGGATTAAAGGTTACTTGCATCACATAGTGAGAGTGTCCTTCAAAGATTTGGGTACAAATCCAACCCTTCTCCCAGTCCCAAAGTTTAATCAGCATGTCGTCTGATGATGACAACACATATGGAAGTGTTGGATGTACAGCCACACACCTTATGTAGTCTGTGTGTGCTTCAAACACTTTAACTTTGTCCATAGTATTGTAATTGTAGACACGAATAAACATATCATCTGCACCAGCCACAACCCACTGCTTGCGTGCTATAAACTTTGCTGACCGGACTGAAATCCCAATAAATAAATGTTCAGAATATATAACAAACTCTAGTAACATCAGAAAAGGCTAGGATACAGTGTAGTGTACCTGGTAATTCAGTGACCTCAAAAGATTTTACCATAGTCTGCAATCAATCGAATTCGTGATCAAAATATATCAAGATAAACACCAAATTCTTTATGATGCAAAAAAAGTCTCTCATTGTCAATCATCAGAATGGATAAAAACAAGACCATTCCTAAGCTCTACCAAAGTGCAAGTATCCTATTGAGTGTGATGTAGGGTATGGCCTTAGTCTCAAATAATTTCACAACTCTGTTCTCATTACATGATCAATCAAGTTCTTCAGACTTGGCTAGTCCCTAACTATTTCAGAACCAGATAAAGAATAATTCATATTGAAAGATGCAATAAGTACCATCTCAAATATGAAGGTGTATCAGTTCCAAAAGCATGTTGGTATATACACACATTGACCACATAATGTGGCTGCTCAATCTCATTAACGAGTGGTCAAGAATGATTCTAAAAGTTTATTCAGCCAAGGTACAAATACAACATATTAAAAACAGGTGACTTGCCTGTGATTGATAGTTCCAGATACAAACACTTCCAGAATAAAGACTTGCAAGAATCCTGCAATAAAAAGATTAATGTAGGGTGGCATATCATATAGTATTGAAAACCTGCATCACCCTTTCCATAATTATCAGAATGGGAGTGTAGAAAAAGGCATTCATCCTTACCATGGCTCCGATGGATGTAGATCTACCGATTTCACCCTTTCCGACCTTTGGGCAAGTTTCCTCTGACACACATATAAACTGTAAGCACAATTCGAGACAAATACCATTCAAATGTAACATGTATTTGACAATAGAGTTCAACCCAGACATAAGATCCAACTAAAATCTACCAAAATCTACACAAGGGTTAGGATCACATACCTTGATTTCTAGTCTGAGAGGCTGCAGCAGTTGCCACGGGTACCAAATCAACACAGAAAAAGAAACGAACAACCATCAGACACCAATACAAAACAAGTTCTATAGATAGTTCAGCCTCTTAATGATGAGGCACGCGAAACCCAAGAAACGAACAACCATCAAGATATAACATCACTTAAGCAAAGAAGGCGATTAAGGGCACGAGAAAAGATCGAACGTACCATCTTTTCGGATGAGACGGGAGACGGAGCGGAGGCGGAGTAGGGGCGGAGAGATCCGCGGGTTGATGACCCGAAACCCCAGAAATCTAGGGCTTGGGAGGGCCGAGATCGGGGAGGAAGGTGGCGAAGAAGAGCTGCGATCCGGTTAAGCTTCCGAGTCAAGGAATAGAGGCGAATGCGGAGAGAAGGGGAACGAAGAGAGAGAGAGAGAGAGAGAGAGAGAGAGAGGTTTCGGCTTAACAGGTCGGAAGAATCACCGTCAACGTTAATGAGAGGGTGAGAAGAAGGAGGAGAAGCCGAGAATTACGAGATTGCCCTTGATCCACCGTGGCCAACGTCCGCGGTCTCTTACTGTGGCTTCTCAGCCATCTTCCTTGGTTGGTCGAAATAAATATATGAAAAATAAAAATAATAATGGGACAAAATCAAACTCTTGTCTCTCAAAAGAAAATTCAGAAAATGGAGGAAATCCAGCTTTGATTAATAATTTTTCTTTTATTTTATTGGTATGAAATTGATGAAAATTCAAATAAAGGAATTCTTCTTATTAGTTGCCTAATTTGATAGGTCAAGTCTCATGCGATCCCTTGTGACCCAGTCAATTACCCCTAATTAGATCGAATTTCAGGATAATTTCGACTTAATTCTTTTCGATTCAAACTCGTACGACCCAAATAGAACAAATTCAGATCCAATTACATCTGTTTATGGTGATTTTAGATCATATTTATGTAAATTTAATGTTAATTTAATTAGATTCTAGTCGAACACCTATTTGCTTCAAGTTAATTTGATCATTTCAATTAAGGATAAGGTATTGCAAAAGGATTGACACCTAATGATTTTATGATTTGATCGATTTAAAAATATTTTAAAGTTATATTATATTTTTTTTTAAAAAATGATTAATAAATTTTAATTTTAAGATTAAATTTCATGATAGTATCGCCTTTAAAAAAAAGTTACATGTCTATCTATCATATATTAAGCCTAGTCTATCATGATATTTGTATCGTATTATCTCTTAAAATACATTCATAAATAAATGAAAATGAACAATATGATTTTTGTGCCATTGTTAAGACTATATGGATTAGATAATTCTCTTCCGGGATAAGCAATTCGTAAATATAATGACTAATTGATTTCTTCATCCACTATTGAAAAAATAAATATTTTTTATTTTAGTGAGTGATAGACACGATTTCATCTACTGGTACGAGTGTAATATAGCATTATTCAGAGAACCTCATGAAGAAAAAAAAAATTTTACCTTCCTAATAATGAAATTTGAAATTATGATTAATACACAATCTTAGTATAAGACGTTAGTATAAATCTTACTTATCGAAAAAGTTCTACTTAATGAATTCCAATATATATGCATATAAACTTGTAAACAAGGGTGGTAGAAATGCTTCCTCTATGTTAATGCACTTATTACAATGGTCATCTAATTTACTACTAGTCATATAAAATAGGGTGGTAGAAATGCTTCCAAACTATGTTACTCCTTGGTGGATTTCTATCCAAATTGTGGCTTAGAATAACTTTCATTTAGGCTTTGTGACCTAATCGTGAGCTCATATAAAGTTTTTCTTTTAATAATCATCACATTTTAATGTTACAACTGATAATTCTTTGTCCCCCTTTGAGTTGATTAACATAATCACAGCTAATAAATAATGAAAATATGTGATTTATTTACTCAATCAAGATCAGAAGTCACAAAGATTTTTCAGAGCTGAAGAGTCATATAAATAGGTAGTGGTATTATTGGTCCTTATTTTTCTCTTCTTTTAATGTCCCCTATTGAGCACTGCAATCATTCATTAATCTCACACCCTTGTGTTTCCATGTGGCTATTCTTGTGGAAGGAGGGATCTCAGTAAGCCAAAGCTCTACCACTGCATTTGCTGTTCAACTCAGATCCTTTCAACAGGTTGAAAGATGTGCATCACTAATCGCAACCTCAGGGTTGCTGCTGCTCCTCATTTTCCAGTCTCACCGGCAGCCAAATCTCTCCTTGACATGGCAGCTGCAGATGTGTCTGCTACTACCTTCAAAAGCAAGTGCATTGTAGCAGCAGCAGCAGTGTCATGACTGGATCCTTACATGATGCTTGAGAGCAGTGTCCTACTTGTCTAAGATACTATAGCTAGGTTTGCCATTTCCTCGTTCTCTTCTTCTCCTCCATCATAGGTGCATAAGGCACAGCAGGAACTGCACTAGTCTATTGCATTCAGCAATTGCGTGCTTGATGCCTACTTGTCCTTAACCTGCTCAAAGACTAACCTTCTGAAAGCTTGTTTCTGTCAAAAAAATTTCTTCCAAACACCAGCCAAAAGCTTGGTCATGTTTTATCTGAATACAAAGGAACTCATCATACGTATCCAAGAACAACAAGACAGTGTCAAGAAATGTGCCATCGAATCAAAGTTATGTGGTGTCATCTTCTGCTTCAGTATCAAGTTCTTAGAACCATATCTTGACTGTCAGGCTTCCAAAGTTCTCCAGTGATTTCTCTGCATTAGCAGGGAGTCAGTGAGCTATGGTTGGTGCAAATATTAGCCACCACCATAGCCATTTCTGGTGGAGAAGGAGCGAGGTGACAAGTGTATCATTCTGAGGACCAGGAAACTCTGCCAGTGGAGGAATAATTTGTGAGAGTGATCACAAGATATGCTGCAGCATTCAGCAATTAGTCATTGGTCTGAGCACTCCTTCCCACTTCTTCTTCCCCCTCCTCACTCTTCATGCAGCACCAAAGTATCCTCTTTAAAGCAATGTGAACAAGAAGAAAGAAAAAAGAGCTTACAAAAATTAACAGCCACATGTAGATCTCCACTTGAGATGCATCATTCTCACTTGATGTTTCAACAAATATGGGTCTTTGAAAGATGATAGTATTCCTGTTGGATTCAGGAATTGGTTCATGAGTAGCCTTTGGAGTTTAAACATGGCACAGAGTAAGAGAAGCACTTCCCCCCTGGTGCTTTAGCCACTCATTGGAAAGATCAAAGTGGAAGAGTTGGCACTATCAGGTTCTAAAGCACAGAAGTAGAATGGCCAGTGAAACATCTTGTTCTTGTATCTCTGAAGCTTCATTCAGAGTTGACATCTCAGGCTCCGAGGGAAAGGAGAGGATGGTGGGAAAGGAGAAGTCAATCACCCTATCATGGCACCCCCAAGAAATGTCAGTGCAGCTACCCCCATTAGTGTGGGATATCCATGGCATATACTCTTAGCTCCTGGTGCTGAATTATTACTATGGACTTTTAATAACATCAAGATATTTGCATTTGTTTGCACGCTCTGTAATGTACGTAAGAAGTTTTTTGCATTTCTGAAATACCAGTCTGGATCAAAATGTTGTTTTTGATAGAATCAAATTACTAGTGCTCTCTCTTCAGTGATATCTTGACCATTTTTGGGGTGCCAGTCAACTCATCTTGCATGCTGAGGGAAAGGTGGCTCAGTTACACGCTGAAAACACATGTTTGGATTGCCGTTAAGGATTGATAAGAGTGAGAGTGAGAGGAGGGAGGTGAAGGTGATTGTCGCCGGACCAGAACTGCTGCCACTGAAGCTTGACGAGAAGGACACAGTTCCAGATTCCCAGTGTGAGCTCAGGGCGTGTACTTGAGCGCTTACTCCTCACCGCATATGAAGGAATCCTGTTCCTTATCATACAATAACAATGGCTTCTCTTCTTCCTTCCTTTTCCGTCCTCTGTCTCTAGTTCTTAATTCCAATGTACCTTCATTTACTTGTCATTGTCCATGAAAGCCTTCGGGTCCTGCAAACTTTCAAGTTTGTCATTCTATAGCTACCCTAAAACACAAGCATGCAACATTTAGAGAGAGAGAGAGAGAGATGTTATTCTCCATGACTTATCTATCAGCATCTGAGAGGAGGTAGCAGGTAGGTAAACACTTTGTTTGTATCACCTGTAGACTCTAATATATATCAAAGAAGAGAGAGAATAAGAGTATCTGGATCTGACATATACAGTTTTTTTAAGGGCAATTGTTAGATGTTGCAACTCTTCAATCTGTCATTACTGGTGGATGAACACAATTTCACTGTTTATAACATAAATGGATAATTATAAGAATAATGTGGAATGGTATATAGAAAAGTAATCGAATACTATACAGGGAGACACTGAAATCATCCAACTATTCAGTTATCTTCATGAGATTTCTTGCTTGAGGTTGCAGGACTAGTTGTTGCCGCTATTCGAGTGAGATACTCCATCAGATCATATGTTCGAGGGGGTTTTTTTCATGCAGCAATCCAAATGATCTCTGTTGAGTTGCTACTTCAAGTAAATGCTTGTTTAGATTCGTAGAAGAATTCTGAGTGTGGAGAAAGCCAAAGCTTCAAACCTACGCTAACAATGGAGATATAGTAGATTTGGATGAATCAATGGCCTATTTAATTCATATATTTCCATCAATGTCTTTGACGCGAGGCATTTGTTTCAGCCAGTCGCCATTCTGCGTCTTGGCTTTTGCTTCAATGAAATGAACTGCTGCTGCTTTGCCTCAGAGAATCTAGCGGTGTGTGAAGCAGCTGACATGCAGATACTATGAACAGTCCAAGAACATTCCCTCAGAAAGAAAATGTCCAAAGAAATCATTCCACCACACTTGTGAATTTACATAAGATGTTTATGCGCAGAATGGCATTTATTCTCCTCATGATAATGATGCTTCTAGTACTCTTCCAAGTTTGCCTCCACGCGCAGCACACCGACATCTAACAATACCCACGCTAAACCTATATGATCTACTTCAGCTGGGAGTGGAGTTTTACCCAGAGAAAGTGGTTTTGTGTGTTCAACAAGTGTGTATTCATTGAATGAATCTGCTTTACCTGCAATTATTTTTCTTATTGTCTTTAAAGCAAAGGATTCCTGTCCAGTTATTAATAAACACAGGTCCTCCTTTCTTTCTCAAATTCCTGCCAATATTCACCACAACAATAATATATTTGGGTTGGCAAATCATGAGGACTTCATTCATTGAAGGGAAAATAGGGTGGTTCATCACATTGTTCTTCCACCACTCTATAAGTAGCTCCTTTGTCATGCTTGTTTCTCCAAGCTCATGTGCCTTGTCGCATTCCCGTGTTGGTCCTTGATTTGCTCTCCTTCTTCCCTTCAAACATGGTGGGAAGCTCCAACAGAGTGGAGAGCTTCCCATATGCCAGTGAACTTGAAGCATCCTTGCCCATCCCCACGCCGAGCTTGAAACCTTTGGAGGTCCACAAGGTCCCTGCACCACAAGACAACCCCAGCCTCCAATCTCTCAAGCAGAGGCTTTCCGAGGTCTTCTTCCCTGATGATCCCCTCCACCAGTTCAAGAACAAGTCTTTGTTCCGGAAGCTGGTCTTGGCTCTCCAGTATCTCTTCCCAATCTTCCAGTGGGGCTCTGAATACAGCCTTCGCCTCCTCAAGTCTGATGCCATCTCAGGCGTCACCATTGCTAGCTTGGCCATCCCACAAGTATGAGAAGCTTTACCGTTGCTAAATTACCTGTGCCTGTGTAGAAAGACTTACTGTCCTCTCTGTTCTCTGTAACAGGGAATAAGCTACGCTAAGCTTGCAGGTTTGCCTCCCATTATTGGCCTCTGTAAGTCCAAACCATCTACTGAAACTAGCTCATAAGAACACCAGGATGAACACCAATGAATGTTATTGATCTTGTTATACTGGATCGGATGCAACAGATTCCAGCTTTGTGCCACCCTTGATCTATTCTGTTCTTGGGAGCTCAAGAGATCTCGCTGTTGGCCCGGTATCCATTGCATCTCTAGTGATGGGATCCATGCTGAGAGAGGTGGTCTCTCCTGACAAAGAGCCTATCTTGTATCTTCAACTAGCTTTCACAGCTACTTTCTTTGCTGGTGTTTTCGAAGCCAGCTTGGGTCTTCTGAGGTATACAATGCTCGCGCCACAAGAACACTATATAGAATTTTGTTTCGAGTAAATCTTGATCTCACAAGTGATGCCCGGTGCTTATAGGTTGGGTTTCATAGTGGACTTTCTATCAAAACCGACGTTGACCGGATTCATGGGAGGTGCAGCGATCATCGTATCACTTCAGCAGCTTAAAGGACTGCTTGGCATAGTTCACTTCACCACCAAGATGGGGATCATTCCAGTGATGCAGTCTGTTCTTGAGAACAGAACAGAGGTAAGAACAAGGTGTTAGAAGAATGGGTGAAGATGCTTTGCTAAGATTAAGGTGTCTTACCAGCTGATCTTTATCTCTCTTCTTGTTTTGAGCAGTGGGCTTGGCAAACGGTAGTGATGGGACTCTCATTCCTGGTTTTTCTGTTGGTGGCAAGGCATATAGTAAGCTCTAATTCCATCCTTATGCTTGATAGCTCTCCCTTTCAATTCCTAAGAGATCGATGATCAGAACATGGTAGTGATCGACATGTGCTAAGCTAATTAGTATCAACTTCAGCTTTTACTTGTTGCTTTCTCTGCACTGTTTGCTGGTTTATGCTTTGGAATGACTTTAGAACTCATATGAATCAGAGCTCCAGAAGACCCAAGCTGTTCTGGGTATCAGCAGCAGCTCCTCTAACTTCAGTGATTCTCTCCACTGTCCTTTCCTTTATCTTCAAAGCTCAAAACCATGGCATCAAAACAGTAAGAATCTTCATGCCAGAAAGAAATTGAAGTTTCTTCGTTTCTTCTTGTTCTAACTTCTTGGTGTTAAACAGATTGGGCATTTGCAGAAAGGGGTGAATCCTCCTTCAGTGAACATGCTGTTCTTTAGAGGCCCCTACTTAAGTCTTGCCATCAGAACTGGAATAATTACTGGAATCTTGGCTCTCACAGTAACACACTAAACCTTTCAACTCATTTTGGTAAATTGTAGATTCAAAATCTTCCATTGCTGAAATGGAAAAACGACTGAGTTCATCCCTCTCGAAATAACAAGCACGAACTTACTGTGGGTTACAGGAAGGAATGGCTGTGGGGAGGACATTTGCTTCTCTGAAAAATTATCAGATTGATGGCAACAAAGAGATGGTGGCCTTAGGAGCCATGAACATGGCAGGGTCATGTGCTTCATGCTACATCACAAGTGGTAACACAAAATTAGTACATATAGCAACAAGTAGCTATTCTTGTTATATAGGCTGTAGTCAAATCAACATGCTACATGTAAAACTAACCATAAAATCGCTTGTTCTTTTGTTGGAAAATACAACCCAGGTTCATTCTCAAGGTCAGCTGTAAACTACAACGCTGGATGTAAAACAGCAGTATCCAACATAGTCATGGCATCTGCAGTGCTCTTCACCATGCTATTTCTCATGCCACTGTTCTATTATACTCCCAACGTCATGTTGTCGGCGATCATTATTGTTGCAGTGATCGGACTGATCGATGTTCGAGGTGCATTTCTGCTGTGGAAGGTGGATAAATTTGATTTCCTGGCTTGTATGAGTGCTTTCTTTGGGGTTCTTCTCATCTCAGTACAGACGGGCCTCGCCATAGCTGTAAGCATTCTTCATTATTCTACTGCAGTTTCTGCTTTAACAAACCAAGGGAAGCATTCCAGTTCGATGATATGTACCTTTAACTGCGCCAAAATTTGCTGTTTTATAATCTTTCCATGTTTTGCAGGTGGGCGTATCTTTATTCAAAATTCTGGTTCATGTTACTAGGCCAAACACAGTGATCATGGGGAATGTCCCAGGAACAAACAGTTACAGAAATCTGGCGCAATACAGGGAGGCTATACAGCTGCCTTCATTTCTAATCCTTGGCATTGAATCCCCCATCTATTTCACCAATTCAATATATCTGCAAGAAAGGTTAGTTTGGGCTGGTGTCAGTATTTGGTAACACATTCAAGATCTTGCCATTATTCAGAATCTTTGTAATCCAGATATAAGGGCCAACAAAACTTTACAGTACTCACCTACACCTTAAATTGCCTTATTAGAGTTCATGGATCAAATATAACCCAGAGAATGAAATGATTTAGCTGAATAAATGGTCACTGAAAAACGGGCAGAATGCTAACTGTAAAAATTAGAGCATAAGTATTGCTTTGAAATAGATATAAAGCTAGCTTGAGATTGGGAATCCAAAAACACCTGAACCTGAAGGCACTTCCAGTTTAGAGCAGGCCTATTTTTTATCTATATTGTTCTACTTCTAATTGCCCAAGGTGCAAGATTTGCATCTCTTTCGGCTAGTGACTAATTAATAGAGCAACTGATGATCAAATTCTCTGAACACAGCTGTATTCTTTCTTGATAAAAGTTACATGTATTGTTATTCTTATGCGCAGGATCTTGAGATGGGTTCGAGAAGAGGAAGAGAAAATCAAAAAGTTGAATGAGAGTTCCCTTAAATGCATTATACTGGACATGGCTGGTACGTAGAATTATAATCAGAAAATACTCATCCTAAGATTAACAAACAAGTTTACTGTACAAGTGACCCAGAGAAATTTAATCTATTATTTGTACACTAACCATAAGCTCCAAATCCATACAGCCGTAACAGCAATAGATATAAGTGGTTTGGAAACACTTGCAGAGCTGAAGAAGACACTTGACAAAAGATCTATCGACGTAAGGGATTCTCCTCCTCCATCATATCTTTCTTAATCGTGTAGACGCTGTCTTTCAATTTAGTAACAGGAACTTTCAAAAAAATAAATTGCAGCTTGTACTAGCTAATCCTGTCCTGGAAGTGGCACAGAAGCTGTCTCAATTGGGGACTTGGGATCTTTTCGGATCAGAACGAATCTATATGACGGTTGGTGAGGCCATTGCAGCATCCTCTTATAAAGCCCAAACTTCAGCATGTATTGTCCACAGAACATCAGTCTAACCTAAGGGGGGAAAAAAAGAGAAAGAAATGGGGATTATGAGGTAAAGATTTTACAGGAAATAGAAAAATCGTATGAAGATGTTTGGAGGAAAATGATGTTGGTTATTTTTGTGGCTCTCAAGAAGTTTCTTTCTCACTGGTGTCCATTAAAGTTCGCAAATGTTGTCTCATGAATCCTGGTTTCTCTAGGCACTTTAAAATATCAATTGTGATTTTCCACGACCAGCTTTGCGCATTCATAAAAGATTGTACCCATGACATACAGGAATTATCTTACTATTGAAGACAGGAATCCATCTGAGTGTTATATGTTCAGATTGCAACGAGAATTTCAATCTAAGGCGCAACGACCATAATATGTATCTACCACTAGTCCTTAAAATCCATAATAATCAGTAGTGGAAAAGAAAAGTAAGAATTCATGCTTCCTAAGACTCATACTGAGACTAAAGTGCTTAGCCAATTACACCCATAATTAAATGTCAACATCTAATTAAATAATCAAGAAGAAATGAGAAGTTCAAAAAAATAGTTCTATCAAAAAAACTGTGTATCCTATATAGTTAAGAATGGTATTATGGTAGTGCAACATCTTGGACTTGACACATCTATTGCACGATAAAAAAAAAATATTTTTCTGCCCATTTTCTTTTCTCTTGGAATTGTTAAAGATAAGGAGTCAAATTCTAGTTCAAGAACCAAAACCGATGAAACAAAACAATTCTTTTTATATTTGTGTGACCAACCATAGGCATTCTCTAAAAGTTTAATGGCTGAACTAGGGACTTCCATGAACAGTTGATTCAAGATGAAACCAAGAGCTAATGCGCTTGGAAATTTCAGATCATACACGTTACATGCCATGATAGAAATCAAAATTAAAGATATATCATGGCGTTGCTATTAGAAGTATGTAAAACAAATATTTCATCCCTTTATAAGCTAGTGCCGTTAAAAATATTAGAAAATTTTTGCCATTCAAATTCTTCTAAATTTGACCTTCATTAAAAGCCTGAGGACCAAAACACATTTTAAGTAGAGCACAGCTCGATATCTTAGAACCATGACCCGATGATCAAGGCTCACGACACAGCACCGAATATGAAACCGAGGATCCAGCTACTATTTCCGCAATGATTCTAGTCCTGCCATTAAAATTTCATTGGCTTACTCATCAGGCATGATTTGACCGTTGTTGTCCTGGTCGATCCGTGCTTCACCGGGTCTCAGATTAAATAAATAAATAAACAAATAAAAGAACAGAAAAATTACATGCCCTCCTATCATATGATATTAAGCCTTACAGTAAGCAAACAAATAAAAAGAAGTAGAAAAAAATTGCATATCTTTGTATCAGAAACTATTAATGCATATAATAAGCAAATGTTAATAATGCCACATAATAGCTTATCATCACCAATTTTAGTGAACTAGAAATAGTGACCAGATCGAATTAGTTCTTTAATTTCGGCATACAAAAAGCATAAAGATTAATTATCAATTTAGGGACAAAAACTGCAAGCAATATTAACATAGACAAGAAAATTAATCAACTGTTAAATGAAAACAAAGATTAGCACTTGTGAACCCAACATAAAAACCCCACCTTGAAGTTCTAGTGATCGTTTCAGCATCTTCTTATTATCCAATCTTTCTTCCTCCTCCAGAATTATAAGAAGAGTCGTGAGGCAACATCGCTTGCGTCGCGTCCCAAGGTTGAAGACGCCCACTTGCTGGCATCGACCGCGTCCTTTGCATCGTTTACAACGAGTTCCACGGCGTCAGGGTTTAACCGTGAACCTATCTCAGAATCTTTCCCTAAAGCAAGAATACTTATCGCGGAATGCGACGTCGCCGGGGAGGCGGAGGTGGTGGTGGATTGGACTATAAGGCCCTCATTTTATGAGTTGTCCGGAAGATGCAATTGTGGGCTCTGTTGTTCATGTTATGGACCGAACTAGGTCCAATCCTGTTGAGAATTCCAAGATGGGCAGATTCGCAAGGTGTGCGATCCATGGATCTGCTTGTTTCAAGGTCAGAGGTAGAATGAGCGTTTTCGGGAGGAGCCAACAGTGGCCACTTACATCGCAAGGTATCAGAGCAAGAGCGGCAGGAGAGGAGGAGGAAGAAGAAGAAGGGTTCATTGGGCATTGCCTTGCTCATCCATCTGAAGCAACAGGTGATTCATTTGTGTCATCAAGACTTTTTCTTTTGTCTCTCCAGGTTTCAAGGTAGAGAGACTTGAGCCAATTAAATCTGATGCAGTAATGGAGTTCTTGATAGTTCTCAAATGCTGGAGCTGGATTCCAATTGTTTATATGAACAGGGCAGTAGATGGTTGTGCCATCAGACAGCAGATGGAATGACACTTTTGAAGCAACAAGGAGAGAGAAGATGACGGGCATGGGGACGTCACAGACTCGGAACAAAGGCAAAAGAGACAGACGCCACAAGAAGAATCCAATAGCTTTTCTTGGCCTTTTGGCACAGGTCAACACTTCCGACCGAGGAGCAGAAGAACAGAGAGCATATGCATGCAGAGGAAAGGCAGATTAAGATTCTTGGGGTTCAAAGAGGTAGATTTAGCTGCACAAAAGGAGAATATAATGCAAATTGTTGTGTGTCACTATGGGTGGAGCTGAAGCAAAGTGCAAAAGAAAGGGACTGCCTGTGATTATAATGTTCCACTTCAATGCATTATAAGTCAAAGAACATTCGATTGTCTGCACCAAAATCCGGCACATAAGTACATCACGATTGAAAGAAGCATCAGGAAACACTAATTATGCGATAAACAAGAAAGACTGGGAGCAGATGCAATGGTTAAACATTAATTTGTCAGTTTGATGCATTACAAGTCAAGAAGAACACTCGATCATGTGCAGCAAAGGCTAATACATTCGTGTCGATGTCATATACAAGTCCAAAGAAGCATATAGAGAGCAAATGAAACATAATTATGCCATAAAGTTGATCACTCATATTCTTTTACTTATATAGCCAACAGAGTTTTATTCACTGCTAAATAGAAAGACAGATCGATAACATCCATCAAGAGGCAATGTTTACGGTTGGTTTATGGTTTAGGAAAGAAAAGAGAGGAGAGGGTGGAACAGTTGCTTGCTAAATTTCACCAACATTACCATGAACTCTGAAACAAAACCAGCAAACAAATTAAGGAACATGTTGATCATCCATGGCCGCCAACGATTTCATATGGACAGCTCTTGACAGACAGATGATCGAATTGTTCACCTTGCCAACCTAAACTCTTATATGCTCACGGTGTAAGGAGGGTTGGGCAAACCTCCAGCCTATAAGGCCAAAGCCATCTACTCAAGAAATGTCTCCTCATGGAATGATGAACCAGGAGAGCCAGATGAAATAATCCTGGTTTTCTCCTTTTCTTCAAGCAAAGTTCCATTCCTACAGCACTCACAGCCACACAAAGCTTTCTTGCCTCTGCAATGTATAGGAAGTTCATAATACACTCACAATGATGCTGCTTTGTGGAAATTCTTTGAGCAATAAGAATCACAGTTCATGTGTGCATAGTCAATGACTCAGGAACAGGTTCATCATGCAGAGCAAAAGGAACATATAATGCACTATAAAGATAAGAAAAATAAAAGAGATCAGAGATCCTGTGGGGACTAACCTGTGCATGCAGATATCCTTTCCGTCTTCCTCTTTCGTCCTGCAAGAGAGACAGAAGCTCAAAGAGTCATTTAAAAAGCATGACAACATTTCCTCAGAGGGCTCTGAAAGCCAGGTAGACCCTTCATCCTCTTTCCTATGCTTATTCTTGATCTTTGGTGATTCAATGCTGTGGCTTTCAAGTATGCAATCTCCAAAAATATGAGTCATCCTAGGGTTAGGACCATGAGATATAATGCAAGTGTAATCTTCAGATTGCTCGATCTCACTTGCTGACAGTGAACCGATAAATCTATGAGAAGAGCCAAAAGATATCGGTAAGGACACCGAGATTTTGTCAAAATTGGTATCCTCCTTAGCTAGTGGGGGAGAATCCAATATATCCATAGATTCTGATCGAAGAACTTCAGAATTGGACTTACGGTTATTGCCAATAGATTTAGTAAGGAGCAAAGAAAATCCACCAGTATCCACTGAACACGATCGCAGTAGTCCATACTCCTCATGGACGAATTTAGATCCTTTTAATTCTATAGCCATCTCCGAGCAAACTGACCGAGGTTTAGATGATCCGATTTGAGGAGCTGCTCCTAAAGGGTCATCTCTCGGGCCAACCTGATGTGATTTGGGGGTTGAGAAGTTTAACCTCATCTGTGAACCAAACACAATGTTCCTGCTCTCAGATGACCCTAAGACCTTCACACAAGGTTTGGCCTCATCATTGAGAGTATCAACCAGGCCAAGGCCTACTCTGCTGCTGTCCCAACATCTAAGCCTACCATCGATGATGCCTGTTGTTGATCTGGTTATACTGGATAAAACCTTGTCCAAGGGAGATGTATGGCCCCAAACTGTAGCAGATTCTGATAAGCCCTTCTTGTTGCTGAATCCTACAAGATGGCCATGGACATTAAGAAAGGAGGCACAACTGGTCCTCTTCGCCACACCATCAGAGGGGAAGCAGGAGCCTGAGGCTGGATGAGACATCAGGAACCCTTTGCTTTGATCCTTCTGAATTGGTCTGCTCCTTTTCCTCAGCATTATATTCAACCTCCAACTTCCCCTTTCTTGCCACTAGGAAGGCTAGGCATTCCTGCTTACATGAAAAGATCAAAGAGGTGAGGGCAGAAGGATCAATCAAAATCAAAATTTTCCACATAACAATCAATGACAGAGGAGTGAAGGACATGCATGAGTAGAAAAATAGTACTTTTCCAAAACTGATCATATATTGAGCAATATCAACATAAATCAACATCACCTCATTGCATGAGATGAAAACTAAATGAATGTACCAAAAAACCTTTGGTAATGATGAAACAACACCAAAAACAATATTGAACTGCTGAAATGAACTATGGGCAGCCACCAACTTGTTTAACCAAAGGCAAGCACTGAAAGAGGTCAAAGAAGGCTTTTAAATCAGCAGAAAAAGGAAGCAAGAGATGAGTAATCTCTTAAACATCCAAGAAACCAACCCACATAGCATAGCATATGGAACATAAAGCAAACAGAATAGAAGATTAGTCCCATCCATGTATCTTTCTCCCCAAAAACCAGTCCTGATGCTTGAACCACTCAACAAGAACAAAATGAACCCCAAATCATACAAACAAGTGGAAGGTAGATGAAAAAAGAGAAGATGATATGAGTTTATATAATTCAAGAAAGAAAGGGGTCAAAAGAAGAGATCATAGAAACATAACCCACAAAGGAAAGGGAATAAATTCCACCATGCCCACTCTTTTCTCTTCTTCTTTAGTTGCTTTCCTTGTTTCCCCTATCCTTCACCCCCTGAAAGTAAATGAGAGATTCTCCTGGGTAGAAGAATAGGAGAAACCAGCAGCACACCAGGTGGTGTTGAGATAGTTTGACAAATGTATCAAAGCCTGCACTGTGCACAGTCACACACCACTCTCTTTCTCTCTCCTCAGTTTTGCTTGCATGCATCAAAATCAGAGCAACAGTATGGCTTCTGAAATACTCCTCTAAATCATGACCATCAGAAATCAAACTAAATTGGCTGAATCACCCAAAAAACACTGATGGGTTGATGTGGATCCTCACATATTTTATGTGTGGGGTACATGAACAATGGTTCTTACATGTGATAGGCATGCATCATCCAAATGAATTTTTATCTAATCAGTGTGAGGGTGAATTCCTTTGAGAGTTGAGTTTTTATATCATGTAAATAAAATTTCTGCTTGTAAATGCATACATTATTCCATTTCCAGGAATCTTTTATGATTTAATCAACCTTGTAATAGCAGAGGATATGAAATAATTCATTCTATTCAAAATTTAGGTATAATAATATAGGATAGTTACACCCAACCAGTTGACTCCCTATGACACTAATGCCCATCTACCACTCCAAATCCTTCTCATGACTGTAAACCATTGAATGAAGTCATTAACAAGCATTATATCATAGAGCAAAATTAACCATATCAACCATGAAAGCAATAATCCATCAAAAACAATTCAAAGACACATTTGTTCTGATGAGATCACAATGACAGTATCCTTTTTGGAAAGCTATCATCTGTGTTGTTGAATCCTTCTTACATGTATTACATTTACTGTGTCTCTCCCTGTTTACCACTGTCCATGTTGGTGATTCCAATCAAGTGTGGATCTACCCAGGAAGCTTCATCCATGATCCATGTATTTATATACATGAAAGATGATGGATCAAATGTAACACTGTATCTTATGCCCAAGTAAAAGACAATATCAATGTGGTGAGCCAAATCATCCCTTTTGAATAATCACAATACATATAAATATATATATGATTATTAGTCCCTTTCATGAGTAATAATGGTGTATGAAAATTACTCTAACCAATATTAAACTTTGTCCTCTAACCACATATCATATGGCCAAGGCAAGGCAAGGTGGACATACCAAGGTGAAGTTGATCTCTAGTGATGCCTAGTTTTAACTAAACATATAAGGACATGTATATCTATTTCTGTCATCATGTAAAAAGATGTGATGATACTTTGTTTCTTGGATTCATCTTATTTTATCACGTGGATGTATATTATATGAGGCCAAATTGACCTCCCTTTGGCATCATAGTCATCTATTTATGAATTTAAAATTTGACCTCTCACGCATATATACATTATATACACATATGATTTGAAAAAACATAGATAAAATGAGTTCAAGAGAGAGAAGTGATACCCGTTTGATCTAATCCGATTTCTAAAACTATCTCCATCTCTCTCGGTTCAATATAACTCAAATCAAATTTGGTTTGATTAAATTTATTTCTAGTCAAAGACGATTAAATTCCTAAAAGAAAATATTATTTTTTGTAAGGAAAAAAATCCACATGATTATTTTAGAAAGTAAGTAATGAAATCTCGTTTGATAATTTTTTTCGGTTCGAAAGTTTGAGACCTTTTTATGATAATTTATTTTGACGATGAAAACCTTAATGAGATTAATCGCGAAGTGCCGAGATGAGATCCCATTTAATCCCACCATTAAAAATCTGGATGAACAAAAGATGTCAGAACAGTCTGCATTATTGAGTTAGAAACGGGCGTTTCCAGTACTGATGTCAGAACAAGAACACACAAGCCATGTTCCTTACTCACTCACTCACATCCATCGGCCGCTCGCAAGTACGTCATGTGACCGCTGCGAATTCTTTTGGCCTGTCTCCATTACGATCTTTTCCCATAACAACTAGAAAGAAGGAATGGCATGAATTGGAAGACTGCTGTTTCTGGTTGCACGTTCGAAGTATAGCACCAGCTTCGTTTCCAGTGTCTTCTTGATTACCCGTAGACGACGACAAATATGTAACACTAGCAAATATAAAGAATCGAAGGGGACCGACCAGATTAGTGGTTCTACGTTGGACGGCTTCAGCACAAAAGAATTGAAGATACACCCACGAAATCCATCCTACTAATCTTGTAAGTGCATAATTATCCCTTAATTATTGTCACATTTTATGCTGTTTTGTGGTTTCAGATGTCAGAAACTTAATTATATATGAGAGATTATTTGATAAAATTTTGATTAATATAAATGCCCAAGATGGCATCATTTTTATCATTCTAATTAACCTATTTTTCGGGAAAAAGAATATGAAGCATTAATGAACGAAGCCTTGGAAGTATTCTCAATTAAATAGACAATGAAAAGAAGTTCACATTTTCTTTAATTATTCTTGCAACGTACCAAACCCACTCCCAGGAAGCAATCCAGACGATGAGCTCTCCGCTTAAGATTTATTGGTCTGCTGGGTAATGATCATGTCATTAGCTCGCATCATTCACACAAGCAATAAGAAAAGACGAGAAAAGATCGCATATGAATGATGTCCGATGTATTGCCATAAATTAAACCAAAACAGGTGAAGCTGTAAAATTGGCAGATTTCAACAGGAGGAACCAATTTGCCGGATTAAAGACCCCCCAAACCCCAAAAGGACACCTTTCTCGCTGGATTTCACGACAATCCACATTTGCTACAAATAAGTAAAACACAAGACTGAGATTTAAGAGTACCCAACTGACCATTTCATGCTGCTCCAACAAACTGAGGATGGTTTGAAACTGAGATCATCACATCATAGTATTAAGAGGCACTTTCACGCTGCAGGTTCACCCCCTGATTTGTCGGTGTCCATCGGCTCGGAAGCTGTTGCAGGTGGTGTCGGTCTGCTTCCATCGGTCGCCTGCTGCTGCTCGGCGGTCTGAGGTTGAGCTGGTGGTGCCTCAGTCGGAGAAGGCTGTGGCTTGGGTGGAGGTGGCCTCGGCTTTGTCATTATCGGCTTGCAAAACCTACTCACACATGCACTCACAATTACTTTCCATGGAAATCTCAGGCTCTAATTGCATAGAATACATTTCATATTTGCTCAGCTCCAAATGAGGATTAGCGATTTTGGATAAATTAAACATCATACAAGAACGTGTAAATGATTACAGCATGACGTGAAACTGCTCTTACATTCTTAACCAACAATTAATAGTCCTATAGAACTAAAAGGATAATAAAGCATAGCCAACGAATAGCATCTATCCTTCAAAAGACAACTAGTGAACCACTCTAGGTTGATTTCATACGAAAGCAGATGAACAGTCCTACAGATATACTTTTCACTTCCAAGAGGTAAATCACAGATGGTACAATCAAGTTGAATATATTCAAGACATCTATAATTGAACTTACCTGTCTAGTGTCTCAGCTTTTCTCTTTAGATCCGGAGAAAGAAGAACCGGATTGGCATATTTAGGTAAAGCATCCTGCTGCTGTTTCTTCTCCCTTAACCATGATTCTGCTTCTCCACATTCATTAATTACCTGTACAACAAATCAACAAACCAAGCATGTTACCACAGTTTTTATCATCACTATTAGACTCTAGACCACTATGCAGATACAAGATTGAGAAAAAAAGGTCATCTCAAATCTTCACTTAGAAGCAGGTTTGGTTTACCAAACCAGCATATAATAGAACTTCTAAAGCTGCCCATACTCGCTAGACAGCAAGCAAAAGGGAAGTCTCCTCTTGAAATTAACTAACACAGGCTTCTAAAAAGGATAGCACATAGAATTTATAATTTCAACTAGAGATCCCAGGTTCTAGCATATATCACGACCATCTGCTTCTAAATATTTTCCTATCTATGACTGAAAGCAGCTTACCGCAGGAGCTCACTTGACAAAAGGAATGCTCTCAGAAAACAAAACCTAGTCAGGTGCGAAAGCAGCATTGTTTTTTTGACATTACCTTCTGCTTTTCAGCTAAATCTATGTGATCAAATTTGGGATCATTGGACAAAGCCACTTCTCTGAAACTATTAATACAATAAGCCAGTTGATCAATGGCAGGACCTCTCTCTGTCCATTCCTTGTAACGCTCTTCGACCGGATCACCCGTCTGAAATTAGACAAGCCAACCTCAGATGCATCGAACAGATGTTTTTAAGTAGTCTACTGGGCCTAAGGTATACCTTTTTGAGCTCCTCAAGCTTAGCAACATAAACACCCTTTGTTTCATCCTCTCCATCTTCATACAACCAATCCTCAACCTCCTGAAGCTTCATGATAAGCGCTTCCTTCTCTGTTGGTGTAACAAAATCCTGATATTTGTCATACAACTGCATATAAAGGATCTAGTGTTAGCTGAATGAAACAGGCTAAACCACATATGACGTAGTGGAAGGATGGATAAGATGCACCATACCTTGTTACGCATATCATACACATATGCCTCCACGGCATTTTTCTTGTCCTTCGTTTCTTCCATCACCCTGTCTTGGAGGGCCATTTCAAACTCTTTCTCGACTGCTTTTTGCAATTCTTCAGCCAACATCCCACCATAAACCAACTCAGTCACAGGCACATTGGTTTTCTTGACCTTCTTTTTCGAAACTTCAGCCTGTAGTGTAAATAAGTCCCAATCAAAGAGTCAAGTTATAAAAGGCTATATACCATGGGATTCTTTTCACACATCATGAATTCCATGATAAACAAAATGTAATCACCATCTGACATATACTATGCTCAGACGACATTCAGAAGATATACGTGCTAGGCCAAAGCATAACAAAGTTGTGAATCTGTATAGTGGCAAAATATATCATCTTACTTTCTCCAGAAAAGATAATTCTTGTGCTCTGCCAACTACAATCAAAACTGTGATATGAGGTGACAAAACCCAATGAAAAAAAAAAAAGCCCCAAGAAAGGAGACTGTCAACACTGATGGCAACTCTATAAGAGGGTGGATGAGTTTTATCAGAATGCTACCCATCAGCATCCACCTTTGTATTGAGACTAGTGGATCACTCGACCATAGGTTAGTTAAGCCACAAGACACAATCAAAAAGTGTCTAAAGCCAACCTAGTAGTTATCGTTAGTAGCACATTTAATAGGGTTGAAGTTTTATATGGTGCAAGGCCATAAAAAGTTCAAATTTTTGGAAAACCAAAATATCAAGAAGAAACAGCAAGAAGATGTTTAACAGTTGTTTGTGTTTATGTAACTACTTTGCACTAGCATCATATGATGAGACATTGCTAAACAAGCTAAGCAGCAAACACATGCATTTTCTCACTACTATCAGTTTAAAAGTCAATACAAAATCAAAATGAAATGATAGACAAATAATTCTATGGTTGACTAAGATATACCGAGCACCAATTAGTAAGAGGACTTCAGACTAAGTGTCATCACATCTCATAGAAACTTCAGAACTACCCTTGTTGAACACATTAAATCTTAAGATAAAAAAGATGAGACTCCAATAATCATAACAAAGAAGAAATAACTATAGGCATCAGATCATAGATTGGATGGAATTGCAAGAATAATTACTTATACAATTCCAGAAAAGATAGCAAAACTAAAATTAGAAAGCAGGTCACGGGTCATATATAATATAAAGAAACAGTAAAAACCAGACACAAGGAATTACCACTACTTAGAAGAAACAACAGAAGATGAGATAAGCATTTTGATCAAATTATCAGACGACAATGTCACCATGCTAACGAGACCAAAATTGATGATTTACAAACCTTGGAATCTGTATCCATCTGAACAGGCTTTTCCCCGGCCTTTGGTGCTCCATTCTCGAACCCAGCACTAGAATTGTCAGTGGTTCCTTCAGCTTCCTGCATGTCTACATCATTTTCAGTTTTGGAGGAACCATTTTCATCATTTTCAGTTTTAGAGGAAAATTTTGTTGCTTCATCCATGTCCATAGACTCCTTTGTCACCTCTGCCGTGTCAGATACTGCAACTTCAACTTCCTCTTCTTCCAACATCTGCACCAAGTAGGATATATATTACTTTTGAGGTGTATAGGATTCAAGACTAAGGACCACAAATTAGAAAGAGATACTACTTATGACTTACAGTGGCCGACTCAATAGAAACAATTCCATGGAGATTCAACCGAACTTTTACTTTCAACTTAGCACGCTCGCCTTTGCTGGTTTGGAAAGGACCAATCTGTCCAACAAGATATTTGCTGTCAAGAAGAACAAGAAACACATAATACGAATGATATGGTGGGATGTTTTTGTATATGCTAGTTACCGTGTATGTGCTAATTTCCGCTGGAACTTGCAAATCACCGACATCAGCATACACAACATCAACTGTGAAAGTTCTAGATCTATAAAATGCAAGAGCTTTGACACTTGGGATTGGATTCCCTTTTGGAAAAACAACTGAACTCTGCTGGTTTTCTGATCCAACAGTCTGAGAATCAGGGGCAGATCCTTTCCATGACAGCGCTATTGAAAAGGGGAAACTCTCATGAACCTTTCGCCATAGAAAAAATTGTCAAAGATAAGAAACCACAGGTCCAAGTATGTCCACATATCTATAATAATATACATAAACATGACAAGGATCACATAATGAAATGAATGAACTGATAAAATAGGCAACAGCAGTAAATAACATGTAAAATAACACTTATTGCATGACAAGAACAAGACAGACAACAATCATCAAGTCATTTTAGTTTGAGTATTGGAATTAACAACAAAAGTTACAAGAACAGGCGAGCTGTTCGTTACATTAAGCCTTATCCTGAATCTTAAACATAAGCAACAAATTCCTCTCTATACTCTATTTCTTGCACTGTATAATAATTTACCCAAGAACTATTTGAGAAACATTAATGGCAATCAAAGACACAAAATGGAAAAGAAACAATATTAAGTACAGAAGTTAAGACAATGAAACATTGCATAACATTTAAAATCTAGACAACAAAGACAGCAAAGTTGCAGAGAGCCTTGTTTAAAATCTAGACAACAAATACAGCAAAGTTGCAGAGAGCCTTGTTAAGAGTGCAATGTATAACATACATGAAACAAGAGATTCAAACACCTCACCAGAAAGTGACAGGAGTAGACCAACAAACAACATCAATTCACAAATTTGTCAAGAGAACTACATGTCTACTATGACCTTTCTGCAGTGTATGGACCATTCAATTTAGCTATATGCAACTGGAAGTACAAAGGATTTTGATTGAAAAGTTATCCAGCAATTCAAATGGGAATCCCTGAGCAGACCCCAGTGGTACATTAAGAAAAATATTCTGAGAGGAAAAAATGATCATCTCTGACACTAATTGCAATTGAATGAAATAGGTGGATAATCTAATACCTGAAATTCCCGCACTTTAAATGTAGGACTAAGAATAGCACATTGTAGAGCACAGCCCCGAGCAACACACTCACTTGCGTTCATGGTCCGTCTAGGCTCTTTCCCGAAAAACTCCGTTAATATCCTAATAATAGCAGGAACCCGAGAGCCTGATCCAACAACCTCAACCGAGTGTATGTTCTCTACACTCAGGCCAGCTTCTGCAAGTGCCTTCTCCAATGGTCCCTTAACGCGCTCCAATATGGGGGCACTGATGTGCTCAAATTCTTCCCTCTTGATAAACCCCCTCACATCCTTCTCCTCCATCAAACACTCGATGTTCAGTGGTGCTTCTGGGTTCGCACTAAGAACCTTCTTCAGCTTTTCACATGCTGCTCGGAGCCTGAGGCAAGCACGGGCATTCTGATACACATCTATCTTGTATTCATCCTTAAATTTGGCAGCAAAGTGCTTGAATAGCACTTCATCAAAGTCTCTCCCTCCAAGTGATCGGTCATAAGAATGTGCCAAAATCTTCAGCTTCCCCTTCTTGAATCCAGCTATGCAGACCTGCATGCTTGCATGACCCACATCAACAAAAGCCACATTAAGCTGATCACTCTCTGGCAAATCTGTCTTATAGATACCATAAGCCAATGCAGTTGCAGTGGTCTCATGGAGCAGTCGGAGAGGGTGCAATCCAGCAATAGTAGCAGCATCCAGCACTGCCCTCCGCTGGAGATCAGTAAAGTAAACCGGAATCCCTATGCAACAATCCACAACCGCCGCATGCAGATTTGTCTCGGCAATAGTCTTCAAATTGGAGAGGACCATCGCAAGAATTTGCATCGGAGTGAAGGCCCTCAGCTCGCCAAGGTAGTTGGCATGGATCAGCGGGAACCCATCCCGCCCTTCCGTTACCTTAAACGGAAGCGATTGGATATCCCTCTGGAGCTCAGGATCAGAAAATTTCCGGCCAACAAGGCGTTTAATCTGCGACACCGTGTTTTTAGGGTTCATCACGGATGACGCCGCTCCGGCAGTGCCGATGAACCGCTGCTTCTCGCCAAAGCATACCACCGCCGGGGTCTCGCGCTTCGACTCATCATTGAGCACCACATCGATGCCGCGTTGACGGGCAACAGCTACAATGCAGCTCTCATTTCCGACGTCGAATCCAACAACACTCATCTTCTCTACAATTACCTCGTATCCCGGGCGCCAAAGGAAATGAGATCTGCACATCGACGCACGGAAACACGTCAATATCAACGGCACAAGTAACGAATTACCAAAAATCTCACGAAACAACACCTGATCGAAACGAAAAAAGCCTCAAAGTTGCTGCACAACCGATCCGAATCAGATCAACAGCTAGTACAGAAGCAAAGAACATAAAATCCAAAGAATGGGTTTTTGGGTCCCTATATCGACCGAAGCACACCAAAACCTTGGGTTTTGGGCAAGAAGGAAGGATCTAAGGAAGGGGAGATTTGGATCGTACCTCAACGGAGCCAAGCTTTTGTTAGATCCAACGCGAAGCGAGCTCTCTCGATCGAGACCTTCTCCTCTCTAGGTCTTCCGCCACCGCGAGTAGGGGGATTAGATACACGAAGAGCGGCGGTGTCGTCTCGTCCGTTCTCTAGAACCATCTCGGGTCGAAGAGCCTAGAGCGGCGTCGAGTTTCGTGCGTTGAAGATCTGATTCCATCACGACCGTCGGAACCTATATCGTACGGAGGAGATCGACCGATTCGCACTCGAGACGGTCGATCGCGGTGGGCGTCAGAAAAGCCCGCTCGACCGCTTCGGCGTTTTCCCGAAGCTTCTGTTGGTTTCGAGCCTCACACGTAAAGATATCATCTTAACAGCGGTTAGACTTCGTGATCTCCGTTAGGACGACTTGTAGCGACTAATTAGGAAACGATGATGCATTGTTGATTCTTAATCGTTTCAAATATTATACTCATTTGAATTATTGGACGGATAATAAACCCACTCTGTTGTAACTCTGCTTATTGGACCCGCTAGGTGGGCCCGCTCCGCAGACCGGGTCTCCAAGACACTTAAAAGGTCAGGAATAACTGGGCCCAACCGAATGGGCCCCTGGCGTGCAAGCATCTCCGGAGCACAACACATGGGGCACGCCTTTTCATGGGTCAGCAACTGGGGCCCATCGCAGCTGCCCGTTAGACGCTGCCACGGCTTGTGGGACCTGCCATTCGATGACCATGGCAAGCCTGCCTCCTGGGTCGGCAGGCACATAGGCGCTGCGCCCGTAGGAAGAGAGACCACATCACCCCGGAAATTGTCGATGGTGCTTCAGTCCTCCTGCAGAGCACGCTTGATTTCCTAACGTGGCGCCATTCCCGTGAAAAATGACGACACGAGCATCTGCCGCCGCATCGACCAAAACCACGAGCGGATTCGATTGGCGATTGGCGTAAAGGCGCACTGAAAAATTTATATTTCCTTATACTCGCTAACGACGCACGCGGTAAACGTACCGGACACTAACTGGACCATTAGTGGACCCCAGTGTCCGCTATGTTTGATTCCTAGCGGAATCCTAAGCCATTAGCAGGTGGGTACGTTGGAGGCGGGCAAGAAAAGAATCCATCCTTCATAATGAAAAGAACCCACTATACTGCCGCATCCTCGACCATCCGATGAACGCGTGGCACACGCGGAGTGATATAAATACCTCTTCAGCGTTTGATCTCATCCTCGGTCGATCACCGTTAAAGAGAGAGAAAGCTTAAGAGACGAGGAATGCAATCCCTACAGCAGAAGGCGTCGGAGTGGAGCGGGGTGGCGGCGAGCGACGCCTTCGCCATCGACGACACCAACATCTTCCAAGCCCTCGGTGGAATCCAGCCCTTCATCGACCTCTCCACCAACTTCTACAACAGGTGAACGTATTCTCCCTGGGATTTCCTCTCTCTTGGATCGTCTGTTATGGTCGTCGGGGTTTGACCTTTTGGGTCGGTAGGGTCTACGATGACGAGGAGGAGTGGTTCCGGTCGATCTTTGCTAATTCGAAGAAGGAGGATGCGATCCAGAACCAGTACGAGTTCTTCGTGCAGAGGATGGGAGGCCCCGATCTCTATTCCCAGAGGAAAGGTAATGGGAACATGTCACTTCGTGTTTAGGTGTAGCGGTATGGTGGTCTCTTTTGATTTTCTCCGAATGCAAGCAAGATCGAGCTGTTCATCTGCGTGTTTCCCTCCTCTGGTTCTTACGAATTTGTATTTCGTCTTTCCATGAAGATATAGCAAGTATTTAGCATACTCTTCTGTGGAAGAGACGATGGATTTAGCCTCGGGTGCTCTCTTATTGTCTTAAATTACAGTAGTTTATGTTATTGACATTTTTATCCAAACAGGAAAGTAGGGAAGTTGCATATTGAGTTAGCAAATATAATGGTTTCTTTCACTTTCATATTCAATTATGACTTACATAACCTTGACCTTTTGTTAACAGAATCTGGGTGTCGAGATTCATAAATTAACTCAAGATGTGTACTCTGACTATGTTTCTGATGTATTTAGAATCTTTGAATTTGAAAGAAATCAGAGTAAGCATGTAACTCATTGTTCAGTGACGGAGATTAAGGATTCAAACTTTCCCAAATTTTCTATTTTACTGGTGCTCTTTGTCGTCCTAAATTACAGTAATTATGTGTTTGGCATATTTTCATCCAAGCATGGAAAAAAGAAATTATGCATTTGAGTTAGCAAACATTGTGTGTTTTTTTCACTTAGATATTGAATTATGGTTTACGCAACCTTGATCTTTTGGTAACAGAATCTGGGTGTCAAATTTTATAAATTACCTGAAGATGTGTACTCTGACCATGTTTGTGATTTCTTTAGAATCTTTGATTTGGAAAGAAATTACCATGGGGCATGTACACCTCAAGACCCTTTCTCCATGTTATTGTCGATTCTGGAATTTGGATCGCAGAAGAATCGAGATCCAATCTAAGAACTTTGTGATGGGCTCACGTACTGGGTAGATGATGACAGTTTAATGTGTCAAAGGTCAAGAACTTAAGTTGATGTCGGTAGTAAGTGAAGGATACATAGAGATGTAAGTTGCACCAGGGTACTTTGCTATCATATCCAAAGAAATTTAGAGGACTTAACCATATGACTCAGAGAACTTCAAGTCCTAGTGTAGTCGGCACACCTCGTTTAAGTCATTAGATGATATGAATCTTAATCTGGTGGTGCGTCTTTAATCTATCTATCTTGGATTCTTAACCTAGATGATATGGCACTATGTGTGATTCATGGAATACTTGAGATGATAAATCTTTGAATTTTCTGTTTTATGCATATTTAGTTATGGGAAACATGATTCTTGTCCCCCTAAAAGTTCCTTTAAATGGAGAATATGTTTTGGCCTTCCTATTTCTCTCTGTTCATCCTTTTTTTTCTCTATATGCTAATAGAGATGATGCAAGTTAGCCTTTCAATTAGTAGAAAGTACCATATGCTTTCAAAGGGTTGAATCTACATGTAGTTATTTGTATTTTCGGGTTGGGTAATTTGTGAATGATAAACTTTAAGCGTCCGAGGGGATAAATTGGAACAATCTTATCGGGATATGATAAATGTAAAAATGATAAGCTTCTAAAGTTTTGGAGTTTTGACTATATTATGAATCAGAGTTGGGTGATTTGTGAATGCTGCACTGCTTGTTCACCTGCTATCTTAAAGAATCAAAGGTATGAAATGTATTGCTTTTAACTATTGATAGAATCGTGAAAAGATTATTACTTTTTCAAATTGTACTAGGAAGACGGTATAACATATTCTCACCTTGTCCTGTTTGTCAAAGATTCCTACTGCATTGGGTTTAATGGAGGGCATCATAGCAATAATATCTTTGGTGTTATTGTTGCAGGCCATCCAGCGCTGATTGGACGACATGCCCCGTTTCCGGTTACTCATCAGGCAGCCGAGAGGTGGCTGTACCACATGGAACAAGCATTGGAAAGCATCCCGAGCATTGATCCGGATTCAAAAGTCAAAATGATGAATTTTTTCAGGCATTTATCTATCAACCAGGATTTCTTTGTCCAAAACCATCAGCTCGCGTTATCGTCATTTCGTTCATTTTCTTTTCTTTTCTTTTCTTTTTTTTTCCTTTTCAGGCACACTGCTTACTTTCTTGTAGCTGGGAATGAGATGATCAAGCAAAGGCAAGCAGTTCAAAGAAATCAGGCAACAAGTGACTCGACATCCTCATAGGATTTAAATTGCTTGCTGTACGATTGATAGACTCGTTACATGACATCTTATGCATACAAATCAACCATATCAGATGATCATAAAGGTTCATCTCTACGAGATGACCTGACAATTGTGCTATTGGATGCTGTCATGTGCTGATGTGAGCTGCAGCAATTGCTGCTCGCCGTTCATTATGCCTGTGCAATTTGAAACTTTGGAATTGGCAAGTCATCCATTATCCTCTTGAATCGGAAGTTGCTTGTGCGCACGTTTGATCATGGACTCTCCAACAGCAACGCTCTGATTCTTTTAGATTTCGTGTGGTACTGTACATATTTCTTTTAGGTTTTGAAGCAGATAGTTTCATTTTGGTTAGTTTTTGTGATCATTTTAGGCTCGTAAATATAGGTTGTGTAGAGGTAAAATTGTTTAGAAATAAACCATCCGAATAGTTATTTTGGAGATTTTTTAGTTCCGTAGAATGATGTAGTGTGTCAACAAGCACAACACCTATGAGTTACTCGGATGACAATTGGTTGGATGAGTCTTTGAGATAATATCCAAGGTTAATTTATTGTTTTGTTTCGTAATAGTATTCTATTGTTTTGTTTCGTAATAGTATTCTATAGGCACTTGTGAAGACTTTTGGTCGCGATAGACCATCCTATATCGTATGATTGTTCTGTTTAGAACTTGAAAGTCTATGTTTATAATTTGTATTGTCTATCAATTGTTTATTAAATAGTTGCTAGCGAATCTCGAGTTAAACGTTTTTTTAACTCGTTTTCTCGTCCTTAAGAGACAATAAGAGATTTCGGGGATATAGACCTTTTGTGGATGAATATGTAAGAGTGATGTATGACTTATAGGTAAAACCAGCTAAGTCTGTGACAAATGATATTAGAGCGGGACAAGCACACTTATAAACACTTAGCATGCAAACGTAGAGAACCTGGTGGGGTTGTGTTAAGGGCAACTAACACATATGACAGTTTGGGGAAAACGGGCATTGAGGTGTAGGGAAAGAGGTCGTTCTTAGTAGCAAGCATCCAAAATTGATATTCAGAGGAATGACCAACTCTTTGAGCGATAAACACCACGAGGATAAGCGAGCTATAAAAAATATATAACGCACAAAAGTTAGAATGGTGGAGTTCGAGCTACAGCTCGACGTTGACAACCAAACTTGATGGTGCTCAAGGTAATTGGAGCGCTTGGCAAACGATGAGATCGTGTAAGATAGAATGTGTTGTGCAAAGCTCATAAAGATAAAATTACTAACTCGAAGAATTCGATACTCATGTTAGGGCTTGAATGGGAACGATAGAGTATTTGTGGTCATCCCAAGGCGATCGAAACTTGATATATGAAGCATTAAAATTTTCTTTTCGGCATGGGAACGATGTGTATGTAGACCTAGAAGGGTGCAATAAGGGCTGTATTGATTAAGAGTCGTAATCTAGCAAGTGCGTTCACGATGGTAGAATAAAGCATTATTCATTCAGCAAGACGGAGTAGTCCAAGCGAATGGTGATCTTTGAAACTTCCAGAGGGACATATGCTCAGAGAAAAGTTACTCCAATGGGATAAATATTTAGAAGGAATAAGTCCTGGTTCTCAAGAGGAAGAATCATGTAAAACAGATCACATATATTGAGGAGGGATACCTTAAGACAACAATTCTACAAAGCTCAATGGACCGAGTGAGTGACGATGAGTCACCATATGATCTCGTATGAGGTAATGCATTGGTGAATTCATTATGAGATCAAGTGGGGGAGAGACATAAGGCAACACCAATATCGAATGCACACTTAGGGTTGATGTGGAAATCAGACTCAATGAATGACTGACCTGTGGAATGGTAGGTGCGAGGGCCTCTATTAACTTAATGCAAATTAAGGAATTGAACAACTTGAGTGGAACTTGGTGAAGTGCCTAAGCCATAACAAAAGGACGTGGAAGTGAGTATTCTTGAATAATATACTACAGTACTATCATTCGAGTTACCATGAAGGAAGTGGTGTACGACGGAGTTTGTGCTGTTAATCATAGGTGCCCTACAAGCCAATCACATGAGTGATGGCATGCGTGACATGACACACACTCTTTTTTGCTTATTATTATTATTATTATTATTATTATAATATATATATATATATATATATATATATATATATATATATATATATATATATAATGATGTCCATGGATTTGTGCAATGGGACTCGAATCGTGATGAGATCACGATAATGAGATCGATTCACCTTTAACCATAGACCCTAAATAATCCTAGTCATAGGTTACTCGAGAGGGACATCGAGATAACCGGATAGACTGGTGTGTTGTATATTCGTCCATATGATGGAGGCGACTGGTCTCATAGCAGCTCGTGTGAGGACACTAGAGATATAGTGCAGGCGCTCATTGGAGAATGAGTTCACTGATTGATCCGCTCACGGAATACTGGATGGTTGATGATACCTTATTGTCAAACAACGATTTCGTCATCCCAATAGTGTATATGGTCATTAGGCTTGAGACACTAAGGATGTCCTGTATGAGTACTCCAGGGTCATACGGACTTATAGGTATGAAAGTTTAAAATCTAGTACAACCGGCCATCGGGAATTGTAGTCAACCTTACGAGGGCTATTGAGTATCGATAGAGGATCATCCGCCCTTGATATCATGAGAGGAATATCTCATGTGTTCTTGCTCAAACAAATCCCTAGCCAGGGTCATTCGGATTAATAGAGAAAGAATTTGATCAGAGTGAGACTCGAGTAAAAACTATATGAACTTGACAATACCATGCCCGGTATACGATCTCTGACGTATGAAATGAATGAGGGACTATAGATACACGGTAACTAAGGATAGATAGATCCAAATAATTGGATTCCCCTATATCGTTTGGGGATTGTGGTGCAGTGGCCTAGTACGTATGTAGTCGATGAGTCGAGTGAATTATTATGGAGATAATAATTTACTGAGCAAGAAGGAGTTCTGACAAGTATGACTCACTGCCAGCTCGATATTGAGTCTAGAAGGTCACACACATATGATAGGTATTGCGACGAATAGATGTTTAGATATGAGATATCTGTCGGAGTCCCTATCTTATTGGATATTCAAAAAGCCCCTGAATTATTAGATCCTATGAATGAGATTCAATAAAAGCTATTGAGAGAATATTAGATAGAGATCCACTAATCTAAGAAGATTAAATAGTTGGATGGAGATCCAACACCCAATAGGGCAGGATCCATTAGGGCTAAGTTGATAGGGGACCTCTATAAATAGGAGGGAACCAATGGCTTATAGGCTAGAGATTTGAGGAGCGTTGTCATAGCCCTAGCCCTGTTGTGTGGATCACCGCTAGAGAGGATGACGCTTAACCTCCTTCACCGTCTCCTACAGATCTGTGGGATTCAGGGATATACGATCTCCCTAGGTAACACAATTATCTCACGCGTGGTTTTAAGTTTCGCAGATTTTGCGCATCAATCTTCGCACGACGACGAACACCTTTTTTTTGGAAAATTTGAGATTTTTGTTTTCTGTTCTTCCGTTGTGCATATGATGTCGCCCCTAGATTTTCCTACATGTGCTAGGAGGCAAAGGTCAGGATCCAGATAATGACATATCAATTTTAACAAAGTAAATAGACTTCAAGAGCTACTAGACGATGGATTACCCTATAGTTGTGATTTGTCTAGGTGTGACTCAAGAGCGAATCGATGAAAGTCAATTGCTAAATGAGCAAATACAATTAAAGGTGATAGAGGCCCGATGATGTACTGGCAAAGGCCACTCCTTGAGAGAGCGCAGTTCGAGTTCATCTCATAAAGATTAGAATGTAATAAAAATATCACTAAGAGGTGACATAATATAATTGATCATGGTGGAATAGTTCGAGACAATGCGACACACACGAGAGAAGTCCTACGAGGAACTTGATCACACGGAGATATGTTTGGGAGCTACTAAGAGCTCTATTTCAAAGAATAACATGATGATAAAAAGGATTATGGATTTAAAAAATGAATATCATGATATCGTAAAGACAGGTTTTCTATGCATGGATCGAATTTTATATCGGATGAAAGCATTTAATCATCAACATATGATGTCTATGTATCATCGAGAAAAAATTTCGAGTGTAAATAATAATGAATCATATGAGGGGTTTAATTATAGAAAGAGATATAATCAGAATGGCTAGAGGGATAAAAAACCAATTTAAGTCCATAATACTGTGACCCCGAGAAGCATAGCGATAAAGGAATATTTCCTCATCTTGTTTTTCATCCCTTTTAAGCACGTAGATGATGATGCCTGGTATGACTTAAGAGTATGATTATTCGAGACGAGACACGTAGAATATATCTTGAAATATACTTTCTTGGCAAGGTTTGTAATTTCGGCAGCCGTTGGTGCATGGCCGGAGCTGTATAAATCTGTCAAGTTCCAATGTACGTACCGATAAACAGCAGTATGTTGAAATGTACTGTGCTACTATCAGGGGAGGAAGAAGAACATCAACAAATAAAAAAAAAAGGGCAACAGCAAGAAGAAGAGGCGAAGGAGGAAAAGATGTGGGAGAAGACGTACCCGAACTGGCGACAGGGACACTGGCAACAACGGGCGGGAAGCGTGGGAGAGGCGACGTGTCTGGTGTCGCTCAAACCAAAAGCCCTAGCGCAGGAGAAATAGTTGTTAAAAGAACAAATGTTACGTTATTTATATAATTGTACTGACCCAGATTTTATATAAAAGAACAAAAATATGCACTTGTCACCACTCACCACCCTGACATGAGCCAGCCACTTCATCCAATCCTTTCCATCATCTTCCGGAGAAGGGATCGAATTATCGAAAATGATGTCAACTGCCGATGCTGATATAATCTCCATACAGATAATTATGGGGGGAGCTTCGTATCCACAGTAAGAAACGGGGAACCGAAGCCTCATAACCACAAGAGACCGTAACCTGCAAGCATGCCCAGCTTTATAAAGTTCTTCCCCGTCTGTTTGTAGATCGAAGACACCCGGTGGCAACAATCAGATATAGCGGAAGAAAACACGACATTTGTTAAGTTGACAACCGTTTTCCAAACCATAAACATGCATAATAAGTACGATGCATTGGCAAGTTTAACCACGTAATATTAAACATATGATGGTTTCAGAGCTTGGCTGTCGCATCAGGGACTTTGCTGCAGCTCCTCAACAATCGATGGGGCAGCCTAATTCCTTTGCAGCGGCACAAAGGTAAGCAAGCGTTAGACCAGTCGCAAGTCTGCTCTGAGCTTCCCATTGTATGCATTTCTCCATGTCTGCCTGCCAGTGGTAAGATGAATTGCAATTGCGCTGGCCATCCACGTTCAAACAACCGCTGGATATGGTTGTTGGGCTGCTGTGCAATATGTCCCGAAGAACTGATGTGCTGAGAGCACGAACATGTGCACTTGGATGAGAAAGGCAACGGACCGTTGATGATAAACGGCACTGCAAATGTTGTTCGATGTAACTTGTAAGGCTGCCATAGAATTAGAATTATTTTGCTTATTGCGATAAAGGCGGGCCGAGTCAGAAGCTGCTACCTTAAGCAGATTTGCGAGGCCATCTGCAACTGCAAGACCTGTTTCTCCCCAGTGTATCACAAGTTGAACTGCTTTAGCTGTCACTTCTAGAAGCTGCTCATCATTGAATAGGTAGAACAAAAGTATAAACCAGGTCTAATGTTAGTTCAAGATTTTGTTCAACAGAAAAGAGACACAAGAGGGACTTCAGGAGAACAAACTGAATAAGAAAAGAAAACAACTACGATGATTCCAAGCTAATTATTCTGAAGCATTAACAACAATCCAGCAGTTTAAGCAATAGATTGGGACTTTAATACTGAGATTATACTTATAGTTGGATTCTGAAATTACCTCCAATTGTGGCAGAGTGCATACTTCTCCATCGACAAGCAATCCATCTGTGGCACGGAGTAAAAGATCCGAGGCACTTGCCAGGATTATCAGTGCTTCTGGGCATTCATGGTTTCTCATAAGTTCCACAATCAATTTAACTATTCGATGGTTGATTTTCCACATTCTCTGCCCTTGCTCATCATCCCTTGCAATCCATGGCTGCAAATCCTTTTCTGCCTGCCCAAAGAACACATTTCTCCAAAAGTGACTGAAAAAACGGGAGCATTTGAACAATAGCTGAAATAATTTAAAACATAAGTAACTTATGTACTGAAATAGTTTAAAACTAAATAATTTCTGGACCTGTAGAACGATAGCTGTTGAAGCTTTTGTTGGTGATGCTGGAACGACATTGCAAATTGCATCTACAACCTAGCATAAGGGTAAAATTGGTTAGTCTGTCTAATCTTCTCGATGACGGAAACAACTGGATTCTGGTATGAGTGAGAAGGGTTAGTCAATAAATCACTTCATAATAGATGATTCATATCTATGTGATGGTGCAATCAAACAGCTCCCTGCTTCCTGCCTTAAAAAAGTTACACATTGTAGGCAATTCTAGCAGGTAACGACACGTGTTTTGGAAGCTCACATGACAGTTAAAGCGAATCTATCTAACGGCATTTATGAGGAATCATAGTGACAAAGTTTTGGAAGAATTAGAAGCTACATCTATATTAATAGATCATATTAATATAGTATAACATGCATGTGAACATAAACAGATTAAAATATATGAAATTGTTCCTCATGGAATAGTTTATAGCACATCTAAATTACAATAGACATAAGAAACTTTATGACAGATCTAATAAATGTAATTAAAATAGCAATAATTGAGGATAAAAAAAAAAAAAACTCGGTGCATACCTGTCTCCAACCCTGATGAGCAGATGTACTTTCTGCACTCATTTTTGTTTCTGGGGCTGCAATTAGTTTATGCCACAACAATGAAACAACAGAGAAACATAATTCCTGTTTCTCTGCAAGAACAGATCTCAGTAGAGTTTGTGCGCCACAATTGTAACCGACATACCAGTCTGTCATTAAAAAATTTGCCAAATCTGAAGCATCAACCGGCAAACTTGAAAAACTTTTCCCTGATGTCTCTATAATAGTGTCAGTGGATAAAATTCCTTTGCCAGCCTTTACAAATGTTCCTGATGAACTACAGTTAGAATCTGAGCATGGGATATCCTCTGGTAAAAAGATGCTGCTGCCCGTAGAAACTGATACTCTACCACTTGAACATGTTGGATCATCCTTCCGCACTTGTGCATGTACTAGTTGTGCTTCGAGAGGTTCAGCCTTATGAACTATTGAGGCAACAATTTTGCCATGTTTGTCAATAAGATTATAAAGTGAAGATGCCCTAGTGGAAATCTCTACATCCCACTTGCAGCGCATCATAATGGAGAGAGCATTCATGCAAGCCTTTGATCTTCCAAATAACTCAGAAACATGTGCAGCAACCATAGCAGCAGCTACTATCTCATTCGAACCGTAGCTCCATGACGTACCAATAGAAGATGGCTTCAGTGAGAATAGGGCTTCCAAAATTCCAAGAATTCTACGAGTGTGACAGACAGCAGACCTTATAGTACTATGTAACTCATAAGCAATTCCATTAGTTTTTGCAGCCTTGATGCTTTTTGCAGATTTCTTGGAATCTGAATGTATACCATTTTTTGAAATTATAGGAAACAACTGAAGCTCACAAGCCAATGCACATGCAGCTGCCAGAACGTAGGAATCAAATGTTGAGACAGGTCCTTGTTTCTTCCGATTTTTGTTTCTATTAGCAGCTCTTCCATTGACAACTTGTGGCTCCTCAGTGAATTCATCTGCAGAATAACTACCATAGTCTGTTGACCTTTTACTCCCATTTGGTAAAGCTTCATGACTAACACAAACAGTTAGCACAACAAATAATAAACGGGATGCAAGGTCCATTGTTGCACAAGATTCCAGAAATAGAGAATGAATCATTGTATGAAGCTCTGCAATAGCAAAGTTCTTAGTTGCAGACCACATGCTTCCATGAAGTCTTGATTTACGTTTTTGCTTAGTAGAGCTTTCTGAAGGAAAGGTTCTTCTGAGTATAGCTTCAACAGTAGCGACAAATAACCTTATGAGGCATGCTTCAGATGGGCTTCCTCGTGGGAGATACTCCAAGACTTTTAATAGCGGTAGATACAAATTCCAAGATAATGGAGGAGGTTGCAATGGAGCTGCAACTACTATTTCAGGCAAGTCAACAGCGGAGGAACTCAGAGAAAGCAAACCATATGCAGCTTCCCATATGGTACACATTCTCCATTCAACATCAGGACCATGGGCACACAACATTGACGCAATCCCCTGAGCTGTTGCTTCAATAGAAGCTTCTGATGCAGGAACTTCAAGCTAGTCAAAATTTATCATCAGCAACAACATACATTAGCTACAGAAAGACAACTTAAGGGAGAAAATTAAAATTACAAATTTCAAACCAGACAGCTCACATAATAATATCATAAACATGCAAAGCCACAAAAAATAAGGTAAATTTTGAACACACTGAAAAGGTGAATCATGTCTATTAATGTGATTAAAAACTATCTTGAATTACCTGTTTCTTATATGATGATATAAAACCACCCAGGGGTTCATGATGGACTTCAACTCCTTCAGCATGCCTTAAAGGCGGAAAAAGCAGTGTAGGTTGTGAGAGTATGCGGAAGAGTAAAGCAGCTGCAGCATCTGCAGCAACACCAGTTCTCATGGACATCGCAATGCCAATAGCACGCAGGAAATGCAAATGCATCCAATTTCTTGGAAGCTGCAAGTAGAAAACAAAAGAAGTCAGCAAGAACATGCTGAGCAAAAGTATTAACTACTTTAATCAGCAAATTCGGAGATGTCAAATGAAGGCAAAATATACTATAAAAGAAGCTTGCATAACTACAAATTTTGTCAACAAATTAGGTTGATTTTTTTTGGCAGTGTATCATGAAACCAGATTAACCAATAATAGGTCTTCCTCTAGCTCTCCTTGCACTGCTAGGTGAATTACACCACCTTCCTTAACTGTAACGGGTCATGTATTTTAATTTTTTAAAATTATTTCGTATATATTTTCATCCCTCATTTTAGATCATATATGGTGCAAGCTGAAGTTGTGATAAGAGTCAAATTAGCTAGCTAGGGTCTTATTTGAGTCTAGGTGAAGCTATCTTAAGTCATGGTCAATTTGTATATTTGTAGTAATTGTCATTTTATCATTACAAAAAGAAAATCCTATTTTGATTACTTAGATGACTTCAGCAGTGCTCATTATAGCTAGTGTAACTTGTTCAACGATGTTGAAACTGGCTGAAAAATTCATCCTTTAGAACAGTCCTTTTAGGAGAACTGAAACTTCTCATGGGCACATGTCACTGTCATTGGGCCTGTGTATGTTTGTCCTCGCCCAGAGAATATGCTGATCTTCTCTGTACAAGACCAAATTTGTTTGATATCCTTGAAGTGGATTCCACTCTTTGGAGCATTCTAGTTACTCTGCCACAAATTTAGAGAACTACTTTCCCTCTCTGCATGACTGCAGTGTCGCAATTTTAGGAACTTAATACTGTTATGTATAGGCTTTTTCCCTCCATTTGAGATAATTCATCCTAATATTTTCCTAACTTTGTATAAGGTTTCTCTAGACATTTTGCAAGACAGCTTGGAATGCTCATGCCCTCTTAAAATAGGATGTCAGTGTAGCTAGCATCTACAATTTAATTCTCTGGGTGAGCTTTTAGTTAGGCAGAGATGGTTGACATGTCTTGAATTGTTTGTTTTGCGCTCATTTAAGAAAATAATGATATTCGTTTAGAATGTCACTCAGCTTACAAATTTTAAAGAAATGGAGGATGTTCCAAAGTCTCAACTACCCCTGTGGGTCAGTCTACTAGTAGCAGCCTGGCAAAAAACAGGGTGGGCTCCAAGATAGGTTAGGATGCACCACAAATCTAAGCCAATGGTTTCCTTTATTGCATTTTATGGTTCAACTTCGAAACAGTGAGATGCCCACTTACCTCCAAACTATGAAGAACCCTGCATTAATGATCAAGAACAATTCCAATCAAAGTGATCTTGCAGTAAAAGTTCTAAATGACGATACCAGGGGTACCATATTATGTTTGGGTACTAATGGTATTGATATACCATGGTACCTGAAACCAGGCTTACAATCAAATGCTGGGCATACCTCTAATTGTTTCTTCCATGCCAGTGAAATGGAGATGCCATAATCTTTTTATCGGTGGTATATTTGCCTCCTCGATCTGGCACTTCATAATTTTTCCTTAAATTTCTATATAGTCAAAAAGTACAAGGGAAGGATAGATTATGTACGAAATCAACTTCGTGGATTGAAGCTACCTTATACCACTCAGGTTCTGAAATTTTAGATTTTAACTTGTTTGCATAAATTAACTGAACATGTGGCTTAATAGCTTTCCATTTCACTTGTAAGCGACATAGCATGATATAATGCAAATGAATTCTAGTAGCATGTGTGATGGTGTATGGCAAAACATATGGCAGTAAGAATATGTTCCTGAATGTTGGTACATTTTCAAATTCAGGTCATTGCTAACTAGAGTACCCTTTGGCAGTAAACAGTGGAAGCATTTAAAATTCTTAAGCTAGTGCATAGTTCTTTTAGTTGCTCATAGGAAGATTGTGATTTTTTTTAATTTTGCAATTTGATACCAAATTGTTGAGTGTAAAATTTTATGCATTTCCCTTGACTTTGCCCCATACATAGTTGTCGTTGCTGCATATGTTAAGCACTTATTGTAGCATCCTCAAATTTGAAAAATGTGTTTTATAGCTTTGAAACTTTAAGCTACCTTGGCATTTCATTATCACCATTTTATGCTAATTATACTTTTCCAGCTTCTTATTTTCTTTACATCCTAGTCTATTTCAACTATTTGCATCTTTATTTGGTTTTTGGTATAGTCAACAATTTTTCTTTTAATGGCAAAGCACAACAATTTTTCTTTTAATAGCAAATCACAATGTCAATATCTTCTTGGCAATCATGTTAGCACACCATGTATACAATAGCCGTTATAGGACAACTTGGCATGGCCATCGATTTGCATGCCTGGCACAGCTGTACATGCAGTCCTATGCTGATGGACATGACAATCCTTAGGTCTGGTCTTAAAGAGGAATGTTGGATTAGTTACAAGGATGGAGTAAGCTCCACTAGTCATGAAGTTGCTCAATCTGATATGTCATGATAAGCTATAAATTTTGCCAAGTCAAACTAAATGGAAGTAAGAACTGCTAAATGTTCTGATGTCATTTATTCTCATTTTTGGATAGAACAGCTAAAATCAATTCTATTTCAACATGGCACGAGAAAAAAATTATATTTTCCAATCTCTTTTAACGATCTCTTTACATAAAACTGATAAAATAAAAGTCATAAGAGGGTCTTAGAGGGGTAAAGAAATTAGAAACGAAAAAAAAACAAAGGAAAACAAGAAAGAGCGGGTAAGGAAAGGAAAGAAGACTAGGGAACATGAAAGTATGGCTTAGTTTAGTCTACCTAACCACTGGCTCAACATTTTGAAAAAGATCAGAGCAGAATTGAGGATGAAGGAGGCAAAACTTTTCAGGTTAAAGATCTTGGCATCTTTTCTTTCTATTAACTTTAAAAAATGGTGCACAAAGTCCATCCCAACTTCTCTATGAGCTGATTTGAAGTGAAAAATATTGCCAACCAAAGTCATGGATTAGCAGGGGACTTGAAGGAACCGAAAGAACAATAGAACAGAAAAATATCTCATTCAAGAAAGTTTGATTTTTATAACTATGCATACCCTCATGCCAGATGCATAATCCTCGGCTGCTCTAAGGAGTTCGACTAACTGTACAGCAGCATCAAGCGCATCTGGAGCCCATGATGGAGGTGCTTCAAGAAGTCCAAGAAGTAGCCGCTGTGTTGCACTTGGTGTAGCAATTGCATAGTACCTGACCAAATGAAATGCATATGCAAGCAGTATATCCAAGTATTGAAATGTCAAAGTTGGTAAATGATATAGATATCCACCTATGAAACAAACGAGCATAAGGTTCAAGAGGAGGCAGTCCAGCAACAAGATGCTCATCCAAGGGGGTCGTAGGAGGAGGGAGTAAAAGTGCAGGCACAGCTGCTGCTGTCAAATTTGCAGTTTCATAATGAGCTACTTCCTCATCACAAACACTCAATATAACTCCGGCTCCATTGGCAACAGCCCATCGAGGAGTTGATGGCATAAGTAGAGGATGTTTTCCAGATCCATGACTACAAGCTACAAATGTAAAAATGGTTACTGGTTATTGCTAAGTCTGCCCATGCAAAAGATAGTTAAGAAAAAAGGAAAATGAAGTTCGTGGAATTAAGAAAAAGAAATATGAAGTTCCTGGAGTTATGAAAAATAAAAATAAGATTCATGGACTTACCTACTGAAAAGTGGAAGGAAATGGCTTCTACAATAGCATAGTAGAAACATGAAATAACTGTAAAGCTCTAAATTTCTAAACATGTTTCATACAAAATATATTTTATGTGAAAGAAGTTAATCAATCTTTGATTTAAGAAATTGAATCTCCAAGAATACTTAGAAGAAAGAAAAATATGCTTCTAGCATGATTAAGGCAACCATCACATAGGAAATGGAAAAACAAGTGCACTGGAATCATGGAATCATGATTTGCAATAACCATGTCGAGCATATGAATAAGTATTAGCCATTAATTTTGTAGTAAAAAATCCACAAGGAATTAGATGAAACTTGAAGAGAAAAAAAAACAACAACGTGACATATGTTTTTCATTTCAGAACTAACTTGGAGCTTTATAATCTGCATATTGCAAAGGTCAAATTGCGTCATCACGTAATTATTAAGAATGAAAAACTGCTTATCAGAGAAATTGCGAGGCAATCAGTGTTTGAAAATACCGGTCAGATACTGATACCAATTTTGGCATGGCTGGCTTTGACCGATACAGTACCAACATTGGAGCCATATCAAGTGTCAATACGGGTCAATGTCTGTCATTACCAATCAGACATCCTTCCCCTTTTTATGTATTGAAGAATCATTTCCACTCTTTTTTATATTTTGTGACCTTTTATTAAAAAGTATAATTAAACTTTTTAAAACACTAGAAATTATCCTACAAGAAAGCTTCAATCAGAGGCATATATTCATATTATAATCATAGCTGAAAATGCAAATGTACCTTTCTTATTGGCCTACTCATAATAGCAAGATGACGGGTCGTACTTGGTGAAGAGCTGCCTATGGCTGATGGTCAATATTTACGTGTTCAAAACATATGAACAATATTGTTCTCAGAGCATTTGCTGGTGGTAGACATCATAGTACATGGTAAAATAGCAATATCTATAGCATATTACAACATTATATGATGTTCCACCTGGTAAAAGTGCAATCTTATAGTACAAACTACAGACCACCCGAATATATTACTATTAATCAAGGACGATCTCAAGAGCACTCAACAAGTTTGGCCAACTCCTATCCAAAGGCCTCTTGAAGCCTCAAAGCCCTATTTGGGCATGCAAAGTCCATATCACGGCAACCCACTCACCTCAGTCCCAATCCTAGTAGGACTAGGATTAGGGAAGCCCTCACCCAAATGAGAGCAACTACAAGGAGAGGGTGGCACCAACTGCTAATGGGAGTAAGAATTCCCCTAAACAAATCCTAACAGCATTACGACTTTCCAAGTCCTAAATGCATCAGGACTATTCAAGTCATAAAGGCATCAGGACTCTCCAAGTCCTAACCTAGCTAGGACTTCACCCATACCTTAACTATAAAAGGAGGAGTGATCCATCTAAAGCATCCCCAAAGCATCAAAGTCGTGCCCCCTCTTGAGAAGTCAGTCGGCCCTAGGCTGAGAAGAGAGGAGCGGTTTGCAAGTTCAGCAACCCTTCTTCCTTCCTGTCATCATTTTACTACAAAGATCTTTTCCAACTTGCTGCCAACCTTAATAGCTTCAAAAGAAGCCTTTGGTAGGAGCAAGAAGAAGAAGAACCAAAAGACAGCCAAGAAATCTACAATCGGCCTTAGTTCTAGCTTGTGTCGAGAGCCAAAAAATGAGGAGTTCAAAAAACGTTTTGCCCTCCAGCCACAGCCACTTCTTCCTCAAGTTCCAGTAGTCAAAACACTACATTAAAGCTTCGTCCAGCTATTGTAAGAAGCCGCCAAAGCCTACTGCCTACTATCCAAACCTCAGAGGAAAGTTTCAACAACAAGAAAGGAGGAGATCGAAAACCAACGGCGATACACAATCTGCCGAGAGCACCCAGGTGCTGTCTAAAGACAACTAGAGCCCTACACACCTATTAGTCGCATGACACACTTTAATTTTATTGCTTTCAACCTTATAGTTAGTACTTTAGCTTTACAAGCAATAGAGTTATTTTCTTTTAGTTTTACGCTTGATCTTCCTGTGATAGTTCTCTCCTCCGCCAAAACTTCTATCCGAAATGTGGTATTGAGTCGATAGATTATCGAACCTGATCCCTATACAGATCAAGTATGCTCTTAAAAGCAATATGATCCCTCTAATTCAACAAATGGAGAACAAAAGGTCATCCTTTAACATTGAAATCCATGTTGGTAGGAAGGAAGCGACCTTAGGATATCCTATCAAACAAGCTCAGCCAGGTTCTCCCTTATTTGCCAAAGTCATCAAATACTTTCCCCATGCCTTTTCCCTCTTGGAGGCATAAGTAAAGCTCTACACCATCTATATGCCATCTCTTTGGGTCACCAAAATAGCTACCAAATTAATGATGAAAATTAGTCTAAAAATAACTAGAAAATAGAAATGTGTTCTTTGTCCAATTTTCTATTAATTTTAAAAGTCTTTCTCAGGTTGAAAAAATTACGAAAACCTTCCAAAATCATCTCCATTTTGTCATGCTCTAAATCAGAGTCAACATTAGCTGTTCAGAGCTTTACAATGCTTGGATAGGCCCAACAGGGCCGACTTAGCTTTAACAAGGCTTGGCCAAGTTGGTTTTAGGCTGAATTGCATGAAAACCTAAGTGCCTCCCACATCTATAGTGGTAAATCCTGGTGATCAAGTAGAATTATATATAAAAAATTGCCCAAAAAGTCCCACAGTGTATACGTATTGGAGTTCATTATGAAATGAACCCTCACATGAGTGATCAAAGGTAGTCAAGTGAGCATGGAATCTTAATTTCTCTATGCTAAAAAAAGAAATCAATATCATGATGCACTGCCAACGACAGAAAAGTTATTCAGAAGTAAATTACCTGTAAGATATGATGGTATATGGGGCACATCACATCCATTGCAGGTGAATCAATGTCTCAAGCAAGGTTCATAATTTCATATACTGGTTCTATACTGGTCAGGTCTCAGACTGATATCTTAATTCTTAACGGTATAAAAAGTGCTGGGACATATAAACTGAGTTTTAGAAAAAAGACTGAAAAAAGATTAAAAAACAAAAAAAAAAAAGAACTGTCTGGTATAGGACCTATACTGTCCTATATTGGGCGGTACAAGCCTTGAACCAGTATACCGTCCAGTTTACCATAGTCCACGTACCGGT
The DNA here is from genome assembly GCF_036884655.1 of Musa acuminata AAA Group. Taxonomy (NCBI): domain Eukaryota; kingdom Viridiplantae; phylum Streptophyta; class Magnoliopsida; order Zingiberales; family Musaceae; genus Musa; species Musa acuminata. The sequence goes on along the minus strand of NC_088355.1, from coordinate 7,275,782 downwards.
AAGCTGTTGGACCAGTAAATATCACCAGTATCAAACAGTATTACAAACCTTGGTCTCGAGCACCTCAAATCACATCCACATGGTTTTAAGCATTGGATGTAATGATCTTAAAAATAACAATTCTAACCTCTCATTCATTAAAGTATTAAGCTATAAATGATTAAATGTTTACTGTGCCAAATTGAATGGAAGATAACATTAAGTAATCTGAGAGAAATAGATAAGATAAGAAAATGAATGCAAAAACGCAACTGAAGCCAATATCTTATCAAAATGAATCATGTATGTAAAACTTTACAAACCAGTTGTTGGAGGTTTTAGTTCTCCGCCAGCTGCATATTTGCCCATGACCCCACCACACCTAAATAAAAAATATATGGTTTAATAATCTCAATGAGTATTATCATAATTAAATAGATCATGAAAATGCCCTTCCAGTAACATATACAAATTAGAACTTACAAGTAATTGTTATTGGTGATGCTATCTGAGTAGTTAGGACAATGCATATATTTGTCAACATAGCATAAAAAAGAAATGAGATACGAAAGCCTAAATAAAATTTCATTCTTTAAACCATTGAACAGACACAAATCATGTTATATTACAATAATTTTCTTTATTAAAATGAGAATTTGCTATTGTAGGCAGCCTACAATTGCCCCATACAGCAATGCCATATCCTAAGTCCATTAGTTGGATGATTCACAGTAACTATTGTGCAGGAGTGGAGAAATTATTTGAATCATGAGATCAAAAGACTAGAAAATCTAAGACATTTTTGACCCAAACTAATTCAATTTGCAAAAGAAAAAAAAAGACCTATATTATATGTTAGGTGGCAAATAAATGGAGAACTTAAATGAAAGTATAATAATAGCAAAGACATCTATTTTACATTGATAAGATCATTAAAACTTGCAAGGAAAATAAGCAGTACATAATACATAAAATCAAACTCCATAGATGATAACAGAAGCTATATTGCACTGAAATGAGCAATGTTTATAAATATACATGTATGAGATACAAAGTAGTGAATTTTCCAAAGTTCTACACATGTATTCGAAAACAAATTCAGATGGTCTGCAATGACAACAAGAAATATAAACAAGTACCATGAAATATTTGTTCATATAACATGCTAAATATACCAGTGAAGCTATGAAAGGGCACAGGTAGCCCAAAATTGTTCAACTACTATTCTAGATCAGGTTGACCTTGGGTCACATTTGCATTGAATGAATCAACAAACACAATCTCAATTATTATGTTCATTAGTTAATATATATCATCGAACAAGAATATATATAGAACATATTTAATTGGCCCTTAGACTCTAGGCAAGAATATTACTAGTGGACACTACAGTCCATATGATGATATAATACTGGTCAAAATTATATATGCATGCCATCAGGAACCACAAACTCCAATAAGTTGCTCAGAAAAGTTATTCACAAACAGCATTGTCATTGTATCACTAGGAAGTTATCATACTTATATCTGATCATGGGAACATATTCACAACTGAATTTGTGCACCTAGCACGTAGCAACTTTGGTCATGCAGTGCAAAATTTGCCCATTTGAGGCTTTCGTTGTGGCAATGGCAGATCCACAAAATCACTTGTTAAGTTCATCACTATGACTTCACTACTAACTCATCAGGCTACTCTATCTGCATTTAGGCACTGTTTACAAAAATCTATGCACTTAGCATTTCTTACAGCCTATACATATTACCATGCTCAGCACCAGAATATCAGTTTCATAGTCATTCCCTTGCACTGGTAATGTGTTGGCATCTACATGCCAACTGGCTTGGGTGACATGGGATGTGTGCAACAGTCACAACCATGCACTCTGTCATGCCCCCATATGATTTTATGCTGGCACAACAGGCCAGCAGGGTAAGGGGTAAGTCACATGCTATCCTTGATTTTCACATGCTTCCTTTCATCCATAATCTATATTTAGAAGAGGTCTACCCAGATACTAAACCCAAAGCCCAAGAAGTCTAGAACCATTAATAGATATACATATGTCATGTACATTGAATGCTTCTTTCCAAACCAAACTGAAGAACTGTCACTTGAGACGACAATGTGACAGAAATAAAGTCCATGCTTCATGCAGAAGTAACAAGATAAATAAAATAAGAGAAATTCTATGCTTTGCAGGATTTCTGAAGCACATGATCTACATATCAAGTGAAGAATCCAATTTAGGACTTGGAGTAAATTTGACGTTCACTAAATCTGCAGTTCTAACAGCTAATTTTAGAATGAACAAACTTTATGGACAAAAGGAAAGTTTGTTATGTACCATCTAAAATAATCACTTCTAATGCCCAATGGTGAAGCAAGCAATATGTCTGTAATCCACGGAGATAATGGTCGTAGTGGTTTCCTATCATGTTCCTGTAGAATTGGATTGTTAGCTTCTTGCTTCTCAGACTTGCTTGTCGTTGCATGGTTACAACTATTGCTCCTCTCAGTTCCAGTATTATGACACTCAGCCTTGAAAATTGGCCGATTGTAGTGGGTCAATATGCGTAAAATTTCACCACATGCCAAAGCCCATTGCTCAGAACACTGTTTCTGCAGTCATCAATTGGCCAAACATATTAATTGCTAAAAATTGTGAACTGGATAAAGGAGTTTATGATTTAAAATTAGTGGTACAGTATGAAGTTAAAATAAGTGTCAATATGTAAAACATCTGACAGTTCAGACAGACCTACACTTTTTCTTTTTCAAAGTCCCATACCTCTGAATTTTGGCTGACTAAGGATATGAAAGAACTAAACGGCGGGTTGTTTCTATTATACACCAATGTCCCATCAATTATTAGTGACAGAATAGGATGGACAATTGCATGGCCATGCTCCGGATGATGTAGAATAAATAGAGCTGTAAATTAAGAAGAAACAACAGTCAACAACTTCATTATGCTATTTTACAACTTAAAACTGGCAGCAGTGCAGTTCCAATACCCAGAACTTCATCCAGAAGGCGCTTTTCTTTAGAGGGATAATGACTTTGGATTAGCTGCAGAAACAAATCCAAGAAACAAGAGTAAGTTTTTTAAGCATTTATGCCAAGTGCTAAGGAGACCTATGAATACTATAGTTGGGAAAGGCAAAAGAATTATTTTATTATTAGTAGTACAAGAAGATATAGAGGCCTAAAAATACATAACTAGAAACTATAAATAAATATTTAAATACTTTTAATTTAACTAAGGAGATGAATTTTTATATAGATACACATGGGGACCACAAATAGTTGGAACATTACGGCTTTGTTGTTGTTGTACTATGTTCATGCAAAAATATAGCCGAATTAAAGCTAATCCAAATTGACAACAAGATAGTAACCTTTGGCTTAGAAAATTGGATCCCTAAAACATGATACACAGATTATATGTTCATACCTGAGCTATATCTTCTGGGAATTCCTCTGAGGTGAATTGGCTGAAGTATTCAACATAGGCCAAAACTTGTGCCTTAAGGAAAAGTGAAAAGCATGTTACATTTTGATAGACATCAAGATAAGTTGAAGCATGAAACTGATAAATTAGTTGGTCTATAACAAGTGCTCCAATATAGTAATATCTGCTTAAAAAAAGATTCTGATGCCACCAGATTGCTTAGTTTTGGAATGTACTATGACCTAACTTAGGACTAACAATTGGCTCACGCTTACGATGAACAGCTGATATTTAGGTAGCATCCAAGCTCGTGTGATTGGTGCAATCCTAATTATGCTAATTTGCATATTAGAATTCAAGTCCATAGCCATTTTCTGGAAAAACATTTAAGAGAGTTTAGCTCACTCACACTCAAAAATTGCACATGGATAAGCTCACCAAGACTCAGGAAGTTCTTAAACATGTTTAAAGCCCCATTTTCTGGGGTAAGCTCAAAATAACCAGGGTCAAACAAGTGTGGTTCTTAAAGGAATCTGTCAGTTTCAGCTATCTGAGTCCCCTAGACAAATTATTGCTTAGGATTCAATGTTTCATGTTTTATTTGCACCAATTGATTTGGCATTAGAGTGCTAGTGCAGTATGAGTTCAATAGAAGTACCAGTATCAAGATTTGGATTCTTCCTTGTTCATGATAATTTCAAGCAGCTTCTGCCAACCATGCGCAGAACTCTAGTGCAATCTGTAAGGCCATCTCCACCCTACTAGCATATTGACATACAGCTGCTCTTACATTGATGTCTCCATGTTTAATGAATCTAGACCTTTTCCTTTTCTCATATCCACAACAATGTGCATGAACTTCCTTCCCACCTGATCTTCCATGTAGCTGGTGCCCATGGATGTACGCAACTTCATAATCATTGAACTTGAGGACAATATCAGAACTACGAGAACAAAATCTTTGTCAATTGCCAAGCTCATCTTGTTTCAAACTTGAACCCACTTGTGAGCTCCAAATTACCATTTACCCTCTTCCACCACCTTATTAATCAATCCAACACATCATCCATCATCGGCAACCTCAAATTAGCAGTTCGTTTTTCTTGGACCGTTAGGTACAAATGACAAAATATAGAGATAGGAGATAGTTGATGGTGGAAAGAGGTGGATGTGGATACCCTCTTAGATCAACAAATTAAAAGTAATAGAATACTAAAAGTTTAAGATATATAAATACATACATACATACATACATCTGTATATATATATATATATATATATATGTATATATATATATATATGTATATGTATTTATATGGGCATCTATGAGCATTTATCATTTTCCAAATGAAAATGATCATCATTATTCATTTTCACAACATTCGCCAACTTTTAACTGCCTTCCCTACTTATATCTGAGTGACATAATCTGCAAGTCCCTCGTATGACAAGATTCATTAGTCAGGCAATCCCATCTCCTTAAAAGGATTTAATTTAAAGCATATTTTTATTAATTCTTCATCATTCACTAGTTAAGCTGATACTCCCTTTAGAGAATTATGTTAACAAAACTCTCTCTCATTGTTAAGGAAAATATTGAACAGTGTTTATGCTTACATATGTGAACTATCAATATGAAGGGCAGACTTATTTTCTTCTCTTTTGTTTTTGGAGTAACTGTTGGTGCAACAACTGTCATTTTATTTGAGATGTTCAGAATATGCAAGTCTTTATCTCAATAAAATGTTTAAGATAATTTACATAGCCTAAAATGTACAAAATTAACCACCATGAAATGGTATTTATTTATCAAACCATATCAATTATAGGAAAATTGTAGTAACAAAATGTTGACATAATTTTCATAATCTAAATTGTAAACAGTCAACCGAGTTGTTTATTTATCAAACCATATCGAATATGTGAACAATGCAGTAATTATATGATCCCAGAAAAATTATTAAGAGCTAGATAGAAACATGAATGAAATCAGTTGGTGATAAATAAACAACAAGTCAAGCGCCAGCAAGAACGAAGAATTTCGTTCCCTACCTGCCTTTGCGTCTCATCTTGGGGTGGTGGCCAGAAGAGGGATGAGAACTGGAGCCCGTCAATCCACTTTTCATTTGACACAGCCATTCTAAGCTAAAACCTGCTGTTCTGCTTCCTCCCTCACAAACATCGAACAAACCAAGAACCATAACAAGCGTCGGAGTTTCCTTTCCCCCTACCAAGAAGCAGTTCGCCCGTTACCACCACAGAGACCAAATCATCAACACACTTCCCCATCGCCACCAACGAAACCTAGTCTCCGCATCGGCCGAGTACCCAAAGCCGACGGCGGACTCAACTTAAACAAACAACACACATCACCGAAATCGTCAAATCTTCAAACCCCAGACATGGGATCCAATCCCTCCAACACCCTAATAAACATCATCTCAACCGATTTCAAAGCACATCGACCACCAAATTCCTGCACAAGAAACAACAATAAGAACAAGAAAAGTAAGCTTATCCACACAAAAATTGGACAAATAGACGCAAGAACAAACAAATTCGCTCCTCCTCCTCCGCTCAAGAAAAATTCCAGAAACGAAACACGCACACCAAAAAGAAATAACAAGAAACCCACAAGATTCAAGAAAAGAATTCGAGAAACCGACAGCTAATACAACGAAAAATAAGAAGGGGGGAAAAAAAGGAAGAATAACCTGCACCTCGACGGCTCCCTCGATCCGAAGCTAGTGTTCCGGGAGCTCCCGCTCTGTCTCGGAGGCGAGGAAACGATGGTAAGGCGTCGCGTGGAGAGGGAGGAAAAGATTTTTTCTTAGAGATAGAGATGGGGAAGTGGGTTTTTATTCTATATTAAAGTAATATATAAATCTCCTTTATATTACGGGAGATGAGGTCGGGTGGGCGAGGGAGGGGGCAGTAAAAGATTCGTGGGCGATCCCGGCGTGGCCGCTCTGGAGGCCGGGCTTCGCCCTCACGGTCCGACGTGGCATTGATATTTCTCGCTCCCCGGGGTGGGTCCCACCTCCGTGATGATGATGGTGGTAATGCCCGTGCCACGCACGCTTATCCGGACCCACCTAAACAGTGGCGGCACGGCTGTGGGACCCGCGAGGATGAGAAACAAGGGGTCGTGGTGGCGAGAGCGAACAGGTGGACGACGGAGGGACTATAGGCGGCGCGGCTTTACGCAATTGGCCGGTGGTAGTGGGAGGGCTGTAATTTTCCGTCAACAGCAGCGATGGGCGGCGGGCGTCATGAATTCGCCGTCCCTAAGCCATCTTTTAATCTACTAGAATTCCTAAAGCTTGCTGCTACGTGTCCACCTTCTCTGCCGTCGGAGTCCCTTCCCAGCGTAAGTAATTCTGTAGTGGTCGAACGCGATCTTCCTGATCGGAGAATTAACGTTAGATTAAACATCGCGTTCGCAGCTAAGAAAAAAGATCCCCGTTTGATGACGGTGTGCGCGACCGGCTGGGACGAGATATTTGTGGAATGGGACGGACGCGAGCCGGTGGGAGAGGAAGGGGAGACGGGAGAGGGATGGATGACGTGGCTCGACCTGGTGCCAGTATTATATCTCGGTCACGAGCTCGTGATCGTGTCATCGGATAGGACGGAGGACGCGTGATCGGATAGGGGGGTTTTGGATGCGTCCAAATGGTACGGCTTTTACATGAGAGGGCATGATCTATTATTAGGTATGGGCGATGTTTCAGGAAAAGCCTCGTGATCTATGAGTTTTCTTGAATTAAGCTCCATTTTCATAACAAAATATCCTTCAAATCCCTATAAATTTTAATTATCAATTGTAAAATAATTTGTATGGGAGTCTGCGTAGTTTCAAATAGCAATTATAAAAGTTCTACATATTTCAAAATAATAGATGACAAAAAAAATCTAATTCTTATCGTTTAAGCTTAAACTTATATATCAATATTTTATGAAAATCTTATAATATTAGGTTCATTTATTATGAAAAAATAATAATAATAATAATAAAGAGGCACTATGAATCCATTATATTCATATGATGTTGTTTAACCCATTTATCGGAGGATATTTTGATCATTTTCCTTTTAAAAAAAGAGCCACAAATCTGAAATTATTCCATAAAAAGTCGCCCAATGTCTACATAATAGAGTTTTAGAGTAGCTCAGTGCTTTCCAAAGGTAAAGCATTAGCCAAAGTCAACAAGGTAAAAAGCGCGTTGGTGGCACGTTTCATCCTCCACTGTTGACTTTTGATTCCTTTTTGACGGGGATGCTCAATGTCAACGGGCACTCCGAGCACGAGAAATAATTAAGTAGAGAGGAGGTCGGCGACGACTCTTCTTATCTGCCTCGCCGATTGAGGTAATAGCATTGGACATAACCCCACCGGATTAGATCACTGACCACCCACCGGAGTTTTATATGGCCAGTCTTCCAAAGTGGAGTGACGACTCGTCTTGTCTTGCTCCGATGCGAGCAAAAATAGCCCATCAATTTACTTCGAGACCAGACCCACTTCTAGAAGTTTCTGTCGACATCGATTTCGGAACAGAGGAACCCGTGAGCCGAGCTTTTTACATCGATGTTTGGATGTACTCTTTTTAACTGGAAAATTGTATCAAACTGGGGCTGGTTCTGAATTGGATGCATGTCATGGGAAAGGTAGTTTGCCAACTCAAGAAAACAACATGGGTCAAATTTGGGGTGTAAGGTTGCCTGTTGGTCTGCCAGGAACCGGCTATGATTCAGCTAATTTAAGTCACGTGCACTTCCATCTCTTGCTGCTGTGCACTCTGTACTTGGGAGTGTTACCTTTCTGTCTTTGAATCCGGTATTTGATGGTTCAAGATAGGGATAGATTCAGATTCAAATCCATTGTCATTTCTAATTAATTATCTTTAACCTCTAAGTCCTTATATTTCAAAAAATATATATATTAATATCCTTATAATTACGAAAATAAAAATATCTATATTCACTTACCTATTGATTTTACCCAAAAAAAAGTATATGAAAATAAAGGATAAAAAATAATTTGAACTTGATGGTGACGGACGACATTAGCGATGGTGAACGACAATGGCACTAGGGACCGTAGGTGACAATTGTGATGAGAAGAGCAATAGCAAGAGGTGAGGGTCGTTCGTCAACTACGTCGATGACGGGTACGATGGCGTACTCAACGTTGAATTCCAAGACCCATATTTTTCTTCGGTTGTCGAATACATTCATCGAGAGTTTGAAAATTACTTGCTTTCGAGGGCTTCCCTTCTCGGACGACGACAACTGCGACGAATAGAACTCCTCCTACGACAAGCCTCCCATTCTTCTCTTTTTCATGCCCATGTCGGAAATGATGTGGCAACGAGGGGAGCAATAGGAGCTCCGACGACCTTAACTTCGGGTCGAGCAATCCACCCAATAGGTCAATGACCACCATCTTCGTCGTAAACATCGCAGCAAGCGTTAACGAGGGTCCTGAGGTAGAGGAATTCAGATGACACAACTGCGAAAGGAGACAACTTGGGGGTGCCACCATATGACATGACAGAGTAGGCGGGGAAGAGATGGTTAGAGTCAGAGCGAGTGTCGACCTTATCGAAGTAATGCCCGTAGAGAAGACACCGACGACATTGATGAAGGAAGAGTGCGAAGGCGATGGCGAGCATGGCAGCGACGCAGTTGCCGAGCAACGAAATGGCCTTTTCATTGCTCGACAATTGCATCACCACTGCCCTCCTCACCCTTGGTATCCTTGCTGCTGCCTTTGTGCTCTTCCTTCATCAACGTCGTTAACATCTTCTTCGCGGATAATACTCCGACAAGGACGACGCTCGCTCCAACTCTGATCGCCTCTTCACCGTCGACTCTGACAACGATGCCCCCAAGCTATCCTATTCCACAATTGTGTCATTTGAATTCCTCTACCTTAGGACCCTCGTTGATGCTACCGAGCCATTAAGTGGATCGCTTGACCCAAAGCTAGGATCATCAAAGCTCCTTACACTTCCCCCGCTGCCACATCAATTCCAACATGACATGAAAAAGGAAAGATAGGGGGCTCGTCGGAATTCTATTCATCACAGTTATCGTCGACTAAGAAAGAAAACTCTGAAAGGCCGACATGCAAGCGATTGTCAAGCTCCCGATAGACATATCCGAAGGTAATAAAAAATTATGTATATGGAACTGGAAATGACAGTGAATCATGGGAAATTTGGTTGATCGGTGCATAAAAAACTGCTTGCATGTAGATCTCGTTTGTCTAAAGAGAGCCACAGAACAAGGTTATTGGCTAATAGTAAGGAAAAGAAACAAGGGCAAAAATTAAACAGAACGATGAAGCACAACATCGATGACAGTTTGGCATATCACCTGCTCAAATTGGTACCTTTCCAATGTACAGGGAAACTGAGGATAGATAGATTTATTAGAAATCCCAAAGTCACTGAAAGAAAGATGCCGGATACTCAATATCCCCAGTAATCATTTCGAATCTCATCATCAAACTTCTGTTTCACCTCGGGATGGCTCTCAAAATATTCATCCGCTGTCATTGTGCTTATTTTTTGCTGCAAACAAAACAAGACTCTTTCAGAACCAACAAAAATAACAATGGCTATGAAGCAGTAACTAAATTGTGGCAGTGGCCATCATTGGGAAATGCTGCTTCCTCACCTTCATCTCCTGAATTTCAGCTATTTCTTTCTCCAGCCGTGCTGATTCCGCCAAAGATTTCTTTTCTGCTTCTTTTAACTCAACCAGCTGCCGACGAAGAACAGCATACATAAAAATGAACAGTAATCAAGGGTGTTTCTTGTTCCACAGCATTCTTCATGATTCAACCCAAGAATTCTCACCAGGATGTGGAACAGAAAAAGATAGGTATCAAAGAAGTGAGATCTCTCACCAGGGCATCAAATTTGGGTTTGTATTCTGGAGTCACAGTGTCAACATACTTGGGGATTTCTACACCTGCAAATGAATAACACTAAGTCACTCAGCATAAAATATATGAGAGAATAAGCATCTACATATTTAATCAACATGCTTCCATCAAAATAAGTGCTGGATTCAGATCATCAACCCAATGTATTCTCATATAAACTGTCACACTCATCAGCTTTACGATTGAAGTTCAAAAATGGCCAAACTTTTTAATTCCCAATACATATGAAGCTTGTGTAAGATAAAACTTGGTGGGAAAGGAGGAAATGGAGTTCAGGCACATGAATATTTGGCAATGTAGATCTCTGAAGGTTGCAGAAGAGAACTGTAAAAAGGAATTTTCTCAGACCTCATTCACAGCTGCAGCAAGTCCAAACTTGAGAAGATGACTCACATCAGACTGTATTTACTTGTAGCATAATATAGTGTTGCTAAAAATCATACTGAGAAAAGTTGATCTTATCTTAAGTCAAACCAGATACAGATAATTATTTGCACAGTTTATAAAAATAGAATGAGATATTCAACTCAAAAATAAAAAAAAATTGAATGTCCTTGCCAAAAATAAAAGAAACTTGTTTAGAATGAACCTTTCCAGTGTTAGTAATCAGAGACAGACCTTCAATCTTAGTAAGAAGGACCAAATAAAAAATGGGGAAGCTATCACTAAGCCATACAAGAAACTTTGTTCTATTGTATCCACAATATTGCCTTTAACCCTCAATTAGATGTTATATCTTTGTGGAAGCCAAAATACTCAACCCCATCACTCCAGTAATACAAGAACTGGCTTCAACAGTCTTATTGGATCAGAATTTAATTGATGATCACTGTGTTCTTAATACATTCAGCATTTATTCTATCCAATACAAATTCACCACAAATAAGCTAAGGAAGATACGCTGTGTTACTTCTGCAACCGGACTTTTCACTGAAAAATGGAGTTAATAACAGTGTCTTACAGAAATGGAACATATTTCTCAATTTGGTAACAACTTGATAGACACGACTCAGGCATTTCTCAGAGCCTATTTCTTTTATATAATGACATAAGAAAACCTCCATTCAAGAAAATTACAACAAAATATTTCAAGCATCCATCAAAGGCTATCAGGATATGGACCTTACTTTCATAAGCCTGTTTGTACATATCCACCAAGCGCGACCCAATTCCTTTTCGGTAATATTCCCAGTCAATAGGTTCAGGTTCCTACGAGTTATGAAGGAAAAACTTAGGGAACGTTCATTAAAGGAGAAAAGAATTAACACCTAAAAAAATAAAGAGAATATTTTGTTTCTAACAAGATTAGAGAATTAGAACAGAATGAAAATAACACTACATGGACAAAAAAGTCAAACTTATAGCCAGACATGTCATCAATATGTTTGTTCCATCAATTTTTATGTCAGAGGTAAACAAGAGGAATTAATCATTGAACCCGTAATTCAAATAAAAACAGAAGAATTAACAAAAAAGAAGATATTCATATTGAAAAAGAGACAATATGCAAATCTAAGTCAGAGATGATATACAGAATATGAACTAAATTTCATGCATGCATATCCAACAAATGCAGGCAGGAATGCTGCAAACTGCATAGCTTTTATCAGTGGTTGATGCAGAAAAATGCTACTGGCATGATGCACGGTATCCATGTACAATATCCAGCACATGCATAAACACATCTTGAACATGACAGAGGTGACATTGTATGATACCACTTTGCAACATATATAAGTTACCAAGCATGTATACAACACATGGTTTGGAAAACCTTGTGCCAATGTGCATTTCTTGATACAACACAACCTTAAAGAACTAACAAGAAAATGATTGTCACATATCATCCTAAGTTCACTATAGAGTAGGTCTTGGGTCTCTGGTCCACTCCCAACACAGGTAGGGAAAGCACTAATTGTTGAAATTGAATGGTAAACTTGTCCTGAGATGGTAATGATGTTGGAATAATTCTTCTAAGCCTTCCAAATTAGTCAAACTACTATGCTAGTCAAAAAGAGGACCGATGTCACACGCCTCGGCCCCACTTGACTGGCATGGTGAAGTCTAAGGCAGGCTGCACTATGCAGTCCCTTCTAGGTTGCATCCACTCCTTAACAGGGCTGTAATCAGCATATGCCTCTGTTATGTAGTCAGCTATGCATGTCTGTAGAGAACTCGTTTGGCCATATCTAGATAATATTGAATCATTTTGTTTTCATTTTCTCTTGGATGAAGTCAGACCTAATTGTCCATTAATGTATTCTACTAGAAAAGGAAAAAAAAATTATACAGATGTTTATTTCCATAAGTTAAAACACAAAAACCTAGAAAAGAAACATACGCTCAACAAGTGATTGGGTTTTCTCTGGTATTGAACAGCATTTTTAACATGTTTGAAATACCTAAAATATCCAGAGAATTCACTTAATTTTGGACGCTGACGGACATTCCACCCCACTCCGCATACCAATTTCCCATACATTAAGATGCTTATGATGGTAAACTCTCTATCCTGTTCCACTATCATTAGATGTATTAATCATTGCAGCATACCTTTTCAATCCTCCATGCTGTTTTCACCAATTGTTTTTCAAATAAGTATTTAAGCAGTGACCATAGCACACACTTATACAAAAAAAAAAGAAAAAAGAAAAATAGAAGAATGTCAACTGTTTAGTTTTAAAAGTATGTTGAAAGAAAAGAGATCATCCTTTCAAAATGAAGATCTCTCACATATAAGTAAGACAAACAGGACACTCTTTATTGACACTACACACAGCATCAGCAGTCTTCATTAGCAAATAATGAAACAAACATATACAAGGAACATCCTCATGAAATTTCAAAGGATTTACCCTAGAAAAGGTATAAGCACAAATAAAGGTGGATACAGCATTTAAGATACTAGGTAAACAATAACAACCTCATCAGGGAAAAGCATCTTATTCTAACGCGAACAGTTGTTAGAAAACGGAAGGAATCGATCTCAGCGTCTCCAAGTTCTTGTATCCTTTCTTCACATTGTTCATGTATCATATAGATCGAGAACTCTATTATTAATCTACGATTGAGATCTAAAAGACGGATTGTCTAAAGCCAGGCCATCGTCCAATCAATCGACCATTGAGATCACACAGTTGAACGTCTCCCAAAGAGCACCATAAACAGAAAAGCACTCCCATAACAGAAGAAAATAGCGGATCAAAGGCCTAAAAGAAAAGAAAACGAAACCCTGGATCCGATATCGCTTGGACTGGAATGGGATTCGGGGGAGGGGGGTTTCTATACCTGGGAGAACTTGGTCTGCAGTTGGTGATTGACCTCGTCGAAGGAGCGGCGAAGGTTAGCGAACTCTTTGCGGGCCTCATCGGAGACGAGGACCTTAGCCATGCCGTCCCAATCGATCGACTTGGTCGCCTTCGCGGCCACCTCCGCCACCTTCTTCACCCCGTTCCCGCTCATCCTCGTACTCCTCCACCGACTCTCGTCTTTCCAAAGGCGAAAGCGCCTCTCCTGTCTCTTCCCTCGCTCTTCGTACCGATCACCGATGCGGCAAGGCGGAAGACAATGGGATGGCGGCCTTCTCCACCACAAGGGATCACCCTGAACGTTGGCTATCTGATGATCGAACGGTCAGAAATGGATCATTAGCACTCACAATCACCGTCTATCTGGAGTTATAAGAGTCCATCAGCACAACCCGCACTCGATCTTTTAGTATTGCGATCATGTAATTTAAAATTTTATATTAAACCTTTTATAATTTAAAAATAAAATAATTGATTTTATTTAGTCTTAACATTATCGATTATAATAATAATAAAAACGAAAAAATAATCACATGGGTCTAATAGCAATTGTCATCGTCGGATGTGACTTACACCCAGACATCAAGTGACGGCTCCACCAACAACAACGGGGTTAGCCTTGCATATGCCGCTCTCCCCTTTCTTATACCATGCTCAAATAATTGTTTGTTTTATCGTTCATTCACGAAATGATAATTCATTAAGTAAATCGCACGCATCGCCACACAAAATATCGGTTCAACTTTGGGAGCATTTGATTTATTCAGATGCAAGAAACATTTAAATTCAAAAAAATTACTTCAATACACGGATTAGCTGTCAAAGCGAGTAGAAGATGAACATTATTCGAGTTTAGTTATGACTACATGGATAAGAATCTGATCATTTACCATGAGACATGACCAATTACTAAAAGTAAAGATTAAGAAACAAAGACACTAAAAAGAATATACATATATATATATATATATATATATATATATATATATATATATATATATATATATATATATATATATATATATATATATATATATATATATATATATATATATAAGCATACAACAAGAAATCCACAATTTGTAGAGTTTCAGCTCAACACATTAGACGGACTCCAAGCAATCCAAGAAAGAAAATGAGTAATTCACGCAAATAGGAGTGATTAGTTCAAGTGCATCTTTGTGAAGAGGCAGGCACATGAGCATCCAAAAGAGAAATGACATGAATGAGTCTAGACAAGAGTACACACGTAACTGACCCTACTTTGAACACAAATGCATCCAAAAGATCCATCAACAATGAGTTTTAGCACATAATTGAGAAAGCACAATCAATTAAATCTTTGATCTAAACTCTTTCTTTGGCACATCCTTTGCAAAGGACTGCTGTCTTGGGTCAATCAGCACATGATCGAGTTTTGGCGTTGGCGAATGTCACTGCAAAGGCTGTGAATTTTGATTTTGATGTGCATGATAAGGGTGCCAAAAGTGTTAAACAAAAGAATATTGATAAGTAAAACCTCAACAAACACCACCTGATCAGATAGAAAGTTCGGGCAACGAGCAAGACTGTTCATTTCCAAGGGAAGAAAATTTATATTCACTGTTCTTCAGGAAACAACTTTCCCTTGGCAGCACTGTTCTACGGTAGACTATGATTTCTGACCCTGATCAAAATGCCTCTGGGAAAGCAATAGTTTTGTCCGTTCTAGAACGCCGAAGAAGATCGAACCGCCAATACCAATCCATAGCACTCTTGGTCCGATACCCTGTCAAGAAGCTCAAAACAATAAAAGGTAAATGAAACATTGATCTTCATCAAGAAGCATTATAGTTTGCTTATGCAAATAAAATCTGCATATGGCAAAATCTTATAGCAGGTGGCTCCGATACCACATGAGCAAAGTTGTATTCGGAGTTCAAATCTACAGTAACCAAGTAGCATACTTTTAAGATTGTTTCATGCGCTAGTAACCAAGTAGCATTACTTTAAGATTGTCCCATGCACCAGTCATGATTCATTGTGTAAGTTTATGATAGGACATATTTTGGCATCGCCCACATGGACCAAGGCAAGCAGACACGACGATGCAGACGTGGAACCTCAAGTACGATGTGGCGCGCAACACACACGTGGTGGGTAGCCGCTTGCCACCCCCTCAGTACGAATGACATCATCACGGTACAGCCATCCCGGAAAGCTCGGGGCGGCGCCGTCGCAGCGTCGATCCGTGCAGGTCGGTCGGCGCTCGTACAGAAGCTTAAGTCGACCGCCACACAAGGAGCCGACCACAGTGAATTGACTCCGTACGAATGACATCATCACAGTACAGCCATCCCGGAAACCTCGGGGCAGCGCTGCGCAGTGCCAATCAGTGCAGGTCGATCGACGCTCGTACAGAAGCTTAAGTCAACCGTCACCCAAGGGGCCGACCATAGTGAATCGACCCCGTACGACGAACTCATCCCCGCGGGTATAAAAGCTAACCCTCCTTAATCAGGAGGGAGAGGCACTTCGGACACTCAGCTCCCCCTAGCTCCACTCAACATTGATTTAAGCTTCCGAGGGGTCGAGTCAGGAAATCCCTCTCCCGACCTCGACCTTTGTGCAAGAACCGGCAACGAAGCAGCAGCAACCCACCATGGGAGAACCGCGCTCGGGAGACGAAGCTTGGACCTAACCCGACCCGACGTCGACGCGACCCGAGCATCCGCGTGGGCAACCTTGCGCATCCGGGACTAGACCGAGTCGTGCTGACACCTCGACCACGGCGTAAAGGTTCACTAACAGTTCAAACATGTGTTCGGAGTTGGTGTTCAAACTCATAGATTATATAAAGAGAGCAATCAAACTGTTGTCGTTGCATTGTTTTCACTAAACTATAAACCAAAGCATTTCTCCAGAATAAAACATTCATATAAATATGGCCCTCATAATCATTGCTGCAAGTTACTTCAATCTAGCTAAATTTTCTGAAAGCCCATATTTCATTTTACCAAAATAGTCCATAATTCTAAAACATATAAGGTCCAACAATGTTGGTACAAGAATTGAACATTTTAAAATACTGGATTGTTACTAGCATTATAGCCTCTGAACAACTCCACTAAAGATACATTTTTTTTTTCAAAAGTCAAAAACTTGGAAAATAATTTATATGCTGGATCTACACACATGGCAGGTCAGAAATTAGTATTTTTCTACAGACAGACATCATCGACAATAGCATAAAATGGAACCTTCTAGATGGATAAAACAGATACGGGCAGAAAAACACAATCAGAAACAACCAGACCTTTAAGAAAGCAGCTGGACCTTCTTCTCTCAATATCGTCTTAGCACAATTAAGTAGCCCCTTGTACTGGTTTGCTGAGCCCTGCAACCCAAGGCAGATGAAGTGGATCATTCATATACAATTCTTGTACTTCAGAATAAGACTTGAAGAAGATGTTGTTACCTGAACCATTAATCTCGTCTTCATGACATCAAGTGGTGTAGTTATCGCTCCAGTTATTGCACCTGAAGGCCAGAAAGGTTTATAAGAAATTAGAACCAAAACGGTACGATAAAAAAATGCTATATCCAAAATATTACAAGAAAAACAATGGTAGAATCTTTAGTAGATTCAGCCATTTCGGCTAACATGTTAGCTAATATATGAAATCAATAATAGCTACCAAAATTTGACAATCCAATTACAGTTGGAAGATGGCCAACAACTGTGAGCTACTTTCCAAATATGTCAAGGTAGATCCTAATTGTAAATTATTTAAACAATATCAAAATGTCAAGTTAACCTAAAAGATATCAATAATGATGAAGAAATTGTAACATGAAAAACTTGACCACAAGTATGTATCTGACCAAAACTAGTAGCTTGGAGAATGAACAGCCTTCCCAAGCTTCTAGCTGAAGAATTTATACATTTTCTGATTGAATACTTGTGCAAAGGTCTGTGTGTGTGTATATGATAAAAGAGGGAAAAACTTAAATATAATACATAAACTAAGCAGAGAACAAGATATTACATAGTTATGACACATTGACTCATGAATAAAAGTTTCATGTGGGACATTTCTAGTATCATAGACATAGATAGAAGGGACAAGCAGATATTTGGTACCATAGCAGACAAAAGAACAGGCAATTTTTCAGTTGCAAAAAAGAACTACTTATATTTGACAATATAAGGTCAAGCCTGCATCCCAAGATATGCATGGAGATGTTGTTAAGAAGCGCCAGTAGAATTTGAGTTTACCAGCAAAAGCACCAATTATAGCATTCTCTGGATCATTTAACTCCCTCCTTGCCTGCATGAACAAAGAAAAAAAAGGAAAGATTTAATTACTAGCTCTCTCATTTCGCATGGTAACAGTATTTCTCCATCCTCATAAAGTTCCTCTAAAAGAAAATTATTATTTTTAGCGATGGCAATAACCCAGGTCAACTCAAGCATTATGTAGAACCAGCTGGACTTAAAATAGGACAAAGGTTTTTATCCTGACCTAGATTTCAAACAGGCCTGACAAACCCTGGTTTTCCAGTATGTTCAAATGCTTAAACCACACCTGAACTAGATTTAAAATAGAACACCTGAAAACCAAACCCTGGTTTTCCGGTATGTTCAAATGCTTAAACCACACCTGAACTAGATTTAAAATAGAACAAAAGTTTTTAGTCCTGACTTGTACTTTGGACAGAGAGGTCTTATGAATTCTGGTTTTTTGAGTTGAAACTGCCACAAAAAAAGCATAATAAGCTGATCCCTTTTGTAAGAACCATCATCAATTCTATATATATGACCAACAAGAAGCATTCAGGTTAAAATTTTGTTGCATCACATTGTTCGCAAGAATTCGATATTAACCAATCACCAAAGTAAAAACAAATTGCACAATTGAAACTTAGATAAGTACGGACAAAGTCTCCCAGATCTAGTAATCTAGGCAAGTAGCAAAAACATACTCCATAGAGGACTGAGTCAAAAAAGTTTCTTGCTTAGATATGATACAGTTGGTTATAGACAGAATTATGTTGCCAATGAAAGAGATATACATTGGTTAATGATGATGGCAAGAGAAAGGAAAAACCATATATCAAACAAGAAATCCACTGAAACACGATAATCCAACTAAACATTGATCAAGGTGAAGCTAAGGTTTTGTTGTTTCTCTTAGATATGACCATTAATATAACTTTCAAATGGATGAAAATATTCAAGGTTTCGTGCCTTTTTGGTCTTAAATTGAAACTT
The DNA here is from genome assembly GCF_036884655.1 of Musa acuminata AAA Group. Taxonomy (NCBI): domain Eukaryota; kingdom Viridiplantae; phylum Streptophyta; class Magnoliopsida; order Zingiberales; family Musaceae; genus Musa; species Musa acuminata. Next base: position 7,256,829 of record NC_088355.1, on the reverse strand, counting down.
AGTACAATGTGTTCTAACATAACATTGACCCACGCAGGAGATTCATGCACTACCGCACTTTTACTTGTTTCTTTACCATGTTTTGTTCAAACAAATTTATGCTAGAATATGTTGTATGCTCTTCTTATAGAATTGTATTTCTATGTGGATCCACCTAAAGAAATTGTATTCTTATGTGATTTTGTCCATGTACCATAAAACAACCTTCTAATCATGTCTACAATGATACAATCACTTAAGCAAAATTTCAAGTACTTTTTAGTTGTTAAAACATTCTTTCTAATATTGGTCGCCTTGCTAAGCACATCCAGGAAAGTTGATGGTCTACGAGGAAAGGCTACATACTTCTAAATTCAGGTTATTTGAAACAGATCAACAATCACCTACAAACGCACATGCAGAGCATCTCGTCAGTGGAACTACTCTGAGCTCATATGAATCTTACCGCAATCTTATATCCAATTCGAATCTGCTCATATATACAAAATTGTATTGCATCAAACGGTAGATCCCGTAACAGAAAAGAACTATATCCCTGCAACAAAGGGAACCTCAGAATTACTGAAATAGAGAATGCAACCAGTAATAGTGCTAGAATCTGAGCAAACAATAAATACTGCATTAGAAGCCAAGAATAGGCCATGGTAAACTCATGAATAGACTATACAGCACATACAGCATAAAGACCTCTGAACCCTTCTTTAGCAACAATAAGACGAACAGCATTTGGTGCAGAGGTAAATTGCCCAGTCTGCATCCTTTGTTTAACTACCTAGAAAGATTAACAATCAGAACAAACTTAAGAAAATGATGATTTTCAATTGAATGAAATATACTCACCTCTGTTGGGACACGAATAAAAGAAGAAGCAGCTCCTCCAATAGCACCTGCAGTCTAAGTGATTTTTCCCATTTCCTAAGAACCTAATATGCATTAAAAGTAACAAGATTCCACCAGGCAACAAAATAGCACCAACTAAGAGTAGACAAAAATTTATACCATATCTATTTCAAGCAACAGACACAAGTTTTATGATCATCAAAAACAACAGGTTATGCATAGTGTAAAGCAACAAAAATACCATTTAGATGTACAAAAATGACCTGAGAATCAGCAAGCAAACAGATAACTTAACGAGCTAACAAGCAATCCATTGTCTATGTGATGAATCAATCAACCAAGTTTTCTAGCATTTTATATGATCTCCCACAATGCTGACTTAGTTGACACAACACTCTTCCACTAAAAGATTCACATCTAACCCTTACGAAAAAGGGGCACGAAAACAAAAAAAACTATCTGTTTATCATTCTGCAAATATCACCAAATTTACATGTTCGGAAGTAGTAAAGGCCACTATCCAAGCCTTTTCCACATCAATATTGGGTCAGTCATATAGCATGACTTGAACTTCAGAAGGCACCACAAAATACTGAATACCCATTTATGACCTGCTCTTAGCCTAACCATCAGCCCTCCGAATTTGTTGCTTCCTACCCAAAGCAAGCTTTAAGTAATCATAACAAAATTGCAAATAAGCATGTAAACATGTTAAAGAATTATATAAGTATACTATCTTGCCTTTCCCTTTAAAGTGAAACTTTGTTCCATAGGTCAAATGGAATTTACTTGCACCAGTAAACCTTATTTATGATATATTCAAACTAACAACAATGGCAGCCTAGCCATCTCTGTTATGTAAGAAAGGGAACAGAATGCTGAACAAAAAATTGACTTTGACCAACAAAACACAAAAATAACCAACTTAAAGTAAAAGGGTAATGTTGGACCTGTCTGGATGTGTTAAAAGCTGGTCAACACAATTATCCTGATTAACAAATGGATTGAGTTAATAATTAGGAATTTGACCCAAATGATGTGCACTGACCCAATTAATAATTGAGACTAAATTGTTATCGAGCATGATTATTTAGATTGCTAAGTTATTCCAGCCATGTATAGGTCATAGATATGGATTAGATCCTGTAGTTAATGAGTTATTTGTATTTAAAATGTCAGATTAACCATCATCATGAACCTGACGTGACTTAACCTGCATTTAGTCAATAGACTATATAAGTGGGTCAAACAATTTCAAATGCAGATTAACAATCATCATGAACCCAACTTGACTTAACCTGCACCAAATTTGTATTAATTGCGTCACATGGGCTAGGCTGTCAGTTAGATTTGGAAATTTGATGTCACCATCAACCAGGTCCAGTGCAAGTTTAATACTTCCATCCTATTATATAAATCATAACACAAACCACATCAAACTCAAGTAGACCACCTCAACAAACACTGACTGACAAAATGGCCAGAGCGACTCCTCTTATAGTTGATTCAGAAACAGCAAATAAACTTTTGAAAAAGAAACAAACCAGTTGAGCAACCACATGCATTTGTTTCTACAGATGTTAGAAAGTTCCAATCTCAGGCTGATGTTTTATGCCATTACCAAAGGGTGGACCAACCAGATCATAAATCTTTTAACAAAAGACTATCCAAAAAAGGTCAGGTCCACTGATATGTGCTGTACTGACCTCACATAATGGTTAAACACATGCAGATGCCTATGATTCATGGCTCCTGATGAAATGTTCACCTGCTATACCCTTTTTGCAAACATAAATAGTAAACATCATATGAAATTTGCATAAACTTATCAAATGAGAAAAATATATCTGGTACACTGGAATACACAAATCATAACAGACACTTTGCACCATCCTCACACTTCTATGCTTCATAACTCCTTAACAAAATGTTTCTCTACTAGACTTCTTTTAGCAAAAGTAAGCAGCAAGATGACATGGAAATTGTTTAACTTACCAAATGAGCAAAAGCGCTGAGATTCTCTGGAAACACCCTCAATAATTTTTGTTTGGTAGGTTCATATATACCCACAAATATAGCAGAGGCCCTGTTAATCAAATTTGTAAATGTTTCCAGATACTTTTGACTGAACAAACAGAAAGTAATATCAATACAGCAAAAGCTCTCCGATGCAAAAGGAAATGGCAGTAAATGATCTATAAATTAGGCAATTAGGACAAAAAGAAAGTTAATCAGAAACAATAACCATGCACACCATTTTTCTCCCTTCAAATACTTCAAGGCTCAAGTTCTAGAAAGTATGTGACACAATGAATAACTTAAAAGCAATAAGCAGTCTTGAAAGGAGTGATATCTCAGATCCTGTATGGTGATAACGGTGAGATAAAGGCTATTCTTATATTAGCTATGCAGCCAACAATGACAAGATGTAGGCAATATGACAATAATCCGGTACCTCGAGTACTGGCCATAATCATAAAAATTACTTTCAAACAAACTAGTACTACGACATTGATAAAGCTTACTTTATCATAATTAAGGGATAATTTAATAACTTAAAGACAGGTAAGTGTATTTTTCGGTTCATAAGAGAATTAATGCAAGTAGTGAATGGAATACTCACGGCAAGACCCCAGCAAGGTTGCCAGCCAATCCAGAATACAGGCCTCTCCAATAAATTTTGCTCCCACCATGAGCAGCCTATAGAGAGAACAACAAGAAAAAGGTACATTTGACTGTTCTGAAGTAAATACTGTTGGCTCACCAAAGTTCATAGAAGTCCAAAACCAGATTAGAACCAGAATCTAGTATCATGCAATTAATGTATAACAGTAGCATGATCTTTTGCTTAAAGAGGTTGAGAAATCCTCTTCAACTAGTATTGAACTACTTCTTAAACCACTAGAGAAGTTAGCTTGTATGTTTTTAAGTATACGTTCTGTCAGGTCTGAAAGTACACGTGTATAAGACAACTAACCAACACATTTCCTCCAGCAGAACAATTCCCTTAACTTATTGTTGATTTACAATTGAGGTCTCCAAGCTCTCAATAGATTATTTCATTTAAAAACTGGAATTTCTGCATAAGTAACTACCTGAAGCCGGGTTTTTATTGTATCTATTGGATATAGAACTGTTTCAACAACACCACCAGCAGTTGCTCCGGCTATAACACCATCTGAAGAGGAGAAAAATATATTATTTTAAACATGCAAGAGAAATATCTAGTTTGAGTCTGAATACACTGAAAAAGTCAAGAAAAAAATTGTAGTAATCAATATCTCAATCTCATGGGCCTTCCTGCATTTCTGACCGTGCAACAAAAGCAGAAGCTTGCAGGCCTTGGACTTTTGCAGATTCAACTTTACCAAAGACTAATAAGCTAGGAACATATTGTTGGCTGACATATATGTGATGCTTCGAAAACAATTATAGTAGAGCATCATCAGTTTGACCTTGATAAGGCAAATAGGCTTCAGCATACACTGATCACCCTACAAACGGCAACAGTGAGATTCCCTGCACTGTGCTGCCCTGTATTTTTTCAAAACCACTAAACGTTTAATGATATTATTTGTCTAGATGTTCACTGCAATATAATGCCCAACCATATTTCTGAATAGAAAAAGTTTGGTATATCTGAACTTTGAAAAGCAATTCAGTTACCTTGCTAGGATACTACTTCTAGGTACTCCAAAAAGAAAAATTATTGGTCTTGTTTCGATACATTTCTTGATGACCCATCAAGCATGATGATTCAAATTAATTTGAGAAGTACAAAGACACAGAAGTTACCACATAATGCACGTAAAAAGCTAAACGGTTCCTCGCCCATGGTGACTGAAGCAAATGGCTTCCTTATTTCCATTGTAGAGTTCGAAAAATGACTTCTGCATACATCTACAAAATAAAAAATACTTATGAGATAGAAAACAATGAAATTAAAATTGAAACAAAATGAACAAAATCAGCTGTTAGTATTTATCTTAATATTAATAAAAACTCAGCGACCAAGGTTGTCAACTCACTTTTCTACCTAGGATCGTAAAGAGGTTAAGAAACTTGGATCAGACGATCAAAACATAGTATTGCAAGATCCTACAATTTATACAAAACTAATTTTAAGATCTATACATATACTTAATAGAAATTTATAATTTTTTGTTAAGATTTACTAACTCTAGTTTGTTCTTAAGTTAATAATTATATTTTTATTAAAGTAAATGCATAATTTTATAATAGTAATTCTTATATAAATGAATAATAATTTTATGGTTTTGTGTTTTTTTTCCAGTTTACAATGGCTCGGCTGATTCTCCTTTATTACTCAAGAATCTTAACTTAGAAAGACATTACTAAAGAGGTTTTGTATTAGTGAGGATATTTCTATTGTAATAATTAAAGAATTTTGTACAACAGTGATGATAATTGAAGTAGAAATTTTGAGATATCAATGTAATATTTTGGTTTCTTTGAACTACAGTAGCATTTATAAAGTAAACAATAACTCTACTAAGCATCACACCAATATCTTTTGCTCTTCTAAGAATAACATGCAGATCCTTTTTGAGCGGAGACAGTAGAGTTCAGTTTCACTAGAGTTGATCTCAGTTGACCCAATCCACAACCTTGATGATTTTGTCTTGTTTAAAATGTATTCTAGTAAAATAGGTCTAGGAATTCAGATCCTATTGTCACCAGACGACATCACATTTGATCAATGATGGGGAAAAAAATGAAACCACAAACAGCTTATAATTGGTTCAAGGATAACAGATAAGGCGAGAAGAGGGGTGGGGAGGAGAGAAGAGTAGGGGAGGAGATGAGAGGATAGGAGAGTAGAGGAGTGGGAGGAGATGACAGAACAGGCGAGGGAGAAGAGTCAAAAACAGGAGAGAGGAGGAGAGGATATACCCAGGGACATGGCGGCTCCACCCACGGCAGCAGGAGGGGAATGCAAAGAGGTTAGGGCATCCTCCTTGCGTTTCTGGAGTCTATGAGACTCTCATTTTTGCTTTTACTGTTTTATATGAGGCCTTTTGAGTCGACTGATTTTACCGAGTCAACATGCGAGTCGGCCCACGTCCATTCAAAAACTGGCTCAATGACCAAGCCGACTTGGCAGTCTTGCTCTAGACCGAACAATTCTATGGTCCAGATCGTCATTTTCCTAAACTTGTCAGTGACTATTGAACACCTGAATAGTACCGGAACACTCTATAAGCTAGGTGATGCATCTAGGTTGTTAATCAACTATGTTAGACCTGACGTGTTGGAGTTCATATTAATAATATGAACAAACGAACAATACAGGGCACATGTAATTATCATGTCAAATATACTTGATTAGGATTCCATACTATAAAGTATAAACACTCATATAATGTTATTTCTGAAGAGTAAGATTTTTGTTGCAATTTCAGGCAACCATTTGGAACCTCTAACCGAAGATTACGGTGCCAACTCTATCACATCACATACTTTGCCAGCACAAAACAGGCATATGGTAATGGTGACATGGTGCATGGTGTGCATGTGTAAAAACAAAGCACATCAAAAGACAAAAGCACAGATGTTGACAGACAGTACACACCACAGAATGCATTATACCAAATACCTATGGTTGTTTAGAATTACTCATAATGTTTACCTTTGCAAAATCTTTTAGTAAGTTCACAAAGGCCTTGTTTCAGTAAGTTCACTAGGACCATCTATATCTTCAGATGGCATGATTATATTCTATTTTCTACCAGGAATAATCTCAATAGAAGCTCGAATATTCTACCATGACTATTACAGAGATTAAGGTTTTGTACTTGATAAAGTGTATTTATGGACATCAATAAACATACAGAATAAGTGGCCAAAAATCACAAATATTGATTAAGTTGTGAATATAACTAAAGCTTCATATCAATGAAAAGCCTCAAGTTCGATCAAAATATTCTATTTTCTACCAGGAATAATCTCAATAGAAGCTCAAATATTCTACCATGATTATTATAGAGATTAAAGTTTTGTAATTGATAAAGTGTACTTATGGACATCAACAAACATACAGAATAAGTGGCCAAAAATTACAAATGTTGATTAAGTTGTGAATATAACTAAAGCTTCATATCAATGAAAAGCCTCAAGTTCGATCAAAATATTCTATTTTCTACCAGGAATAATCTCGATAGAAGCTCAAATATTCTATCATGATTATTATAGAGATTAAGGTTTTGTACTTGATAAAGTGTATTTATGGACACCAACAAACATACAGAATAAGTGGCCAAAAATCACAAATGTTGATTAAGTTGTGAATATAACTAAAGCTTCATATCAATGAAAAGCCTCAAGTTCAATCAAAAAGAAAATAACCAATTGCCACTGGTTTAGTTGAAATTGTCTAAGTCATGGAGCACCCTAACCCTAGTGATATCGGTCAACAAAGGTTAGTCTATTTGCAACCTTGCAAAGCCCACTAACAACATGTAAAGAAAGAAACCATTAATGGAAGGCGCGAGTGGCATGCAAAATGCCATCGTCTCAAAGAGAAGAATGGAATAAGAAATTGATTAAACAATTTATAACTTTATTGTCAAATCAAAAGGTAAGCATAAGTCCAAGAACGATAGAAAACAATCAAGTGTCAAAGTGAAGCTTGAGTCTAGATGCGTCGTATGCTATGCGAACTCTATACTGCAAAGAAGGGGATATCAACTAACCAACTACAAAGTATAGCTAATATATCCATTAGATTGTATGGTTAACAATCTCAACATAACATCCAATCCAGCTAGTAGTATGATGCGAGGTGACCTGGTGAAATAGTAGGACGACTTCCACTATCAATGGAAAGAATTGGAGGATCCATGAATGTCAAATTATGTCTACAACAGACCAATCATACGAATTAAGCTCCAAACAACAGCCAACTGCATAAGCAGCTTCTAATCAGTCCAAAGTGTGCCGCTTCATATAAAATAAACATTCAAATCACAATGTTAATTAAGCCTACAAAATACGCACTTGTAAGAATCATTATACACAAGCAATATATGAAGATAACAAAAGACAGGAAGATAGGCTCCATGAGAAATTGTTTTCCTTTTATTTTTTCTTTCATTTTTGTCACTAAAACACATGAACAACAACACTTGCATAGTCCCATTTCTTGTAATCCTTCATATATTTTCTCTTTAGTCTTGAAGTTAGTCGATTATCAAATTATATACATCACTTATACACATGTCTAGAGCTGAACTAGTGACTTAGCGCGGGAATTGACGCCTTGATCGCATGCGGTTCAAATCGAACACGGAATGTTCAAATTGAGGAGCAATACGGTCGAACATGAATAAGAAACATAACCACCCTAAAACTCAAGTATCATACATTTTGAGGCCAATGTGCTGATCAAAATTCAAGAAAGCGCCAAAATAGGAATTAAATGAGGAACCCACCGACGATGATGGGACAAACCGACTGCGGCGAGGTCCAAGATGTGCGCTGGCGACGGTGTCCGGGTTCTTACGGGAGGCAAGTTGAGGATGGAAACAGAGACAGAAGAGCCGCAACAGCTCTACAGCTCTAGGGTTTAGTGGATCCGAGACGAAAGGGCCCAATTGCATCCCCAGACTTAAGCTGTGTTAAACCCTATATATATATATAGTATCCCCTTCAAACGTATTGGACAATATAAAATATTGAATAATTATTAAAACTTGGATAATCTAAAAAGTAATATACTTTTATAAATTATAATTATTTTGATCTTTATTTATAGATTTTACTATGATTTCTTTATATCCCTACGTACATACATATTCTCGTAACACTAATAACAATAAATTTATAATATTTATAAATTATCTTATTACATATTTACATGGTGATTTTTCTAAAAAAATATACATTTTAGATATTTTCAATCTGCATCTCATTTTTTTTTATTTTTCTCAAATTATACGCCTAATTTAAAAAATATCAAAAATACTCCTCGACAATTTTTCACTAAAATTTTCTAATTATGTTTTTTCATCAACTTTATATTATTATATTATTTTCATTTGGCTCGTTTATAATATTTTTGTATATTTTTTATAATATTTTTATTTGATTCATGTATAGTGTTTTCAAATCTATTTTACAGTATTTTTGTTATAATAGTAAAAACACTATAATAGGCTAAAAATATTATAACAGACGAAATTTTTTTTAAGGGATAATTTGAGTATTTTTTAATTATAGGTAATGTTGAAAAAAAACAAAATGGAAGTATCGATTAAAAAAATCCATATATATATATATATATATATATATATATATATATATATATATATATATATATATATATATATATATATATATAAACTCACCCATGTTTATATCATCATAAGTTATTCTTGCTTATTTTATTATTTATTCAAGTTACATCAAATTGTTCTATCCAAAAAAAAATCTAACTCCATAGAAATATTGGTATTATTGCAAATTTTTATATTTGGTAATTTCTTATGTTTTTTCGTTAATGACAACACGAATTATTATATTTATATTCGTTACATAAAATAAAGTTAAGTTTTTACTTCTTCTAAAGATAGTTACGACGGATAAAGATACATATAATATAAAAATACTTATATGTTCTTATAGATATTTGTGTATTTCATATATGTCACCCCATTAGTATTAATTTTTATAAAATCAGTTAATACTAATATGTGCAATTCATAGGGAAAACAAATATGATATTTTCAAGCAACAGATATATAAAATCTCATGATCCATTTGGACTATCATCTTATAAATCATGCCGTATTATTTCTTACGGATCAATTCAATTTTTTTTATTTGGATTTAAATATTATCATTGGTAAATTACATCAGATTTTATAAATGTAAAATGATGAAATATTATTATTATTATTATATTATTACATCAGATTTCCTGCAGGTCCTCTGCCTCCAAGACAACCGCCTCAACGGCTCCATACCCTCACAGTTCGGCTGTCTGCTCTCCCTCCAGCAGTTCCGTATCGGCGGCAACCCCTACCTCACTGGCCAGCTCCCGCCGCAGCTCGGCCTGCTGACCAACCTCACCACCTTCGGCGCCGCCGCCACCGGACTCTCTGGCGCAATCCCAGTGGAGTTTGGCAACCTGGTGAGCCTCCAGACCTTGGGTCTCCACAACACCGACATCTCTGGCCCGGTGCCGCCGGAGTTGGGCTCGTGCTCGGAGTTGACGAGCCTTTACCTGCACATGAACAAGATCACAGGCACGATCCCCCCTGAACTGGGCAAGCTGCAGAAGCTCACCACCCTGCTCTTGTGGGGAAACTCGCTCACGGGACTAATCCCCGGTGAGCTTGCCAACTGCTCGGAGCTGGTGGTGCTTGACCTCTCTGCTAACAAGCTCTATGGGGAAATCCCCGGCGAGCTTGCGAGGTTGGTGGTCTTGGAACAACTTCATCTTTCTGACAACATGTTCTAAGCGGGCGAAGTGCCATCCAGAGAACAACTGGTGACCGTCTTCACATAGTAGAGTGGGTGAGGAAAAAAATGAGTAGCTTTGAACCTGCACTGGAAAATATTGGATTCGAAGCTACAAGGAATGCCTGATCAGATGGTGCAAGAAATGCTTCGGGCACTGGGGATCGCCATGCTGTGTGTGAACTCAGCCCCATCGGATCGGCCCACCATGAAAGAGGTGGTGGCATTGCTGATGGAAGTGAAGAGCCCACCTGAAGAATGGGGAAGGACTTCACAACAGCCTCTTATAAAGCCTGTGATTCATGGATAATAGGTTGTCTTCTGTTCATCTCTCTCTCTTATAAAGCCTGTGATTCATGGATGATTGATCTATGATTAAATTGGAGACGAATTGGGATGCTTCTCATGATAGTTGCAATGCTAATTCTATGCTTTTACAAAGAGGAAAGAGAGGGTGAATGAGAGTCCAAAGCTTCAGGATTTCAGCGTTTTAAGCGAGAAAAGGTTTCAGTTTGAGGATTTAAAATATAAATTAAATCAAAAATATCTCAAGAGCGAAACGCTCCACCGACTCTCGAACATGTGGATACATCAGGATCGATAAGGGTATGATTCAAGCACGTCTTTCGTCGGCAAACAATCCAATGTTAAGCAACAAATGTAAAGATATATTTGGGATAAAAGATTATAACGAATAAGGATTTCTTGTCTTGTATCATAACCTGATCGTGCGGATATGCTGATGTGTCCACACCTGATTGTGATTTTTATAGCGGAGAAGCCTGGATCCTGTCGGGCGAATTACAGGTGAGCAAATAAATATTAAGCCGTCTAAGCGGCGCATTTCTTTTCCCGCCAACAACGGCGACACCTATTTTGGCTTCTCCGCATCGCTTTCTCGGCGAGGGGTGTCTCATCTGCTCCTAGGTCTGCAAAATATGCCTCTGATCCCTCTCCGGATCTCTCGGCGAATTGATTTCCTCGGTGAGCTTCGGATCCCGCTCGCTTTCTTCTGCGTTTTTTGCTCTTAGTGTTCCTTTCAAGGGGCATCCGATTCGGAGCTGGGGAGTTGTTGCTTGATCCCCATGTGCGATGCTTCTTTGTTTGTTGTATTCGTGATTTTTGGTTGCGATATGGGGTTATGTATCTATGCATCTCGCATTTTAGGGCTTAAATTTAGTGGTGTTTGAATAGTTCTCGCGAGTGATATGATCGGGGGGATTATGTTCCTGCCATCGTGGACATATTTGGGCGTTCATCATGAATTAAGCCACCATGTATAATCTACGAACTGTACCATATTTGCTTGTATGATCGCAACCGATCTTTAGTTGCTCTTTGTAATTTTGAAGAAATCTGCTATTGATGAAGAGCAGACTGCTTGGAAAGGATAATCCCGTGTTGTTGTGAATTCTCTTGTGATTTATCGACCAGTTCTTGTGAGCACCACTTCAACTCTTACTTTATAAGAAATAGCACGGCATCCAACCTACTGGAGCAGTCGCATCACCTGAAAGTCAAGTTGTGAAGAACCAATAAAATTCTTGGTCCTAGTATTTCAAGAGAATGATTACATATTACTTCATGTAGTTAGCTATTTTTAGCATTTCGATCTCTATATTTTAAAATGTTATATTGGCATCCCTATAGTTACGAAAGTGAAATATTTAGGTTCATTTACTTTAATGTCATCTGTTTTACTAATGAAACACGAAAATAAAGGACAAAAAAGTAATTTTTAATATTCTAGTTGGTGAGACGGATGATGTCGACGATGGCGGACGGTGGTGCCATTGGGGGTCATGAGTGGCTATTGTGGATAAGGAGAGTGATGGCGAGAGGTGAGGGTCGCTCGACAATTGTGTTGACGCCGACGTAGTTGTCGAGCGGCAAAAGATTCTCTCGACATTTATATTAGCATCGACGTAGATGTAGAGTGGTGAAGGGGCCGCTGACGCAAATGCAGAGCGACGTCGCTCGACATCTACATTGATGGCCCTTTCATCACTCGATAACTATATTGATTTCGATGCAGATGCAGAGTGGCCCTCACCTCTCGTCGTCGCTGTCCTCATCTACAATAGCCACCCGCGACCCTTAGCGGCATCGTCGTTTGCCACCATCGACGCCGTTCATGAACACCAGTTGGAATGTTAAAAATATATTTTTTGTCATTTGTTTTCGTGTTTTCATTGGTAAAACCAACGGCGTTAGGACAAATAGATATAGATGTTTCGTTTTTTTAACTATACAGATGTCAATGTAACTTTTTAAAGTGCAAGGATCGGGAGACTAAAGGTAGCTAACTATATAGGGTAATTTGTAATTAGCCCTACTTCAAGTGATCGAACAAAAGTTGGTGCAAGCGGCTTTTAGGAAATATTTGGTAACTTTTGTAGAATTAGTAGGGTTTGTATCTTCTTCATTTATTGCTGAATCTACTGGTAACATGTTTTCTATAAGCAGGGATTGCATATGAAGACTGCAAAATTTTACATGGAGAATTTAAAGAAAGTGATGCACTGCTTGACTTTGTTTTGATGTCTGTATTAGGATGCAGTGACTCAGGGCATTTCATGCGTTCAATAACATTAGATAACTGTAGGCTTTAGTTGCTAGGCACCTGGTGAAGCAACAAACTGTTATCACTGCATTGCGTGTGGGGCATTGTTAAGTTGCAAGCTCTTGTTCATGGTTGGAGAATTGAGTCTTTCAGGTCTTAGTCCTGAAGAATGAAATTCCAGGATTTAGTTACAAATTATTTTATGTTTATAATTCTTTTTACTGTTATTCTGAAAATTCTAGCATCCTTGTTTTTCTGACATCGAAAACAAAATTCCATTTGTGGCTATTTTGTACTGGTAGCTTGTAGATTATTCATTACCAATACCTTTCCATTGTGCTAAGAAAGCAAATATTTTGGGAGTTTATGTATATTAATCCTGAAGCACGGATTTTCCTGCTGCTCTTTCTTGGTTAGGCATGACGACTCTTATTTCCACACCTTAAATTCTGTTGTCGGGGAAGACTTCTGTCTGATTCACACATTTGAATTTGCTGATTATTTTCTGAGAATTAGATTCTGAATATTAATGAAACATTCAGTGTTCAGCAAAATTTAAATGGAAGTTGCCTATTTTAACCTCTCTTTGAGGTCTAACCATTAGGAAATCTAGTGTTCTCCATTATGTTAGGTTCACTAAAATGGCTGAACTAGTGTCACACATATGCTGATCTACTTCTGCAGGACAATAAGTTGGATTATTAGGAGATGGAACTGTCTGCCAATCAGTATATTTGCATGGTAAGTTAAATTATGAAACATTTAGGATGACAATAATAAGATGAAATTATATTTATAGGCAAAAAGTTTGTTGCTTGTACCATTATTTTTTCTACTTTCTTCATAAACACACTGTTGAAGATCAATATTTTGGAGTAGAAAGCAAAATTTTAGATTTTAATGCATACATCTGAGCAAATGTCCTTCTGGCATCCAAATTTACTTTTTGGATTACTCAGATCAGTGCATTATGTTTTTTGCATTTTCTTCAGCTAATTTCTAGGCTGGCTGTTGGAAAGCCTTTTGCAGATTCATTGTGATCTAGTTCAATCAAATTCAGTCATCAGTTGGCTAGAGCACTGAACATCCTCGCATTTCTGGAAATCACTTCCTCAGCCAAAGAAGTATGCCGATGCGAAATATCTGGAAAATTGCTGCAGAAAGTGTATCAGTCAAACTAGTATCACGTGTTCATTGGATCTGAAGGTTGCTGTGATAACTAAACCAGAAAGGCATAAATGCAACGTGAGGAAAATATACAACCATCCTTCTGATCCTGTGGTGAAGTGACAAACACACTGTTTGATGCTCCACAACAGAACACAGCAGCAGTGGGTCTAAGAATGCAGTAATTGATGACAATTTTGCATCAAACTGTAAATATTACAAGATATCTGTAATGGAAATTAAGCTTGATAGATGATCAGGGTCCAAATTAGTGACAAGTTTTAAAGATTCTGAATTAAGCTTGATAGATGAAGTTTCCTTTCAGATTCTGAAACATTTACAGAGAACGGCTTGCAGAAAATAAGGTTGCCAAGCTATATGGCAACTACTGAATTAGCTCAGGCACAGCTTAAGAGCTTAAGAGAACAAGTTTTTTTACCAACGTTGGGATCCTATCAAACTGAAAGAAACAGTATCATCAGTCAGCATTTTCTGCTTTCTTCTGTGAATGGAAAACACTTACAATATTCTCTCACATACAAGCTGAGCCAAGCAAGCCGCAATGGTGGGATAAGAAATGCCAGATTCTTCTTATCAGAAAGAGATGGTAGTGGTATGACCTTCTTATCATTTTGCTTAGATATATTTTGATATGAATTTTCTTGTGTAGGTGTTGAGTTTCCTGAAATTTTTATCCTTATAAATTGATTTTTTGTGTCTTCGTGAGTTGCATGGCGACGAATCTTAAGGGCCCATTTGGATAGGGCTAGATCCCGTCGGGCTGCGGAGAAAAACCACACGGTCTGGATTGGCTGTTTGGGTGGATGGAAGGCCCAGTCCCAGCAGCTGGAAGTAAAATACCTGATGGGAAGGCCCAATCTTTGTTTTATGTTTTTCTCCTGTGCTTCCGAGGGATGGAAGCTGGAGATGATGCCCTTCATCTCTTCCTTGGACCTGCTCCATCCATTAAGTATCACATTTCCGACATACTTGATCATTGTCATCCCTCCATCCGCTTTCCCACTATGGTGCGAGGTTCTTATCAGAGCACTGTACGTGGAGGCTTTGGGAGTGGAAAGTGGAAACATGAGATTCGTTTTGCACGCCTGCTCTTAATTGTGTTTCCAATCCATACTGGAGGTAGAAATGCATCCCTTAAATGCAAAATAGATTTTGTGCTATCTAAACCCGTTGCTACTAGTATCTAATCCCCCATACTCTTCTTGACAGGAAAAGAAATCTTGATTGGTTAGTGACAGTTTAATAATGTTTTTTTACCTGCTGGTCGTCCATATCGATCGAGTTCCACAAATATATATGAAATATGTGAAATGCAACATTGGCTTGGATGTTTATGGTTCTTTTCTTTTATTTGTCAAAGTTACAGAGAAAGCAATTCAAATGGAATGGAGGCAGCGATATTCTCAGAATGTGACTTAAAGTTTTCCACAGAGCAATATTTTGTCTGTTGGCTACAGTCTCACTCTTCACTTTTTGTGTTGAGGTGCACAGTTATGCCGTGATCCTTATCCCACTTGATTATTGCTGGTGTGTGCCATCCTACTGTATTTTCTTTTTTCTTACGCTGGAGGACATGATATTGCCGGTACGCACATCTTCAGTTCCTTTTTTGAGTCTGGCATGGTTTATGCAATAGAGCTGTGCACCAGTCCTCCTCGAAACATCAAACATTGCATTCTCCCATCATTCACAAACATCTGGTCTCTTTTCCACTTTATTTTGTGCTGATCCTTTTGCAGACTAGTCTGGTGGTGTGATTTCTGGAAGAGATTCTTATCAGATGCTTTTTCAGGTAGCAATAGCTTTCTTCCTTCTCTCTTTTACTTGGGAGAATCCTGTTCATCATTTTATTTAACCTCAGTTTGTATGCTACAAATTACTTCAACATAATTCATAGTAATCCAACAAAAAGAGAAATTGCAAGCACTTGAATGTAGTTTGCTGGACTCATTATCGCACTGAATCACCTCACTTGTGCTCCTTATTCTTTTGCAGTCAAGCAAAGTAGTTCAAATCAAATGAGCAAATAAAAGTAGTGTTGTATGTTGCGCTTTGCCACCATGTTTTCCTTTAAAGTAATAAGCATTTAGGACCCCCCCCCCCCTCATCACATGGCAAAAAGCCAGATAAAGTAGAAGCACAGATTATTACTATAACCTAGTATTCTTGTTCTTTTTGAATTAGAAGATGTATCTCCTGGAGACCCGAAGCTGACTGCCTTAATGAGACCACTCTTCACGCTACCTATACGATCACATCACCGGTCAAAGGTACGTACCTCATTTTATTTTACGCACTGCACTCATTATAATTGGTTCGATAAAAAGTTCTTATTTATTCACACCAGCTTATCTTTGATTCGAGTTTTATGTAAAGTTTCGACCCTTAATTATGAGTGCATTAATCATATTGAAGTCGAGCTATAGGTTTTCTTAAGATGTACCGAGTGCAGGAAATTTAAGCGTCCAAGCCATCGACGCTGTGATTATTGAGTGGTTCTCGGACGTGTACGTATCACTTCACTTTTACTTGGAGTGTTCAATGATCAATCATGATCGGGACCCACAAATGGGACAGGAATTGGACCAGTCACCTTATCCCATTTCGTGACGTTGCGGCAAGCCAAGGTGTGCATGATCTCATCCTCTTTGTGTCGTCTCCAAGTGTTTGAGCTGATGTGGTGGCCTTTTCTTTAGGGGATGATTCGTGGGCGTGTAAAGCGGTTGCTATTGGATCAAGTGGCGGTGGGATATGTGCTTGCGTGGCGAGCTTGGCTACGAGTGCCGTGGATGAACAAACCGCAACACATGTATGGTACAATGTACATTACTTTCTCCTTTTTCTTTTTCTTTTTCCCCTACTTTTTCTAGCATTCGGATGTCAAAAAAACGCATAAAAGATGAAAGATCAGATCAAACTTCGGACCAAACAGTAACCACGAGAAGTCTTCAGTTGCCTTGCGGCCTGACTTTTAGGAAAATAAGAAATAATGTGATGGGCGTTCTTTAATCTTATCGACCCTTGATTTGACTGGTACGTGCCAAAATAACCTCAGTCTTAGATTTCGTACTGAATGTCAAAGTTGTTGGCTTCTTCTAACTTTTGTTCTCCATCCTCAAGCTTAGTCAATTGATTTATTAGAACCAGATGAATATACTGTATTAGCTTTTTTTAGTTTGAGTGTCATCCAAGATTGGACTATACAGCCAACACACCTAAACGGTAGGTATGTTAGATCCCATGATCTCAACGTGTATGTACTATCATTAAGATATTTTGAAGTATAGAAATCATAGATGCCAAGCATTAATGATTGGATGATTTTTTTCTTTTTCTCTCTTATGGATTTTGTAATATTAGATGGGTTGAATGAGTGTTTTATCCTGCTTATTGTTTTGGATAATCTCTGACGGCATTTTGGCTTAATTTGTGGGGCTCTGCCACCTTCTAAAAGGAGAGGGGAGTTTAAAGTTTGTGATAAGACTTGCTAACGAAATGCTTATCCAAGAGAGAAAAACAAGGTCACAACAAAACATTGAGGGCTGGAGTCAATTTCGAGAATATTGCCAATCAAGTGCTTCTTAGAACACAACTAGTGTTCGATTGTAACCTTTTCCTTTTCGATGGAATTGAATGATTAGGTTAATGGACCCAACTTGGTTCACTATTGGAGAATTAAAACACCATAGAAGAAAAAGAAAAAGGATAGCCAGAAATAAGAAAAACAGTAGAGTAGGAAAGGAAAAATGGGAAGAGCTTAAACAACGACGTGAGACTGGCAATCAATCCAAAGGCCACACTGTTGTTCATCTTCTAATAGTTCCAGCAAATAGTCCGAGGAATCAAGTACGAACCTTGAGAAGAACCTTAGGAATAAGAACAATTTTGGCAGAGAATCAAGATGGGACCTTGTGAAGAACCCTAGGCATAAGAATAATTTTGGCAAGATTAAGAATAAGTCGATATTGGTTGCAAGCCACACATGAAGATAAGTAGATTTGATTTTAGAAAAGAAGTTTCAGGAAATGAAGTATAATTATTTTGATTCGACTACCATGCTGTCCAAAATACTTAAATCCAAATTGATGTCCATCTAACTCTTATAAATCAATTCAATTCAGTATCTCCTTGAGACTAAATGGAGGGTGTTGCAATGATGATTGAGTCTGCTAACAATACATTGATAGATGACTTTTCTAAGAATATGATAGTTAGAATTATGTGAACTTTTTTAAAGTTGGGTGATTATTTTAGAACTCATACGAACAGATACATGTAGAAGGCATACAAAAAGTAAATAAGAAAATATTTTATGATGTATTTCATTTTTTCTTTTATGAAGAATTATCATCAACTACAGGGTTGAAATCTTAACCCTGTAATTTATGATAATTCAGAAATGGCTGATGAAATTTATGAGTAATCCATATAATCATTTAGCAGAATCATAAACCATTCAAGAAGAATGAGTAGTATGGAGAGTAGGACTCTTGTGATATTCACTGGTAGGCTGCTTGTTTGTGATTGGAATTGGATTTTGCAGATATTTGACATCCATATAATAATAGTTTTTCTTTCTTTTTTCTATGCTACTTGATTGTAGATTAGCGATAGTATTATAATACCAAGCTCGTTTGAGCTATCTCAAGTCTTGTGGACTCACTCCATAAACCTCAGTATCATCCATTTCGTCAAGCATGACTCACATCTCATTAGCAAGTTTTCTTGAGCATGTCCACATCTTCTCTCAAATGCCAGTAACAAGAATATGCTCTATTATTATTCTGAAAACAATATGAGACCTGATTCTACTTCAGCTCTAAGATCAATCTCAAGCACAATGAATTCTTCTCTCAACCACTGATGAAGACAATACATTATCCGACACTCTCACATCAACCAAAGCAAGCACCACCATATTCCCTTTGTAAACAGAACCAGCCAGGGGTTTGCTTTCCTTTAACATCCCATCTCATACCATAGGCCATCTTTACCAGGACAACGACGGAGTACCAATCTATATTCATGTCACCCTTAGCAGAAAGGTCTTAACAAAAAAAGAACACAAGAGATCATTCATGCCTAGATCAAATGACTGAGTACACCCTGACAAGAACTAAACATCTTGGATCAAGCTCTAATAACTAGAAGTCTACCACTACATATGGGGCAAAATGAGGAAGGATAACTATAGAAGTGTCAGCAAATGCAGGTAATAATATACATGTAGGTTAAGCATTCTAATTAAGGCCACAGCCACAGGTCTTGCTCAGTGACATGGAACTCAGAACCGCATGAATTATCCTGAAGACTCGAGAAGCTGCAGGCTTTAACCTCACCAATCTGTGATTGATCAGAACGAACGTGTACGAAGGGATTTGAGGGACTGGTGAGCTCCATTAGCATAGAATAACTACCTTCATCAATGCAATGAGCGCTTTCAGAGTCTAACATGGTGCTGTTGGCAGAGTTAATATCTTCTTGCTTGCATGGCATGGTCTGCCCATGCACTTTCTTCATCCCAGTGTCCAAATTGGAGTTCGAATTCCTCAACTTGTTAGGATATCTGTTCAACTCAAATGGTTCCATGCAGCCTTTCTCCTTCATAAGTAGCTTATTTTTGAGAGAAAGAACCTGTTGAGAGGAAGCTCATGCTGATAAGAATACAGTCCACTAGGATTCAAAGTAATCTTAAGAATTTTCTCTAAAATCACATGGTCAGGAATTCAGAATACAGAAATTTAGGATAGACATAAAAACATATGATGTAAGAGATG
This sequence comes from Musa acuminata AAA Group, assembly GCF_036884655.1. Taxonomy (NCBI): domain Eukaryota; kingdom Viridiplantae; phylum Streptophyta; class Magnoliopsida; order Zingiberales; family Musaceae; genus Musa; species Musa acuminata. The sequence goes on along the minus strand of NC_088355.1, from coordinate 7,236,981 downwards.
GATGCATCGTGGCCTAAAACAATAGGATTGACATCATGCTAGAAATTATGTTTACTTCAATTTTATCTCAAGTTCTCATTAAATTCCAATATATTTGTTTTGACATCAGAAAGATATTTGGAATAAGATAAACACCTCAAACATGAGTGCAGTGTGAGTACCTCAATCTCCAGTTCTTCCTTTTCCTTGAGAAGTCTACCATGATCCATCTTGAGATTGTGATAGCTAGATTTCAGGGCCTCATAGTCCTTCTCCAACTGCTTTGTTTTCCACCGTGCACGGCGGTTCTGAAACCATATAGCAATCTGCCTGGGTTTTAGTCCAAGAAACTTTGCAATCCGAAGCTTCCTCTCAGGTTCAAGTTTGTTCTCGAACTCGAAGCTCTTCTCAAGGAATTGAACTTGTTCTGCAGTTAGCCGCCTCTTCTTTTCCGGCTGATGAAGAAGCTCATCTGATTCGTCGTCGTCGATTTCTTCCAACTCAATTGGCCTAAATAGGGGCCTATCAGGACTGCTCCCATAACCATCCTTGAGAGTTGCAAGACACCATGAGCCTGAAATAGAAATCTTACGCTTCAAACTTGCATATATTTGGAGCTAATAATACATCCAAACACTAAATCATAAATCTTTCTTATGCTAGTATCTTAGGAGAGTCATTTAGTGCATTTATGATCGTTAAATGATTCAAGATGCAAAGGATTACGACTGTGAAGATCATATCAATAAGAAGTTATTATGTCAGCATTTTAGGAAAACATGTAAAACATTTCTGTTGTATTGATTAGGGATCCTATGAGTAGAACCAAAGCACCTATTAAACAAAAGGTCAAGTCGAATGCAGTCCACTAATTGCTTGACCATGATCTGGTGAAACAGAATGAGCGTTCTGCAGACATAAGATCACAAGAAATATTTGGATAGGAAGTTCTTGACTGGTAACATCAATAGATAAACCAGAAAGTAAGGAGGCACAGAGTTTGTCTCCAACTAGAATTATTCCAGGGAATCTTTGCATGTCAAGTTAATGCATACATCAAAAAAGACAGTTTGGCTTCAACTAGAACTATTCCAGGAGAAGATAAACCAGAAATTAAAGAAGTATATAGGCACAAATTTAGACCTTCAGGTTGATTGAAGTGAGTGCAACCAAACCAGCGCCTACTGAGCTATATGTTCCTTCTTTGTTTTTTTGTGGGTGCAGATCACCAAATAATAGAAGCCATGGTGAAATGGTGCAAATGGAAAGAGGAGCAGGAGAAGCACCACATGAAGCAGGAAAGTAAAGCAAAAGGTAAACCAAGATGGGAGTAAATACATAGAAATGGAGATTACCCAGAGAACCGCCGGTAGGAGTTCCTGGAGCAAACAGTTGGCCAGCGTACTCTTTATACGTCGCCTCCCTCTGCAGCAAAACGGCCGTGCTTGAGCTCCCATCACGCCACCTCCCCGCCATCCCTCTGTCTCTCTCTCTCTCTCTGCTTTCACCAAAAGAGCAAGTAAAAGAGATATCTTTCTTCCTTTCCTCTCCGCAGTGGATGAGAATTAATGGGCACAAGTTGTCCCATTAGGCAATCTTGTGACGGAAGTAGCTGGTGATCATGATGACAGAGCCGTGGGAGGAGGTAAGGAAGAAGAAAGGGCCACATAGACCCAATAGTAGTACCTCTCACTCTCTCGAGCTGAAGGGAGTCCTAATGGCGTGATGAAACCGAGAGTTTTCCCATAGAAAAAACAGTAGATGAACTACTACCGAAACAGAGTGCTTATGATGGAGGAGGATGTTTGAGTTGGGTTCTGATCTCTCTATAGCGTCTCTAAATCTACTCCTTTCTCTTCTCTGGCAAGGAGTGGGGAGGGGATTATATAGAGCAGCAGCAGAGCCCTCTGTTTGATCTTTTGCACAGGCAGGCCTCCAAGGATGAGGATGTAGACAGTAAAAGACAGGAATATCCCCATGACTGGCTTTCCGCGCTTTAAGTGATTGGTGAAATACATAAAGAGGAAAAATGCTTTTTTTCTTCTTAAAATAAAAGCCAAAAATTATTATGTAAAATATTCTGAAAAAACTATTCTGCACAGACAAAAAAAGTTTCCAGTCATATGTTTCCATAATTTGATTCCAGCTTTTTTTTTCCCAAAAAAATTCTGGAATCAAATTAACCTCTTTCAAAGATATGGGTTTTAGAGGAAAATTGTACTTATGAAATAAGAAAGAAAACTTGCACAATAAGGAATCTGAACTCATGGACTGTTTAGTATTCTCCCCCAAAGAACACTTTTTCCTTGCAAGAACACAAAATAGACAATGTGTTGCAGCAGTAGACAGGGGAGAAAACAAACTTTATGTACTCTTTTTTTTTTCTTCTTTTATAAGCTTAACAATAATATAAAGCAAATAGTAGTTGGTTTTCCAACAATGTTAGAAAAGCTCTCCAACCTGCCTTGACCCATTCATCAACTCAATTTCAGGATGACAAGTTAAGCCAATTCAAACATGGTTAGCTGCCATTGCTTCACTGGTCCAAAAAAGACCTATTTCCATTATCTAAAAGAACTTGTGATATGAGCATTCCACTTGCTCAAGTTACCTCAAGAACTCTTCAACCAAAAGCTAAACCAAGAGTAAGAAGCATCTGGTGCACGAATTCTAAAACAAATGTAGTGAAAATTTCTCTCTTAAAAAAAAATAAGTACACCATCCAGATTATATATATATATGTTGAATACTGTTACACCACAAAACTTGCTGCCAGAAGAACAATTTTTGCAAAAGCTCTTAAAATGAAATTTCATCAGAAAGGAAACTAACAATATGAATCCACATCTGTGGCATTTTGTCTGATGTTCTGGATGCTTACAAATCATTATACAGCAGCCGATAGAGTTATTGCAGCGACAATCTGCTGAACAAATCTGCAAAGCAGAACGAGCATGAATACTGAATATGTTGTTCGTCATCCCCAATAAACATCGTTGACATCAAAGGTATCGGAAATTTTGTAATAGGATTTCCCAAGAGTGAGATAACTTGCTTCCCCCTGCTTAAATGAGCAATGGAGTTGGCGAATTGTCAGGGGCATCAAACCGGCCCCTTGATGTTTCTTGGGAGGCTTTAAGCAATGACCTCATCTCCAGAGACCATCTGAGCAACAGCCCAACTTGATGTATGCATGATGTGGTTAGAGGATAAGGAACACCAGAACTCAGATATAGCAAAATGCCATGACTGTCCTAGTCATCTTCCATATTGAAGAACCCTCCGATGCGCTGCCGTCTTTTGTTGAAAATAGTTCTGAAAGACTCATGCTCAGCACGTAGTTTTTCACTAAATCGTCTTTTTGATTCACTCATACTACTGCTCTCAGTTGCTCCCACAGAATCCTGGTCTTCAACCATCGGATTCGAGGCCTGCAAGAACAAAATTTACTTTTCAATCACTCAAGTCACTAAAGGTGAAGGTTTTAACTCCAATGATTGGTTGCATCAAATGCTGCATGAGGCTTTACTTGGAAGTCTTGACCAAAAAATAGGTAAATAATGAAATGAGAAACAGAATATTCATCTTTTTCATAAATGTTTTTAGTAAATCAAACTTCCATTGGGTAAAAGTTACAGAACCTAATTATTTAACAAAAACAGCTTTCCTAGTGAAAAGAAAAATTGTCAGGCTGCAATATGTTTCTAAATGAACATTCAGAAACAAAATTCATGCAGGCCGAAGAACAGAGTCAACCAAAAGAACACCATTTGAATGCTTTTTACATTTTCCTTTTTTCAGCTGACGGATTCTGTTGCATCAGATGAAACCATTGTTCAGCGAATACTAAAAAACAACCACAAGGGTGTAGTTGTCATAGCAATTTTCTCTGTTCACTCTGCCATTGGCAACATAGAGTTGCCAAAAAGAAAACAGAAAATTTAAACCCCATCAAAGAAATGACAATACTTATTTCTTGTAAGACATACAGGAGTGATGAGCATACTGGATGCCATGTATCATATGCTTTAAAGAACCATTCAGTGAAGCAAACCAAAAGAGGATAGTAAGCCAATACACATCACTCACCAAATTGTAACCTGATCCTGGACCAATGATCAAGGAAATTTGTTTCTTCATAGCACCAATTGAAAATCCACTCTTGTCAGCCTGAAAAATAAAATAATATTAAGTATACCACAACAACTTCATTGTGATTTGGACAGTTTCCAAACAAACACGTGAACAAAACCATACAAGAAGTTAAGTTGTTAGAAGATAAGTAAACTAACTTGATGATAAACAGAATATGAAAGATAACATAGTGAAGCTAACATAGCTAACTCTACAGTAGTCGTTTCTCTTCAGCAGATCAACAATATTCATCTCAGGAATGTAGCCTCTCTGTTTACTGACCCAACAGTGTTTTTAAAGCATGAGAAAACACTCGTGTTCATGATAGCAAACCTATGATATAGACATTTCTTGCATAAAAAAATAAAACTCACATGATGCAACCACACACCCTTAATGTAATTGAAAATAGTGCAAAATTAGTATTGTCTCAACAAATTATATTTGTTCCTAATGTTGACAACACAACCATTCTAATCATGTGCATAAAGAACTTAGCATCATTAGTTGATCATTAATTTGCATAATGCACATACAAGCATAATATGCCCAAAAGAGGCAAAAGACCACTGGTTAGGTGAGGTGTGTTAATTTGGCTTACAGAGGAACATCTAAGAAAAGCTCTATGATAACCGAGATATCTTAATCTGACTAGTGATACTGTCCTTGACAAAGCTCAATGGCTTATTGTTTGTTCTTGTATTACAAGCATAATATGAACGGATCATATACAAAATGATTGGTTAAGAAGTAAATCCTTTCACAATAGACATCATCAAACTAGTATATATAAAGCAATTAGCAAAATTAGAAAGTTCGTTGGTCTTTTGTGTTGCAAAATCAACAAATGACATTATTTACCTGATCACCCCAGTGAACAGATTTTCCACTCTTGCTATAAGCTTGAATTAGGCCAGAAAGAGCATTTATATTTCCTCTGACATTTTCTGAGTTTTCAATATCTTCTTCCAAATCCTTTGACCATTTACTGCTCCCTAATTCTTTGATTCTCGTCTGTCCTTCCTCCTCTTCTTCAGAGTCCCATTTTTCTCCAACTTTTGATAAATCTAGGAAAATGAAGGAAAAAGGACACATAAATCATCATTTATACTAGTTCTTGCATGAAGAATAAATGCATATCAAATCTATGCATGTACAAAAATTAGATAAATAAAACAATGGCCATAACTGGAGAAGTTATAAGAAGGCAAATGGCTTCATCAGATTAGTTGCCTAATGACAAACCACTCAAAATTGTCACATTTGAGAAAAAAGTAGAAAAATCCGCATCCTAACTATAATAAATATTATTAAGGGAATAAGAAAATATTCATATTACAAACTTCTCATTAAAATAGATCACAAGGAAAAAAGACAAACTGGGGAGTTTCCTGATATCACGAAAAATGTCTCAAGATAGCATTTTGCCAAGACTTGAAATGTAGTGTTTTGATCAAGAAATACCCAGCCAAACTGGTTTGTCTTTTAAGTAATTAAACAATTAGCTATGAAGCTGCCAGTTTTCAACATTACAACCTGCCAGAGAATGGAAGTGTATGTCAGCAGGAACAACTAGAAGTCCAGCACTTTAAAGTTTCAACATCCAACCGCACGATATTGACTAACCAATCATGCCCTTAGTATACGATAACAACAAAATAACTTGCCAACTATTTGAGGTTGGTCAAATGGACTGGATCCTGACATTAGATTCATTGGGGGCAACACCACTAGTTAAACTGAAATCAGATCTCTTGTTTGCAAATTCTATATAATGTTATTAGTTTTCCTCCACCTCTTCTACTCTACTAATTTGAATTGATTCGCCTCGTAATAAGCACATTTGTTGGTCATAATTCTGAGGTGTTCAAAGTTCATGCTACCTTCAAAAGTTCTAATTCTATCCTCAATCATATTACCTTAATAGTTCATGAATGCAAAATAATATAAGGTTACCTATTCCCATAATCCCACACAATCATTTTGGTAACATCATATGCTGTCTCCATACAATCCAACAAATTTATCTTATAATTTTATTTTTAATCTGAGCAACATACAACCGTCAGACAACACTATAAATGCCTCTAGCCACTTTCACCATCTGATTTTAATTCTTTTAGCAATATCTTCTTCAAACTTCCCTTCATGTTGGTGGACTTCTGAGATTTCTGGTCCATCTATTACAACTACATTTAATCCTCCCTAGATGTTACATAAAATGCACATCATAAATTTGTCTTAGCATAACTTGTTCAAAATTCCCAACTACTACATGCTGTCTCATAGCTCTAGGTTTAATCAGTATCTCAAATCATTTCTCATCAATCAAAATGATGACATCAGCAAACAACATAGATCATGAAAGTTTATCCTGAATATCCCTAATAAGATCATCCATCATAAGCACCAAGGAAGGTTGTTTCTTCAATACCAAACAGAGGAAGAACCAGCGTTCAACCACTAGTTTCATGCAGAAAATTAAAAGTTGGTCCGTTATAAGATGATTGAGTCAGTGAACCAATCGAGCGAGGATCAAGGTCCGATCTGTAGGAGTGGATTAGGCTTGACATTTAGGTTTAAGACTCCCTTCCCCTACTCACTTAAGAAAATGAAACAAGAGCACCTTGATAATAGACTCCAGAATGACATTGACGCTCTCATCAAGAGGATTGGCTCTTAGCACCAAGGAAAAAAAAATGATAATACTTAAAGCACATCCCCATGGCAATAAAAAACTTTTGCAAGATGGAACTATTGTCCTACACCAGTTACTGCTTGTTATACACATCTTTTAGGGCTTATTATACCTTTGTCGGTCACGTTCTCATCCTTATAAAGTATCTAGAAGCAACAAAAGATGCTCAAAAATTAGAAAGGATGACGCAGAGAGTACCTTTATCAGGTACATAATCCACTGATTTTGGTTCAGAAGGCTTAAGGCTTTCCTCATCCTGCAACTTGGTACCATCATCATCACAGTCCGAATCATTGATGTCCATGTCAACCTGAAAAAGGAGGTATTTTTTATTGACACTGACAGGACAAGGATTCCATAAACTGTAAACTTTAGAATATGTAAGAGATGTTAAATATCAACATCACCTTCCAAGATTTTATATTTCACACACACACACACATATATTATCATCACCAATCTATGTAGTTGTATCACAAATAGGCAACAATAAGATGAATACAAAGCTTCTCAGATGAAAATGAAACTATCTTGACTTCTCTAGAATGAGAGAAATAAATGTTAGCATGCAATAGGAAGAACCAAAAAATAAAAATCTCATATCAGCTCTGAAAGCATGTGTAATAGCAGAACAAATCTGGGTTGCTCTCATGCGATTCAGAATATCCATAACTGAATTTCTTTCCTGGCAGTTAATGAATTAATAATACAATAAAATCTTAACTATTGTGGATTTCCCATTTCAGAAATCATCACACATTAAAGATGGCAGAACAGAAGATAGGAAGTAAATAACCAGAAAATAATGCTACTAAAGACAGACTTTCATGGCCTGTACATGCTACTGCAAATATGAGATAAAGAGGTGGAATGTGATGGAAAAGAAAGTCATGAGAGGCGGAACATTAGATATGGAAGTGCAAAAATTATAACTCATAATATCGTAAGGATAGGAAAAAAAATCCCCTCTTCTTGTTCAGTCTTAAAAAATTCCAAAGTAACAATAGTGGAAAACTGGTTTATCAAGAGGACAAAGCTCTTAGTTTGACCAGTTATATTGTCCTAAATGGAGTTCAATAGTGAAAAAAAAAAAACATGTAGCTCCCCTTCAGTAAATCATTGTCACAGATGTGTAAACTCGGCAATTTAAGTTTGGGATGAGGCTTGTACCACTTGATACAAGATTTGTACCAGGCTTACCATCCATTAGGGCTTGGCAATCGACCTGGACCAGGCTGTAAGCCTGCTCAATTTCTTTTTTTTTAATTCTAACAAAAATTTTTGTAAAACCCTAACATCTAGTCTATATCTCGTTTCTGCCCCCATCAGGCCCTACCAATTGTTACTCTATTTCGCCTTCTCCTCAACCTTTCCGACACTGGCACCACCCCTGCCCCCTCCCATCCTCTCCTTCGCAGCAACCTTCCTCTTTAATCTCAGCCTCCCCTCCTCCCTTGCTGCCTCCTACCCTCCTCCATTGTCTGCTCCCTTTCTCTTCTTTTCCTTTCTTCCTCCTCTTCCCCCTTCCCTCCTGTTCTTGTATCACAGTACGTTCCGACATATTGTGTCAGTAGGCCAAAACGAGTTCGACCATGGACGGGCAATGGAGGAGAAAGCCATAGCATTGGGTATTTGGATTTACATAAGAGTTTTCAATTACCATCAAGTAGTGCAAAACTCTACACATGTAAGAACCCATTTCATTTCCTTCTTAACAACAATTGATATTAGCACCAGTGTTGCTTTACCCAGTTGCAATATACAGTGGTTGCTTGGAGTCACACGAGGATCAGCAGATCTATATTCCTATTCGTCGATCATTACATGTACACAACTATCCTTTGCTCTGGACATACTTAAAGAAGTAGAAAACAAATTCCATGTCCATCTCTATATAACTGATTAACATAAGAAAGTGCATCTAGTTTATTAGTTCTATCAATGAACCAGTGATTTAAAAAGCGCTAGGCGCCAAGGTCCAAAAACGCCCGAAGCGCTAGGCGCTCGCGAGGCGCTAAAATATAAAAATATATAATATAATTAATATAATTATTTAAATAAAAAATATGCTATTAAATTAAGAAAATCGAGTACAAAATCACAATATCATATTAATAAAAAGTCTCAAAAATCAAAACAATAAAATTTTACATCAAATCTATTGAGTTGCTATGTACACTTGCCATTTATTCTGAAACCTAACAATAATTTTAAATAAATAAAAATTAATAGTATTAAAATCAAAATAATATATTATTAATCTAATAAATAAAAATACTATTATTAGTATATAGTTAGCAGTATACTATTAATATACTGTTAACAGTATAGTGAGAAGAGTGTGAGAAGACCGAGGCTGCTAAGGCAACCATAGCGGTAGCGGGAGCGGGAGCGGCGAGCGATAGCGGGAGTGGGAGTGGGAGCTGCGAGCGGCGAGCGACGACAACAGCGATGAGCGACGATTGTGGCAGCGGCAGCGACAGCAGAGAGCAACGACAACAGAGAAGAAATCTCGACGGTAAAATCGCGTGTTAGGGTTGGGGAAGTCGAGGAAATCATGAGAGGGAGCCTATCGGTGATTTAGTTGGTTCGATTGAACCAACTAAAGCACCGGAGACCGAACCAAACATAAAACACTGGTTCGGTCGCCTGGTTTAGCCCGGGCGCTCGCCCGAAGCGCCCGACGCCTAGGCTCGGGCGAGCGCCTAGGCGGCGCCTCGTTGAAGCGAGGCGCTTGGACATGAACCGACGCGCTCGGGCCTCGCCTCGCCTCGCCCGAGCGCCTAGGCGAGCGCCCGAGCGCCTATTGAAATCACTGCAATGAACAATAAGCAATATGGATTTTCCTCAACATCTTGTTTTTAATACAAAGGAGCCTTGGTGTCATCATTTCATCAAACATTTGTTTCTAATATAGAAGATTAAAAATACTGGGTAAAAACAAACTAAAAAAAATGAACAAGTTTCATCTGGTAATGATAATCAGTTGAAAATCATATCCTCTTTAACTTGGTATAATTGTGTTTAGTTAACAATTTGAAGAGTTAACCAAACATATTTTAGTTTCAGGTTTTGTCCGATTCTGATAAAATAAGCTTGATATATGTTAACATTAGTTTAAATACAATCAAACTAATGAAAAATGGTTGAGTTTGGTCGATACAACCTAATTGATAACCCACAGAAGTAGAAAATAAGAGGGGAGAAGTAAAGGAGGAGACGAGAGAATCAAAGATGGACAACAGTGTTCTCATCATTGAATGGTATTACTGCAAATCAACTAAAAATGTCCAATTCAGATCAAGACTGGCCAATCCAAGTCAAGAAACCCTGATCTTGAGATAGATATCCACTATGATCAATTGGAATAGATATCCACTATGATCAATTGATCTTACTTGTTAATATGTCACATTTCAATTACCATTCAAAAGTCAGCGGATTTGATTATCACTAGTAGCTCATTGTCGGTGCCTGTGGAGTCCCCTAACGACCATGTCTTCCCATTGTCACTTTCACTATTAATGCTACCCAATTATTATGAGGGCAAAAGGTAAAGTCTGTGGGTGACATATATAATAATATAATTATGTATATTATAGATATGTTGAATGAGACCATAACTATATATGTATTCATATACATAACAGATTTTCAAATTTTAATAAAAATACATTTTAGTATATTTTATACCTTTCAATGTATTTTTTCTAATATCTCTAAATTTTAATGATTTTAAAATTTTAACCTATTTTCTCAACCATTTCCAATCTCATCAATATGATCAGCCATTCTGGCCATACCCACCATATTTGTTGTCAGTTGATTTTAACTTCAATTCTGGTGTTGCACCAACACTCCATATCATGAGATTCATGACATTAGTTGATAGAATCAAAAAGATATAGTACAACCACAAGTTAAATAACTAAAAACATAAACGGGTCAAACAAATATACATGAATCAGGAACAAAAGTATCAGCCAAGTTCACTACTAACTAGTCTCCAAACATGCTAAAAAAAATTGACTTAAAATAAACGTCCACGTTTCTCATATCATGATGGAAATGTTACACCACATCACCTCTTGAATAGAGTGCTCATTCAGATCATCCCCACGGAACAATGACTGCAAGTCAATAAAATTGCATCAAATAGTGAGCTAGGTAATGAAAAATATTTTGCTTGTTATCTAACATAATATGAAGTTATGAACAAAACCTGGATATCAAGTCGCAGGTATAAAAGTGGAGCTTCTTCCCATTTTTCTGCCATCTTTTGTATGTCTTCTTGGGTAAAACCATGCACATTCCTAGCAGCACAACCCTATAATTCCAAATAAAAATCAAAACAAATTAAAAATATATGAAATGTTAATTTTGGATAATTCATTCAAACAATAATTGTCACAGTTACCAATTTCTTTGATTTGAGAATGAGACAATCAAATGCAGTAGAGCAATTTCAACATTCAGAAGCTACATGTTTCATTATAAAGACCAGCTATTTCTGATGTCCCATCGTTTTGTGGCCATACATCTATGGCTGGTTTAGTGAAATTAGTATAAATGCAGGGCTCTACAGAGATGTCGGTAACTAAATGGCACAAATGGAAGGAAAGTCCATGTACAGTAACTTCTAGCCACTATGCATGACGGCATGTCGCTCTCTGACTCTTTCATGGTCACATAGATCAATGACAGACTTAAAAGAAGCAAATAGAGAAGGAAAAGGTAAACTTCATGACAAGTTTATTACTGTGGGAAAGAAGATGGAAAGAAATTTCCATATTATTCCTCTCTTAGCCAGATGTCTGCATGGGCATACAATTCCAACCTAAATCCATGCCACTTGTGACATGTTCCTTAGCCATATGATAATAAATGGCAACTGGAATTTTCCATCTATGAACAAGGTCAGATGATGAAAACATAGAAAAAGCTATCTTATCACGAGATGTTTAGTATCTAAAGAAAGAATTAAGAACAATGCAGTAGCCAGATATGTGCATTTGCATACACTTCCAACCTAAATCTAGGCTTCGAATGCATTTGTTATCCAAATAAACAATAAATAAAAACTGGATCTTTGCATCCATGAGTGAAGCCTTGGGTCTAAAAATCTTGTTAACCTATCTGAACAAGATTTCATTCTAAATTGAAATCTTGATCAAATGACATCTGAACAATTTGTTTTCTTTAGCATATAGCCATAAACTTGAAAACAGATATTCTTCATATACAAATTTCCAAGGTATGCAATTTCGAATAATACCGTCCGGTACGGGCGGTACATACCGGTCCGTCAGTTTACCGGTACATGGACCGCCCGTTACCAGATTGTCACGGACTTAGCTAGTTTTCCCTAACTCGTGTGGCACCCTTGCGTGTTCGTCCGCAACCTCCCCGAAGCCTCCCATGGTTCCTTAGGACATACAAAAGAGAAAACAAGTTAGAGAAAACGCCTCACTCGGGATCCACAAGCAAACATTTCCAAAAACACTTCATAGACAATGCAAATTACAAACAGACTTTACAAGCTCTGAATGGTTGCATAACAAAGGGTCAAAATAGTCCACTATAGACCGAATATCTCTCACAAGTGTCCACATGACACAACCTTTATTTACAAGCCTAAGAATGCCACCAAACCCAACTAAAATGAGGCTTTTAAGCCTTCGACCATCCCTCTACATATTGTGCAAAGCATGAACAAAACAAAAGACACGAACATACATAAGTATTACATCAAACATCTTGTTTAGAACTTTGTCCGTGACATTCTCCCCCACTTATTCCTTCGACGTCCTCGTCGAAGCGTACACTGCAACTCATCGCCTTTGCTGAGTCTTCAATCTTCTGCTCCAGCTGCAATGCACCTCTTAGCTCCCAGCTGCTCTCCGCTGCTGTTGTTGAGTCAAACTTTTGATCCGCTATGCTGTTTCAACTCGCCAATGACTTTGACTCTAGTGTGGGGTTGGCTGAGTTGTGTTGACCCTTGTTGATTCCTGCAGATCCTCCAGATGAAGGAAAAGACCATCCTTACTATGCGTCAGTCTCTCAAATGTCTCATGTTGCTTGAACTGGGTGTATGCTTGTTGGAGCTTTAACGAGCATCGCCTCGCAAACTTTCGAAGTTTTGGATCCTTCCTCAACAAAATGTCCATCAACTCTTATTTCATTTAGTTGTCACTTCCAAGTAGATTAGCATCACTTCCACTTTCGATTGGCATTCTGTTGGGAAATGAAGCGGATAATCTACTCTCAGTAGCATTGATCACCATTGACGAGGATTTGACAACTATTGTCTTCCATTATCTTCGAATGGTCTTTGAACCTGTGCAGCGCTCCTCTGCTGGATAGATAAGAGATTGGGGTACTCGGTTTTGCCCATTCTTTTAAGAGTTGAGAAGGCAATGGTTACTTGACTTTACCCGCCTCCTCAAGGGTTGTACTCCATGCATCGAGCTGGTTATTGGCATTCGCCTGCTCTTTGCTCACACTTCTGAAGCACTCGAAGTGTTTGCACTCTTTACATTGAGTTAGCTACTGTGATTCACCTTCTCAATGTCATCGAACTTCTAGAATGCAAGAAGTTTTCACCCCAACTTGGAGTAAGTCTCTAATAGTTTTGGTCGCCTCTGGGATTGTACCGTCTTCTCCATCAACCCGGCCGCCTACTCCACTGAGTAGCAAAGGTACAACACCGCGTACTGCCTGCTTCGTTCCTTGGTCGTGCACTCTTGCATAACCCGAAGTCCTTCACTTTCGGCTATCTTGATGAGAAGCTCGTTGACACCGGTCTTACGAAGTTTCTTAGCCTCTGCCCTTCAGCCTTGTCTCGATACTTGGAGTTTGCCTCTGTATGCTCCACCTCCTCGGCCCCTTTCACGATCAAGCGCTCTACCTCCATGAGAGCAAGGGTTCAATGATTTTCACGGAAGTCCCGCCTCTGCGGTACCTTTGCGCTGTCATGCCCATGACCCTACTATAGACCGAATATCTCTCACAAGTGTCCACATGACACAACCTTTATTTACAAGCTTAAGAAGGCCATCAAACCTAACTAAAATGAGGCTTTTAAGCCTTCGACCGTCCCTCTACATACTGTGCAAAGCATGAACAAACCAAAAGACACAAACATACATAAGTATTACATCAAACATCCTGTTTAGAACTTTATCCGTGACAGGATGGAACAAAATATATATATATATATATATATATATAATATTTTTCAACGACGTCGCCTTTTATAAACAAATATATATATATATATATATATAATCTTTTATATATAAATATATATATTTATTAATTTATATATATATAAACGAGGCAACGTCGCTGCACCTTGGAGAAGAGAGAGGCGACGTCGTCGAATTATATATATATATATATATATACACACACACTGAGCGGTGCACCGAACAGTATACAGCTCGGTATACAGTTTGGTACCGTATTGAGCGAACGTCGAAACCCCGGTACGATACGAAATTGCATACCTTGTAAATTTCAATGTCCAGAAAAGTTATCTAGTACTAAAGTAGTAAATTTGTTAGCCAAGAAACCTAAGAACACATGCAAATATCCCAAAAACCCAATAGTTAACCTGTTCAAAATTGTTTGAAATAGACAGCAGTAAAGTCTTTTAAGCATGAGTCAAGCTTCAATTTGCTAGGACTATCAAATTCTCACCGTTGGATCTTTATATGGAGCTTCCAGCAAGTATACCTCATAGCCCGATCTCTGCTCAAGAAATATGACAATCATGAGAAGCATGATCATAACAAGGCAATCTTCACTTATTAATACACAATTCTAAATTCAAATAGTCAATAATTTACGTCAAAAGAACTTCAGTGAACACTTATTGTTTCCATAAATAGCCTTCATCTAAGTCAACCAATATTTCTTCATTACACTATAAAAAATTACAGTCAGTTCACTGCTATTCGGCACTTGACACAGTTCACAATGAAACAACAAAAAGGAAGAATATGCAAAAAATGTATTAAAGCATATAGAAGCAGCAGAAGCAAAGAAATTCAGCCACTTGTAATAGATGTGGCATTCATCAGTTTCCAACTTAAAGAAAAACCCTTGTTAGTAATTATCCAAAAGAAAAAAAAAACATAAACTAAACTATTAAAGATATTGCAAGATAGATGTACAAATACAGTTCAAAAACACATTATGTCCCTTTAATACCAGTAGAGAGAAACCTTAACAAGGACGATCTTCAAATTAAATTTAAATTTCTCTTACAGAGAACACACTAGGTTTGATAAAGAAATTATGATTTCAATAATAAAAGATAGTGAATTTAATAAGTATATAATGGCTAAGTCAAAAGTGGATTTAACAGGCAAGTTTGGCCCTAACAAAGATATAATCAGCATTTTGTTTGACTTGAACATTACAAATACCTATAATAGTAGCAACCTCCTAGGAAAGGACTAACCATTTACAGTCTTAAAAAGTATCAAAAGTTTTAGAAGTTGGAACCCGACCTATCATCAAAACATTCTCAAAGATACATGATATGTACTATTTGTACGCTTTACCTTATTTACCCTCCAGAAATCACTCCTTGTTTGCAAGATTCTCAACAGCATTATCCTCTTTTCTTGTAATAAATTCAATAGTCTTTAAGTTAAAAAATAGGATACCAATTTATCCAAGAATTAGATGCTTTGAAAGCAAAACAGAGAACAAAATAATTGCATGTGACAAGACAATGTTCTCTCCACACCATTCAATTATTTATAAACAAAAAGCTCAATACTAAACGACTTAACAGTTAAATAGGGCCAGCACAAAGATCAAGCTGACTAAAGCTTCCCAGCATGGATTCCATAATTGAACAGGACCAATAGCTTTAATATCTAGTTATGTTAGCTGAGTCTAACCTTCGAATGACAGGGTATATCAGACAAAATCAAACTAATGGCTTATACTGATGAAGTGATCACAACAATTTAGACATAGAAACAGGTCATTATAAAAGAAAAACTTCTATTAGAAAGAAACCCTGATCAGAAGGCAAGCCAAAAGATATCACAATTATTTGTCTCCACTTAACTTTCAGGTAAACCACATAAGAGATATCTTTTGGCAGAAGTCAGTAGTATGGTTAATAAATTTGCTGTACCCCCTGGGTACAACATTCTAAGTTGTTTGATCCAGAGTACGAGTCTTTTGCATCCAGGATCATGGTTGTATGTGATCTGGTTCACAAAGGGATCCAACTGAAACATGCACAAGAAATAAAAATCTCATTCTCAATCTCAACAGAAGAAGAAAAAGGAGAAAGAGGGGGAGCAAGACACGGGGAGGAAGAGGAGCACGCTTGATTGCTGCAAACAGCCCCTCACCCATGCACTATCCATTGCTCACTGTCACCATCGGAGATCATTTTCAACTGATTGTAGGCCAAGAGAGAGATAAAGATAGAGACAATAGATGGATAGAGAGCAAGAGAGGTAGAACTTGCATGAGTCTGTAAATTGAATCCTGTAACCAATTATAAAATTCTGCGACTTACAGGATTTGGGTTCTTTCTTTCATAAAACCACAAATTAGGTTTAAATAGAAAATTAATTGAAAAAAATTAAATAGAAAGAGAAGAGAATAAGAGAAGTATAGAAAGAAAAAAAAATGTAGAAAAGAAAATGGAATGAAAAAAAAAAGATAAATTATAAGAAAAGACAAAATCTTTGTGAACATACTCTTTAAATATTTTTTTCATTTTTTAATGGTAATAAAAATAGCAGCCCAAACACCTCATGACCCAAAATAGAGAACCAAGTAAGATTACCCTTCCTACACTCCATGCATATCAAACTCATACCCACATCATGCACCAATTTTGAACGACAACCCCAACAAAAAATCGATTCACTAAGATGGATAACATGTAAACAAAGATTGCAACACAAACATGACTATGACAAACGAAGATGAACAATTGACTTATCCACATAATTGACATTCATCAGAATTTACTGTTTTTCTAAAGGAAATATAACAGGCATTTACAACATGTGCAATCAAATAAATTGCGTCAAGCACAAATATGCAAATTGAAATAATAAAAAATGTCTTACCATTACAACAAAAATTTATGATCAAAATGGTATAGAATTTTATGTCACATTTACCCGTGGATAGTGTCATTGTAGGTTTTTCTCTTTTTCTACCCATTTTTCAAATTGGAGAACCATTAGGGTCTAAAACCAATAAGCTTAGCCTCATTTTTGTAAATGACAATTTCTAATAATTTCACACTTGCAGTCCATTTAAAGATATGACAACCTGGTTGTTTGAATAATGGTTCAGAAATTGATGGAAATCTAAAGATAAAAGCAGACTGAAATAACAGAAATGGGGAAACCAAAAGCGAAAGAACTGCTGCAAGCAGAACATGATATGTTCAGTAGCAGTTTACTGACTCCAGTAAAAGTAGCCTTACATATTCACTTCAAGAGCCCTGCTTCAGCTTATTACCAACTATTGTCACAACAATATCAGTCCCTAACAGCCAAGTATGTTACATGCTTTAACCTAGTGAGCTACAATAACAGCCTTCTAACTGGCTTCCAACCTCCACTAGAATAAACAGCAATACAGTTCAGCACATAAAAATATGCTAAATGACAAGGTCAGCAAAACAGAGGAGCAATTTAGTGGAAGTTCTCATATCTGCAAGTTAAATATGAAGCAAAAAATTTTTCATACTGGACCCTTTGATTCTAGATTTGCATGAAGCCTATGGGCTTTAGCAACCTAAGAGATACTACATACTCCAGAATAAAATTTTGAATATTTGAAGGATAAAAAACAAACTGGATTTTACTTTAATTCTATTCAGCTTTTAATGTTTAAGCAGACAAGGAATTCCATGGATCCTCAGTTCTCCCCGCTCTGAATCCTGGAAGGAGGTGGCCAACCACAGATGCTGCTCAAAGTCATGGGCCTGAGAGTCCATAAGGGGACTGACTAAGGCGCCATTGCCATAGCACCACTACACTGTGATTGAAAGTGTGAGGCAGCCTGGCCAAATTCCTCAATGTTATTATGGGGCAGAACCAGGTACCAATAGAGAGGCAAGCTGCAAAAGGGCACTGATACAGGAAATGATGCCTTAGGTGGTCATATATGAAAGAGCTTTTGGGTAGACAGTGATGAAGGAAGTGAGCCAGTCAGCCAGTTGCAGGCACCAGATTTGGTGGTGAGACAGGATGCGTGAGAGAAAAGAAGGAAGAGAATGTTTTTATCCAAGAGAATACTGAAAACAAAAATTCCAGTGTTCCTTTTTTAATACCCTGGCACTTGTTAAATATTCCAGTGTTCTTAAAATCCTAGTTACCTGAACTTTCCTGAATGGTATGCTGGAAAAAATTTGCATCTACAGTAAAATTACCATGGTAACTTCAAATACACCAAAATTAACCTATTGTGAAACAAGGCCTAAATGGCTAATAAGGAACATAGGATTTTCTACAAAATAGATGAGTAGCTGATCAAGAAGAATACATTTCCTTTCTTATTCATGTTTATTTTTTCTGTCTTAACCTGAAACATTAACCTGTAAAGTACCTGGAATAGAACAAGGATTTCTAGGTGTGCCACCAGCATACTGTTTTTAGCATGCTGGCAGCAGAAAATGAAGAATGGTAAACAATGAAAAACAATAGTGACAAAAGAGAGAACAAAACAGACTAGCTTCTCAGTGTGTATGCAGACATATATATACACATGTACCAGTTAGAGCAAAGAGAATGATAAAGATAGCATGAAGGATGCTCCATTCCAAAAATTTCAAGAAATCCCAATATTTTGGTATATAATAATATATATAATTAGATACTGTTGCAGATGAATATCTCAGACATTACTGATACTCAAGGTTAACCTTATAATTACATAGCATGTTCTCAACAAACTCTCAAACAATACAAAAAGAACTCAAAGATAAATACTCGTAAAGAATGCAAAGAAAGAGATTATACCTTAGCAACTGCCCAAAATTGAGCAAAATCAGCTACCCGCAGATTGCGGTCATCCACTAAAACGAGGCAAACATACCAGCAACAAATGGAGTCAGTTGCCGAACAATGCTGCATTAGTCATTAGTGAAAACTGAAGGCAGCGCAGAATGCTTAAGCACTGCAACCACCATTTCATCTAGTACCAAACAAATATATCTTGATGTGTCCAACAGTAGCCCTAATATATTGGGACAATCAGGTCAACCATTCTCACATAGGATTGCTCAGTTTTTTCAATATTCAGGGGCAACAAACAGCATAACGTGAAGTGTCAAAAAATAGGTAAAGCTACCACCATGGTTGAAATTAAAATAGGAAAAAAATGCATGGAACCAAACCTTTGAACATTGATAGCAAAGCACCGAATAAGCATTACATATGGTAATTAAATGCTGACAAGCAAGCGATAAAGAATAAAGCTTCAAAATAATACAAATCCTTCAGATTTCAAGAATAAAAAAAGCAGCATTCCAAATGTCACAGCATACCAATTATAAATGTGAATATTCCTTCTTCAAGAGTCTTCTTAAATGCTTTCAACATGCTCGACCGATATGCCTACCAAATAGAAAAACACTTTAGCTTCCAATGGTTAAACTGATAAAAAAAACTACATTATACGGTTAAGAGTCAAATGGTCCAAAGTCCTTTATAAGTTCAAGCAAAGGAAAATGATCTAACATGAAAGATTAAAGTACTAAAACATGTACAATAATTCAGAACAAAGTTATGATATTTAAGAATGAGACTGACAGTCCAGTTGGGGTTAATGTCAACAGCATATCTGTCTAAAAATCTCATTACTCGAGAAGTTGATATAAATGAGAAACCTCACTGTTTCACAATGTAAATTAATTAATCCATAAATAAATAAAAAAACAATTTAAGACGTGAACATTGAAGACTTACAAGCATGACCATTTACAAGGCTACTAGTGATGAAGACTCACAGTTTTATCAGAAATATAAATTTATTTAGAATAATCTATCATATACATGAATACTCTGCTGAAAAAAATTTAAATGTGTACTGCAGTTTATAATGATCGACCCTTACTGTGCACACCAAGGTTAGCCGTGTGGTGTCCATAAGAAAATGACTTTTGGGTGTGAAGGCTGTCAGATCCTGTTATGGTAGGAAAAGAACTTGGGTAATTATCTCTCAAGTCAAATCCTAATCTAATCCAACCTTTTAACTGAATAGGATGGGACTAATACTCTTCCGTTACTAGTACACACAGAACTCTTTGTTCAAGAACATTTCTTTCTTTATCCCTTACAGAATCAAGCCAATGATTGCCTTGTCTATCTGGAGTTGCTTTCATGTCCTTCAAGGCATAAGAAGCCCTCTCAGTTCCAATTTTCTAAAGAAAACTGAACCACGTAGTGATCAACTTGGGTCAAGGTCCATATAGACTTCGAAATAATCTATGCCAACGATTTCAATAGGTGTTCGGGTGCTCGCCTAGGCGCTCGGGTGTTCACCTAGGCGCTCGGGCAAGGCGAGGCGAGGCCCGAGCGCCTCGCTTCATTTCCAGGCGGCGCGCTTCAAAGAGGCATCGCTTAGGTGCTCGCCCGAGCCCAGGCACCGGGCGCTTCGAGCGAGTGCCCGGGTTAAACCAGGCGATTGAACCAGAGTTTTTGGTCTGGTTCGGTCTCCGATGCTTTAGTTGGTTCAATCGAACCAACCAAAATATCGATATCAGCCCTAACCTTGCTTATTGCTCCCGTTGTCGCTGCCACTATCGTCACTCCCACTACCGCTGTCACTGTCGTCGCTCGCCGCTCTTGCTGCTTGTTGCTACCTCTGCTCTCAGTCAGCACCCTCAGTTTTCCTTTACACTCTTCTCACTTCGATAATATACTGTTAACAGTATAGTACTAACTGTATACTAGTAATAGTATTTTTATTTATTAGATTAATAATATATTATTTTGATTTTAACACTATTAATTTTTATTTATTTGAAATTATTGTTATGTTTCAAGATAAATGGCAAGTGTACAGAGCAACTCAATAGATTCTCCAATAACATCAAAAAAAGATCATGCATAGAAGTATAATTATCTAAAGGATCCGAAAGATCATAATGCAGTGACTTGCATGTTCTATGATAAAACTACTAGATGTGATATTTTTCATGCAAAACAACATCTAAAATTTCAAGAATGCAGTAGTTTACAAAAAGTGTCCACCTAAGGTAAAAGAAAAGTTGTTGAGTTATATGAAAGAAAAGAAGATGCAAAAGAATGAATCTTATAGAAATTTACCATAAGATAATGTTGAACATCTCAGGGATGAAGAAGAAGATTATTCTATGAGTATTAACCCAAGTGAGAAAAAAATATACGACAAAAAAGGAAAAGAAATTATGAATACTAAGAATGGTAAAAAATGACCAATGGATCTATATATGTTTCAAGGATCACAAAAGCAATAAGGTCAAACAGGAGGCTCAAAATTTAGACGGACAAACATAAGTGATGCTTGTAATAAAGAAATAAGAGGAAGAACAATTCAACACATTGCTCGCTTCTTCAATCAGGTTGGTCTTCCCCTTAGTACAATTCATTTAGACAGTTTTAAAGAAATGATTGAAGCTATTGAAAGATATGGTGCGGATTAAAACCCCCAAGTTATTATGAGATGTGAGTTCCATTATTGCAAAAAGAGTTGAATTATACAAATAACTTACTAAAGGGTCATAAAGAATCATGGGCAACACATGGTTGCTCTATTATGTCAGAGGCTTAGACTGACAGGAGACGTAGGAGTATAATTAATTTTATGATTAACTGTTCTTTAGGGACTATGTTTGTGAAGTCAATAGATGCTTCATCTTTTATAAAATCTAAAAATAAGATATATGATTTACTTGACAAGTTCGTGGAAGAAATTGGAAAACAAAATGTCATTCAAATCATAACCAACAATGGAAGCAACTATGTAGTAGCTAGTAATATTAATCTTTTAAATTTTTAATTATTTTATCTTCAATTAAATGTGTTAAACTCTTAAGTCTTATCATTTTTGTTATCCTTTATCTCGAGTAAATTGCTTGAAACAAAAAGACAACACTTATATTGGACTCCATGTACGGCATATCGTATTGATTTCTTTATAATCATATTGGGACTTTGAATATGATGAGAGAATTCACACGTAACAAAGAATTAGTGAGATATGATGTCACCCGATTTGCTACTTCATTCTTGACATTACAGAGCGTGCATCGTCAAAAACATAATTTGATAAACATGTTTACCTTTGAGAAATGAGGGACAAGCAAATGGGCAAAATAAGCAAAAGGCAAGAGGGCTACTATTATCATCTTAATGCCATTCTTTTGGAATCATGTAGTTTATATATTAAAAGTAAAGGGCCCTTTTGTTCAAGTCCTTCAATTGGTGGATAATAAAAATAAATCTGCAATGGGATATATTTATGAGGTTATGGATAGAGCAAAGGAGACGATTAAAAAATCTTTTAATTAAAATGAAGAAAACTATTAGAAAATTTTTACAATCATTGATGAAAGATGCAATTATCAACTTTATCGTCCCTTACATACAGTAGGATATTATTTGAACCCTGAATTCTTTTATAAGATTAAATCTGTTGGGTTTGATGCAGATGTTTTAGATGAGTTATATCAGTGCGTTGCAAGATTAATTCCAAGCCTTGAGGTGCAAGATAAGATTATTCATGAATTATCTCTATATAAAAATGCTGAAAGTCTTTTTAGAATTCCAATTGCAGTCGATCAAGGACAACTACATCTCCAGGTATTAATAATTTGATATAATTAATTTCAACTATAATATGTTATTATGTTATTGCTAATAATAACATAAATTTTACAGTTGAATAGTGGATAGGGTCTTTTTGAAAATTTCACCCCGAACTTATAGTAATTTACTATCAAAGTACTTAGTTTGACATGTAATGCTTCGAATTATGAGTGAAACTATTAATATAATTAATAAATATAATTATTTAAATAAAAATATGTTATTAAATTAAAAAAAATCGGGTAGAAAATCACAATAAATAAATAAATCATAATAATATTTTTTTTATTTTTAAATAAAAAAATATATTATTAAATAAATAAAAATTAATAATATTAAAATTAAAATAATATATTATTAATCTAATAAATAAAAATACTATTATTAGTATACAGTTAGCAGTATACAGTTAATATACTATTAACAGTATAGTGAGATGAGTGTGAGAAAACCGAGGCTGCTGAGGCAACGACAACGATAGCAGGCGACAGCCGTAGCTAGAGCGGGAGCGGCAAGTGATGGCGACAGCGAGAGCGGCAACGACAGCAACGGCGAGCAACGATTGTGGCAGCGGCGACCAGTTGGCGAGCAACGATTGTGGCAGCGGCGAGTTGTGACAGTAGCGGCGAGCAGCGACAGTGACAGCGGCAACAGAGAGTAGCGACAATGAAGAAGAAATCTCGACGGTAAAATCACGAGTGTTAGGGTTGGGGAAGTCGGGGAAATCACGAGAGGGAGCCTAATATCGATGATTTAGTTGGTTCGATTGAACCAACTAAAGCATCGGAGACCAACCAGACCTAAAAATCTGGTTCGATCGCCTGGTTTAACCCAGGCGCTCGCCCGAAGCGCCCGACGCTTGGGCTGGGCGCTTGCCTCTTTGAAGCAAGGCACCTGGACATGAAACAAGGCGCTCGGGCCTCGCCTCGCATCGCCCGAGTGGCAAGAGCTTCAAGTGCTGGAGAATTACAAACATATACAAGACAGATGACAAAGAAAAAAATGAGTGCAAAAGCATCAAGCGAGGAAGGACAAGAGGAAAAGGACGAATTCAATAAAGATGATTTATGTGAAAATGACAATAATATTGATTATGATGAATAGCTTTGATGTAAAATTTTATTGATTTTCTTAATTTAATATCATATTTTTATTTAAATAATTATATTTATAATTATATTATATATTTTTATATTTTAGTGCCTCGCTTCGCTCGAGTGAGCGCCTAACGCCTCGGGCAGTTTTGGACCTCGGCGCTTTTTGGCGCCTAGCGCTTTTTAAATCACTAATCTGTACTAGTATGATACTTGTATGAATATGCACGCACAACTATTATTCCATTAACAAATTAAATGATATCCAATATCTGGCATAGCAATCCATCATTTGATATAGAAAGCAATTTCCAAATTTTCCATAATGATAATGAATGTCCCTCATCCTCTAAAGCTTTACTCAAATGAACATATTACTATATCATTCAGCACACATTCCATAACACATTCATTTTACGTAGAATCAAGATGTGTATATTAAGATACATACAATCAAGGATTGAAATTTTGTACTATAAAGGAGTTTCGAGATTCGTTCGATACGGTACGGAATACCGAGCGGTATATTTCAATATACCGTCCGGTATATATATATATATATATATATATATATATATATATAAGTAAAAAAAATCATTTTTTGCGACGTCGTAGAAAAACGATTTCTATGACGTCACCTCTCTTCTCTCCACACGAGGCGATGTCGCCTTCATATATATATATATATATATATATATATATTAAAAACCATTTCTTCTCCCCACGACATCGCATCTCTTCTCCCCACAACACCAAGGATTCTTCTCCCCGCACGGATGAAAAGAAGTCGCCACATATGAGGAGGGAGAGCGACGCCGACTCTAAGTTCTCCTCTTCTTTCTTCTCCCTCTATCACCGCCCGAGGCGGAAATAGCCCCAATCGACGGTACAGCCCAGTAGCGGGTGGCCCGTGTATCGATCTGCTAGCGGATCGGTATGTACCGCCCGGTATATACCTCCCGGTACGGGCGGTATCATTCGAAATTAAAAACCTTGCATACAATTGTCTACATGTACATCACACATCATCAAAAACATTATGAGTCGACATACATGCATAAATTTAATAACAGGATACTATTTTAAAATTTCAGACTTAACATAATTCCATGACTTCCTGTAGTTCAAAGAATATGCACTAGAAAGATATCAACATAAACAGTTTCTAAAGTCTAAACTACTAACACACACCTCCAAATGAGACACCAATGATGGAGACAGATGAATCAAGTTGGTAAAATTGAAAGGGACTACTTTTACTCTCCATAATCTTTCATCAAGTTAGATAAAGATGGCCTACCTTTATTATGATACTTTAACATTCTCATTTTATTGTAATATTACAGATAAAGTTCTAGATACAACAATACTAGCAAGCCAAACAACTCAAAAGAAAGGGATGAAATTAAGCCATATTACTTTATAGAATATGTCATCATAGCCAAGGATTCATAGTGATAGAACTAGAGCAAACAAAAATATAAAAAATAATTGCATCACCTCCTCCATTTCAGGCTCATAACAATATTCAACCACTTTCTTAGTAGTCTGTTTCTTTACTCTGGATGAACTAGAGGACTTAGAACCTTCATTGTCATCAACTTTCTAATGAGAAATAACAAAACATCAATTAGTAATTCACATTTAATGATGGCTATTAAGAGTAAATAATTAATGGTCCAAGATCAACTAGAAGTAACCTTTTCAACTTCGATCATGAAATAGTCATCCATTGCATGAATTCTTGGAGCATTTCCACCATTTTCAATCTCAAGATCACGCAACGTTTTTGCCAAATAGCTTTTTCCACTACCTGGGACAACAGAACAATGAGACCAAGCAACTGAATAGCAATCAGCAGGAACATTTCAATAGAAAAAGACATCAAATTATAAACAAGAGAACAATATCCAAACATCTTGATCAAACTTTATGAATTGCCAAATATAGTCCTATTTTAATAATGCACCAATGCCTCAATCTTTTTGGTGACAATTTTGAAGGAAGAGAGCTACAGAAAGCAATTATAAAAAAGGGAGACCAGTAGTTATCGGTCTGATGACCAACTGATACATGGATCAAGCACTTTCACCGAGTCTGATTTGAAACAGTGCTTCCAGCTAGCTCAGCGAACCTTTTTGAACTCACTGGATGGTAAGATTACTGGTATTAAGTTGTACCGGGCGGTAAGCCTACCACACTCTCAGTATCAATAGATACATTTCTATTTTTTATTTAAAGCCAACCTACCACCTCCCTCTTTCTCTCTCTTACTCTGCCTCTGCTTCTTTTTCCTTCTCATCTGCATCACCAGATCTTTCACTCCTCCCAGATGCCATTGCAACTCCACTCCCGACACATATCTCTCTCTCTCTCTCTCTCTCTCTCTCTCTCTCTCTCTCTCTCTCTCTCTCTCTCTCTCTCTCTCTCTCTCTACTTATACTAGTTTGGTTGGTACTGAACCAGACATATGGTACACTATATGGTATTGGTATTCAACAGAAAATGGTACCCGATCAAGATTTATATTCATAATTCTAGGGTACATAAGCTAATACAATACTTCTATATCGGATATATTGATGGAACATAATGGAGGTTTGGACTAATAGCCCAAATTCCTCATAGGACAAATGACATGATATTCGATGATCAATCATGAAAGGCAGGTACCGATGCAAAATTTTCAAGCATACACAAAATTTTATAAAGCATTTAACATTATTACTAAGATGATGCAACTTTTTAGCCATCATGAAAGGTACTAACATGAAAGTGTTCTAATATATGAAAAAACAAGGTTAGAATTTAAGAAAGAAAAGAAACCTGGAAGTCCACGAAGGATGACAACAATATGATCAGGACGAGATGCACGATGTGGTTGCTTAAGCAAGTCACAAACATCAACAATAGTTGATTTAATGTTAAAAGGCCGATTCGCTGAAACATTTGGTACTGCTTCTGGATACTGCTTTAATGGTGCTTGTTGGATGGGATGCAAATCCTGCATCATCATTGTTCATGAACTCAAACATCTAAAATTGTTATTCAACAACATATATCACACAGGGCTACATAGCAAATGTTTATAAAAGGAAAAAAAAAACAGATGTACAGACAAATAGATATCATCAGCTATATGAAAAATAAACAAGCTCTGGCATAACTACAGCCCTAAATTAACAAAAGAACATCATAACATAAGCAAATAATGATATAAGACTAGCAATACTCAGTTGATCAGCCCTAAATTAACAAAGCAACATCATGACATAAGTAGTGTTCCCATCATTAGCAATAAACAAAAAAGAAGGGTTATAGTTAGTTATATGAGCCAGGATAAATAAAAATGGTTATTTTAAACCCAAGCAAAATTGCAGCCTAGCTGTTCAGATACACCAAGTTCAACATGCAGAATAGTCCAATAGATAAATGAATAGAAATTGTAAAACACATGTATGGTTCTATTCCAAAACATATCCACAAGGTTGCACCAACTTTCTTATGCCAAGTACATTATATTCATAATGTAATGAAACTGAATGAACTATTTAGGTTAGCAAGAACAGTAGAAGTATGGCAATTGCCAGGCTGAAGAGTTCAAAACATATACAAGATGAAGTTGAAGAAGAAACAAATTGAAGACAAGAAACTTTGAATGAATTGAAAAGAACCTCCGAAACTATCTCAGTAGGATGAGGAGGTTGCTCAGCATAGCCGCTGCCTCGTGGTAAAGCATGAGGGTCCGGGAATATTTGATTAGGTGGAAGGGATGTTGTTCCTGAAGCACTTGCTAGAACAGGAAACAATGTTGGTGGTGGCACA
Organism: Musa acuminata AAA Group; assembly: GCF_036884655.1. Lineage (NCBI taxonomy): Eukaryota > Viridiplantae > Streptophyta > Magnoliopsida > Zingiberales > Musaceae > Musa > Musa acuminata. Next base: position 7,209,403 of record NC_088355.1, on the reverse strand, counting down.
CTTGGCACTGAAGATGTCGCTGGGATGTGATTTAGAAATGGTTCACGATGTCCAGCTGAAAGAGGTGGTGGTGATACAGAAGGATATAGTCCAGGAGTATGTATTTGACGATGCATTTCCTCTATCATGCCATTACTGTTATTCATTCCAGGCAAGGGTCGCAGACCACCTTGTACAACATGATTCTTTGCACTAGACTGTTCTACCAATGTGTAATTTACTGGTTTTAACAGTCTGTGAATATCATTGGCATCTGGAACTTTAGATTCAGGAGCCTCAGTCCATTGGTTCGTGAGATCAAATATGTTTCCTGTAGGGTCTCCAAATGCTGGATAGGAGCCTTTCAGTTCATTACCAACTGTATCTTGTGCAAGATGATGGCTTCCCTGTTCTGAATATTGTGGCTGCTTTGGCAATGGATAAGGGGAATTCTTAGATGGATGAAGCTCTTGGAAATCATGCTGATCATACCCATCAAGTTTGCTGCATGATACATGATCCGGTGTATGATATATAACTCGATGACCCATCACAGAAAAGCGCTGTTTGTCTTTTACATGGGCTGCATTATATTCTGAACTAGACATAGAACCACCATCCTTGCAGCTGTCATACCGCTGAAAAGAAATGTCAGAGTGAACATTTCCAACCTCTGGGCCCCTGCCAAAATCCTCTCTCTCATAATGCGCATTTCTATACTCACCCAAACGTGAATCATTCGGCCCAACTCTTTCAAAATCCAATCTTTCACGTGACACAAACTGATCATCACCCTGAGAACTCAAAGCTCCTGGAAAATTCCGATGTTCTTCCAATGGAGTTGGTCGCAAAAACTGGTTCTGGGATCCAAAAGTCGATTCAAAAGGCAAGATTTGACCACTTCTGCCAACAGAACTAATCCTTGGGCCATCAAAGCCATGATCTACCACAACGTCCCTGTACTGATTCTGCGGACCATTAAAGACGAACGTATCTGGTGGAAGCATACCATCACGCACAAATCTATCTGGCAGAAACTCGCCACTAGATCGTGGCGGCCCTTCCACAGGGTTCGGCTTCCCATGATCTCGAATCAAATTAAGCCTACGCTCATTATCAGACGAGGTCCTCCCAGGAGCGAACTCATAACGATCGTGCGACGACGGAGTGTGGAAAGTACCCATGAGCGAGTCTTCAACACGCATCCTCTTATAGGAGGTCTCTCCTCCCAAGAATTCATCTTGGAGAAACCGCTGCGGCGGATGGGTAACAGGACGTAAGGGATTCCTCTCAAAGGGTCGATTCACGCCCCAGGGTTCAGGTGCGTACGGAATCGGTAGCGGCTCCCGGTGATCCCAGGGAGGAGGTTCGTGAGGGAACGGTGGGGCAAGTCCGGGAGGGAAGCGATGGAACTCGTCGGCAGCGGTATGGTAGCGGTCGAAGGCGTGAGTCAGCGGCGGCGGAGGAATCGGGCAGAAAGGGAAGTGAGGAATCGAACAAACGGGGCAGAGGTGACCTTGCGCCGGCCGGAATCGCCATGATTCATCCATGGCGAGCTCGATCTTGGGATCAAATGAAAAGGATTGGGGTATATTAGGGTTTGGAGGAAACCCCACCTAAGTAGCGATCGGCAAATCCTCGTTCGAATTGGGCCGAGCCCAACTATTGGGATCCATTGTCGGTCCAAGAGGAGATACTTAACAGGCTTGTAACAGTCAGTTGTAACTGACGAATTGTGCCGGTTTCTGCAGGGAAACGCTTTAATAACATCTGTTATAATGATTGTAACATATCTGCTTTTTTACTACGACATAACTAATATATCGTAAATCTGTCGACAATTACACCATTTCTGCCTGCACAAAAAACGCCCGTTTCCACCGTTACAAGGCATTTGCCGATATCCCGTTACATTTAATATAACGGGACTTCGACACTTTACCTGAGAAGGATTCGACTTTTTCTTCGTGTGGATCCGATTTGTTCGCATCTCGACTCGTCTCCCTTTCCTTGCCGCTGCTGCTGCCCTTATTAGGGTTTCTCTCCGAGTAAGAAGAGGGAGGAACTACCTGGAGCAGAGCGATGGCGATGCACGTGGGGATGGGGCTTTCCAAAGTACTGTTCTTGGTCGGAGCAGGTTTCCCTCTTCCACTCCGATCTTGCGTGCCACTTCTTCGTCCCGATTCCTTATCTTGAGTGATTTGATCGAGTTGTTATTTTGGATTCCTAGGGTTTACTGGCTCGATCTTGCTGCGCAATGGCAAGTTGTCCGATATGCTGTCGGAGCTTCAGGTTCGACTCTGTTATTTGATCTCGTTCTTGTTGTGGGTTACATGAAAAAAGAGAAAAAATTGGTAGGAGAGTTGCTTTTGTATGATTTGGAAGCTGTCTGAAGTTTGATACATGGATGTTAGATTCTAAGGTAGTTTTACCCAATTGGTGAGCAGGAATTGGTTAAGGGGTTGGAGAAATCAGCGGAGAAAGCAGGTGTTGATCCTGAGCATGCGGATGCAGTTGCTTCGCAGGTACCGGGTTTTCACTTTTTTGGGTGTTCTAATGAATGCTTTGCTAGTTTATCCGTTTGATGACTCTGTGGTTAAATTGAATTTAGCTAAATGCATCGGTGGCTAAAGTAGCAATTTCTGCTTCGTGGAATCTGTATATATTATCTGTTAATTGTCATTTTGGTCAACCTGGGTTTTATGGTCTAGTTGCTATTTGTGGAAATTTTGGACGTTCTTTGTACTCATTTTGTTTTAAAAATGAATTGGTGTCTATTCCTTATTTCACTTTCTGGTTCTTCAACGTTGTTTAATCTTTCTGCTCTCTCTCTCTTTCTCTCTCTCTCTCTCTCTCGCTCGCTCTTTCTTTCTTTCTTATTGAACTCTTTCTTTATTTGATGAAAAATTTCAGTGTTGGACAATATTCAGATCAATTGTAAGCTAAATCGTTCGTACATAGAAAAAAATATTGCCCTTTTGAGGTGGAATTTGTGGAAATATTTTATTTTGAGGAATTAATTTCTTTGTTCATCTTAAATTAGTTCTTACGGTGTATTTCTGTTGCTCATAACTTTTGCTAGTACTGTAACATGCTGATAAGGTGGCATACTGATACGCAGGTGCGTAGGTTGGCCATGGAGATTCGTCAACTTGCGTCAGCACGTCCAATAACTGTTCTGAATGGAAATTCTGGCTCAGGTGCTCTTTCTGCAGCATTTATTTCAAGTGCATTTTAATGCTATGTTTGATAGTTTGACAAAGTCTACCGGATGTATGGTCTTTCACCCTATTAAGTTGCTATTTTTTTTGTCAATGATAAATTATTAGGTAATGTAAGAAATGTTGTTTCAAATAGAAGCTTGCCTAGATGTGAAAAAACAAAATACTTTCAAGCATAGTTAAGCAACACGAGTGGTTCCACGTCTATCAAGTGAAACCTGGTTTCTCTGCTTCTAGCTGATATTGTTGTGTTATCTTTTCTGATCAACAATCTGGCTATACCGCTCGTATATATCTAAATGTAATTGTCAGCTTTGTATTAGGATAATTTTGACTAATTTTATATCTTCTACCTCCAACAGGAAATATGGCATCACTTGTAGTGCCAGCTGCAACCCTTGGGGCATTAGGCTATGGTTACATGTGGTGGAAAGTATGTTTTTCCCATTAGATTCACTAGTTTTTTTTTCTGATTGAGGATTTTCTTTGATAATGTAATATTGGTTATTCTTTGTAAATTATGCTAAAGTTTTTCGTCTGCTGCTTTTTTTCCCTTTCCATGAGCTTATACATTAAGTATATATTGTTATCTTAGGAGTTCATTCTTCTGTGATTGTTCTTTCTCTGATTGGTTAAGTAAATTTTGGTTCTTGTTGTAGAGTTGTTGTGATTGACTCATTAGTATCGTTAACTAATGCTTTTTTCAGGGCATCTCCTTGTCTGACCTTATGTATGTTACCAAACATAACATGACTAAAGCAGTTGCAAGCATGACAAAGCATCTCGAGCAAGTTTCTGCTGCTCTTGCTGTAAGTTTTAGATTTATATAAGAAGTTTTATGTTTTTACTTGTTTCTCATTCTCAGAATTATAGTTGCATATCTTTGCTACACATTTTGATATATTCCTATAAATGAAGGTTGTGTACTAAATGTTTTGTTGCCATCTTATTTAGTTAGTTGCAATACACTTGTCTATATTTATTTTTAAAAAAAACATAGGCATGATTCAAATAATTAATATTTGAAAGAACATATTGCTCAGTATCACATTCCATTCTTACTTCGGAATATGATATTTCACATATCTTTGCTTGGTATTAAAATTTCTTACAAGGATAGCATTCATCAGGAATATTATTTCAACCATCTTCAGTGTTTGACACTGTTTCATGCTTCTCCTCAGGCAATCTTTGTACGTAATGTAGAATACATGAAATGTTGTCATGTTATTGAATTTGCAAAAAATCCAGACTAACAAAATATTTACAGAGATAAACATAAAACACCATGGCGCTCCTACATCACAATAGTGACAGTGACCGATAGTGATTGTGGAGATGATGATAGTGGTGGTAGCCAATGATGGTGGCAACAATGGTATTGGTAGTTGGTGATGTTAGAGGTGGTGGTTGATAGTTGATAGCAGTGGTACTTGGTGATGCATTTGGTGGTAGCAGTGATTTGTGGCAGTGGCCATTGTCATGGCAACCATGATGGTGATGGTGACCAGACAGTCGTCGTGATTGTAGCAATGTTGTCGACAATGATGATAGACAATGGAAATGGTATTGATGACCACAGCAACGATGGGTGTCGAGGCCAAACAAGGATCTACAGGGAGTTATTTTAGGACGAGTCAGAAGGAGGTCCTGACCTCCTCTTAAAAGAAATATTTTGGTTTCTCAAAATCCCTTGTGAAATTTCTTTTAACATTCAAAATTTTGTATATATGTATATATATATATATATATATATGTATATATGTATGTATATGTATATATGTATGTATATGTATATATGTATGTATGTATGTATGTATGTATATATATGTTTGTATATATGTATGTATATATGTATGTATATATATATGTATATGTATACATATATATATGTGTATGTATGTATCTATGTATATGTATGTATATGTATACGTACGTACGTACATACATATATAGTGCTTTAGTAGTAGCAAAAGTCTTTTTGGAAATCTGCACCAAACATGCCCTTAGTGACTTCTAACAGAAATACAGACATTAGCTGTTGCGCACTAACTTTACAAGGATTAGTATTGGTTAGGTGGTAAGAGGTTTTGGTCCATATGGAGAGAAAATATCAAGATCTTGGCTAGTCGTTTTGTATATATTGAATTTAATGCCCATTCTAGAGAGGTGCCATGAGTCTCTATTTTCTGCAAGTTAAACAGGTACTTTGTTTTTGTATGGATATAAGCAATTTCAAATCTCCACACTCGACTGAAGAGAACAGGTTTTTATACTTAGTCCTGAAGTGTTATGATTGGAGCAACTGATTTGTCTTCTTCGTTCTAGCAATGCGAAAAAATCAATAAGCTAGTCCTAGCTATCCTACTTTAACATTTACATTTCTTAAACTTTGTGTTTCCTTCTTTATTTTCACTGTTAATTATCATCCTTAAATTTGTTTTTTCAAGAATTCAAATGATGACAAACATTGTTAGAATTCTGAGTATCACAATAACATGCTTAAAAAGTACTAAATGTCAATACCTTGTTAATTTTTTCATGCATATATTGGACAGGAATTTGGGCATTGTAAGTAAAGCAGAATATTTGTTTCTTTTTTTTTTTTACAGCAAACTAAGAAGCATCTGACACAGCGAATTGAGAACTTGGATGGAAAATTGGATGAGCAAAAGGAGATGTCTGGTGAAATAAAAAAGGAGGTAATGTTTTGTTCACTATTACTATTTGCTTGTTGATTTTATGGCTGCAAGGAAAGTTACTTTTTATATAGGAAATGAACCTTGGATGTCTTGCTACGATCATCTTCTGTGGATGCTTTTTGAATTATGATTGCACTTTAATTTATTCTGTTTTGACAATAATATTATCAGTTTGGCAGTTAGCATGTCTTCCAGCAAGTCTTCTAGACTTGGTGAGGCCAAGCCTGCTATTGATACATGAACACCAGAAAATTTAATTTATATGTTGCAACTTGTTCTCTTCACAAAAATGCTTTGCCTTTATATAGCCTCTGCACTTTCTTGTTTTGAAAAATAGGTAATTGATGCTCGTGGAAAACTTGATAATATTGGGCTAGAATTGACTACCCTCCAACAACTGGTTTGGGGTCTGGTGAGCATATGTCATTTTTTATTGCATTTAGATAACTGTTGCTGTGCATTTTTTGTTGAATGATTTCTTTTTTTTGGTACAGGATGGGAAGATGAATGCCATCGAGGACAAGCAGGTGACTAAATTACTTTAGGGCATAGAGATTTGGTATCTGACATTATGTATATTAATTGAGATATGTTTTTGGAATTTTTTGGGTTTATCTAGCTATATGATCAGATAGTGCATATCGTGATATTTCAAGCATATTTGAATCTACTGAACAACGCTTACATGTTATTAATTATCTTCTATACGTGAATTCTCATTAGCTTAAGACTGTTTATTCTAGCATGCCATATTTTTGGTAATTCGGTATCGAGTACTATCTGCTATTGCTGCTAACTAGCACCCAAATGGACCTGTCTGACAGTAAGAAATAGGTTCCTTTGGGATATCTTAATTGCAGTTTTTTTAGTATTCACTGACAAGATTCAGAAGCTTTCTTAATCTGATGCTTTCTAGGATGTTGTTAAGAGATGGAAGCCAATTTTGAAACAAAATAAGGGATATAATACGTTAAGAGATTGAAGACAATTTTGGTTTACAACTGCAGCTATATATATGTGACAATGTACAGTTTCTGTTGTAGTATTCATCAGAACAGACAAAAGCCGCTTTATCTAAATGTTGTGCTTTGTGAAGATGAATGACAATTTGCACCCCAATAATGAAGAGAGTATACGTGTCACAGTAGTACTGTCATTTGATGCATGATTCCTTTTGATTTGATTCTCTTGAGAGTTAAAAAGCATATTTCACTTAGAGTATACATGGATCATAGTTTGTGTTCATTCGAGGCCCCTTAATGGGCTGTCCCATGATACATCCCTTTTTGGTATAAGGTCCTTATAAACATTAACTTGTGATATCAGGTCTCCCAATCGATTTCCTAGTGTTTTTAGAAATGCTGGTTGCACCATTTGATAAAGATATCAGTTTTTGAACTTACGACACACATCTGAACAGCAAAAAGTCATACTTTGAAATGGTTACGCCATGTGAAGAGAACAAACACCACTTTAATTATAAATAATGTTTATAAGTACTTTCATCTTTTTAACATAATTGTGCATATCTGTTTTCTAGTCATGACCACCTACAGTGAATGTATCCTATTTGGAGGTGCTTAGTTGCCCCCATATAATAGAAATGGAATTATTACTCTCGTAGCAGCTCTTTTACATGTAGGTCATATTTAGAGTCTTTAATTAGAAAATTTTTGCATAGTCAAAACTCCTTGGTAGAGAGTTTTGCACTTTCACTGTTCAAACAGTATCTTTCATTGTATAGGTTGCTAACTCTTAAAAAAAAGATAAGGCTTTCCTCTATTCCCTTATGGTCTGATTCTGGAGTTATTTAATATGATTTATCACTCAAGAAAGAATGGAGTTCTTATTTTTATCCGTTGTTGTAATACAAGGAATCAGAGTCTTGAATTGCTTGTTGGTACTTATATATGGTTTTATGCTTTAGTGGATCTCCTGCTATTCCACATCCTTTCAATTAGAAACCATCCTAAGCTACTTCTATTCATTTAGAAACCATGCGAAAGTACTTCTATTCAATGAGAAACCTAAGTACATAATGAAGCCAGTATATTTATTGTGTTATCTATAGCCTTATGCTTTGTTTTCAGTCTATCCATATTTCAGAATTGCTATCAGCACACTGTGCATGCCAGCTTCCTTTCTAAATGTTTATCCATCATTACTAACATATGTTGATTGCAGAACTTTGCATGTGCCGGCGTGATGTACCTCTGCCAGTTCGTTGAGGGGAAGGGTGGAAAAATGCCTGATTATCTAGTGGTAAGACTCCATTAGTTCTCTGAATATAATTTCCTATTTCTGTTGCCTCTTTTTTATGCTCATTTAGATCTCTTTGTTTGAGCATCTGCAATCAAAGTGAAATCCAATCTGCTACTTTTACATAAAAAATTGTTCTGAGTTTCTTTCAGTTGCTTCATCATTTAGAACATTAATGTATATATACAGATATATCTCTTAAAATACACGTGTTTGTGTAAGTATTACTATTTAAAACAAACACTAATCAAAGATTTAAAGAAAAAAACAGAGCACCAACACATTTTTATCCTACCTATTGCTGTTTAACTTTTTTTTATTGTGGTTTGTGCCATCATTTCATAATGACCAATTGGCATTAGTGCTTTTACTTTGTTTCTAAAGCCAGTGCTATATATTTCTAGTCATCATTGCTATGTAGTTCTAGCCACTGGTCTCATACTTTCCCCAACTTTAATCAAACCTGTTCAGACTTTTTCTAATTAATATCCATTGCCAACATCTCAAATATTGTTGATGGTGCAAATGCATTTATCAAATGGGTGTGTACTAGAATTTGTACAAAGATTTGGCCTCCAAAAATTTCAAAAGAATACTAGAACAACCATGATAATCCAACAGCTTGAGTATTGATGAGTTTATATTTTACAAGCAATATCTGATTGTGTCATTTGTGTCGAATGATTAAGAAGAGTAAGGAATGGACTCCTAACATGAGGGGATGTGGACCTTTAAAGAGAACAAGAAAAGTGGAGAGGTAGATAAGCTAATCTTATTGAAAAATGTCTGAAAAACCCGATGCCTTGGGGACTTACAATCATCAAATATTTTGGTTACCATGTCAATATCCACACCTAATCATAATACTTAGTATACCAAAATACCTTTGAAGTCCCTGCTTCCCCTTCTCGTGTTCTGCACTAACCCCCCCACCCTTCAGGGTTTTGGCAATCTGATAACCCCCAAGGACTCAGTGGCCAAGGGTGGCCTGACTGGACTGTGCCTGCTGCTACTTCTTGCCTATTTTGGTCAGAAGGGTTTCGAACGTTAGTTTATCGTCATATGTACAGTCCCAAGCGAGGTTGGATTTAATGGTTTATTATTGTCTCTTGGAACAATGAGGTTTTAATCGATCTAGAAGTTCATTTGCTTCAGTAGAAACAGAACTGAGAAAATAACAACTTTCGTTGGATGAATGGAGGTAATTACTTTGCAATCGTTGTTAATCATCATAACAGATCACATTTTGACTGTAGCTTTAGTTAATAAGGTCAATAAACATTTATTTTGCCATTTATTTTGCAATAAACATTAATAAAGTCAATAAACATGTCATTTACAGGCTAATTTTTTCTTGCTTATTACTCCATATTTGCCTTTTCCTTTGTACTTCTATCAGGAGCTTTACTTTGTCCGTTGTCTGGCTTTGCTGCTGTTAACTTATGAAGTCTTCTTTTTTCCCTTTGTCATGATTTCTTTTTGCCTAATCATTTTCAGGTTCTATAAAAATTTTCTGTTGCCCACTTGCCCTTGTTAACACTTTTTCTTTATATACCACAGGATGGCCCCAAGAATGCTGGGAAACGTGGTTTTCTGGGATCTGGGGAGGCTAGAAGTTTGAAGGTTTCATTTTTATTTAGACACATGATCTTGCTTCAGTTTACAAGCTCCAGATAATTCTTTATGCTTATTATCACTCCACGAATTGCATATGTTATTACCACGTAACATAATAAGGCTTCCAGATTTGTCGAGAAATTTAACATAACAGTTGAAAAGCAATTTAACATAATGTCCGTTATAATTTCTGATAGATGTCTTGGAAGTATAGAAATATAATGATCAGTATACCTTATCATATTGTCTCTGTGCTCTTGCTTGCATTCTAGGGTTTGCAGCACATAGCAGAGGTTATAGAATCTGGAAATTTTGACCAGACCAAGACCAAAGCAATCTTCCAGAATGATACCGACTCATCAGTGATAACTTGAAGGACTTGTCCAGGTTTGAGCTGATCTTATTATGGTACTGAAACATATATTTGGTAGGTTCATTTGTAGCTGATAGCTAAGTTAATGATGGTCCAAGGAATCAAAGTTAGTGAAATAAAAGTTGGATTATCTTATAAACAAGAACATTGGTGTCATAGCTTTATCCAACTTGTTGGATCTGATATTTGTTATCTAGTAACTGAACTACTATTGCTGTTTATTTGAAATTTGAATTTTTTGTGTTTTTTTTTTTTTACTTTCCCACAGAACTACTTCTCTCGAGTGCTGAGGTGATGTAGTTTATGGAGGAATACTTGATGACAGTTTATTTCTTAGATGAGTCTATACGAAGGGGAACTCGAGATGACCTTATGAGAACCTCTACTTATGCCGTATCCATTGCTTGTGAGAAATGGGAAGTATGTTAACTATCTCTTAGATATGTAAATAAGTATATTATCAGTCCTTTGTTTCTAGATATTGCCTTGGGTCAACACTCGAAGGTTTCAAATGTGCAAAGCATAGTTGCTTTGACTCTTGAACAAGTCAACTAGGTTGTTGGAGTCATTAATCATAAAAGAAATTTGACGTTGTGGTTCTTTGTTTGATCAGTGAACAATTATCTTATTTGCTGAGTTTCACATCCACATAAAATTATCTGCGGCGATGTTTCTTTCTGGTATCCCACTTTGTGCTTCTTCACCTGAGTTTGTTATAGAGCATATTTAGTATAATTAGTGATAAGATGACCCTATCAACCATTTGCCCTTTTGCTACTGGTAACTAATGGCAAATATTTCTGAATTCGCATTGGTTTAACAATATCATTGGGTATATCGAAGTGTTCTACAAACCCTAAAAAATTATGAAGCAGGTTACCTTTGTATTATCAACATAGGCTTCATTTTGTTGAGATTTCCTAGGGACAAAGGAGGATAATGAGACTACCCAGGTCACATCTAAACTTTGCCCTTAGGGATGAGGAGTCAAACCTGACCTTGGAAATCTTTTTTATCCAGGCATTGACCTGCTGAATTATGTACTCAGTTCAGCAACATAATGCCCAGTGTTCAAAGCTTGAATTAGAAGTCAAGTGCCCAGCAACATAATTTTGTGCCGAGGAGTCATACTTCCAGACTTTTTTATTTATTGGTATTGCCAAAGTAATTGTATGATCACTGTGCAAATAACGTTCTTACCGCAGGTTTTGGGGAAAGCCAAAGTGCATTACGTGGATTGTCGATCTGCAGCAAATTTGTAGTCGACTGGTCAACAAAAACATGCAATGGCTGTCTCATTCCTTTCTGAAGAAATGAACGGAACACTTGCTTGACTTGACTGCCGGATCGTACTCTTCATATCCGAAGCAAGTCATCAATGAGTTCATCTGCCTCCGGAAGAACTCACTGCACAAAGCCATCAACGAAAAACGCCAAAAGACTGGTCTTTTGTCCGATCTCAGCCAAGTAGACTTTAAAGATAGTATTTGAACATGTCCCTTTCGTCTAAAGCTGGATTTCTTTCCGAGCGTAGGTAGTATCGAGAGGGTGTTCGAACATCACGCCTTGATATAAGATCTTATACCAGTAGATAAGACACAATCTATCGGTTCATATTCATAACAATTAGATTCGTAAGAATGCAGTGGAGGATCATTGATGCCGATGGTGACGTCCAATTTGGTCGAGCATAACAATTACGTTCGTAAGTAGCGGCCAAGCTTTGCGCAAAAGAACGAGATCGTTGCCACTATTCATCGAGATAAATCCTCAAAATATACCATTTGCCGATCAACAAACATTGCATTACGACGAGTCTTCGGCGACAACTCTTATCCTGTGGTCAAAGCTCGAACTTGTGCAGTTCTGAGCTACATGTCGTCTTGAAGGAACGACTCCAACCACTGAGCAGGCTGCACCGCCCATGAACTGGAGATCGTCGGCGCCCCCGCCATCGCCCTCCCCCATGGCGCTGAGGCCGAGGGTGCGAAGGGGAGATGAGCGTAGTCGTGGCAGAGCGTACATGGGCTGATGTGGTTGTGCACGCCTTCGTAGATGGTGATCACAAAGCGCTGATCGTCGCGGTCCCTCTCCACCCTCTTCTTCACCCCGCAACCCTCGGTCGAGCACCGGTAGTAGTTCCTGCGATCACACAACAACATACGTACTGCAATTGACCTCGGCTACGAAGTACTGATTCGGTTCGTTCGACGCATGCACGTACCTCGGATTGGGGCTGTTCTTCACCGACTTCTTCCCGTACTTCCTCCACTTGAACCCATCATCCAATATCTCCACCTCCGACTTCGTTCTGAACCCGATCCTGCATCCGTCGCCGACCTTCATCCTCTTCGTCTCGTTCCTGCAGCTCCTGCACCACAGTCGAGTCACCAAACCACCCACAAAAACAATGATCTCAGGAAACCCAACTGCATACATCATGGTGTCGTCCGTTGGGCAGTAGACGTCGCCGGCTACCGCTGATGACTCCGTGACCGAGCTCTCGTCGAAGACAGCCACGTATTCGGAGACGTCGAACTCATCGGTAGTGCAGAGCTTTGGAGCGTCGTCGAAGAGGAAGACAGGGGAGCAGGAGAGGCCACCGATGTCCAGAGCGGCAGTCGCCATGGCAAGTCGATCGCTCAACAACGCATGCTGCCGAGGTTAGTGGAGTCGGTGGGAGGGATTTATACCGAGTTGGGGGCACTTCCATGGCCCGCGGCCAGCTGCTGTGATGCTTCCGTCGAGGTGGACCGAAGTGTCTCCGCAGGTGACGTCAGCCAAGATTTGGCCACCAGACGTGTGGTGTTGGGCGGACGCAACGATGGCATTTAGATGTGGCGGCTCTTTGGCGAAAGGTGCAGTAAGAGAATCGAATGGATTGGTGGATTGAGTGTTGGATTGCTCTCTTAAACCACAAAGTCAACGTACAAGTCCAACTTCAACATCCTCATCCTTCTGGAGGAGGTGTTCTAATTTGATGGCAGAAGATCTCCTCGGGAACCAAAATTATATATATATATATATATATATATATATATATATATATATATATATATATATATATATATATATATATATATATATAAGGATATCTCCACAATCATGAAGAAAAGGAATGCTAAGTATGAAAAAGAAGTTAATGTGAAGAAAGAAACTTTCGAAATTAGGATTGAATTAATTATTACATGACAAGAAACTTGGTTTTCTTCACTTATGAGAAGTATGGAACCATATAAATATTATATTTATCATCTTTTTGAGTTTATATATTATTGTTGATTTTTTAGATAATTTTTTGGTATCATCTTTCCTGTTCAACCTCGGATATATTTGTTGGTGCAAAGAAAAAGAGTATTTGGGCAACATAAAGCTGCAAGATATACTTTTCTTCAGTCAAAACATATTTTAATGCCTTGTGAATCCTTAGCTGTTAGAATTCTGTGCAATAAATTATGTCTATTTGTGCTGATGAATCTAGAATTTCAACTTCTTTCATGTTCAATGATCAACATATAAGCAGTTTGACTCAAAATATCACATGTCAGTTTCCAGATTCAAGCTTGGCTATAAGATAGAACAGCCTCCATTAATTTGTGGCATTCCTCTTCACAGAGTCAACTACCCTTAAGATGAGGGAACCAAGCTCGAGAAATGCTCCAGAAAACAGACCTCGAAGATAAGACTTTGATCCGAAAGATGCTTCACGAAACAGACCTGGAAGATAGACTTTGATCCAATCAGTGGAGTCTGCAGAGAAGTACTTTTCCTGAGGTGGCAGTGGACGATGTGGAAGTCGCATCATACCTCAATCACTGTCATGTCTGTCAATGGTATTGTTATCCTGCTCTGAAAAGGTGGTCGGAGAGGATTGGCAGACAGAAGGCGACGAGTGAGTCACCATGACTTTTGGAGGCGGCTGTAGATGATCCAAGGATGGCCTTTCATCTCCTTGTCATGAGAGTACCATCAGGAGCGGGCACAAAACAAATGCAACAGAGCCTAACTTTTTGGCTCTTATGAAGCTCCGTGATGAAGACCTGGCGGCTATGGGAGTCCGAAACCTTCATGGAAATTTCCACGACACGTTGCCCTGCCAAACAACAAGTCGTGGAGTTTCAGTAAGGAATTCTTCCGAGCACCTTCCGTGCCACTGGAAATCCGCAGCCCACGCCTGCCAAATCTCGTTGCCGTGCCTCCACCGCAAGCCGACCTACACAAAGCACACAGTAATCTCTCCGTCTTTCCTCGCTCCTCCCCATATTAAGAGCCTCGATCAACGAAATTGCATTCGGCGTGACACGGCAGGAGCCACAAGGAAGCATGCGTAAGTACGTTTCTTGCAAGCACAGGACTCCATGGAGCTGAGCTCCGAGAGTGGAACCTCATCTGATACCATCTCGTGAATCTTAAATCAGTTTAACCGTGACGATGAGCTTCTCCATTGGGCCCACACGTGCTTTCAGATCCGGGCTCAACCCAAGCCGACACTATCACTACATGGTGGTTGAATCTTAGTTAGATTTCAACCACTATAGGGTAGATTCTATTTGTGTTTTTTTTATTTGTTATTATATTTAATTAGAATTATCGATTTAAAACTAGAATACATTTTTTATTCGCTTTGGAATTGATAAATTATCAGATATGTTGGATTCGATTCTGATTGGAATTGAACCTTGATCAGTACGAGAAAGCAAAATGTGATCACTTTGAGAAAACAAAATGTGATTACTTCAAGAAAAAAAAGAATCCAGATTAGATTTCAAGCATAACAGTAGAACAAGAAGAATATAAACAAAACATGAAATTACAAATACATAAAGATAATTCATGAATTAAGAATACCAGAATTGAATTAACAAAAAATATTTTTAAAAGATGTATAAATATAATGATATTAAAATTAATATAAAATGAATACAATTTTAAAATTATATATTAAAAAAATAAATTTAAAATGTATAACTATAAAAGTATAATGATATTTAAAAAATGATATAAAATGAATAAAATTATAAAAATTCTTAATGAAGCTAAATGACAATTAAGGATACAAGAATTGATCTTCGAGTTTGATTCCCGATTCTACAAACTCGGATCCTAATTGGATCAGATTTATACACGAATCAAATTCGCTAATCGTGACGTAGCACTAATCGTGATTCCAATTTTCTAAAATTAGGAACTAATTATTTTGGGTTCGATTTGAATCATTAATTTTATTAATTATAATTTAAAACCTGTATATATTAAAAAAAATAAAAAATGTTAAAAAATAGATGTATAAACATAGTACCTATAATGACATGAAAAAAAATTGATATAAAACGACGAAAATTATAAGATTCTTAACCAAACTAAATGACTCTATTAAGATCGAGCCTAAGTTAATTTACTTGAAACACAAAGATTTAATCAATATATGATAGATCCTATTTGTGTTTTATTTTTATTGTTTATTATATTTAATCAGAATCATCAACATGAAATGGATAAATAGTCGGATCGATTTTTTTCTAATTTTAGTTCAATTCGATTTCGATTCGAATCGAACCGTGATTAGTATGAGAAGGCAAAGAAACTTGTTTAGATTTTAAGCATATACTTAACAGTAGAACAAAAAGATTGCAAATAAAGCATGGAATTATATATATACAAAGATAATTAGTGAATTAAGGAGACAAGAATTACTCCTCAAGTTTGATTCCCGACTCCGTCGATTCTGATCCTAATCGGATCGAATTCGCGCACGAACCGAATCTGCAATGCTATAACCCATCGACACTTGCACCGTTGATTGCAAGAAAGCAAAAGGATGACAACTATGAGTTCATATCTGGATTTATTTTATGGTAGCTTAGACGATTGAAAAGTGTCTCGGTAGCGAGATGTAGCGCTAATCATGATTTCAATTCTCTAAAATTAGAAACTAATTATTTCAATTTCGATTCGAATCATTCATTTATTTTTTAATCTATTATTATTATTATTATTATTATTATTTAATTATTATTAAAAAAAAATAAAAAAATAGATAATAATTTTATTTTATATTATATTTAATTAGAAACCATCACTTTGAAACTAGAATAGAACCGTCCAAAGTCGGTTCTAATTTGGTTTGAAATCGATAAATCGTCGAGCTAGTTCGATTCTAATAATACGAGAAAGCAAGAAGGGAAATAATCCTAGTTACATTCTAATAATAAGGTCATTTAGTCATACATTGATTGAGGAACGAGGAAACCAAGGGCTCATAAGTCAACCGTACTTCTCTTATCCTTATAGCTATTTTTTGGAGCTTAAAAAAATTGCCGACAATAAAAAAAAATTACCGACAATAAAAAAAAAAATTGCCGACAATCAAAAAAACCGAAAGAGCAAAATCCTTATGATCTGTACGCCTACAATCAAAAAAATTGCCAGACTAATTCGATTAATTTAATTCAGTTCCGATTTGAATCTAACCGTTATCAATATTAACGTGTAAGACAACCAAAATTGCATGCATAGTCCACTCGCTTATCACACAGTGTTTACAACTATACGTCAGATTTTTAGATAGACTTAGTCAAATACGTAGCTTGCATCGACTCAGGAGGAGACCTGGAGTCAACCTCGAAGCTGTATACCTTCATCGAGAATCAAATTTTCCAACCCCCGACCTCGCGGGACTCGCCGCTATGTCCATTTCTGTTCCCAATCGAAGCGCAGGTAGATGAGACGAGCGATAGCAAAAGGGTCGGTTAAGATGTTCTTGCTATTTCGCTTCCAGTAATATATGAACCCCCACCGTCCATCTCGTAATCCGAGTCCTTATTGCCCGATGGAGACGACGGTGTCGGAGAACAAGCCTGAACGCCGACCACCATCCGCCCCACAGCTGGCCCGTCGCAGAAACATCGACTGGCTCTGCATCATCACCGTGGTGTTCCTCATCACCAGTGCAGCGAACGCAGCCTACCGGTCGCTCCACGACCCCTCGTCGCTGGCGTTCGTTGCGTTCACCTACGCCGACCTGATCCTGATCTTCCTCTGCCTCGAGAGATTCGAGAAGCGGGGCGCCGGTGGCACGCCGCGGGAGAAGAAGCTGTTAAAGGCCGCGGTGTGGGCCCTCGTCACCGCTCTCACCTTCGCCTTCGCGTGGCGTGTGGCGAGAATGATGCCGCGAGTGCTCGCTGCCGTCGTCTGGACGATGGCAGGATCGGTCGCCCTCGGCGGGTTCTACGGGCTGTTCATCTGCCGTCATGCTAACGAGACTGCGGTCCGTAATGTCTACGTTGGTGACGTGGAGCTTTCTCCCGACGAAAAGGCCTGAAGAATACTTTCCCAAGTCTATGGAGTTCACATGAACCGCATTTATCTACATTATGTCTGTGGTCATTATACGGTCTTATATATACGTATTGTATGTGTGAGTAAGATGAAGACTCTTCCGGTTCATGTATCGTACGTGTGATGATGCAAATAAAGCACTGCATTTTTCCTTCACTGTTAGCAATTGTCCATGTCGATCTGAGCTGGTGTCACGTTACGGGCCATGGTGTGTTGACTTCGTAGCTCGATCAGATGGACTTTTACGCGCGGGCAATGTTGACTTTTATTAGACCTTAGACAGCTAGGTGGCACTTCGCTATTCGCTCCTGTGGCTCCCACAACATGAGTCCCTGTTGCGGGACGTATACCAAGTACGCGCTGCGCTTTAAGCTTCGTGCCATCGCTACGATGCCCTGAACCTTGTTTGATCTCAGATGGGAGATCCACCCACACCGTCTCATCTACCACGTCAACGTCAACTGTGGCGCTATAACACGTGGCAGTCCGTCGCCTTACCGCTGGTAAAATCCAAGTCAGCCGTCGTCTACCACGTGCTCTACTTATTGATCACCGAGTCAACCGTCGCACAACCTAGTCAACCGTTTGACGTGGTCGCATATGGTGGAGAACTTCGTCGGATGCGTCTTACGATTCGCGATGGCCCGATTGGGAGAGACCAACGGCGAATGTCCTTCCGCGTACCATGCGCGGCCGCGCTCTCCACGGCGACGTGCACGCGTTTTCAGGCGCGTCCATGTCCTTCGGCTTCCATCTATACTAGCTGGACATGGGGAGTTCAAGGAGACATCTATAAAGGCTCGTTCCCCGTTACCTTCCTCTATCGCCACATTGTCAGATATCGGAGCTAACAGCAACGGGAAACGAGCCCCGCCCCCGTTCGAACACCAAGTAGCATCACCGCCCGCAATCCAATAGCTATAGCCTCAGCTGCGAGCCAGGTCTTCAGTTGTCTCCCCACCACTGCTCTTCTGATCCTCATCACCCCCCCAAGTTTGACGCTACCTCAGTGATCCAACGGAGGCAGCTTCCTTGCACTCGCGAGGCCTTGTCTGGCTAGATTCCGTGGTCTGTACATCTACCGGGATGCCGGAGACTTTGACGTCGGCGTTGATGGTGGGGACGAGGAAAGGGAGGTGGGAAGACAATTGAAGACCCTGGTTTGCAGCTGGCTGTTGCCATTGGATTGCTGCGGTGCTGCTGTTGCTTGATGGGCTTGTTTTCCGATACTGTTAGCTCCAGTATTCGACAGTGTTGTCAGAGGAAGTGATGATTTCAGATACACTGCAGGATGCGAAGCCCCATCAATAAGGTACTTTAATGGCATGGCCACACACAGGTTCAGATTCTCTCTCTCTCTCTCTCTCAACAGGACGTCATATACAGGAAATTTTTTTATCGAGTTTGGCCTTCATGTAGCTGCTAATGATCTTTCTTTGGTCACCTACAAGCAACGAAACTCTTCTTTCTGAGAGACGAAGAAGCAACAGGGATTCATATGATGGAGAAAGAAGTTGCAGAGATGGCCTCTTCCGATGGAGATATGGTGGGCTACAGCTACTCAGCTAAACTTAAAAAAATGCTTCGAACAAACATAGTAGCGTTATCAAATCTCTTGTAAGGGTTCCTTTACATGCTATTGATTAGCTAACGAAGTGTGGGAGAATTAGAAATGCATATGCATCACTCATGATCTATATTTAATTTGGACGGCAACAAGTTGAAGGTTTGCTGCAATAGATAAGATTCTCGGACGCTGGATCATGTCATCATCTTATTCCAGAACATACATTTCTAGTCCTATCCTAAATATTTCGTCGACGTTCGTCAGCATCACTTGCGATGGGTATCTATAAACTTTCTACTCCAAATGCTATAAACACGATCAGACGGGTGTCTTGATACTCCTTTGTCAGGCTGCTTGCCTGGTCAAGTTGACCTTTAGATCAAGCGACGAAGCATGTATGCTTCATGTGCATTCATTCATAAATGAACCAATGATCTGATTGTTGATTCTCTAGTGATAGCAACATTTTTAATGTTTCGAGGAGAAATTGTTGGACTTTGACTTCGTCTTAATCCATTGTATTCTTTGGTGATTGTGGTTGGAAATGGTCCAAAATTGGAGTTGACGACGACTGTCACAGCACAAGGAAAGGTACACCCGCTCGTCTCCCACCAGCTTCGAGATTCGTGCGTAAAATGATCGTGCACGAATCTTGACGCATATCGAAGCTGATGTGATGTGATATTTGCTTATTGATACGTTCATGTAGAAATTAATCTGATGAAAAGTGTTATTGTGACATTAATGAGTGGCTGTATTATGATTTCTACTACATCGTGTATCTGAATCCGAATTTGAATCCAATTTGGATATTTGTTTCATAGTCGGATCCGTTTCGAGCTCTATTAGACGATGCCATCCCTTCCCTATCGGGCCCGACACAACCATTCCGCCATGTGATCCGCATCCACCAGGCTTCAAGATCCGTGTCGAGCTTGATTGGCACCTTCAAGATTCGCGTTTCCTTATATGGATTGTGGATTTAAATTGCGCTGTCAGTTCCGGTGCCCAGAAACTTCGCTTGCTTTCTCCCTTCGCCGAGGACCGACGGCGGCGCGATGGTGGGAGGGAGAGAGAGCGGCGCCGGCGCCTCGGCGGGAGAGGTGATAATACCGCTGGAGTGGGAGGAGGCGGCGGAGGAGATATCGCGCGCCTCCTCCCCTCCGCCGGTGGTCTTCATCTGCGGGCCCAAGAACAGCGGCAAGTCCACCTTCTCTCGCTATCTCCTCAATGTCCTCTTGCCAAGGTCAACATCGCTTTCCCGCTTCTCGATTCTTATGCATTTTTGGGAAGTTCTTTTGTTTTCTAGGGTTCTTCTCCTTCTCTTAAGAAGTTCAAACGTAGATTTGTTCTTTTTCTAGGTTTTTTTACCTTATCCTAAAAGTTATAACTTTTGATGAGGATGATTTGGTTGCAGGTACGGGAAAGTGGGATACCTGGATACGGATGTGGGCCAACCGGAGTTCTCGCCTCCGGGATGTCTCTCGCTTACTCTTGTCGACAAAACTATTCCAGGCATCTTTCTTCTACTTTATTTTATTTTGTGTATCTTTCTGTTACTTCTTGTTGATTTGTAAAGTTGATAATGTCGTTGTTGTTTCTCTATTTACAGATTTGATGAATCCGTGCATCAGAGCAACCGAAAGGTGCGGTTTTAGTTACGTGGTTGTGATTGGAAACTTTAATGTCTGCTTATGTAGATAGGAGATTCGACAAAATTTAGTTTTGTTATCAGGAACCTCTTATACTAGTGATTCTTCACAGTTCCACCTGAAACACTCCTAACAAGTTCAGATAAGATCAGCTACAATTAGTGATAGAGGATGTGTTAATTTCTTGTTTCAGTGTTTGATTCCTTAAGGACTTGTTTGGTGGCACAAAGACTGAGAGGGACTAAGAGAAGTTAGAAGAAATGGTCACTTTTTTTTGTGAAGAAAAGAAAATTTTAGATACAATAACAAATCACAACTTGAGAAACAAAATCTTTTTGGAAGGCTTTACAATGATTTTTTGAAAATATAGTAGCGATATTAATGGATTCTTTGCAGCTAGGACCCTGCATTAAGCATAAACCAGTCGAAATACTTTTGTTGTTCAAACTTGACATGGTGTATAATAGGAGACAAATTATCCAAATGAACCTTTTAAGACTTAACCAGTTATCCTCCATTCTTGAAAAATATTTGAGTTTTGTGGAGACACTTTAAGTTATAAGTATGGAAATGTTCCAGGAATGACAAAATTATTAGGACTCTGTATCCTTTTCATATTTTAACCTGGATTTTCTAGAGCAAGTAAACTTCCTTGTCAGACTGGCAGCAATTTTTACATAAACTTAATGACTAAAATTTCCAGTGAAGTTCCTAAAATACAGGAAATAGATCAAAGTTAAAGACAAAATAGACTAATTTGTTACAGAATTTTAAACCTTACTTAGGAATGACACATCTGATTCATGCGATGGCATAAAGTATCATGTAGGTCACTTTGATAAATCTTCTATTTCTTGGCATATTATCATAGTGTTACTTATTTTGTTAAATTTTGAATATTCCACTAAAATATTAGACCCCTCATACTTCTTTTATCTGTCTTTGTATCTGAGGATCAAAGACATGCTCTAATGACATCAATCGACAGGCAACATCATGGGCAAATGTGACTAAAGAAAGTAACATTTATTTTTAATGTGAGATTATTCATCAAGATTCCAGGAACTAATACATTGAACCTACTTGATCTAGATTCTTGATTTTCTTCTCTCCCTCATATGTTCAAGGATGACACTTATGTTATTTGATAATTAACCATTTAATAAATGAATTTGTAGGTCCATTTTAGGGTTGGTCCTATATTGTTATTTTGCTGTTTTACAACAAACATTTTCTTTCCAAATTTCAGGTGCTTTTTCTTTGGTGATGTCTCCTCAAAGAGTGATCCAAAAGCCTATTTGGATTGTACCTTCAACTTGTATGACTACTTTATTAGGGTGCATTATCAACCAAATGAACTAAATCATCCTGGAAAAGCATTGCCTTTGATTATTAACACTCCTGGATGGGTTAAAGGTTTGTTTCTGGATGGGTTAACAATTTTTTTTGTCAGGTAGCAAGGTGATTTCATGCTGAAGCTTGGGACTAATATAGTTGGCTGTGAATCCTTCTATTATCCTTTTATCGTTTGCAGGCACCGGCTTTGATCTTTTGGTAGAAAAGTTGAGATATATATCTCCCCTTCAAGTGGTTCAGATACGCATTTCAGTTGAGAGTAAAAATCTTCCAGGCAGCACATTCTGGTTGGACAGTGACCAACAAGAACCCCGTATATATCTTCTCAATTCAGCACGGCATAACTATGAAAATCAATCGTGAGTTTGTTAATATTTGAAAATTTGTGACATTAAGTTACTTTTTAAGCTCTGCTGTCTGAATTTCTGAGGATGAAACTTAAAACAGTGTCTTAATGGAAAGAAAGAAAAAATAAACTCTTCACCTGCATCTTTTCTGCACTTGATGATTTATTTTTTTATTTGCTGATAATTTGCAATTATTGATTGAACATTTTTTGTTCCTGAATCACATGTTCCTTCAAGAGCTTGAGGCATGGTTGTAAGTTTCTGCCTATTGTCTGATATTGGATATGCTACATCCAATTTCAGCTGAAATTTACAATGAACAGAGTAGAAAAAGTAAAAAACACATAGGTGCCAGTGCTATGACAGAGAAAATGTATATTTGTGATAGTGATGCAAATATAATTGCCATGCCTCTTTTGTGAGTCATATTACTCAGAATTAGTATATGCCAGACTATGCATGTTACAAGAATTTGAGATGATGTAGGTACAGGTCTAACTTTATCCTATCCTCTTCTCCTTTGGTCAGGCAAGTCAACCAACAGGGAAGCCTTTAAAAAAGAAGCAAGCCAAAGGTGATGAAAATGCAAAACCATGCAAAAGTGCAAACTTTGTTAGGATATAAGATGGCCCCTTAGTACATTTTTCACCTATTGATGATTTGCCTAAGATCATCACTGAGATATTGGTTCTGCCAGCACCTTATCCAGTGTTCTTCCCATGGCAGCCATTTTAGGTGTAACTGTTGGTAGCAATTTGGTGCATTATCAGTCAGTTTAATGATTCAGAATTTTAGTGGTGATCTATGATGACATCAAGCTTGATCAAGTTGGATATCACTTTTTTTTGTTCTTTATGGTAGATCACATAATATTATGAACCCTTCTGGCTTCATCTTTTAGATTTGGGTTTATGTAGTTAATTTCATTTTGTATACATTTGTTGGTCTTGGGAATTCGACTTTCTTATAATCTAGCACTTTCTGTCGTACATTAGTTATACAATATATTATGTATTGAAGTGATAGAACGCTGGATAAACTCACTTTTTACTGTACAATATTGAACATTTTTTTCCTGCAGTATATTAGTTCGAAAGGATGCTTGCCGTATGCGAGATCAACGCCTTTTTGACTACTTCAAGCAATGCTTTCCTAGTAACCTGAATATTTTAACAAATAAGGAACTTGCTCATGCTCTGGCTGCTATTGCTCCTTACGTGGTTCCTTTTGCAAAAATAAAAGTTGTGCATCTTCATTGTCAGGTTAGCAAAAGATAAGTTGATTTACTAGAGTTATTCTGCCTTATGATTAGAATTGGTTTATCATGTGCATATGCTTTTTCTTGTTTTTGTAATCCTGTGGACCATTTGTGTATGTCATGTTTTGATGGTTACGGTATGAATTCTGCATGAACTTTAGGTAGCAGTCACATTGTACTTTGCTGAAGCAAAAAAAGAGAACAACCAATTATCTTGCAATGACTTAAGAAATGCATGATTAAAATATTTTGATGCTGTTATCTGAATAATCAATGTCATTACATGATAAGCAACTTACACTAGGTGTTCTCATAAATATGTATCCCTGTCTTTCCCTAGATCATGCTAGGAAATTTAAATCCTGGCATAATCAGTTGCTAGTAGCAATTTGGCATCGTGTTAACTGACTGACAAAATTCAGTTGTCTGGAAAAAAATATTCTGTGTGAAGGAAGATAATAAATGTGGTAGCCCTCTCCATAGTCTTGTAACTTTATATTGCTTATGCTGTTACTTTTGTTTATGTAGGTTCCAAGTAGCGAAATCTTCCACAGTCTCAATGCTACAATTGTTGGCTTGGCAGTTAGTTCTGATGTACCTGCAAAATCTCGGTCTGACACACCTTGGTGTGTAGGACTTGGTACTAGGCTGACCTGCCGGTCTCTTTTCATTTTTTCTTTCATATCAAGTAACCAAGTTCTATGATGTTTTTGTTGTCTGTATGATATTTGCCTTGCTACTTAGGCAAGTTTAATATATGATTATATTGCGAATCCTAAACATATTGAAGTAGATTCTGTTGTGTATGATTTGGATTTCTTGCTTATGCGCATATACAAATAGGATTATGTGTTCTTTATAGCCATCTGTTATTGTCAGCGCTACTGTATAGCTAGTTACTGTATTCTTATCTCAGTGGATTTAACCAAAACTTTCTTTTCAAGTAGAGCAAATTTATTTATTTTATCAGGGTATATACATGACAAAGTTAGTATGAATCAAGAAATATTATCCATCTGTGAATTTGAATAGAAAAGAAGCTTAGCAATCCATTTAAAATTCTATTTGGATAGATAACAAGAAATATTTGCATATATGAATAATTAGGGGTTGTCTTGGTTGAGCACTAAATGAGTGGATAAATATTAAGGGTGCAAGGTGGTTTAGGCATGCTCAGAGGACCTGTACTTGCATTGGTTCAGTGAGTTCAATCGATATAGACCTGTACTTGAACCATCTATGCTACCAAATATCCTCGAGTGATCTATGGTACCAATCATGTACATTGATTTGATCTTCACAATGAAGGATTAGGGAGTTTCCATGCAAATGACAATAACATGAAAAGGAGAACAGAAAAAAGACGTCACTATTTGTGGGTTAGGAAATCAAAGTTGGACTTAAGTTAATTATGTTAGCTATAATATATTCATTTTATACCAAGCCTGGCTTATCAGTTACTATTATGTAAATATTTTACACATACTGATCGAGTTTCTCATCTTTTAGACAAAGCATTATAATGGACTTTCTGGGCAGCATCTCTTATAAGTTTTAGCATCTTACATTTGCTTTATAATTAAACTTTAATCTTAAACTATTGACCCTTATGGAATTAGATGTTTCTTAGAAGACATTTCTACCATTTTGAAGTTTGAAGTTTGTTGTATGTTGGGAAAATGTTCACAACATGATAGTCTAGAATTTTTGCGCTACATATCTCATTCTTGTCATTCAAATTATATCAGCTAAACTACATATCCCTAGGTTTAAATGTCCCATGTTTCACAATTGCTGTCTCGCCATTCAGATCTTTTTTCAGTTTGTTTCTTTAAATGGTTAAGAGTATACCGTAGTTTTAAAACTTCTTTTACTTGTCTTTATGAGTAATTTGCACGCAATATTCTGAAAAAAATGTTTTTAAACAATAATGTATTATTTTGTCACGAGTTCTTGCTATGCCAATGTCAGAGTTATGATCTATGTGCCGTTAATTTATGACTTTATCGATCAGGTATCGTGAGAGCTATTGATGCAATTCGAGGTTTACTCTATGTGATTACACCTGTTCCCCTTGGCATTCTACAAAAGGTTGATCTTCTTCTACAAGGGTTTATCGAAATCCCTACCGGTCTCTTGCAGGTAAAATAATTTTCCATCCATTTTCATGTTTTGATAGTGGAATTTTTCTGCTCAAACATTTCTTTTGAGTACATAGTTTATGATGTGCTCCATATTGTGCTTTAAAGCTCAATGTGATCTTTTGTAGGATAAATGATTCCCTTGATTCTAGGACTCCTTTAGTCAATACCTTTCTTGCACTAATGTGTCATACCTCTGCTTTTCCCTAATTCTACATATAAATCCTCATTTGCAAAAGTAATAAACACAAAGGTTTTCTAGCAGCTACCAGCACACATATGTACCTTATCACTAGGTTGTTAATACATGGGTGCCCTTTATATTCTAGTCTCTGCTTGGATTGTTCTCTACTTGGATATGCAACCCTTCATTTTGAGAATCTAAAAAGAACTTGCACCCTATTTTAAGTGATAATGGATGCCAATGCTCTTTAATTAAAGCTATTTGCCGAAAACTGTGCCTATGCTTGTTCATGTTTTGTGTGTAAAAGATTCTTCAAGTACCATAGTTTTACATTTCTGGTTGCAACCACCTCAGGTGCGTGGATGTTTATCCCCTTACATGTCGACAAATGTGCTCCACAAGATATCAGAAGAGCATTTATAAGGGTTTCCAACTGGGTTTTCCTGCTGATTACATGAACTGAAGCACGCACAACAGTTTCAATTGGTGATCTCAGTGATATCTTGCTCTGCACAATTTTTTCTCTGGTTCTGTCAACCTCCAGAAGCAATTTTGAAGAGACTACCGTGAAGGAAGATAATCTTCGATTCTAAAGCTTCGGAAGGACAACTTTTCATTCGAAATCTGGTTATGTAATTGAGCTCTTGTGAAAGTGTACAAGCAAGATAAGCAGGACTCAGAACTCTGCCGTGCACACTGCTCCTTTCACACTCAATATGCAAGATAAGCTGCAGACTGATGCAGTCTACTTTCCCATGACATCCATTCTAATGGTTAAGGAGCAGAGTGCACGGTAGAGCTCCGAGTCCTGCTTTAAATGTTTAGTAAGCATGGAGGTTGCACAATGTAGTTCTATATAGATATTGATTACTTCTACTGTACTCTTCTGATTTGGTGAAATTGCATGATGAACTGACTGCGTATCTGACCAAATGCAGAAGATAGTGTCCTGTTCTCTCTAAAAGCTTATTCATGTAGACATTTGCAGGCATCCTCCGATTCCAGCAGCAAGTGGTTGATGCAGAGCTAATACAGAACGAGGCATCACACCGCCCTCGATACCTTGTCCGAGATCGTTTGCTGCGCACCGGAGTCTGGACCCCCGGCCGTGAGGTTGTACTCTACCTTCTTCCGAGCCCGCATCACATACAGCACGCCACACCCAACTCCCAGCAACAAGAAGAGACCATAGAAGCCAGCAAAAGAGGCGACGGGAAGGAGAAGCGCGACCCGCAGCGCGAGCACCAGCAGCAGCAAGGCGACGGTGATCGCGGCCGCCTTCTCCTTGATCCGCTCGCCGCGGGGGGTGGCGACGGCGGCGAAAACAAGGCCGAGGCTCATGAGCACGGCCAACCAGATGAGCAGGAGGAGGGGGAGGTGGAGTGGGTGTGCCGGGTCGAGCTGGGCTCTTGCCGGGATGGTCGTGTAGACACCGACGCAAACCATCGCCGGAAGAACCAGCTGCCATGCCGGCCTCGTGTACGGTGGGTCGCCGGAGGAGCCGACCATCGAGCTCTTGTCCATCTCCAACGATCTCAGTAGGCGTTTGCAGTCGAGCGATGCAGCTACTGCCCACTATTTATGCAGTCGAGCGATGCAGCTCCCGTAGACTGCTTCGCGTATGGCGAAATGGCGTCGCCGCTCGGGAGATGATGACGACAATGGCGATGACGAGGCTACAGTTAATGCGGAAGCTTGAGTGGGAAGGAAGCAATCTTGGCGTGGGGTCCGCCCACGTGCACGGCCGACTTATTTCCGATCCTGTGGGAACCACACAAAATCGGAAAAAGAAAATGTTTCAATCAGATCCTCGGGCGTCGAGAACATCTGATCGATCCATCCATCCATCCATCCATCTTAGGCAGCTGATGTTTGTGGTTTATTTGGTCATTATGAGGGAGACGTCAGAAAGAGGAATGCAGAGATTTTGATGGTGCATTCGAACGTACGTAATGGGTATTTCTTTAGGCATTTATACCGATAATTTCTCTTTACTATTTACGATCTCATTCTGATAATTTCTAATATTCCTCTACAAATCGACATAAATACTCTCCTAATTCTTCTTCTTCTTCTTCAGAATCGCCAGCGGCATCGAGTTGCGAGCGCTCTTCCTTCTTCGTCGTCTTTTTAGCAACAGCAAACTTCCATCTGTTTCTGTGCAGCAATCAAAGGCATTATCATCATGTGAAACGGACGCACTCATCCTTCACATCATGTCGCATTTATACTCGTGCGTTTTGGTGGATGTCTCGTTCCCATGCGTTCACGCATCGATGAGAGCGTGACGTCAACCCTCCCCCCCCCCCCCTCCCCAAGAAAGCCGTCGCCGACCTCGAGCTAGTCGTCAGCGATGACATCAGCTCCCTCTCGCTCGTTCGCCCCTCGGATTAGGAATGTATTATTGTAAGTTTCCGTCTCATCGTGGCCGACCAAATCAGCGATCGGCTTCGCATGAGAAACGCAGAGAATGATCTGCAAAAGAACAGTGTCATTTCTTTTATTCTATTTATTTACATGATTATTAGAGCAGTGATATTTCACTGTCGACTGAAAAATAAATATCTTAACAAAAAAAAAAATGACTTGGATTATAGATACATATATATACTACAAAATAAATATATATTTTTAATTAATATTTTTTGTATGTAGTTGAATGATAATAAAAGATTCATATGATATGATCATTATTTTTAGTTAATCGAGACTCTATATCCACATCTATATCAATAATTATACGTTAAAATAGATTTTTAAATATCTTACATTAAGATAAAAGTAATAGTATAATTTTTATATTTACGAAGGTAAAACATTTAACTTCGTTTCTCTTCGTGTAATCGATTTTACCGATGAAAATATTGTATGTGCTCGATGATAAATCTTACAATATTTTCATCAACAGAGTCCGAGAAAAAATGAGATTAAATAATTTACTTTCGTAAGTATAAAAATCTTAATGTAACATTTTAAAATATATAAACTAAGATATTAATAATAATTGATTACAAAAGATAATATATAATTAATCCAAGACTTCACAACATATTTTGTTGGTTTTCTACTCAACCAAGACTTGTTTAGCTGGAACTTTGATTTTTTTTGCTTGAAGACTCCTCGTTCTTCTGAATAATGTTAGTATGAACCCTTTTTGGGAGATGTGTAGCCCTCAAGGCTTCACTCCAGAATAACATACCACAAACCTGCATCCTGTTCTTCGAAAGAAACTTGCATATGATATGCTGCCATAAGCTTTCAATTCAAGAGATACCACAAAGAACACCAATGCAAAATGATCCCATCGTATCAGTTTCGTGCTCTGAGACTCCACATTCCAGCTCTATTTTGTGATAAATGTGTTTCTTCCGATGCACCGAATGATACCACCGCAGGTCAGTCAATGAAGGCACATAACTCGTTCATGAATGCTAAGAATCAGCAGATCAGCACCGGATTAGGTGACTACTGACCAAGAGACGACTACACTTTTCATTGCATCTCACTGTCGATTATACAACTTGTACTTAATGGTGCATCATCAGATGATATAAGATTACACTTATTCCACGTCAAAGTTACACGAGCCAACATCAAAAGCATGCTCTCCACCCCGTTATGTCGATTCATACAACATCACAAAGTGATCCAAAAGCACAAATGTAATGGAAAAACAAACTCGGGATATGACTCGATCCTTTAAAACGTAGCCAATGGCGACCCAGCCGAGGTGAAATACGAAGCAAGATCAACCTTCAGGTCATCGTACATGCTCAAGAAGGGATGTTTCTGGATATTCAAGTGTAGTATCAAGCAATGGCCTCATTTATGGGGAAAAAAAAACTGAACCGAGGATAAGAATATTAACTTACCAAAAGAACCTGCGCAGATTTTCTATCCGTGGGATTTTTCTGTAAACTGGATATGGAGTACAAAAAAAATATCTTAGTTGAGAAATAAGTATGGGATCAAGTTAGAAGACTTGTAGAGCATAAACAGAAACAAAAAGGAAAAATTAGAGTGATGCAAGAAAATCGTACAATCATAGTCACCTGATCTGAATGATGACCACAATGAATTGTTTATTTTTTGCAAACCACAAATGATAAAAACATTAAAAAGCCTGAGAGTTTCATTACAAATTCTGAAATTTTCAAGGGGTTGCAGATGTCTAAACAGAAGAGGCCAAATGGTTTGCATTAGGTGCATCAGATGTATAAAACTTGAATTCCTATCATACCACGATGTCTTTCATGTTCAACCATGTCCTTCAAGCTCTGATGCATGGTTCTAAGAAGTATCTATTAGCTGCCACTTTATCACGTCAATCTTAGTTCAGTAATTGAGTCAAGCAACATTGATGCCTCATAATTTGCTTTTGCAGGAGTGCATCATTCAGATTTCAGACAATGTAATAACCAACTTTATTACGTTCAATTATTTGGCCCTGAACTTGTTTGGCATAATAATCTTGCTTTTTGCCGAGGGAACTAATGGAATTAACACACAGATTAAATAAATAATAAAGTTCTTGGCTATTTGAATGGGTTGGGGGGGTTGAAGCAAGAATACAAATGATTTAGCACTATAAGCAATTATATTTTTTGGGAAAAATGGAAAATTTTAAATTTTGAGTACGGAAGCACATTTCTTGGCAAATATTAGCAGTATATTTACCATTCAGAAATAAATGATGTAAACTCCGCAGAGAACTGATCAGAAGGTGCGAATGGAGGTGGTTGTTCGACGACTTCTTCAAGCAGTTCATAGAAGCTATCATGAGGTGGGTAAGGAAATTGACCAGTGGCACACTCCAGCATAACTAAACCCAAGCTCCAAATATCACTTATATGACCATGTTTCTGTCCGGTGATTCTTTCTGGCTACAAATCAAAAAGGTTCTAGCATGATTATGGCTTCAACACACTAAGGATATTAGTATATAGAAAATTTTGCTAACAAAATCAAAATGAGAGGAACAAAAATCTTGAAACAAGCAAATCACTAGCAGTTTCGGGGACGAATACTTACAGACATGTAGTTATAGGTACCAGTAAAGGTGTCACGCTGACCCGAAGAGCTTGCAATTATTCCACTCACACCAAAATCAGATATCTTGACTTCCCCACTATGATTGATTAAAATGTTTGATGGTTTCAAGTCCCGATGAATAATGTGCTTTTCATGGTGCAGATAAATTAGACCATTTAGCACCTGCAAGAACAACGAAAAATGTTCAGGAATATGATGACTGCTAGTTTACTGATATACTATAATAGGTCAAATAACCATGACCATCGATGCCGTTCAACACTGGCCTGCTTACAGATTGCGGCAAGATATGGCTCCGGAATTGTTTTGACATCCTTCAGAAAATTTGCAAGTGAGCCCCCATCCATATACTCCAAGACTATAGAGATAACACCATTGTCATAAAAACACTGATAGCATAGGACTACAAAAGGGCACTGGGTTGATAGGCTTATCCTAAGTTCCTGAGCAATCTGCTTCCGTATATCCTCTTGAATGTTCATTTGTATAACCTGAATATTAAAAGCTATTTTAGAAACTTCCATTCAAGGATTTGATGCTTCTAATTGAACTTATATAGCAGGAAGAGTACATAATTTTACATTTCATTTATAAGTCATGAAGGTAATAAATGAGAAACTGTGTCTGATAAGATGTGAAAAGAATTAAATATTGTGCTGATACTACAAGTGGCTCAGACCACCTAATGAAGAGAACTAAAACTGGCTACGAAAAGTTACTCTCCTAATAGAAGCCATAGAAGCAAACAAGGACATAAAACATTCTCTGACACAAAAAAATTTGACAAACAATGTAAATAAATGATTTTAATCAGGATAATGATGATCTATCTTCAATGTAAAATTTGACAGTCTTAGAACATGTCCAACATGCAAACCAGTACAGCTTTGGCAAAAAATTAAGTCTGCTAGGCAGAAGTATGGCATAGATATACATCTTCGTCTTCCTCCATATTTCCTCTTATTACCTAGAAACATCAAGCAACTTCTTACATGATAACCATGATGGTTTGCCATGCATTGTGTAGAATGGTTTATAACCTAGAAGCAGTGACATGAAACTCTGAGGTTTTGTTCTTTAGGTTCCAAAAAGAAAGAAACACTTAATTGAAAACTAAAATCAGACAGATCAAGCAACAGAAAAAAAGTTGATTTGGAGCACTGAGATCTTGAAGTTGCGATATGTATGATATGGCTCGAATGACTTATATTGACTTGGAATGAACCCTCAGACTCTAAGTTTTGGTTAAATATTACTTCAAATAGTATGATTATATATTCATATTGTTGGATCATCATCTCAAACTATCTGTGTTTTTCGGTCTAGTTGTGTTCTTTCTTCATTTCTGTTCTGATGAAACTCACTGAAATGTATGTTGACTAATATACTCCCAAAGCTAAGCTTCAGGCCATAGGGCTTGAGGGATGTAGTCTAAATTAAAGGAGACCATCCTACAATTCAGACAAGATTGAGGATATTTCATGCCCAATTCTCAATCCAAGGAACTGAATTGTTGGGTGAATACTCAGAAGGTTGCTTATATAGGAGCAAAGCAGCGTTTGCAAGTCAAAGGCCACATGTAGAGTTTTCAATCTATGGCAAATGAAACAAGGAAGAAGAAGCTTTCTGTATTTTGTACAATAGATGAAAATTAAATAGCAGAAAGAGCTTCATCAATAACTCGAACAAACCCATGTGGGCGAGACTCCTCGGGACTCCCAAATTTCAGCGCACACCTTACACCCACATTTGTTAAGATAGATTCATCATAGCCATTTAAATTAGGAAAAAGAAAAAGACAATTCAACATGTTGGTAGAACTAAAGCTCAAAAGCAACAATATCTGACTCAAAACAAATGCCATATAACTGATGCTATACCTTGAGAGCAAATAGAAGTAAAGCTCAAAAGCAACAATATCTGACTACTCAAAACAAATGCCATATAACTGATGCTATACCTTGAGAGCAAATAAAAGTAAAGCTCAAAAGCAACAATATCTGACTCAAAAAAATGTCATATAACTGATGCTATACCTTGAGAGCAAATAGAAGTAAAGCTCAAAAGCAACAATATCTGACTCAAAACAAATGCCACAAATGCCATATAACTGATGCTATACCTTGAGAGCAAAAAATTGACTGGTCCATTTGTGACGAACCAGTTGCACGATTCCACCACCACCTGTTCCAACTACTTTAATGGCATCTAAATCAGCCAGACTCAGTTGGTTGTCCAACGGTTTTATAAGAGGTGGCTGCATCAAGACATACGCAATATTGTGAGAAGCCCCATAATGACCAGTATTCAACATACCATGTGCTTCGAAAAGGCACAAAAATGACAATTGTATACTGGTATAACTTTAATAGAAGTAAGAAAATGGTACATGCAAGTTTTTGTTGTGAGGATGCAAAAGGTCTATATTGACATGTGTCGCCATGATGAACAAAACTTTCCATCTATCACACATGAAATATGATACCCTAATTAATCCCATGTCAAAAGTTGGAAGGGAGTTATGAGAGTATATTAGAGCAGCTAGGTCAACTACTAATGATAGGCTTATTCACTTGGGACCAAGTAATTAAAGATCAGCTATATCCAGAGTCCCAGATTACTAGGTTGATGGACCAACTTATTGGACCAAATCGTACCGAGAAAACAAACTATAACAGATCTGTGGTGAGGATGTACAAGGCCAGATAATGACTAATAGTAATTTCGAGCATAAGAATTTTAGGCCATGCAATTACGACCCACTCTATTCGAGTAATTGAGCTAATGGACCTATCGTGTTGGGTTGTGAATCATGCAATGAAGTACTGCACACAATACTATTAGAACTTCTTAATTACATACACTGAAACTGCATAAACTAAATATTGATCCTACCTTTTCAACAATAAAATACTTTTAGACTTCACGGGCTCAATACTTATCTGCGTGAATAAGTCACGCTGCAAATTTAAAACTTACCATTTATCTAAGTCATGATGCAAATTTAAAACTTACCATTTATCAAGCTGCCCAAATTAGCTCAAGTTGGCTCAATTCTACACCTCCAGCTTGATCACTATGTAGATTAGTGGGCTTAAAAAAAAGCTCCAAAATTAATTTTAAATTGATACTAGAAAAAAAAAAAACTAAGCTCGATCAAACTTCTGAATTTCAGTTACATATTTGTCAACATAACCACAAAATCAACAAGTAAGCAGATGACATACTTTCATTTTTGTTACAGAGAGCACGAAAAGAGAAGAGGTCAAAAGGCTCCAGTTGAACTTGAACGAGTATTCTCATGAAGCTAATAACTCTTGGGCCTTGTGAACAAGATCAATACCAGAAAGGAGAGACTTCGATTATACACACATCTTCAATCTAAATTCCTTCCAATGCTTGGTGCCTACAATTTCCTCCTGAGGGGAAGCCACCTTATCGTGACAGTGTTCTTAACTACTTTTCTATTGGATAATAGGAGGAACTGCCTCAACATATTGATCAGAAACTAATATAGCATTGAACTTTCTTTTGTTCCAAGAAATCATTTTTGTGGGCGTATATGTATGCGCATGTGTGGCTTTGGTTGCCTTGACTGGCTGGCTTTAGGGTTGATGATTTTTAGCTCCTATCATTCGATCTAACAACGAGTCGATTGATGGTATTCCTTACTAAGAGAAAAAACAACAGAAGCTGAAACCAAAAAGGAATATTTGAAATAGCAGAGAGGAAAGGAAAAGGGGGAAAGGGGACAAGGAAGGAAATTGATATGTTACCCCGCCTTCTTCACTGTGAGAGACGATCCGGAGCCCGTCCTTATTGACCAGAAGATTCCCATCCTTGAACGTACCACTCTGAGTCCTACACTCCTCCACAGAGATCGCAAAAAGATGCCAAAAAACACCGGAAAAAATCAAGAAAAGGCGAACGAAGAAATTGAACGGGAAGCAAGCAGAGAAGGATATATCATTACAGGAATTTGCCGATAGAAGCTTCGTGGCCGGGGACGGACAGCTTGAGCTTTGAGTTACCAGGTCCGGCCTTCCTCATCGGGGATGCGCTCGGCTTCTCTTCTCCTCTGGTTGCTTCGTCCTTGGACAACGACGGCGAAGAAGAGCTGCGGGAATTGGGCAAGACTTTCTCGTATGGTGTGCGGGTCAAAGAATCGATCCCACGAGATCGATCCGTTTCTTCACAGAATCTAAAGCCCGGACGGTGACGCGTTCCTGCGGCCCACTCGGCTGCTCGTCTCAGCCCCAAATGCAATCCCTCTCTCTCTCTCTCTCTCTCTCTCTCTCTATATATATATATATATATATATATAAGCGATTAAAGTGGGAAAGAAACAATTTGGATATGTTGGATTGAATTATTCAGCATAAAATGAAATGAATTTAGAATATCGAACCAAAATGACGAGTGCTGATGACTCCACACTCTGTCTCTGGTCCTCCGGACAATGAATGGGAGCAAAAGGCCTTACACGTTTGAAGTCGAAATTAAATGATCATGACAACAAAAACATCTCCCAACGTTTATTGATGTGTGTGGTTGGCTGATGGTGAGTTGTGGAGCAGCCTCAATTGACTGACTACATGTGAACCGAGATAATTCATGAGTCTTTACTAGTTGATATATTAATATATATATATATATATATATATATATAATTAATCATAATTATTTTGAAAGATAATATCTTTTTTTCTAATATATATTCCTTCAATTCGCTTGATTAGTTATATGTTGGAGTTCACATGAAATATAATAAATAAAAAATTGAGATTAAAAATATTTTTAAAATAAGATATTTAGAACACTTTTTGTGCTCTCACTATGGATTTAAATAGTACTTTTAAAAGGATATTATGATAATTATGGCCCTTGTGTCTCCTCTAAAGGTCAAATGATGAAGATTATGATTATATATTTTTTTAAAAAAATTATGAGAATTTATGTGTTAAAATAAAATTTAAAATAAAGGAAAATCTATATGTAATTTTGCATTTTATTAGATAAATAAACATATATTATTTAGTGCCATAGACAGTTGGAGTGTAGAGACAAAATACAAAGAAAAAGAATGTACGGAGATTCTTATCTCTCCCTTCGTTTCTTAAGTCGTCGCATTAGTTGAGGTAGTTTTGTCCGCTTTCAATGCGTTGACTCTGACGGGATATTTCGTCCACGAACGGGCACAGTGTGCGCAAGCGCCCCTTCTCCTCCTCCTCCTCCTCCTCCTCTTCCACCCGCCGACGGATGATGGCGGTCTTCACCGGCGATGAAACTGCAACGGCAGCGGTGGCGGTGGCGGTGTGCGGCGGAAGGGGCGCCGGCCGGAGCCGCCGCGCGGTCCGGTGGGCCGCGGAGCACCTCGTCCCCCACGCCCACCGCGTCGTCCTCGTCCACGTCATCCGAGCCGTCACCTCCATCCCCTCTCCATGTGTGCCCCCCGACCCTCTTTTCTCCTCTCCTTCGAACCCTACTGATGTGATCGAAACGTGAGAAATTTTGCTTGTTTCTGCAGCCGGGGAGCGTGTTCCGGTGGACCGCCTGGGAAAAGACGTGGTTGAGATGTACGTGCAGGACCTGAAGTCGAAGGCTCAGCAGGTGTTATTCCCGTTCAGAGAACTCTGCGGCACTAGAAACGTGAGATCTTTACCGTATCTCATCCCCCCTTCTATTCCCCCTTGGAAATGTTCTTTTAGGTTGGAATTCGACGAGATTAGCATAAAAATTGGAAGTTTTCTGTAGGTGGAGACTTTGGTACTGGAAGGGGAGAATCCTGCTGCTGCTCTGTTGGAATATGTTTCGATTTCGGGAACTAAGAACTTGGTTTTGGGATATTCATCATTTCGGTTTCGAAGGTTAACTATGTAGTACCATGATGTTGCAATTAATCCTTAGTAGAGTTATCAAATATGCTTAGACAAGCGATTTTTGTGTGTATTTTTTGAGATTTTATATGTAGGTAATAGATCTTAGATTTTCTGCATTCTTTGAAAGTTCAGTAATGATGACACTTATTTTGGCCAATCATCTTCGGTCGAACTTGATCATCGTAGGCCATGAGTTTGTTTTGACTAACATTGTATCCTCCTAATCTGCTTGAACAATAGCAATTAATCCATTTTGTGGATGGATCATGCGGTGCATGATTGTTCAGAATCTTATTATATGATTTGGATGGTCGGATCATTGTGATTATGTTTGTTTTGCTCAGGGGGGATTTTTGGCTTTTCTACATCCTTTCTCATATTTGCTCCCTCTTTTTCATTATTTGCTTTTTACTTCAGAAGTTGGTGTGGCACTCATTCTCAAGCTTGTTAGCAACATTCCTCATAATATTTTGGACGCAACATTTTATTTTTCTTGATTTTTTGCTCGGTGTTGTTTTCACTTTGCTGCTGAACAGATTTGTGTGAATTTAGCAAGTCATGGTTGTGGTGGATTCAATTGAGCTTTGGTCATTGTTTGGAGCCAAATTCTACTTGAGTAGATGTCATAAGGAAAAACATTATGTTTATCTGCAGCTTTGGACAATCTAGTTTACTGTCTTCAATGAGCTTCTATCCTTACTAATTCCAATTTCCTAGGATATTGAAGGGCCCAGATGTGCCAACTACTGTTCTGAAATTTTCTCCAGATTATTGCAACATTTTTGCTGTGTCACGGCGCAAGCTCATCATGAAATTTGCTAATCAAGTCTCTGATGGTTTGTGCAAAATCCTATTGACTAATTTCTATTTTACTATAATTTTGATTTCAGTACATTGTCATTCTTGTAATCTTGCTTTTGGCAGATCCCAGCATTAGCACCCATATACAAACAATCAAAGGCAAGCTATTTGTTCAAAGACGTAGGAACCCTCTCTTTGATGCAGTTTTTTCATTGTATGGATTGGAAGTCGGTAATTCACCCATATTATCATTATTGACAGGTGGTACATTGCATTCTCGAGCCCTCAGCGAACCAAGTTCGTCAATTTCTGTTAGAAGTTTTGAAACTTTACCTTCTATTGGAGGACACGAGGAAGGAGAACTAAATAACAAGAATTATGGCTTTCTGGCCTCTATTAAATACAAAACTTCTTTTATGTTTCACTCTTCAAGAAAGGTCAACAAATCTCTCCCTCCCTTGCGCTGTGTGTGTGCGTGTGTGTGGTTAGATCCTCAAAATGATTGACTAGCTAGTAATTAGTACGGTACATAGTAAAATGTATAATTTTATTGTAATATTGACACTGATGTTTGTTGCCTAAAAGAACCTTCAGGATGTGTCTCCAGCTGAAGTTTCAAACTCGAGGAAGGAGTCCCAGAACATTCTTGCTATGTATGATCAAGTTTGTGATGATCTGGTTCATGCAAAGAAGAAGGTTTGAAAAACAAAAAATTCTTGCTTTGCAAAATCAAGCTGGAATTGAGAAATGTGCTTCATATGTTTGCATTACATACCCGAAAAGGCCTAAAACTTACCTTTGTGCTTTTTGTAGATGTATATGGTTTTATGTTTTTATAGGCAAATGTCCAATTCTACTTCATGAAGCTGGCATTTTTGGATAGCATTGTAGGATTTTGTTCTTTGTTAATTTTCTTTAGAAAGCGTGTTTAGTTCCCTTCATTTCAAAATATTTTTTCTTGATCTGTTCCTTTTGGACTCTTCAACGTGAATATCAGATTATCCTATTTGTCTTGGATTTTTCCTAAAATGTTTGTGCTTAAGCAGACTTTGCAATGTATCGAATTAAGGTAATACTTAAATCATTGTGGCTCGTTGTTCTCAAGAATAGTAATGTTCATTATTTCTTTTCCATCAATTCATGACTTTTCCTCATCATTCCACATAACATACATCTTTCAGTTGTTTGTATCTCCCCTTTTTGCTGATCTACCTCAATTTCCCTACTGCTCATATCTGATCCATTTTGTGGCTTCTTACAGTTTCAATCACTTTCTTCTGAATACTCTGAAGTTGAAAAGAAATTGAAGAATGGGTTGGAGAGAGAGAAAGTGTTGGAAGCAATTAAAGAAGTTGAGGAAGCAAAACAAGTGTCTGTGAAGGAGGCCCAACATAGACATAAAGCCGAACTTGTAAGGATATCCTCTGAATTATCAAAAACAATAGATGGTTATTTCTTAAACAGCAAATGGTGCCGAAGATATTCAAAGAATGAAATAGAGGTTGCCACTGATAACTTCTCCGAAGCCAAGAAAATAGGAGAGGGGGGTTGTGGGTATGTCTACAAGTGCAACCTTGATCATACCCTGGTAGCTGTCAAGGTTCTTCGACAAGATGCACGTGACAAGGAAGCGGAGTTTCTTAGAGAGGTCTGCACGAAACCCACATTATTTTTCTTTCTTGAAGTTTAATATATTTGTTGGATTTTAGGGGCATTTTCCTTTTTGCTAAAACACAACTTACTAGATCCGAGTCATCTCGGTCATTTATTTCCTTATCATTCTGCTGGAGAGGGGAAGAAAGATAACTGATTCTGATCTTATGCAGGTCAAAATTCTTAGCCAAATTCATCATCCTCACTTGGTCTTATTGCTTGGGGTCTGCCTTGAGAGCGGTTGTCTTGTATACGAGTACATGGAAAATGGAAGTTTAGATGATCATCTATTCAATAGGGATGGCAAAAGGCCACTCCCATGGATAATTCGATTCCGAATTCTCTATGAAGTAGCTTGTGGACTTACTTTTTTGCATGGCAACAAGCCTGAGCCCATTGTTCACCGTGATCTGAAACCCGCAAACATTTTGTTAAATAGGAATTATGTTAGCAAGATTGGAGATGTTGGACTAGCAAAGCTCCTCTCTGATGTGGTGCCTGATGGTCTCACAGAATACAGAGAAACCATTCTTGCTGGTACATTCTTTTACATGGATCCTGAATATCAACGAACTGGCACCGTTCGGCCGAAGTCCGATTTGTATGCCTGGGGGGTGATTGCGCTTCAGTTGTTGACTGGGAAGAACCCAAATGGTCTGATAGTAAGTATGGAAAATGCAATTAGAGGAGGAACATTTTCTGCTGTACTTGACCAATCAGTAAAAGATTGGCCACTTGCTGAGGCAGAGAGATTAGCGAAACTTGCTTTGCAATGTTCTCGACTGACATGCAGGGAACGGCCTGATCTTGATTCAGAGGTTTTGCCAGAACTCGAAGATATATTAAACAAGGGAAATGCTATTATTAATCTGAAGAAACACAACATCGATGCACCGAAACATTATTTCTGTCCCATTCTAATGGTAAAACTCAAATACAAGTTCAAGTCTTCTAAATTCTTTCGGCTCTATTTTTCATGATAGAGGAATTTGTTGTCTGCATGCAGGAAATAATGGATGACCCCTATGTTGCTGCTGATGGTTATACATATGAGCATAAAGCTATCAGGGCATGGCTTGAGAAATATGATATATCTCCTGTGAACAAAATTAGACTTCCTCATACCTCCATAATCCCGAACCATTCGTTGCGATTAGCAATACAAGAATGGAAGTCTCATGTAGCATTCTCAACCTCTTGGAATTGAGTGATTGTGCTGTGTCCATTTTTTTTCGTTTTTGTTTTTGTTTAAAGGATGCCTGACTGGAGGTCCCTTGTTCTCGAAATCTTTGGTGTATGTAAAATAGTGTGCATTTTATGACAGTAGTCATAATTCTTTATGCTGTCATGGAGAAGTGTCCTGGAGCTGTTTATTTTGCTTATTTTATTGCCATTAATTGGCTGATAGAATTATGCACCGCCGATGTTTTGGCTAATTACATGGACATAATGTTTATTGCCATAACTTCTGTTCTAAGGAATCTTTCTCTTAATCATGAAACAGAGAGACATAAAAAGACCTAGTGATCACCAATTTGGCAAGTTGGAGTGTGAAATTTCACCAACAAAGACATTAAGAAAGTAAACAGACATAATCAATTGAAGTTTGGAGATTAATAGAAAGATTCCTTAGAACAGAAGTTAATAAATGATCAGTAAAATAACCAAAGATGTCCTCTGCAAAGTTGTTGACCAGTTGAGGTTTGGAGCCTCAACACTTCAGAATACAACTGTATTGGTTGGAAACTCTGCCTGTTTGCATATTATACTTAGTATGGGATTTTGTTGATCAAAGAGAGATGGCAATGGATGCTAATTTGTGGATTAAGTAAATCAAATCAACAACTTGTGTTGCATTCCCAAATACACTTTCAAACAAGTTGCTAATTCCAATTTGGAAAATGAAACATTTGTAGTCTCCTGCACCTCTTGTCTTGGATCCACATGGAAGTCAAACCTGTTTCTAGCTCATGACACAGTAAGGCTATCTCATGATCTAATATTTGTAACAAGATTTGGGCAATTTCATATTATCACAAGCTGTAATATTTGAACTATTCAGGATTGACTATATGGATCTTTGACTCTCATTTTGATAATTCTTTGTTACTCGATAAATATGCTAAAGCATATGGAGAAGAGAAAATTGAGTAAAAATATGATGAAAAGATGCGCAAATCTTATCTGTTGAGACTCAGAATAAAAAACCTGCAGAAGTATTTTGTTGTTGAGGAAATATATGTCAAGACCTTAATGGCATGCAAAGAACCAAATAATGGTGCTATACCTGGAATCAGATGTACAATGAAGCTCCAAGTAGGTATTCATGTGTGTATACTTCAAATCAGAAACACCTTGAAATGCACTGTATGTTTGTGCTTGTGAATATTTCAGCAACTATTGTTTCTCACATTGCATTCATATGTAAAGCAGATATCTAATCTATCAGATCTTCACACAAAGGACTGTCAAATTGCAGAACACATGCATCCTTCAAAAAAACAATGCAGTCTCTTAGCAGTAAGAATTTTTAGTTCCTAAGAAGCTATAAACACACATTACAACAAGATGTTGAACACACATGCGAAGGAGTCATGTCATGCATGCCAAGGCTTCGAAGCCAATCGTTCAGGAACACTACGATCCATAAGTGTGTAGTTTGCCATGGTAACCATTTACTTTCTCCATTTTTCTTACAGAACTCTTCTCCCTTTGTGGTGGTTGATTCTCCAGATCGCAAGAGAAGATGGAAGAATCTGTGTCGATACCAGATAAAGTCTTGCGATGAGAGCGAACAGCCACGGATGAATGCCCCTGCGGTGTGGAGTTTTGCGCATTCAGAGCTTTCTGCTTCGCCTTGATCGATTCAGTCAAGCTCATGTAGTTGGGCCTACTGCTGCTGCTGTCCTCTGTCCTTTCTGAAGCTAGAAGAGTGCTGCTCGAGAACGGTGTTGACATGAAGATAGACGACGACGATGCAGAGCTCTCGTTGAAGTATAGTTCGGTGCTTGGGGATGAGGCAGAACGAGTTCTGCAGCAGTGGTTGTAAGTGATGGTTGGGGGTCTTGCAGAAACCCTGGTCGTGATGTTGTTCTTCTTTATCCTCACTGAACTAGGCTCACTACATGTTGAGTAGATGCCAAAAATGTCTTCTTTGGATTCAGCGTCGGAAGGATTGTTGTGGACTTTGTGTTCCATCAACCTGCTCTCCCATGGTTTTGCAGCCATCCACCTCTCTAACCAGCTCCAGCTCCCATTGCTCTGATCAAAACCACTATGCTTTGAAGAGACCGAACTCTGCTTTGATCTTCCACCGAGGGTTGACTTAGATTGCTGAAAGAAGAAGGGAAAGAACTTTGCTACGCAATCGGGCAAGAGGCTGAAAGAAAACTATGCTTATTGCATTCACCTGTTGAGAAAGAGCATAAGCAATGGCTCTTTCCCTCTTGACAGCTCCTCGGTGCCTCATCTGTAGCTTTGCTCTTACTTCTTCTACTGTGCCCGGACTGTCACACCATCCTTCCTAAGAACGACGAGATGATGCACAACAGCATGATATAAGGAAGATTCACAAAGCATTCGTAGCTAATCTCGAAGCATTTACTTCTTTCTGATGTCACATTAAACTAAACTATGGATGGGGATTTTGGAGGAAGGAACGAGGAAAAGCTTGTGATGGAAGGATAAGAACGCAAGTCTGCTACCTCTGCTTCTTTTAGAGGATCCAGTGTGCCGCGGCGGGCTTCGAGCAGCCTTTGCACGACCTGCCCCTCGGTGGACATGCGCACCCGCCGCGCCCGGATGCGCGCCTGCACACGCACCAGGGCCTGCATGCACCTCAGCGTCACCGCCGCCTGCTTCCTAACCTGCCGCCCCCGCACTATGGCCTGCAGCCTCACGATCCCTCGCAGCGCCCGCAGCGCCCTCCTCGCCTGCAATCCCAATCCACAACAAGCTCTCATTTTTGTTGGAGGCATCTCGTGCAAGATTGATCTGGACGTGTAGTCCTCCTCCGTTACCAGGAAGGCGCGGAAGGCGGTCTGGATGCGGATGGCCGCCCACTCCTGCCTGACTGCCCTGAAGTCCTTGGGAGGGGCGCGGACGACGGCCGCGGCGGCGAACGCGTCACAGAGCGAGGAGGCATCGGACTCCTCGGACGCCGCCGACCGGCGGCTGCTGCCCCTCGATCCCCGCCGCAGCGACAGGTGGTCCCACGAGGAGCTCCTCCACAGCTTCTTCCACTTCCTGCTCCTCCCGTTATCGCCATCGCCACTCTTTTCCTTCAAGAAGGGGAAACCAACAACGCAACCGCAATGAGTCTCTAAAGACCCACCCATGAGAGAAGAGATTGAACAGGAAAACGACAGAGACTGCAGCGATTACACAGCTATCCTTCTCTTGCTTCTTGAGGACAACGACCAACGACTTGATCCACTTCCCCGAACCACCCATTTCTTGACAGGCTTCCACCGCAGCGGAAGGAGAGAGCGAAAGGTGGCAGCTTCGGAAATGGAGCTACAGACTCCGAGAAGACGGTGTAGCTGCTTGTATAGCATTTCAAATTCAAAAGAACATGGAGGGATTTGGATTAAGAGAGAGAGAGGATCTAACAAATCTAAACCTTGGATTCTCTTTCACTTTGTCGGGAAAGCAGGTGCAGTTGGCTTGGGTTAACTCCCAAAGCTGTATAGTTCATCTTTCCTCTTGTTCTTTATGCATAAAGAGAGTGATCTTTACGAAGCCTCTTTCTTGGGGAAAGGACAGAGCTAAAGACCTGATGGTCTATTCATCAGGCCACTAATTCATCATCCGCCATTGCTTAACGATCTAATGAACCAAAGATAATGAAATGTGAACGAAGAGAGGGTGGGATCAGTGCAGGTACCACAGCAGGGTGGCTGGCTGAGATGTGGAGTTCTGACACAAACATGAGAGAGAGAGAGAGAGCGACCAATAATTGGCCACAGGCACGAAGAAGAGAATGAGGAGTTTTAACACAAGATATCTACATGCATACATGTATCTTGTGAAGTACATAAAGTTGGAGTTGATATGTAGTGCATGATCTTGGTAGAAGAAGACCTGAATAGACTCTCTACTGTCGGATATCTTACCAATAAAAAGGAAAGAAGAACGACCATCTTTCTGTGTCGGATCATTGAAGGGAGAACTTCTGTGGTCACCATCATGGTTTGATCTCCCCAACCACTGCTCACACCTCTCGCCTGTTTTAATTGTATCGCTTCCTGTTGTGACGGCGATGGGCTGCGCGGGCGGGTGGAGGA
Organism: Musa acuminata AAA Group; assembly: GCF_036884655.1. Classification (NCBI taxonomy): domain Eukaryota; kingdom Viridiplantae; phylum Streptophyta; class Magnoliopsida; order Zingiberales; family Musaceae; genus Musa; species Musa acuminata. The sequence continues at coordinate 7,164,739 of NC_088355.1, read as the reverse complement.
GATCGGCGAGCATGGCGGTGCCGTGGTTTGCATGCCTTCTACGGTGATGCCAAGGCGTCCGAGTGTTCCGTTTGTCCTCGTCTCTCCCTCCCTAAGCAAAACACTATCTTCTCCGTCCTCAAAATTTATCATCCATGGATTCAAAATTATGTTTTTTTTTTATTTTATATCCTTTTTACGATAGGATTCAAACTTTAATTAGTTTATATCCATAAATAATCATCTATTCGATAAGTTTGTCCTTGAAAAGGAAACTATTTAGTCGATCGAGCATTGGTGCAGCCCATAGGTTTACGAAAAATTATCTGTTTTAGACAATCGATGTACCCGCATAGTTTTATCCTGTCGAAACATGTGAGCTCAAAAGACGCTTTTGAGAGTAAAAGAGATCCGACAGACATATGAGATATTGATTTCCATACTCCTTAACCAACATGGGACTAATTGATCTTATCAAAATCCATGCTTAAATCGAATAAAATTTTAAACTCTCTTTCTCTTTTTTCAAAGATAAATAATCATTCGTAAATAATAAAAATTAAGAAACGAAGACTTTTTAATATTTTTTACTTTGATAAGTACATTTATATTTTTATTGATATATTTGAATGATCAATTTATATTTTTTATTGATATATTTGAATGATCAACCTTTTACAAGTGTGTGTAGTATATCACCATCAAAATAATATCTTAAATTAGAAGGATCTGAATAAAATTTTACTTTGAATATCATGGTAATAATGTATTAAATATTTAGATTTATATGTCTTATCATATGTCTGGTGAGACTCCATCATGCCACCTCACATGATGTGGCTTCTTTTGATCCTAAGCTTTAGGGTTCAGGTGACATCAAGGATCAGATCAAGTTAATGCAATCCACAAGAAAAGGGAGTGCCATCCTCACCCATATCCAATGATGTAAGGAGGGATGCATGTGGGCAAAGCAAGTGATATCAATTTGCCAAGCAAGAAAGTTGCCAGACCTTAATTTGATCCAAATTGTTTGTATAATTGGGTGGGGCAGTGAGTCTGTGTCCAATTAATGTGACTTGGTGACTCAAAGCTTGTCAAAATCACTATTCAATTGGATCTAATAATTAAGAGAGAGAATTGAAATGCTTCCTTTTTTTTGGAAATATTAATAAATAAATTAGAAATATAAAACATCATAACTATTCAATTTTATATTATTATTAGTATTATTATTGCATTAAATATGGGATTGTTTCTTTTAGTTTATATAAATATGGGACTCACAACTTAAGATTTGCACAGATCATTGCATGCTTTACATCTAATAAACATGAGAGAAAGAGAGAGGGGGGTGATGGACTTCACATGTGGGCACGAGGCGTGCAGCTGCGCTTGCAATCTCAATCATAGACGTGGGGGCGACGCCACCATTAAATTGTGTGGGGACAGCCGGAGCCCCTCCAATTGGGCCTTGTACTTCTACCTTCTCGAACACCAAACTCCTCACCTCACCTCACCTCACACCCCATTCCCTCTCCCATCTCCTTCTCCTCCTCCGCCTCCTCATCATCATCGGTATGTAACCTGGAAAAGGGTTCATGTAGCATCGCCGGATCAAGATGGACAAACTGTTGATGCTATGGGTGGCGTCGCTTGCATTCCTTGTGACAGCGACCATCGCCCGGACTTGGAGGACGAAGAAGACGAACAACCAACGAGCGCAGCTCCCTGCAGGCTCCCGTGGTTGGCCTCTAGTCGGCGAGACCCTCCACTTCGTGTCCTCCGCCTACTCGCCTCGCCCCGAGAGATTCATGGACAAGCGTAGGATCATGTACGTACGTGAATACCAATCGATAACTCCTCATACATACGTACATCGCCCGTCCCTGCATGACGCCCGCGACGCTGTACAGGTACGGGAAGGTGTTCAGGTCTCACCTGTTCGGTAGCCCGACGATCGTGTCCACCGACGCGGAGGTCAGCAGGCGCATACTGCAGAGCGACGCGAGCTCCTTCGTGCCGTGGTATCCCAAATCCCTCACCGAGCTGATGGGGAAGTCCTCCATCCTGTTGATCAACGGGAACCTCCAGCGAAGAGTTCACGGCCTCATCGGCGCCTTCTTCAAGTCCCCCGACCTCAAGGCTCAGATCACCGGTGACATGCAGAGGTACGTGCGGGAGTCCATGGCCAAGTGGAAGGACCATCAGCTCATCCACATCCAAGACGAGACCAAGAATGTTAGTCCTCTCTCGATCGACCCTCCCCCCCCCTCCCCCTCCTCTGCTCCCCCCCACCCCTCCCCCCGCCCGCCCCCTCATTAATTCGGTGCACACGTGCACACCCGTGGCACCACATGAGAGGCCTAAGAATGGGCTCAGTGGCCGTGGATTTAATGAGCTGCACCTGTAATGTTGTTATCATCAATAATGTCTAGTTTGTGTCGATCAGGTAGTCTTCCAAATACTAGTAAAAGCATTGATAGGGCTGGAGAAAGAGAAGGAGATGGCGTTCTTGAAGCAACAATTCAAAGAATTTATTGCCGGGTTGATGTCTTTGCCCGTGAAGCTGCCGGGAAGTAGACTCTACAGATCGCTACAGGCAAGTCTACCGATACGGTGACGCTAATGGTTGGTTTGGTTGGGCATTCATTCAACCCAGTGTTCTACTTGACCAGGCAAAGAAGAGGATGGGGATGTTGATAGAGAGCATCATCGAAGAGAAGAGGAAGAACAACTCGGGATGCGCCCCGCGCGATGTTGTCGACGTGTTGATCAACGACGCCAGTGATCAACTTACCGACGATCTGATATCGGACAACATGATCGATCTGATGATTCCGGCTGAAGATTCCGTCCCTGTTCTTGTCACACTAGCAGTCAAGTACCTCAGCGAATGCCCTCTTGCTCTCCAGCATCTGCAGGTACCAAATCGTTCTGGTTTGAACTCTAAGAACAGGGAGGTCTTCTACTTGTTCATGCATGTCAAGATGACATTTCACTGTAAATTGATCTCAGGAAGAGAATACGCAGCTGAAGAAGAGGAGATCGCTGGTCGGTGAGGATCTGCGATGGACAGACTACATGTCTTTGTCCTTTACGCAAGACGTGAGTTGGGTGTCAATCCGGTGCTATCGAGTTCGATTATTTTGCGGCATCAATTCACGTAGATGAATGATTGCGCAGGTCATAACGGAGACTCTACGTATGGGGAACATAATTAGTGGGATCATGCGCAAGGCCGTGAAGGATGTGGAGATCAGGGGACACTTGATACCCAAAGGGTGGTGCGTGCTCACGTACTTCCGGTCGGTCCACCTCGACGAGAACCACTACGGCGAGGCCTACAGGTTCGATCCATGGAGGTGGAAGGTGAGTCGGGGTTGGTGAGCCATCACCCCACCTGCCCCTCCTTTGCACAACACACGCAAAGGGGGAGGAGGAGGGGGAGGGGGGGGAGAGTTGGGGTGTTGGTCGACCTCATGCGAGTTGCTGTTTTGCTACATCATCTCCCTCCTCTGCTTATCTGATCTGAGTGCGTTCTTCTCCGCCATGGGGCGCCCCCACAGGACAGGGACATGAGTTCTTCTTGTAGCTTTACTCCTTTTGGAGGTGGGCAAAGGCTGTGCCCTGGGCTGGACCTGGCCAGGCTGGAGGCTGCCATCTTTCTTCACCACTTGGTCACCAACTTCACGTAAGGATTGCCATCCCCCCTCCTCTCCAGATCTCTCCACTCCTTTGCTTCTTCTTGTTGCTGCTTTTGGTGCATCCATCACGGATCACACGTGTGCTGGTATCACTGTCTTCGTTTCATCATCATGCGTGATGGAGTCGGATCGGCTTTGTGTGACCACAGGTGGGCGGCAGAGGAGGACCAGATAGTGAACTTTCCCACCGTGAGACTGAAGAGGGGATTGCCCATCAGGGTAAGGAGGAAGAGCTGATTATACCACACAGCAACAGGAGCATGATGAACTCAGGAGGAGGAGAAGAGGAAAGGGAAACACGGTCGCAGGAGGATCACAACCCCCAACAAGAGAAATAAATGTGGTGAATGCGATGAGCTCTGAGACTTTGACCAGGGAAAGCTGCTTTGGATGTTGTGGGGGGGGCGTATGCAGGACCTAGAGAAGGCTGCCAAAGCTAGCATAGCTTCATCGGCAATTCCAACTCTTGGCTTGTGCTGCCGCATGCTGCTGACAAAGTGGGAGTGGAGAGGACACCGAAGTGGGGTTGCTTTCATGCAGTGGGGACCGTAGCAAGGACTCTCTGCCATCTTGGTGTGGCTTAGCTTCGAGGAAGAGGTCCAAAGGCTTCCATGGTCTCAAGATGCAAGCAGTGTCTCCTCCGAGACCACTGGTGTCTTCCCATCGTTTCCCTATCAGGTCTAGGCACACTGCACCAAATGTGACAAGGGAGAGTGGGCTCCACGGTGAGATGTAGTAGAATACAACAAGATACATAGATCCTCTGAGACTTGCAGCAGCCTCACCAAGATCTGGTGGGATTTGTAATGACTCTCCTGAAAACTAAAGTTCATACACCACATATATGGGACTTTTTGGATGTGTAGTAGACTCCATTGGTGAGTACCTCTACATTACGTACAGTTACGTAGATCAGCATTGCGCAGCTGAGGTTAATCCAATTCCATGTGCATGTACGTGTCTATACACGCATTTATGCGTCTGAGATCACGTACGTGGCACAGTTATGTACTTGTACTGAGCCATTGGCATTTGGTTCCTGAAACCGCAGAACTGCGCTAGATTCTCCACCAAGAGTCGCACTGGCCATTTCCAACTCACTAAACCAAGAGAGAGAGAGAGAGAGAGGTGGCCATAGTCCTGCACTGGACCCCCACGGCGGTGCAAGTTGCAAGAGGAGTTATCGAGGCAAAAGATATGGGAGTTATTGTGCCTTTCCAGAGGTCTTCCCTACGAAAGAAAGCATTAGAAAGGGAGGGAGAAGGTAAAACGAGCTATAGTGAGACCAACATTGATCAGTAAGTGTAAAAGTTACCTGGGTGAAGAGATCACCAATGGCAGAGTCGATAACTCTGTCCACAATGTCTGTCTCGAGGTTAAAGTTGAGATTTCTGCAGTTCCATGGATCGATAAACTCACCCAACCAGTTGGTGTAATGGTGTATATCTGATTTCCATTTTTTGTGCAAGGATTCGAACTTACTGTGATTAGATATCGACTGAATCATGCCTGCTGCTTCAAAGATATACCTAGCAAGAACAATGATGAGATAATGGAGACCTAAACATGGACAGGGAAAATGAGATCAGGGGCCCAGAAACTTAATAATGCTGCTACTCAATAAAATAGACAGTTGCTGTCTCAGCCATAATCAATGATTAGATTCTTCCAAGTAGGTGATTCATCATATTCAGAAGATGCAACTTGAATGATACTGAACTTTTGGCATCATAACTTGGATTCCAATCGTTTCTCAATTACATGAAAGTGTCTGGCGAACAACCCAATACAGTGTGGTGGTAAATTCAAATATTACATTTCGTTTTTGCTGGCCGGTAGTAAGAAAACTAGCCAAAATACCACAGAGTTCATTTTCTGTTTGTTCGATGTCTAACATTTGGTATGTATATGTTCTGAGCATGACAGAAAAAACACTGGTAATAGCCTAGATAATATGGTCCAAAAGGCACTACAATTACATGACCAGATCTTGTTTGGGATCTATAGCCTTTAGAGATGTGTAAGAATTGTCATTACTAATGCTCTGCGTACCAAAATGGAGCGATATCCTCCAGCTGTCCCAATTCGTCTTGATCTTGTCGATTGCCTTCCAAACATGAGAAAATTCCACTCTTGGAAGATTAAAATAATAGCTGATGACTACCGTTCAAAGACGGATAAACTTCAACACTGTGTTATTGGTGCCAAATGTCTCACTGCTTGCAGTGAATTGTCTCCAAGTCAAAATCTCAATCAACCATCGAGAGCACCTGTTTCAAAGAAATTTGTTAAATTAGTTTGCACGATTCCAACATATTGAAGTAAAGAGAAAAGAAAACCAAATATGACATTAATTATTGAATACCAGTCATAGATCTAAGAAAGAAACATGAAGCAAAATCTCCATGTTCAAGGCGGTCAGGCAACATAAAATCCAATCCAAAGTATGGCACAAGAACGAGCTACACTCTACCTCAAACGAGTTTATTAAATCATCAAACCTTAATGCTGACATAGCACCTAAGTTACGATGATCTAAATCAGGTTAACATAATATCGAAAAATCTAAATTCAAAACTATTAGTGACAAAAGACCCTTAAGAAGTAAATCATGTTGTTCTACATTTATAATTGTCTGACTATGATTATTATATGTTTGCCTGCTATAAGTCAACAATACCAAACCAACAGGTAGACTGACCTCACTAACTGGCAATTCGTTGCCTCAAACATTTGAGCAACCAAACAGTCAATCATATGTTAGTTCCATGGGCAACCACTGCCATAGCCTCTCCCGCGATCACAAATGTCAATGACCTGTTAAGATTGTGGTCATATGACTTTGTCATGCATAGCACTGCAAAACACAATGAGCATTCCAAAAATATATATTCGTGATTTTGCTCGACACTGCACCTGAAAGTCCCATTGACTGCCCGAGGTGGTTGAGCAACTAGGACATGTGTTCTACATTTCATATATATCACATCCTCACACTTGAGTAACTTGATAGCATATTTGAGTACCATAAGATCATAATAAAAAAAAAAAAGACAGTTGCATCAGCAAGCAGAAGTAAAGGGGGAAAGCAAAAGATGATTAGATATAAAAGAAACAGCACTTCATAATAACCCATATGATGGTGAAACAAAAGAGAACTGTAGAATAAACTGCAGGTGGACACTTTTGAGACATTTTAGCCAATCCTTTTCTACTATATTAGCTGCAGGAAAAGATATGGGCTGTTCCAGTTGCTTGAGCCAGCCTGTTTGACCAATGTGGCATAAATAATCCTCTAAGGATCCAACAAAGTCATAATTGATCAAATATTTCATATGCTGGGCATCCAGTAATTAAAAAAGTCAATAGCGGAAAGCATGCAGTTCCAATTAAGAGATAGACATAGTTACAACATTTCATCACCGATGTCTTACCTAAAGCACAAGCAGCACCTGTAGCCCTGTCTCAACCTGTATATCTACAATGTTCTCGATCAACGTTTGTCTGAGTCAACCAAATTGAATCATAATCAACAGAATTATATCTGAAACCCTCAATTCTTCGGATACTGACTGGAAATCGAATTGGAAGCTGATCGCAGCCAATCTGCCATCTGACCTAAGAGAGTCACCAAAGATCCAAGAAAACTAGCCATGGTAGTCTATACTTACGCCGGCTCGCCCTCTCCCATCCCTGTCCAATTCCGTACAACAATGGCGCGTTTGGGACACAAAACGTCATTTTTGGAACACTATTAGTGCCGAACTTAAAAACGAGACATCGGCACTCTCTGACGGGCTCCCAGACCTCGGCTCCGATATCCCTCCCGTGGCGGTAGACCTCGGTCGTCGCCTCGGCCATGGTCGTCGGGAGCGGCCCAGAGCCCTCCAGGCCGCCCGACTCAGCGACACCATGCGCTTTTGTTGATTTGGGTAGGCGTAAGGGTTTTATGGATTAGCGTTTCAGGTGTCACCTTCGCGTTAGGGTTGGTTTCTCGCCGTCTGCTGCTGCTAACGTCGGCTCATCGAAGAGAGAGAGAGAGAGAGAGAGGGGCATTCGACTCCGGTGAGACGTTTTGTGGTGGTAACAACGGGTCGGGTTGAGATGGGCGACATGGGCGTCACAATACTGGCCAGAATCCGGACCGTAGTGCGGCGGGTTTAGATATACTGACTTGGATCCAAATACGAATAGCGGATCGGGTCAGTTGGCGCACATCTAAGAGAACCGGCTCAGTTGACGGACCCTCGATTGGCTTGAAATTTTCTTGACTCGGACCGGACCGGTTCGAACCGACATTGTCACCTTTGGTTCTGTGGCAAGTTCTTCATTGTATGCTCATTATGCTGTCATTTATCCTTTATATACATTAATGGACTGTTCTTAAAAGATATTTTTAGAATTTTCTTGGGTCTTTCATGGTTTGAATTTCTAAAATGCTTTGATGTTGACTCAATTCTATCAATGATTCTTTTTTATGGACAATAAAATATTATGATCTGATCTCATCTTCATCACATACTATTTGTAGTTTTACCATAACATGTAAATATTTTTATCTTTGATTCTTATTTTGTTTAAGGAATCCATAAATGATTTAGTATGTTGTTGATGAGATATACAAATTAGGTCTTGTATGGATGAAAAATTGTGCAGCATGAATATTACAATCTTATATTACATTTATTCCCTTGAGATGGATGATAAATAGGAAGAAAACTTGTATAGCACTAACACTACAATCTCATATTATATTGTTCCTCATATGGATGACAAATTGAAGGAAGAAAACTTGTACACCATTAACACTACAATTTCATGCTGTATTTTTCCCAACATAGAAACAAAAGTTGTGTGGCATTAATGCTATAATCCCTCATCATGTAATTTCTAATATGGATGATAAATGGGAAGGAAACCAATGGTAGTCTCATATTATATTATTTATCATATGGATGATAAATTGAAAGAAATTTTATGTATCATGTATACTATAATTTTCGGACGAGAGTGTTCCATACTATATTAAAAATAAATAAAAATATTATGTCCTACTAGTATTTGTGTTATGTATATATAACACAATCAAATATGTTACTGATTCTCATATATTGTTTTTATGTGACTACCAACGATATCTTCTATAGTTAAACCTTTTTAACATCATAGTTATAATTATGAAAGTAAAATATTTAGATTTATTTATCATAAAATTATTAATTTTACTAATAAAAATATATAAAAATATAAAAATAATAAGTAAAAAATATAATTTCAATGTTTTAAATGATGGTGGCAAAAGTTGATGTTGCTAGGGCCACATGTAGTTATTATGAATGAGAAAAACGGTGGCGAGAGGACTTGTTTTATATCGTGCTGTTTTATATTTACGTTGATATCGACGTAAATATTGAGTTATCCTTTTGTTGCTTTATATTTACATTGATATTGATGTAGTTGTCCAATGGTAAAAGTGTCACTCGGTATCTGCATTGATTGCACTTTCGTTGCTCGACAATTATATTGATGTGAATATAGTTGACAATTATAGCGATCCTCATCTCTCACTATTACTTTTCTCATCCGTAATAGTCATTTGTGGCCCAACAACGTCATTGTCAATTGGAACATTAAGATTATTTTTTTACTCATTTTTTTCATATTTTTATCATTAAAATTGATGATATTAGGATAAATAAATTTAAATATTTTACTTTCATAATTATAAAAATTTTAATATAAAAGTTTAAATTCAAAAAAGATCTAATTAAAATATATATATATATATATATATATATATATATATATATATATATATATATATATATATATATATATATATATATATATATATATATATATATATATATATATATATATATATATATATATATATGCCATGAAAAAGAATAGTACTGCTTTATCTTTTGTCACTCCACTTCAATTTTTCTTTTTTTTGTTTTTTTACCGTTTCTTTTCTTTATTATTATTATTGTTTGCTTACCCCTTTCCTTCACCGCAAGTATTCCAACGCCGTACCCAAATTGCCACCTCCGCCTCAACAAAAAAGAAGGCTTGTACAGAACATTGGAACCCAAAGCCGAAGCAGGAGGGGCAGAAAGAAGTGAGTAGGGGTTCTCTCTGATCCTCTCTATTCTATTCTTGTGGGATGTCGAGCCTCCGCCCATGGCGGTGCCACCATCTGTAGTTGCGTACTCCTCCTCCTCCTCCTTCCTCCTATTCATCTCCTCCCTTTCTTTCTCCCTCCTCTTCCTCCTCCTCCTCCTCTACCTCAGGAACAAGAAGCGTGGGCATCCGTGGCTCGGATGCCGAGAAAAGGAGCACCATCACCTCCGCCGCGACCTCTCCGCGTGGGACCCACCTCCGCAGCCGCCCAAGGACGGCGGGGAGAAGGACGCGGCGGCAGCGGCGGAGCCGGCGGGCGGTGAGGACAAGGGCAGGAGAAAGAAGGCGAGGAAGAAGAGGGGGGGTTGTCGCGGGGGATCGGAAGGGGGAGATGACGATGGGAACGCGGCGGCGGCGTATGGAATGGGAGAGGTGGGGAACCGGAGGATGGACCGTATTTACCCGTTCTCCTCGTTTGCGAGCTCGACGCAGAGGAGGATCAAGCTACAGTATGATGAGATCGTCGAGTCCAATAAAGCCAAGACCTTGACAGTCGCTCAGGTTTTCTTGCTCTCCCTCGAACTTTTAGCTTTTGGCGTTCGTGTCTTTGACGAAGTTTTGTAGCTGCGGTTGATTTTTCTTTCTTGCTATCCCTGATTTATCTTATACTTGGAGGAGAAGGGAACAAAGATATAAATTCATAAGATTTGAGATTTTGCAGTCGTGAAAAGAAAAGTTGGAGATTTTATTGATGTCATGCCGTGTGAGGTTTCCTCCCACTATGATATTGATCGATTCCATGTGGTGATCGGGTCATTTGTTAGAACATCTTAACCCTAACTTCTTACTTATTCTTAGGGTTTTGAACTTGGTGTAGTTATCTTGTGACTCTTAATCGGACCATGAGAAGGGATCATAAAGAAAATATAGGAAACTGGTATTTGGAAAATCAATCAGAATTGATGTCGCAGAGTACGTAATCTTAACCATAAAAAGTTGCAATATAGGCTAACTTTTCCCACTTAACAGTCAGCCAAATATGGAAAATATGTCAAGGAGCATAGATTTATCCATTACATGATTCATGAAAACTTATCACACTCAGTAATAATTATTTTCATATATGTTGATTACTAAACACAAATCACAATCGTAATTTTTATTGTTAAAGATCAATCAGATGGGAAAATGTTATGTGGACGACATTTACTCAACCTGTTTACTTACATCATATTCTAGAGTACTGCAGAATGGGCGATGTAGATGCCAGTGAAGGAGACCTTTTCTATATGCCTAGAGATTGGAATAGGATTTCCGTTTCATTCTTTGGTTTTGGAGGCATTCTGGGAAATCATAGGATTAACATCAGAATTTTGCCATCTTATACCTAAGCGGAGCTCTTGTTATTCATCTTCTACCAATAGGATACTTAAATTTCACAGTCCACGAAGACAAAATTAAAGATCTGATCATTTCAATCATGCATTTCTCTTTATCTCTACTATTCAATTTGCACTTCTACATTTTCCAATATTTTTTTATATTTTAGGCTTAGCAAATCCGGGTCATCATTGGTCATAGTTTATCGAATTCCAATTGATTTTTTAGTAGGTTCATCATTTTTAGGATGACATGAAATATTTATGTCACCAAAACAAGTTGGTTTTGTCACCCTTCTTTTATCCATGTTTGTAATGGGCATAATAGGCAACATATGCCTCGCTTGTCATGGAACATCTGATGATATCCTTGTCTTCAATTTTAATGCATCGTTCTTTTAATTTCATCTGTTTACAGTCAACATGTAAAATATAGCTCTGTGTTATCATCAATCTGTAATTCCATCTAGGGATCTTGAATTGTGCATTCAAGGTCATGAATGACATATTCTTGTTAGCCGTTTCAGTTATCCTAACAATGCCAAGAAAACTTTCCAGTTCAGATATCTTGAACCTCAATCATGTATTTTACTTTAGGAGGATAAATCAAGACTTCCCTGTTACTTTAGATATTTGTTAATCAATTATATCCATATATATACATATAATATGTAGTTCCTGAAATAGAATAAGTAGCAAAAGGAGGAACTTTTAGATATATATCTCATCTTTGATTGCATAAATTTGACTGCCTGTTAATTGCATGTGTATACTTTTCTGAATTATAACGACTTTGGTACTGAAGGCATGTGGCTTACAAAACCAGGTTGTTGCTAATTTTCAACTTTTTATATTCATATAACATTTCTGTTGCCCTCCTCACGGATATATTGCAATCGATCGAGCAACCCATTCAAATAGGACATCTGGTTCTCTTTTTGTGTATTATGAAGAACAACTAGGATATTTCACACGCGCAAAGTGGAATTGTCTGCATTTAGAAGTAAACAGCAAAGGTTGAGAGGTGTCCTTACAAATTGATCACTTCATTAAAAAAAAAAGAAAACTCTTGTTTTCATTTGGAGTCTTGAAGAACTTTTATTTTTAGCCTGCAAGATTGGAAGTGACATCAATGAAGAAACCACTTGAGAATGACTAACTTGCATGTGGAAGTTATTTTATTTTGTTATTTGAAATGCTTTCAAAGAATGACCACTTTTTGGTTAACCATTTCCCAGTAAATTCATGAGAATCCTGGAAGCTGTGGAAACTGGTATTAGAAGTTAGCTATGGGCACCAAAACTGTTGTATAGGCATTTGATATAGTCCAGTTACAGAATATACTAGAAATTGTTGATAGCCCCACGGATTGGAGACAGAGAGGAGCTTAGTTTATTCATCTAAAGACGTGCCTTTATTATTTACTTTGATTCTGTGGCATTTGTGTTTCTCTTAAGAATAGCAGTTTCATATAATAAATATTAAGAAAATAGATGTTTGACTCAGCTATGAAACTATGTGAAGTTCTTTCTCTAATGTGCATGATGCCTTGAGGTTGAAAGCAGGAACTTTCATGCTATAGATGTTCGATGAGAAAACACACTTTCAATTAATATAAGTGGTTAATATCTTTATACATTTAAAATGTGATTCTCAAATTTTAGTTTGGAGGTGAAACATGGTTCTTAAAATACCAGTTCCAATATATATTATATATATTTCTGTTGTTTTTTATAAAGGCTCGTTAATATTCTGGAGATCACATGCCTATTATGGTTCTGATGTAGAAGAGCATATAATTTGGAACCAAATCACAATGATTGGTTGCCTTTGTGACAAATATATAGCCATTGCTGTGGCATCTTATTAAAGGAAAAACAATTATCTTTCTTTTTGCAGGAAAAAAGAACTCAACATTTGCATCCTGCATTGGATCTGACTTCTTAAGTCTTTAGCCATAAATCAGGATCCACACCACATTCTTATTGGAAGCCTAGTACAAAGACATACCCAGGATACTTTCTAAATTTGTGCTAAAAACTCAGCTTATAGATAATAACATATGGATAACTTTGGATAGAGACAATTTCTGATTGTGAATATCTGGCAGGATAAGTCAAACACAATAACTATCTTAGTCATGATCTCATAAAAGCTAGTGATACCTCATCGTGAAGCATAGAAAATGAGAAAAGTATCTCTGTTAGACAAAGATCACCTTACCAAATAGACATTACAAGAAAGCTAATATTGAATAAAAAATATCTAGATTCACAATCTTTAGCCTGCAATCATTTATTGATGTTTAATTAGAAGGTTGAGCTAAGTTGGAAAAGGAGAGATTTTTTTATTCACCATTTTAATCCAACAACTGAGCAACTGATGCATTCATTGTAGCTAAATAATAGGCTACCTGTCCATTGTAAAGTTGAATGAATCTGTCCTTTATGTATTTCGTTTGAATCTTTCTTTCATCACCAACACAGCAATTCTTCAACTTCCCATTTCAATGAATGAAGTGGATTTGTTGGATGCTTTTATATTCAATATTTTTGACTGAATCTTATTGGCTTTTGCATACAGAACACTTTTTTTTATCATACAACTCGCTCTACATCAACAGACCCTTTCTGCAACTGTCCTTTAAATTTGAGGATGCTTAGTTTCTATTTCATTTCAAACTGATTTTGTGAAAGAAACCCCATGTATCTGATAAGCTTGGTTGGAGTTGTTGGAGCATATAATGAGCATTCTCTTGTTCAGGTTGGTCAGTTCATCAACTGTCTGGTTGACGCAAGAAATGAATTGCAGCGCAAGTATGTAGCCAATTTACACTCTTGCTGTTATTTATTGTTATCATGCCAGAAAAATTATGCATCCACCCTTTTCAGGTCAGAGATTATTCAAAGGAGTTTCAAAATAAAGAAAGCATTATTGTATAAAGCTGACAGATCTTCTTTTGATCGTCTTTGCCAACAGGTTATATTAAGAATCATTGCTTGACCACAGCAGCTAGTATATATTTCATGCATTTCCCCGAAGATAATTCTTTGTACGTTCCTGCAGATATACAAACTAGAAGCTGAGCACAAGAGAGTGGAGGAAGATGCAACTGTTTATAATCTACTTCAGGAGCAGCTCAAGCTCTCACCAGCATATAAAACAGTAATAACACACCCGCACCATATTGATTATGTGATTTTAATGCCCATCTGACATGCTATTGGCAGATGCTTGAGGTTAGCGCAAACATGGAGCAGAAGGCTGAATCAGACCAAGCTGCCGAACTGCCTGATATCTCATTCGAGGAGTTCTTAGCTCAGGAAAAGAAGGATTTGTTCTGGTCAGTAGCATACTGTTAACTAGCTACTCCTGGGCATTTGGTGTCACATTCATATACTCTCTGGATCTTTTGCAGGCAAAGAAACCGCAAGCTGAGATAATTATCTGGTGTACATTTGCTGTCCAAAGAGTTTATTCAACCACAGTAGGACTGTTTTCTTTTTTCTTTTGGGATGTCCATGTGCATCTCTCAGTGTTGTCTTCAAGTGCTCTTTTAACTGGCTGTAGAACTTTTGGACTGCTATCAAGCATAGAAGAGTGGATACTAATTGGTTACAGGTCTGATGTTTTATTTGTTGGTCCTCAAATTTAGGTCTGTGATGTTACATTGTAAACATATTTGCTGATGCCATACTAAGAGACTTGGGCTGTTTTTGATATATGTAAAACTACAAATGTATGAAGTTACAAATTGTTTAGAGTTATTTGATGTTAGATGCCATTATTTATGCTAAGATTTCGATGATTAGCACATTTTACGTGTAATTATTTTAACAATGAATGATACATTGCCCATTATTATATGGGCTTAGCCATCGGCCCAATTGTAAGGAGGAGTCGGCCTACAGTAAATCTTGACGAGGGCTGCAAGTGGGAAGGCGGGAGCGGGAGCGGGAGCACGAGAGAGAATGGCCGACAGATTGGAGCGGTGGCTTCCCCTCTTCGAGATCTTCCTCAACTCCGCCGCGCCGGAGGGCGACGCCTCCCTCTGGTTCGATAACCACCACCATCCCACCACCGCCTTCCTCTCCCTACTCCTCTCTGCCGTCCCCTCTTCTCGTTCCCCGCCGCCCATCCTCCTCCAAACCCTTCCCCCCGCCCTTCAGTCCCGCATCCTCTCCTTCCTTGCCGTCCACCACCACCGCTTCCCTCGCGCCTGCCTCCGCTCCCTTGCCGCCCACTTCCTCGACTCCTCCGCCTTCACCGATAGCTCTGCTTTTTGGGCGCGTAAGGCCGCCCACCACCTGCTCGATGCAGTGTCCTCTTCGGCTCCTCCCGTTGCCTGTGGACATACACTTGATCATCTTCACCGTAGAACGAATGAGAACGATGTCGATCTCTATGCGTTGCCTCAATGGCTTAACGATCCCGTCTTTGCTGCTGCTCCGCTTCTTCCTTGGCTTCCTCTCCCTGCGGGCTCATTGTCCAGAAGCAACGATCGATATTTTGCTGCCGAACCCCAATCAATGGAATTAGTCGCTTTTCGAGATGATGAGCCTGCGACATATTCTCCTCTTCCTCCTCCTCCTGTTCTTGATCCACAGATAATCGAGCGTGCTTCGGTTTTGAAAGCGGAGCTGTTGGCATCAGAGGCAGCACCTAAAGCCATTCGCTTGGCCAAAGACATCCGACAGCTCTGCTTGGACTCTGGAACTGGCAGCCAGCTTATGGTTCTTGGCTTGATCCAACCTTGGGAGGTCGACGATGAGATGGCTTCGGTTCTCCTTTCCAACTTGTCGGGAGAGCATGGCTTGAGTTTCGTGGGATGGCATGCCCACGTTCTCTGCTCGCTCGTCCTCCCCAAGCTGCTGACGCTCCAAAAGCCGGCGTCGAGGGTGCTGCTATCCGCCACGACACGGTTCTGCCAGCTCCATCCTGTGGCGGCCGTCGAAGCTCTACTCCTACCCTTGTCACTTCGCAAGGAAGGGCTCAATGTGGTTCTCTGTGATGCGCTGGCGAGGGTCATCAGAGAGTGCTTGCACCCGGTGCATGTTTCGGCCTTCTGCCAGAGATTGCTTTGCGGGAATGCGGGGGACAGGAGGCCTGTGTGCTTGCCATGCCATGAGGAGTTGCTATCTGATGAGCTGGTGTGGACAGAATCGCTGTTCATGCTATTCAACCATGTCCTC
Source organism: Musa acuminata AAA Group (assembly GCF_036884655.1). NCBI lineage: Eukaryota > Viridiplantae > Streptophyta > Magnoliopsida > Zingiberales > Musaceae > Musa > Musa acuminata. The sequence goes on along the minus strand of NC_088355.1, from coordinate 7,148,359 downwards.
AATCACAATGTTTGTTTGACACCCGACACTGCAGACCATCTTGTGTCCGTGATCGATGAGAACGCACACAAGTTCTCTAAATCTCTGAAGTTTGGGAATTTCATGTTGTGTTTCGTCTCCAAATGCGCTAGAGCTTCCAGCCTGCACAAGGTTTCGTTGGAGAGAGCTGCTATGAGGACAGGAACTTTCGTGACCAAATCCATACTATCAAAGTTGAGCGTTTAGGTAAATTTACATGTTCTTCTCTTTCTTATGTGTTTAATTCTTCTCTTACAAACTGGAGAACTCTCTTTAGATATTGATAGTTCAGATTGACAAGTTATGAACTCTTTCATGTTTCCTGAAGGAAATTTGATACCAGAATATTTTAGTGTATCGGTAAACAACAACAACGAGCCATAATTTCTCAACTAATTGGTGTTGGTTAATCTTTTGTCACTATTGAGACATACAAAATCTTGTAATTTTAGTCAAATTTAGAGTATTTAAATCTTTACTTATAGTTTCTAATAAAATCTTTCTAGAACTTCTTCTACCTCTTTTCATATCATCTTTCATTGTCTAACTACAACTTCTCCTTAACATATGTTGATATTGGCTTAACGGTTCTATCTCACTTAATTGTTTACGAATGATTGTTTATCAATGAGAACATTTCTTGCCATATTTCTTGTTAACTCCGAACATCCACCTCAACATTCTTAATGGCTTAACGGTTCTATCTCACTTAATTGTTTACGAATGATTGTTTATGAATGAGAACATTTCTTGTTATATTTCTTGCTAACTCCGTACATCCACCTCATCATTCTTAATGGCTTAACGGTTCATATCATCTTTCATTGTCTAACTACAACTTCTCCTTAACATATGTTGATATCGGCTTAACGGTTCTATCTCACTTAATTGTTTACGAATGATTGTTTATCAATGAGAACATTTCTTGCCATATTTCTTGTTAACTCCGTACATCCATCTCAACATTCTTAATCACTTAACGGTTCTATCTCACTTAATCTCTTAACGGTTATATTTCTTGCTAACTCCGTACATCCACCTCAACATTCTTAATGGCTTAACGGTTCATATCATCTTTCATTGTCTAACTACAACTTCTCCTTAACATATGTTGATATCGGCTTAACGGTTCTATCTCACTTAATTGTTTACGAATGATTATTTATCAATGAGAACATTTCTTGCCATATTTCTTGTTAACTCCGTACATCAACCTCAACATTCTTAATGGTTAACATTTGAGTGTGCTGTTTTATATATGTTATTTCTTAACTGTTTAATGTTTTAGTGTGATGCTCTGTTATTATTATAATTTATTAATATTATTGTATATAATTTTTTTTGCATAATTAGGTAAACACGGAATTAGGAAACTCCATTTCTTTTATTGAAAAAAAAAGCTATGCAGGAACCTCAATGAAGAACAACCAAAATGCAGAAATAGCCAGCTACAAGAACTTGTACCATATCCATCTTGTATTTATGATTCAAATACTAGCAAATTACAACTTTCTACCATGCTAGTTGCCTGTCTTTGCAGGTGAGGACAGCCAAACCGCTGGTTGTGTATGATTAAGCCACTAATTCGACCTATTGGCACAGAGGGGATCAGTTGCTAAGGATGCTGATCTTCTATTGGATGTAGACAATCCTCTTGTTCTCTTCAATGCAGCTACAGCTTCTCAATCCAGAGACCATTGTCTCACATCGTAAGCTGTTCCAGCTTCTCTTTTATACATCTAATATTTTTCTTATAAAGCTTGGACATCCAGTCTTTGTAATGTTGGAGGTCCAGGTTATAGCGTCCAAATGAGATCGAACATGTTGAGATCGATGCTCTTTCTTCAGAATTATGCGAAAGATCTGCTACTATGGGTTTGTTTTCCCAACACCAGCTTCTTAAGCTTGCCGATAAACTTCATTTTCTTGGAATTTCCATGTCTGGTTGAGGAGATGACTTCGATCGCAGCGTCTTCAGATTCTTCAGTGGATGTTTGTGAAGAAAAAGAATGCTCCGAGTCAAAGTCTACGAAACTCGAGGTTTTCTCATCGATACCGGAGTCTGCGTACTCCATCATGTGCAGCTTTGGTTTCTCCTCGGACTCGGGACTCGAGCTCTTGCTGAGATCCTTCGCCGCTGATTTCTGCTTGTAGTTCTTCAGCTCGTACCTAAGGCATGCATTGACCCATCGAAGGTACACCAGTTCTTCGACGTCGGCGGCCTTTTCGGTTTTGAGCTGTTCGATGTCCTTCACCAGTTTCTCATTTGCTACCTTCAAGAAGTTGGCTTTCTCCAATGCATCTGCCTGCAACTGGAGCGGACGATGTCTCTTGGCTTTGATATGTGCTTTGATGGAAGTAAGAAGCAAGAAGAAGGAAGCATGTAGAAGACGCTACCTCTTGAGCCTCAAGCGCAGATGATGCAGAAGCTTGTGCTGACTCCAGCTTTCTCGTCAGGTCAAAGTTCTGCTCCGTTAGACTCGAGTTGACCAGTTTGAGTTGTGCGGCTTCATCTTCCAGCTCCGCCAGCCTCTTCAGCTTTTCCTCCGTCTCCTCGTTGTTCTGACGCTGCAATTGGCTGATCCTTTGATGAAGGGAAGCTGTTCTCTCCGCCGCCTGCTCTGCATCCGATCGCGACTTCTTCTTCAGAAGCCTGATCGTCGCTCTCGCAGACTCGAGCTCGTTCATCACTCTCGGAAGATCCGCGAGCTGAGCTTCGAGCCTCTGGTTGTCGGACTGCAACGACTCGATCCTTAAAGAGGACAACCTTGCTTCAGTCGAGCTCATCTGCAGTTGGCGCTCGAGATCTCTCACGGCGGCCGCCTGCTCTTGCATTCCGTAATACTCCAGCAGTTGGAGCTCCAGGCTCCTCTCGTTCTCTTGGAGGGAGCAAACCAAGCTCCGAAGGCTTGCTATCTCTTGCTCCGTCGCACTGTCCTCTTCGATCGCCGGGTTCTTGGGGCGGGAGGCTTCCAGATCTTTCACCGTGTGATCGCACTCGTCGTCGCCGGAGCTCGTCTTGGTCGGAGCCAAACGCAGCGCGGTGGTGGTCGAAGTGCCGTTGACGATCGTCGCCAAAGCCGCTTTCTTGAGATGAAAGACAGAAGATTAGCCAGAAACCGATTGATATAAAGAGGGCTCGATCACGAGCAGGGCTTTGATTCTTACGCCTTTTAGAAGTCGAAGTTCTTTGAGACCAACGCTTGACCTCCCGGTGGCTTGCGACAGGGCACCTGCGATCAGGAAACACACATGGAAATCAGCACCAAACGCAGTCAAGATCGAATTTTGATGTTTGGCGTCGGTAAAGATGGAGCTTTAATGAATCGGGGAATGGGCAGATGAAGAACACCTGAAGAATAACGATGGGTGGAAGCAGCAGGAGAGGGAACGCGCGGTCGGGCGCGAGACGAGAGCTGGGCGACGATGAAACCTGCGAAGGTGAGACCGATTGGGACGCCAAGCTTGATGATGATGGGGTTCACGCCCCTGCTTCTCACCATCGACTCCATTACTCCGCTAATCTATCTTCCGCCGTCCTATCTACCAATCCGCCGCCAAAGCCGACACCTTTCGCCAAGAAGAAGAAGAAGAAGAAGAAGCCGAGACGACAATGGAGAAAGCAGCCGACCAGAACTCTGTCGAGCTTTCCTGCTCTAAAGAAGAGGACGAACGCAATGCAAGGGGGAACACGCAAAAGGCGAATCCGCAGGGTGGCCTTCTTCCGCTGCCGCTCGTTGTCGAGGCTCGGCATCGTCTTCTGCACCTTTTGATCTCGTGAGGGCGGAGGTGATCCAGAGAGAAGAACGGAAGGTGGCGCGGAGAGCTCGCTTCACTTTTGGTTCGCAACCTTAACCTTGTTAAAACTTCATTACACTTTTGGCATATATTGTTGAGCATGCACTAAAACGTCATTAACTGTTAACGGGGCAACCACATGGTTTAAGAATAGATGCCAACAAATGAATCAGCCAAATATATACAAATTCCTATAGACTAAACTCAATCAATGTTGCTACTTGTTAATGTGGCAGCAAATTGGAATCATTAGCTTCGCATTCTCTTTTATTTACTTATAAGCTTTTAATCTGAAAGAAACTTGAAGGTGAGGCATGAGATGATTGTGTTCTTTTTTACTTGTTTTGTGGATATATTTCCAACATTCCTGAAATTTCTGGAAGCAAAATATATTTTTCTTTTTTTTTATAAAAATATTCACAAGCAACAACTGAAAACCAATTTATCGGTTTTCTTCTGTGGTTAATAAACTAACTCTTCTGATCACTAAAACTGGAGACCAACAAATCTTGCTTTGCAAATAACAAAATTAAAACATCAACAAAAAACAAATTATTTCTAAAATAGGAGTCACAGTCTCTAAAATTCTAAGCTCAGACAGACATGAGAGCAAGAAAGAAGATTTAGTGAGTTCAACAAGACAACAAATCTGTTTAATTTACATGTAGATTGAGACAGGCTTGCAAGCAGATCACAGAACACTCAAGCTAATGCAGCTAAATGAATAAAAGACAAGCATGCCTTTCCTGTAGAGTTGAGTTGGAAGCTTCTCAAGACCCTAAAGAGGCAGGAGAAGTAGAAGAAAGCCTTGTGGGTGTGTGGGAAAAATTCCACTCAAGTGTCCAAATTAAGGGCAGCAAAATTGCACCTAATCTAACTAGCTTCAATCTCAATCGATGCACTCACAGATTGATGCTACATGCCAACAATGGGGGAGCTGTAGAACTCACCCACCCCCAGTTCAAGTAATTGCAAAAAACACAACAACAACACAGTTTGCCTGAATCATTTCCTTCAAGGGCACACGACAGAGAAGTTCTCCTCATGAGTTCTTAAGCTGCAGAAAAGAGACATCAATAATTCCAGTGCAGCAGCATGCCTTTGCAATGATGCAAAGTAGAACTCGAGGATCTAATTCTGTAAGGCCATCATTGTGGGTGAGTAGTCTTCAAAGTAAAGCAAGCACTTCAGGAACACCCCCTGCTCATGATATGGTCCAAGCAGACCAAATGATGCAGTCCTGGATGCAGCTCCATGATGATGTTGTAGGCTTGCCAACCACAGACTTGGCTATGGCATGAAGATATTGGAGATGACAATCAGGTCTAATACAGTTCTGAGTGATCAAACTTGATACACATGGAAAATGCAACAAGTTGCACTACTTGTTACAGAGGTTGCTTGAAGGATACATTGAACCATCCAATTGTTGAGGATATTTCATGAAGCTCATTTTGGAGACAAAGCATGGGCACAAACAGCTGCAGCATGTTTTAGGCAGATCTCCATTGTGCTGCTGCAAGCTGATCACTTGCAGCACATTGCTGGTATTGCATCTCCTGCTGTTGTGTGTTCAAAATCCAAGAGACAGATTGGTATGATTTAAAATGCAGCAGCTAATGTTTTTGCATGTCAAAATTAATTAGATACTAAGTTAATTCACCAGCATGTCCCTACAGACTAATCCTAAAATGCCTCTAGTTTTGGATTCAAGGATCATCATTTTGATGCAACTATTCATCACAAATTGACTAGTTCATGAAGCAAAATTAGATCAAAGCAAGCTGACAAATAGTAGAAAAGAGATGAGAGAAGAATGAATTCTTGAAGCAAAATTGGATCAACCCTTCAGAAACAAGCTGGCAAAAATCATTCCATAGGATAGGAGGAATGCTGGTGGTCATTAGCTTCACATAAGAAAGACAAGACAATGCATGAACTAAAATTTCGATTTTAAGACATCCATATCATAGAAATGATGAAGGAAAAGGAAGTAATCAAATAAGAAAACATATTGAGAATAGCAACCAAGAGATATCATCGAATAGGACATAAAAGTTTGGATCGATTAAACAAAGAGAAATCAAAATATAAGTCTGGCTTGGAAGTCTATCAAAATCCATCTCATCATCATCACATTGGCAAAACCATGTGTCAATCTGTGCCTATATCCATAAAACCATCTCTTAGAAACAGTTCTATTAGACTACAGTAAAGTAAATGCTTAGAGATGGAAGAAAAATGTGATCTTCGTCGGATTTCTGCTCCAAGATTTCTTCTTTAGCTGCGTGTTCGATCCTGGATTTTAGATGGCAAGATCAGTCCACCCCGCATCCCAGCATCCCGAATCACCTTCCAGTCTCTCAAAGTTCTCGATCGCCGGCATTGGCGTAATCGCATTGCCGCTGTTACTCGAGTTCTGCAATGCGGTGGCGCCACCGTTCACCGGATGGAAGCTCCCCAAGAAGCTCTCGAAGTGCCCATCAGATGCCAACAGCGAGCTAAAGCTTCCAGTCATGTCAAGCAGGTGGCGGTCGGGGTCGAGCGGCGGGTAGGTAAGAGAGACGGGATCGGGCTTGGGGAGGTCAGGGAGGGAAGAGGGGGGCTTTGGCGGATTGGGACGCTTGGAATTGGAAGCCGCAGAGGACGAATACGAGTTGGAGCGCTTGGAGTTCTTCCGGGTGCCGCCGCCCACGGGGATGTTGCGGAGGGCGCCGCCTTTGGTCCAGTAGCGGCGGCAGCTCTTGCAGAAGTGGCGTGGCTGCGAGAGGTTGTAGTTGTTGTAGTAGCAGAACTTGGTGTTGGTGGAGTCGCAGCGAGGACACCTCAGGTTCTGTTCTTGCTCTGGGAACTGAGGCTTTGCCGCCTGAAACGCCGCCGCCGACGAATCCTGCATTGTTCGGAGGAAGAAGAAAAGCTACAGAGAGTGTCTTCTCAGAAAAGGGGAGATTTTGATGCTGTATTCTTTCTCCTTTTCTTGTGTTTGGAAGTGTTTGTGGTGTCGCAGTGTGTAAAGGCGGGAGTTTGAGGAATGTTTAGAAGCCAAGCTGACAGAATCTTATCAATTGTTTGAATTCTGAACGTTTAAGCATGAAAACAACAGAGAGAGAGAGAGAGAGAGAGAGAGAGAGAGAGAGAGAGAGAGATCACCTTCTGCAGAGGAAACAAAGACCTCAGCAGAAATGAACGAATAGAGACTATTCAAACCCAAAGCAAAAATGTCGAACTTTTTCATCACACAATAAAGAAGAAGAAGAAGAAGAAGAAGAAGAAGAAGAAGAAGAAGAAGAAGAAGCCTTTCATTACTTCAATCCATCATTCCTTATGTCTTCCCCAAGAAAAAAGACAGCTTCAGAAGAACAAGACAGGAAATGTACTGAGATCAGAAACGGAGACGAAGAGAGCAAACAGAGCCAACCAACCCTTCTTCCTCTTCCTCCTTCCTCTCTCTCTCTCTCTCTATATATATATATAAATATATATATGTGTATATGTATATAATGTGCATTTTGATATGATCCATTGGAATATATTACACAGGTCCCCCAGGCCCATTGGAACACACCACGAGAGAATTCCATTGCTGACTGCTAATCCACTGTTCACTGCTACAGAAGCTTATTGCTTAACACAATCTCTCTTCGATTGAGACATGTATATTAATACAGCTAAAATCATCTTTTTACCGCCATATAATTCTCTCTCTCTCTGTATATATATTTAGTGCAAGCAAATAATGTTTTGTGCTTCCCCTTCTTCCATACTTCTCACGGAGAAGGAAACGCTGCTGCCCGAACAGTCAAAGCAGTGCATCAGCTGCATGGCAGTGGGGGCAGACGTGCAGACGCTGTAAGTTCTGCAAGGAGAGAGAGAGAGAGAGAGATTTTGTACCCTCCCTCCCACCCTCTGACCAACAGCAATTGCGACAAATGAAACAGAGTAGCTTGTGATTCCCCTCAGTCTGCTTGACATGACCATTCCCCATATCTCAGATGACCTGCAGCAGCTCCAAACCAGAGCAGTAACCTGCATCCTTGGACTCACTTCACTTCTCTTCCATTAGCAGAGTTATTATCATTTCAGTCTCCACAACTTCATCAGATTATGACTATATTAGCTTGCAAATAGATGATTCCTTGGATCATTAATTGAGAATATGCCCATCACTTTGATCATAATTCATTGTTGAATTCAGTAAACTGTGATGGTCGTTGCCTATGATTTCCCACAAGTGCTCTGATCGAGTGACTCGAGTACTCGGCACACACCTTGCTTGTGCAGCAGCTGTTGCTGGAAGAACAATTGTAGGTTCCCTAACAGTTGAAATGCTGGTAATGAGCAGAGCCAAGTCCAGAAGCCGATACTTTTGCTTGGCCATGGAGAGAGGAGTTGCTGCAGATTCCACCAACGCCTGCCATGGTGATGGCACACTTTTTAATGGTGGGGGAAGAAGACTAGCTGAACCTGCGTACCTACGGATTAGGGTTCCTGTCCTTGAGCTGGCCAACCATGCATGCATCTGTGCATTGGGTTGTGTTCCATTCACCAGCAGGGGAAGGGATGGCTGAGGAACTCTGAATGCATGCTGGGGACATGGCCTTCTTTTACCTGTCTCCTGAAGCCTACAAGTTACTTGGCTTTCTCTGTTACAAACCAAGCAGCTTCCTCCTGCAATTGCTTCTGCAAGAAGAGACAGATAGATAGAGAGATTCATATAGCTTGCCCAGTAAATTCCAGACTTGGTGTTGTGATGCTCAGGTATGATTCCTTGTCAACAACAACAAAAGAATTGCTCCAAATATCTTTTGATGATTCTTATCAGTCATGGAGAAATGATTCCTAACATGTCTAATGTGGCATTAAATCAATTTGTCAAACATCCATTAAGTTCATCAGGATCAGAAGATCAACAGTCAAATAAAAATTTAGAAAAAAAATCACCAGAAAAATATATCCTGACTACATAAAAATAAACAATAAATTTCTCCTTTTTTTGAGTTAATTCAAACTCACATCCTCTCACAATCTTTCTTTCAATATCCTTAGATTTTGTTTTAAAAAAAATTGGAACCACAATATTCTTTGCTAATGCTTCATTTTTCACTAAGACCTTAAAATATATATAATATTTATAGAACATCAACTCTTTATTTTTTTTTTCCCATACCTAAATTTCTTATGAATCCTGTTCTCTAAGTAACTTCAATTATATTATAATTCTAAAAATACTTGACAATCTCTAAGGAATAGTCAAATCCATAATTCTATTATATTTTAGATTGCTTGGAGGCTAGATCTAACATAATTCTTTTTCGAGTCGATCTTTCATAAATTCACTGCATTAGTCTTTGGATTCCTGCAAAGCATATTAAGCTTTTCAAAATGATTAACAACATATCTTGTATTAGGCTTTAAAAAAAAACTTGTGCTTAAGCATTAAGCATTATAATAAGTAATTCAACTTCAATAATCTTAACAACTTCAATAATCCTAACATGGAGACATGATAAAAAATAAGAGATTTCATTATCAGTAGTGCGACATGAATACTCTCTTTTTTAAATAAAAGTATATATATATATATATTATTTTAAAATTAGAAAAAAAATACAATTATATATATATATTCATTATTTTATAAAAAAAGAAAAATAGAATAAAAGGTTAACACGTGCAAGGCCAGCCCACATTAGATGCCCAAATAGTACAGGCCCGGCCCAACTAATGACGAGGGCTGGGCTTTAATCCCTTACGTATAAGTGGATGCCTCTCTCCGGACTGGTAATTATTGATCGTTAAAGGGAGGTGCCAAGAAAACGGGTGAATGCAGGAATGCTTCGCTGCATTAGGGCGAGAGGAGTACAGGAGCGAGAGCGCGATAGGCAAAGTAGATGTGTCGATTCTTCCTCTCTCCGTCGTATTGAGCTGCCGATGCCGCGGGAGTAGGGGCCGCCCTATCGAGTCGGAATTCTGGTTGGACAATGAAGGCGAGCGGCGCCGAGCACGGCGGAAGGCCGGCGGGCTCGCCGGCCCCCCCGCCTCCATCGCTCGAGTGGAAATTCTCGCAGGTGTTCGGGGAGCGGATGGCGGGGGAAGAGGTCCACGAAGGTACGATCTTTATCTTCCCTCTTTGCTTGATCTGTTCTTGGTGGTGCCGGGACAGTTTAGGGTTTCGACTGGATGTTATGTTCCTTCTTTTGTCTTGGTTGCCGATGGATTTGCTTTTGGAACATCGCAAGTGCCTCGTCTGTGGAATTACTGGAAGGAATGTGACCTAATTGAGGTTTACTCATATTCTCAAGGAAAAGATCGGGACTTGTTAATTTTTCTGGAGCGTAAAAATATTATTCTTCTTTTGGGTTGATTATTTTACCACTTTAGTCCTTGTTTATGAACTTTTAAGAGTCTTGGTAATTGTTCGACAGAGGAAGATGAACTTCTTGATTGTCACTGTGTTTTTTTATTGGAGACTTGTGTTGCAACTTCTGTGGCTTCATTCACGGATTAGTCATTCCGTGTACACTCTTTGGGCGAGTTTTAGGTATTAGCTGATCTATGTTAACTTGCCACTAGTTCTTTTTGGATTGCTACTGTTGCTATGTTTCCAGAAATGCAACCTGATCTGTCTCACTTGGAACTCAAGCATAATTAAACAGTGGATATTGTACTGAAGAAAACTTTTGCCCACCAGTGAAAGTAAAAGTTTCTCAGTTGCAATTTCATGTTAAGCATGATATATTACACAACCTTTTGCCCACACAGTGGATATATCTATGTCCTTTTATCACTTCTTCGAGTTTAACATCAGTGATTGGACAAGACAAGAAATTATGTTTTTCAGCTCTTCTCGGCCGCTGGACATTGCTTAAGTATTAGCATTGATTTCGTATACCTTCTCCAAGTGAAATGACTTAGTTCCTTACCATATAGAAAGTTGGTACCTGGCTGCTTACTCCTAATTTGGAACTTATATCTTTGACCGTACTCTAGGACATGTGTCGCAGCTTAATTCACAGGTAATATACAATCTTATTTGAGTCATCATTTTTATGAACATAATAAACGGACAATCTGCATGAATTTCTTGTGAACTGCTTATTTGAGATAGTGTTGACTGAACCAAAATTTCAAGAACTCATTGTTGTGTTGCTATTTTATATCATAGTTAACTGCTCGATCTTTGTTAGGCTGCAAGTTGATAGACTGCAAGGGCTTGACATGTCTTGTGGAAGGTTAGAATAACCTATTTTTCCATGTCGAGATTATTAACTTGGACCGTGGTGTGAAGCTTATTGTAAAATGGAGCTTATTTCTAAAAATATGAGTGTATCTTCTTCTTGTTAATATTTGTATAATAGGTCACTAGTAAGTTTTTGTTAATGATATTGTTGTTTACATAGTATTATTTAATGACCAGCTGATCCAGCAATGTCACTCATGAGCTGGAGCCATACTTTTGCAGGGAGGGTTTGGTACATGATGTTATATTTTAAATACTATTAACAAAATGAATTAACTTAATATTTCAATTGCCTTCTCGTGGCTATCTGAAAGCTGGTATCTGTCACTGGCACATGCCACTATGCAACATAAGAGCATTCCCATAGTTAAAAGGAAGCAATAATAATAATGAGTAAAGAAAAGAAGGAAGCGGAAAGAAAAAAGTTTGTAAACATCTTATGTGTTCCATCGAAAATACATATAAATATCTAATCATAATGTAAAGCTGCTCAACCTTAAAAATCCATATCTCTTGGGAGATGTGAACTGGTCCTGGTCTTTGAAATGATTTACTTAACCAATTAATTAATAAATTAAAATCCCTAATGAAAAGATTTTCATGATCAGCACAATGTGGAGTTTCTCTGTTATTTGCTCTTTGACCTGGTCACCATGGCCATATTTGATTAAGGCCTTACAAAACTTTCTTTTTTCAAAGAATCCTACAACAGTCCTGTTGTAAAACTTTGATTTTGATAATTTTTTGTTATAAATAAATATTTATAATGATTAAAATTTAGTGGGTATACCAAGTTAATTCTGTTCATCCTCCAACAAAGTTATGAAGTGTTTCTTGGTTTTCTTGTTTTCTTACAGTTTTTTTGGTAAAAGATAATATTTAAATTTTCAAAATGTGTACAAAATGCTCTGGATATATCAGCGCTCAAAAGCATACCCAGGAACCGGAAGGTTGAACCAAGGTATAATCATACCCCTAGGCCCATGTGCGAATTGTTGGCAAATTAGCAATACTAAGAATATGAAACAATTTGAGGTTCTTGACTTTACATCACAATTACATAATACCATGTATCACACATGTAATGCTATGATTGATTTATATCCGTTCCTTTTTTAGAGTTTCATTTATCTGTCCTTTTGTCCTTTTACTTGATGTTTATGCTTGTACAGCCAAAACTCTCTCCTTGTGAGTGGTTCGATTGTAACATCTTTGTTGGAATCACGTTCATTAGATTGGCGTTGTAACTGTTGTAAGTTGTGCTCTAAATAAGCTTTACTCTAATGCGTTAAAGCAATGTAATGATCTCAATTAATTTATTTTCTGCTGGTTGTAAGAATAGATATTTGTTTTGTATACCACTTAATTTCAAACGAAATTGCTGCTAAGAGTCGTTTTATCTTTGTAATTAGTTTGTATCCTTTGCTCTTAATGCGTGACAATGAGCCTTGGCACCTAGGTAATTTTGCTTCTTTACAACTAGGGTGTCATGGAAACGTCCCATTTGATTGCAGCATAAGACTTCAATTTTGACCCTCCACAGTCTCTATGTTGGCGGGAGTATGTCCTGTGAGTTTTGTGTTAATCTGTAGATTATGCAACTTTAAATGTTACTTGTTTTGCTATTACCTACTGTTTATATAATTGGATCTTTCAAGCTTTTTTGATAGGTTGTAAATTAACATGCAAGTGAATTAGTATTAATCAAAGAATTAATCAGAAATTTACTATTATTGGCTTTCTCTCTTTGTTAGTTGAAGGAATGCTTTATTTGTATTAGTGCTTGTCTGTTTTCCTTTTTGTCAAGACCTTCCAGATTCAGGGAACAAGTGGGGGGATATTAGCTTCGCATTCATAATTGAATCATAGTTACCTTTGTCCTTTATTTTCTGTTACAAATTGAAATATTGGACAGGCTGGCTCCTTTTGCCTATAACATGATTCATGATTTTTTAAACATTTTTCTCGATGTGATTCTACTTTATTCCAAGCTTCAGTTTATGTGCATTTATCTCTAACTTGATGTCCTTTTCTTTGCAGTTGATATTATCTCAGCCATTGAATTTGATAAATCTGGAGACCATCTTGCTACTGGAGATCGAGGAGGACGTGTTGTTTTATTTGAGAGGACAGATGTTACAAATGTATGTTAAATGGCTTGTCTTCAAGCTGCTGCCTATTCTGTTTCATTGTGCTAATTATTTATTATTGATCTCTTCTGTGAATTTTGTGTTCAGCATGGTTTGCGGAAGGATCTGGAGAAGCAAGATTATCCAATTAGCAGACACCCTGAGTTCCGCTACAAAACTGAGTTTCAAAGTCATGAACCTGAGGTACTTATTTCTGAATTCAAACTGTTAAAATTATTAACCTCTGATTTTGTTAAATAGACCTTTGATATGGATTTTTCATGTTCTTATTCAGTTTGACTATCTCAAAAGCTTGGAAATAGAGGAGAAGATCAACAAAATTAAATGGTGTCAACCAGCCAATCATGCTCTTTTTCTTCTTTCTACGAATGACAAGACAATTAAATATTGGAAGGTAGGTGCCATTCTCAACATGCATATGTTATCATCCTTCTTACTATGCCACTGAAAATAGCAACATTTCTTTTGAAAAGTTATGTTTTTCTTTATAGTCAACCACTGGATATGTTTGTTAGTTTTCTGATTGTATATGAACAATTCACTCATCTGTTTCTTGCTCTTCCAGAGGATTTTTATATGTTTATATAGCTAATCATGTATACTTGGTTTTTGACTAAGTTGCAGTTTTTTCTGTTCCATATTAATGATATGTAAATTCATTATCATGAATCTCAACTCAAATAAATATTCTCTTTTTAGTGCTTTAGATTGTTCTGGAATATTTTTCTGTTTATGGCTATTGAAAACTGTAGTCTGCAAGTGGTCTCTCCAGAATTTCTTGTTCTCTTAGTATGTATTTAATTTTAAATATATAGAAAAAAATTGAGATTTTCTGATTTGTGCTTCATGGCTATTGTTTATTTGAGTACAATGTTGTCTCATAATGGTGATGCTTCTGTAGTCATTCAAAGATTCAATTTAAAATTTGCTTCTAAAGTTTTGGTTCTTAAACAGGTTTGACTATGTTTTTTTTTTATGAGTTATACTTTTTACGTGTCTTTCTTTCTGTTATAATATCTATGGGTCACTTCCTTTCATTGATTGTATTTACAATGTTCGGAATTTCTCTAGTCATTTTTACTAAAAAAATATTTTTTAAAAAAGAAGTAAATATGCTGAAACAAATCTGTTCATACAATTGTAGGATATTAAAAGCACCACTTCGATTGTTTTACAAAAAATACATATGCACAAAGTTATAAAAAGAAATATAAATTGTCATGATTTCAGTAAAAAAAATTGTGACTTTCTGGAACTTCTATGGAATTTCAGAGAATTTTGTACGAAATATTTAATACTTGTGATAATAAAATTTGAAATTGTGAGGTTACGACCAACGATGAAAGCAGATTTGAATTTGAAGCACATTGCTTTTAAATGCTTGTCATATCACCTTGTTATTGTTGTCTTTGTACCTTTTTGTTTGCAGTTGTTTGAAGCTATGTCTATTCAATTTCCTTTTGTTCTTTTGGAATAATACCCTGTTATGCTGTTTCTCTTTTAGGTGCTCTGATAATATTTATTGCTTTTGGATCCATACAGGTGCAAGAAAGAAAAGTCAAGAAAATTTCTGAGATGAATGTGGATGCTTCAATAGCTGAACAAAATGGCAACATTGCTAGTTCAAGCGTGAATTGTCCTGGTGGATATCTTCCAAATGGTGGATGTTCTGAGAGGCCATACAATCACCTCAACAACGAGTTGTCGTTTCCCCCTGGAAGGCTTCCATCACTACGTCTGCCCATGGTAGTTGTGCTTAACCCATCCTTATTGTCATACAAACCATGATTTACAACATAGACGCATGGATAAAGAAAAGACGTTCAAAAGAAGTACATCCATTCAACAATTGACTGTGTTTCTATAAATAACTGGGACATCTCAGTTGTACATGTTTGCATTTTTCATGACATTTAATGCAGTGATGACTTCTTTTATTTGCACTACTTTCTATCATGTTATTGTTTTGAAGTGCAGGTTTTGCTGTTGAATAAATGAATAATGGTCCTTGTGTATGTTTTACTTGTATACACAGGTGACAAGCCAAGATACCAATCCCATTGCCAGATGTCGAAGGATATATGCTCATGCTCATGATTACCACATAAATTCCATTTCAAATAACAGGTGAGTTATATATATGTATATATTTGTTTTCCAATGTGCTAGTTCCTGCCTTGCTTCATTTCATACATGTTTCAGTTTTTATTGTGCAAATGCTCTTTTGATGCATTTTTTTCATCTTATAAGCCGAGTAATTGTCCTTACATTGTTTCTTTTGTTGTCATGGATAAGTTTTTATGAGCTGATTCTGGTGCCACTAATGGACTTAGCAATGCCACCTGCTAGTTCAGCAACTCAACCTACTCCTTTATGGATTCTACATTATGCTTAACCCCACTACCTATGGAGTTAGTCACTTGTAAATGACTGTTTTATTGTAGGAAATTTTTGATGTTTTACAGGAAGAGCGAGCAGGGATGTGGAAATGACTGAACTCTGTACAAAGTTCAACAATGAAACTAGAAAATTTAAATTGTCTAACATGAACTAGTTAATATGCTGCTCTTACCTGACTCATCCTCTTTCTAGTTGGTGGATGTGTAAATATCTACAAGCAAAGCTTACAATGAAGATTACAGACACTCAGATTCCTAGTATGAGCAAATGGTTGTTCAAGTTGGTTCTGATATTGCATCTGATGACATGAGGAATCACTTGACTACTTCACGTGCCTTTTGAGGTAATGGAGTTGTGGCAGTTGCTGCATGTAAGTTTGAGTTTGATAACTTGGTTGGAAGTCTCTCTTAATTTCCATTGCGTGGTAGCCTGTTGGAATGCATTGTCAATTATCAAGAGCTATTGTTTGAATTTGGCATTTGGATTATGCTTATAGTTCTTGGACAATGTGGTCAAACATTATCTAAGAAGTAAAGATTCAATTATGAGATCGCCTTGTCAAGAACATTACGGGTTGCTGATTAATAATGTTTATGTGAGCAAAGAGTTAGTGGTGGCATGAGCAAGTTCAAAAAGGCAATCACTACAAAAATTTATATATTAAGGATTTCAAAAAACATAAAATGAGAAGTAATTTACAAGATATATTGTATCTGTAATAGAGAAAAAAATGGGAAGTTTGGCAAAACACAAGCCCACAGTAGTTTTCATAGTAAGTTAGATTCTAAGAATGTGGAAATGAATATTCATTAGATTGCTGAAGATAGCTTTGTGTAACATTGAATGTGTAAGTGAAGGAGATCAAAATGTGTTTGTTAATGATATGAATATTATTTTCTAAGTTATTTGATGAATATTCTACTGATAACTTATCCTTAGAGATAGACAATAGTGGGAGCATAGAATAATCATAGAATTCATAGATTTTTTTACAAATCTAGAACAAAGCAAAGGATAAAAGACATCTTATACAAGACACTTTAAAAAGAATGAAATAGATAAGAGAATATGATTTGATGTTGATGGTATTTTTATTAAGGTTTGGAAGAACTGAAGAGGCCAACTAAGAATTTGGTTGACTAATTTATGTAACAAAATTTTGATAGTCAGTTTGATGAATGAATGAAGAGTTTTTTGTACCAACTTATGGGAATAAAGGGTTGTTCAAAGATGCTTTAATTATAGAGGAATAAATGAGTCACACTTTGAAACTTCGGGAAATGATGGTTGAAGGAAGAATAATTTGTGAAACAAGTATTTTTGTGATCATAAATTTTATTGATACAATTAATGAAAAAATAGGGAGAAGTTTTTATTTACAAAAAACTTATGATGAAGTTCTAGGAGATTTATTATGATAGATTTATGACAAGAATGAAATATCTAGTTATAATATTAATGTGTAAAGATATGTATAATAAAGTAGTTACTAATGTAAGTAGTATAAGGAGTATGTCAATCAAGTTTCCTTAACACTAAAGAATTTCATTAATGATCCACTTAAATAATTACCTTTTCACATTGGTAAGGGATGAAACCACAAGCCATATAGGACAAACTTTCATGATTTATTTTATTCATTTTGCTAACAATGTTGATTTTATTGATGAAAATTTAGTTGGGATTAAATTTTAAACTTGAGTTATGGAGATAATTTTTAGAAATTAAAGATTTTAGATTCTGTAATTATAAAATTGAAGATATGAAATGTAGGCTGCATACAGTGACCCTTCCTAGACTCTGCATTGGTGGGAGCTTTGTGTACTGGATATGTTCTTTTTTTTTTTATAATTATAAAATCGAAATCATGAAATATAGCTTTAGAAAGAATTTAGAAAAGAGTGCTTCGTTTGCAGGAGAGTAGGAGCATTGGTTTGGCAGCCAGGGCTTGCGAAGCGGGTGGGCATGTGGGCAACTCTTGAGTCGTGGTCTGTGATGTGTAAGAAACACCCATGAGAAAACCTAAGCAATTAGATATAAACCAGACCATTCAAAAGGGACAGTCCTTGCTCCAGTTCATGCTCTGATTGGTAAATATTAGTCGATACAGACCGGCCCGAATGAAATAGTATTCCTTGATGCTTGATAGAGACAACCGTTACTTGACATCATCTTTGCATTTGTGCTGGCATACCAGAGGATGCTTAGGCATGTAACCTGGCCTAGTTACAAGCACCTTTGTATATGTCTAATTTCTGTGTTGCATTCGCACTGACAGTTCTTTTTATTTTACTCGATAACACTTTGCACTCCTTTACTGTAAGTTAAAATTTCTACCGACTGGTTATTTTTTCATGGACAACCATACATGAGATCAAGAGAAAATAGTAGGTGTTGAATTTGTTTGTATGCTTTAGGCACAACTTCTCTTTCCTTTGCTCAGAAACTTTGGAATATTTTAGTTGCTTTATGTCAGCGACTTTGTTTCCTCTATACTTACATCTGTACTTCTGTAATTTGACAATGGATCTGTGTCATATGATTATTATATCAGCACATAACATACTGCAAAATTGTTATTAGTGGCTAGATATGGTTGATTGTCTACTTGTGTGTTTTCAGCTTCAATTAAACAAACTGCTGATTCCTTTTCTCCACTCAGTGATGGTGAGACGTTTATATCAGCAGACGACCTACGAATAAATCTTTGGAATTTAGAGATCAGCAATCAGAGCTTCAATATTGTTGATGTGAAGCCTGCAAATATGGAGGATCTAACTGGTACTTCATCGTGATTGAAATTGCACAAATTGTTAAGTATTTAGGGCTTGAGTAGTCACTTCGGTTTATTATCAGCAATCTTTTGATTCTTAAATCATATTTCATTCATGATTTAAGGGTTTGCACTTTCAGGTTATTTCTAGCCATGCTGTGAATCTTAAATATGTTTTCCTACTTAAGATGCTACTGTGGTTGCCTTCCATGAAATGTTTAATCAAAGTGTGTGGGACCTTTGTTTTCATGTGCAGTCTCTTCTAATTTTTGTGTCTTCAGGAATAGTTCATTGTGGGAGCTGCATTTTTATGGAAAGAGACATAAGAACAATTGTTATTCTAAGAATTTAAATTTGGATCAGTAGCTGTCCAAGGAAACCACCAGACAAGTACAGAACTGATATGCCTGGATGTAAACTGACTTGTAAAACCTGATATTATTTAATAAAATAATATAAATAGTAAAAATGAACAATCTTGAACCAGTATCGATTTGTTTATATATTTTAATACCGATGCTTGGTCAGATCAGTATATATTGGTATGTACTCACTGGTATGGTTGGGATTGGAATCCTTGGGTTAGTGTACTGTCAATTGACTTCACTATATCCAACATACTCTTTTGAATCTGCTGTCTTAAAACAAGAAACTGCTTCGCTAGTTGGATTATTTGTTATAATAAATTCTGGCCCCAAATAATATTTATTTCGTCTAAGGTCTTAATAGTCAATTGGTGTAAGGCCTTAACAGCCAGAAAAGAAGAAAATCCTAATTCTAAGTGGTTAACCTGAACTTGCAACCAGATTCAGCATGAAGTTATAATTGGTCATTATGGATCAAATTAAATATGCTAATGTTGAGAATTTGATCTGTGCAAAAGAACTTTTCCTCTGCTTGACATTAATTTGCAGTCCTTTTTGGTTCTTGTGAATAGTACAATGAACCATATCTAATGGTTATGTCACAATAAGTCAAGGAATCAAGGTTTTCCTTGCTGTAGTTATAAGCTAAGGCCTTTGCTTAGCTTCAGCTTCTGCATTCTTGTGAATGCCATTCTGGGAATTTGTCGCCTGGGAATATTGGTGGATATGTCATTATGATGGGTGATGAGTATGTCAGCTCATGGCATGTTTAATGTACCTCCCGCATTGTGTTAACTGTTTTTTGTCTCTGCTAATTCATTCTGTTGCCTTTCATGTCTATCTGCTTTTGGTTTGGAGTTGCAGTCTTTTGATGCATTATTACCATAGCTTCTAGTGTTTGAGTTGTGATAATTATTTCTGAACCGTAAATTTTGTTACATTTCAGAGGTGATTACATCTGCAGAATTCCATCCAACCCATTGTAACATGCTGGCATATAGTAGCTCAAAAGGATCAATCCGGCTTATTGATTTGCGGCAGTCGGCATTATGCGATAACCATTCTAAGATGTAAGTGATTCCTTCTTGCATATTGAGTTCCATCTATTTAAAATGAATATTAAAATAAACCTCATTGTCTTGATATCATTTGATATGGCTAGTGAGAGACTTTACCGACAGGTTTGAGGAACGTGACACACCTGGTTCAAGATCATTTTTCACGGAAATCATTGCTTCGATTTCAGATATTAAATTTGCAAAGGATGAAAGGCACATCCTTAGTCGTGATTATATGACTCTTAAGGTTCCTCCTTTTTGTTCTTGTACCTCGTCTTTGCTTTTTGTTTGTTTTCTCCCTTTGTTCATGTAAAATCATAGAATAACCTAAAACAAGAACAACTTGTATAAACCTTAAATATGCAGTTTTTTTTTCCACTTCCTCTGACAAATGATTAATCTATAGTCACATGGACTGTTTCTTAGAATTTTTTCTTGTGACTTCCATATCACATTTGTTTTTTCATGACTGCTCCATTATGTTCACAAAAATGTTCCCTCATGTGAGCTATTCTTCTTGCCATAGTTCATGGTTTTGAAAGGTTTGTTTTGTTGAATGAGCAACATATAGAATAATTCACCAATCCAGATAATTGCATGTTGTGTGGAGTTCAAATATTACAATATTGCTTATGCCACTTCGAGAACCATTTTTTTTCTTTTTGTGGTTCTGTCATTGTCTTGTTTAATTTGGCTAAACTATGTCAATGATGATGAGAGAAGTGTTCCCATGATCTTAGTCTTATTCAAGAACAATTTGCTGTGTTATTATTTTCCTGATAACTTCAATTTATTCTAGTTGCTAATACTGTACTTCTCTCATACTTAGTTTACCATGTATGGCATGGGATATTTAACTAGTACACTCAGATATATGTATTTATACTCATGTTTAAGTGTGTTGTGCATACCAAAGGGCGTTGACAGTTTTTTTCCCTTGATTGATATAGGAAAAGTACTTGGGTTTTCTTCCAGTTAAAAGTGATGGAGAAGAGAGTTTGATGTACATATTTTGGATTCTGGCTTGTTCATTGTCCTTAGTTCTATTGTATTGTCTGATGTTATTCTCTAATTGGTTGTTTTACAAAGACAATAGACACTTCGAAGAAATAACCAGAAGAGAAAAGAATTAGGTCTTGACACATTTGTCTTTGTAGTTAGATAAACTCTTTTGTAGAGATGAAATCTTCAAATCAAATCAGATTTTAACTTCTTAAATTTGTACTCAATTGACATCCTTTTTCTTCTCCTTAAACAGCATAGGAAAGTAAAGTAGAAATATGGGAGATGATGCCAAGTGGCAACTTATGATATTTTGCAAAATGCCCCCTAAACTAGTCAACTGTATTCAAATTATAAATATATTGAAGTGATCCCACAAAGAAGCTTATGGTCTTCTTAATCAAGCCTTTTGTAAACTAACATTGCCTCTATGAACTAGCTGGGTAAGATTGTACATTTACTTGTATAAATATGTTGTGTAATATTAAGACCCTTTAAAAGTATCCTACATCACCAATTTTTCATAGTACTTATTGTCATATTTATTTTGGAAAAAAAGAAAAACAAAAGAAATGGTTGAATATGGTTTGGGTTCGTCAAGTTTTTTGAATAAAGTGAAGTTTTTTGAATCTAAGAATGCAGCTCGTTTAGAGTCTTTAGACATAGTCAATATTTTTGTACCTTATAAGTGAAAGGTTGAATATGGTTTGGGCTTATCAGTACAACGCAAGAAATCAGTTTAAGCTGAGAAGTGAGAACATGCGAAACTATATGATATTTAGGAACATTTCATGGAACCTAAAATATACAAGATAAGAAATTTTAGGTAAAGAGATGATACTGAAATATAATCTGTATTATAAATAATATACACCATAATTTTCCAAATTGGTGGTTAGGCTAGGTTCAGGTTTAAGTCAGGTTGTTCCCAGTCCAACCTAACCGGAGATCAGGTTGAGATATTTCTTTATCAAAATTTTCAAAATTCCAACCCTACTCTCTCAATGATCAAGTTGGGTCGGGCACTGTTGTGTTGCTCCGTCAATCGTTACAGGCATAGGTGAGGAGACCGCAGAAAAGGTATTGCTCTATATCATCATGTTCTTTGCAAATGCTACTCTGATTTTTCTTGATCATGTGCTTGCATTATCTTATTATGTTGTCCTACATCTGTTTAGCGATGATGGAATATCCTTCCAAAATTTTGTCTGATAAAATATCACAATTTTCAATTTTGTTTTCCTGTTCTTTTTGCAAATTGTTCTGTGCCTCTCATATAGTTTCGTTCTTTACTATCAGCTATGGGACATAAATATGGAGTCAGGTCCAGTTGCAACTTTTCAAGTCCATGAGTATTTGAGGCCCAAGGCGAGTGTGTTTTCTCAATTTCCATAATACCTATAACCTGGATGGACAGTATTGCATATAATACCATGGATGGAGTTTGATAATTATACTACTTTTGCTCTGCAGCTATGTGATCTATATGAGAATGATTCGATCTTTGACAAATTTGATTGCTGCCAAAGTGGAGATGGGTTGCGTGTGGCAACTGGTTCTTACAGGTATATTTTCACAATCATCGAGTGATAGTCCTATGGTGTTACACTTCTCGGACTTGTATTTATTAACATAATACCGCTAATTCAATTTCAGCAATCTTTTTCGTGTTTTTGGCTGTATGACTGGAAGCAATGAAGCAACTACGTTGGAGGCTAGTAAAAATCCAATGAGGTATGCTAGCTACTGTAAATTTAGAAGCTTGGTTCTTAACGGTCTAGGGTGCATTTACATGTAGTTAGAAGATTTGCAGTGAAAGAACTATTGATTGAGGTCATAATCAGATTGATAAAACACATTCTAGCATTACCTCTGTATAGTAAGCATTTGTAGAATCAATGAATAAACTCTATGGCTTTAAGTTCAATAACATTATGTATCAAAGAGAGTATTTGGCATAGGGGAATCCTGTTTCTGTTAGTGCATTATCTATGTGTGTTATTAAGTGCCAGCATTTCATGCTGATGTTGTCTTGCTATGAATAGGTTTGGTAACTCATGCAAAATGGAACTTTGCTGCATTTCAAAAAGTTAAATCATCTCCTTATCTTCTCTCTCTCTCTCTCTCTCTCTCTCTAGAACTAAGAGTAGCAGATGACACTTTGGTACTTTTTCTTCAATTTGTTTTGAAACTAACATTGTCCATGTTTTTGCATTAGTGAAATAGAGCTTTGACTGGCTGGTATCATTTTCCTTTTGCATTATTATTGGGGCATTCAGTATGGCTGTCTTTTTTGTGTTAAAATTGTACAGGCAACAAGTGCAAACCCCTTCAAGGCCTGCAAGATCTCTGAGCACCTTGACACGTGTTGTCAGACGAGGTTAGTCCCTATGGACTAGAGTTTTTCCTCTCTATTTTATTTGATAAATGGAAGTCTTTTAAGTGCCTTTCTTCTTCTTTATGCTGTCTCATCTTGTGTTTAATTGCCACAGGATCAGAAAGCCCTGCAGTCGATGCCAATGGAAACACATATGATTTCACAACCAAATTACTCCATTTAGCTTGGCACCCAACTGAAAATCTGATTGCCTGTGCTGCTATGAACAGCTTGTACATGTATTATGCATGAAGATGGTACTGGAAGGGAAGGTCTCAATTTGCTGATTTTTAAAAATAGTTTGCTTCTGATGGCTGACATATGCAATGTGCAGTGAGGAGGATGTGTAGGTGATTTTTACGCGTTCACATCGTCTCCAGAAGATGGTATGCAAATTCATGAGGCAATTCAGATCTTCCATTTGCAGGGCGGCTGCTTTTGATTGATTCTTTGGAAAAAGATTGACTAGTAGTGTTCTATTTCGGGGTCCCAAGTAAACTGTCGCTCTCTCATTCCATACTCCAGTCTCCAAAGAGCTGTTCAGGAGCGGGGATGAAAGGGCATGGGAGCTTGTGACGTTGGGTTTTCATGTCAGTGCTTGTGAAAGCTCCTATCATGATTATTGTTAACATGTATGTACACACCGAGATGTGTCAGCTTCTTGATCGTTCGATCATGATAGCCTTGCAGTTTAGAAATTGCTCAAACGACTTAACGTCAATCTCCATCGATAATTAATTTGTTAAGCTGTCAAATAAACAGGCTTGGTTGCCTTCTTGTATGATCGCTTGTTCTGTTTTATCCCTGAATTCATAGATATAATGTTTTTTGGTAAATCCATGAGAGAAAAACATTGGGATAATAGTAGTCATCTGATGTTTCTACCATTTATTGATTCTGGAATTCAAGTTTCAGATTCTTGGTCCCCTTGTGATTCGATTTGAAAGCGATACTGAAAATGAGGTTCCTTGAACTGGATCAATTTGTATCTGATATTGATTTGATTGCTAATCTGATCAAGGAAGCTGCATATGTGAACTCTCAGATTACTGTTTGTCTATTTATCACTTTTAAATGAGAGAAGAGTGCTTATGCATATGAATTCAATGGTTGGTATGGGATTGCTTATTCTTTCTCGACCCCTAATATTATACTAGTGTGTATGCTCATGAGGCATTTGGTCATAAAGCACTTTTAGTTCCAACAAATGGTTAGAGTCAAAAAGTGCCTAATGTACTGTGCGATTTGCCTGAAAATTTCTTCTTTTTCATTATTTTTAGAAGGCATTTCCTGTTTTCATTTTTTTTATATAGTGTCCTTATTTGTTGTAATTTCATAAATGTCTTTTTTGCTTGTTGCCTTTGTTTTATCGATGTCGCTTGCTTGTGGCCTAATGTTTTTTTTTTTTTTTTTTTCCGCTGGTTGCCTTTGCTTTGTCGATGACGCTTGTTTGTGGCCTAATGTTTTTTTATATAGTGCCTAATGTACGGTGCCTCTCACCTATCACCTTTGCCTTGTCGGTATCGCTTGCTTGTGGCCTTCGTCACCTCTGTCCCTTGTTCCCTTGTTCTCGTTGCGAGGCTTTATACTTTTCTGATGTCTTTCTTACTTGTCGTTTTTTTTTTTTGCTCCCATTATGAGGTCTTGTGTCTTTCTATATTCATTGCTTGCGTCTCTTGTCCGTCATCGTGAGGTCGTGCCCATTATGCCTATCACCTTTCTCTTATCCATCATTGCGAGGTAGAGGAAGAACGGACATGATAGACATGAGGTCGTGCCCATCGTGCTTGTCACCTTTCTCTTGTTCGCCATTGCGAGGTAGACCTTTCTCTTGTTCGCCATTGCGAGGTAGAGGAAGAACGGACATGATAGACGTAACGAGAAGAGAAGAGCAAAGGAAGAATGGACATGATAGACGTAACGAGAAGAGAAGAGCGCATGAAGGTCAAGGTGATAGATGAGAATCGATGAAAAAGGGGATGTGGTGATGAGCCAATGCCATATAAGTAATGGATGAAAAAGAAAAAAGACGTTTATGAAATTGTTGCAAATGAATATATGAAAAACAAAAATAAGGAGCACCTTCTCGGAAGAAAGCGAAAAAGGATTTTTTTTTTTTTGGAGAGAAATCGTCCTAAATATATTACTTCCTTGCGAATGGTTGAAATGCCGATGGTGGCTTAATAGGAAACTGTGACGATGGCAGCTATAGGAGTGTCGTGTAGCATATTTGCAGCGATAATGGTTGTGAGGCTGGTAATGATAGCGGTGGTGGGTCATCATAATGGTTGATGAAGGAGATAGTACTGCTATGATTTCTTCCGATCGTGGCAGAACAGTTCTTCTTGGTCTTATTAATTTTAGCGCATGACACTCTGCGAGTCACTTGCGAGATGATGAACTCCTGCAACAAAAACTCCATTATCCTAAGCAATCATCACACTTAAAAAGTAGGTTGGATGGAGACCACTGGCTGAATACTTGAACCTGATTCACTTTTGTGATCACACATAGTTGTCTGATGAGCAAGAGGAGTTCTTAGATCAAAATTCTTATACATTATCCCCAGTGTCTTTAGAGAGAGAGAGAGAGAGAGAGAAAGAGAGAGAGAGAGAGAGATTAGCTAACAGCTGGTTCTTTTTATCCATGCATATACACTCAGCTGTAAGGGAATGAGTTTGGAGGACCAGAAGAAAGCAAGAAAGCATCACGCGTGCACAGAAAGAAAAAGAGAGGCCAATAATGAATTCGGACATCAACTTTCTTCCAACATTATCCTACCTGTATCCAGCAACGAGAGACTACCGCCCAGCAATTGGATTAGCCCTTCGGCCACTGTTCTCCAGAAACAAAAGATGTTTCATCCATCACATCACAGCTCTATTCAGCACCCACCATGGAAAGCAGTACAAGAAACGACAGCAACCTCTCCCACAAAAGTAACACATTCATACGGAGCTGTTTGACATGCACATCGTAAGATGAAAGACCCAACAGTAGTGACTGAAATAAGGCAGCTAATCATACTACTGCGAAAATATGATCGGCAAAGTAAACAAGACAAGGTTTATATTATTAATGTCCAAAGTAAACAAGACAAGGTTTACAGGCTATGACTGAAAATGAATGCAATAGGATCTCATTTACTAATAATCTCAGCTTTCCGAAGCTTGTCCTCTCTCGTCTCGATCTATATCTAATAACCTGGTCTATGTCAAACGGCCTATAGCAGATGTAATTATTACATCAAATTCTAAGGTTTTCACAAAACTGATCATTTAAAGGGTGAATTTTCACCTAGCTGAAGGTCTGAATCCCCTCTGCGTTAAAAATTGATACTTACGAGTGACTTGCGAGTCTTGATGGGTTTCAGCTTTACGCCCATGCTCTCAGGCGAGAGCAGTTCCAGGGAGATGCATGATGGACTAAGTGGACTCCTTGGACTGCAACTTAGTTCCTTGGGCCTGTACAGGTTAAATCCTGCAAGAAAATACTCCATTGGTGACAGCATTGCATGTGGCTGCTCTTCTGTGACGAGCGATCCACATTTTTTAACCTGCAGAGACGAATTAATTGCATCATAAATCAGCCATCAATCTTACTAATGAAGAAAATAATGCAAATGTAGTGGAAGACAATAAATCTTACTGATGAAGTACCTCAACCAACACACTGTTTTCTCTGTCAAGTTTTGTGGCCATGTCGAGGGCATCTGAGCGGAAGGGAGAGTTCTCACCGACAAAAATTAGAATCCTACATTGAACTTCCTTCAATGCTTCTGTTAAGTCATGACGTCTGTTTTAGCATAAAAGGGTTAAAGAATTCTTCATTATCTTTCGTCCGCAGATTAACATTTCAAGGAGCAAAACAGTAAGAATTAAAAACATACTCATTTATCGACTGCAGAAACCACCAGATGTTGGCATTCCGCCTTTCGTCTAGCAACTGCAAAAAGAAAATGATAACATTTGCAAAGAAACCTTGGATATAGCAAAATGTTGCTTAAATGTTCCTCCCAGATCAGATGTGAAGCCACAAGAGGAGCAAATACTAACACGTCTGCATGCTTGTACGATATCTGATTCAGGATCCTGCGAAGTTCCACGAACTTCCTGCCAAAATAGACTAAGACATGAAATGAATGATGCATAGAGGTGAGTTATTAGGCTGGAGACAACTGATGCTAACATACCTCACCGAAATATCGCTGAATCAACCATTCCTTAATTACGTCACACATTCCATAGAAGTAGAGAACATTTGACACTACCTAAAGATTCAGATTTTCCCTAATTAGGAGCAGTATACTTCGCCAACTGGGAACAGAAACATCAGTAACTAAAAACTTTACCTTGTTACATATCCATTCTTTCCATGAGGGAGCCTTACATAAGGGTGAAACAAGTATCAATCCGACAACACGTTTGCTATACTTCAACTTTACAAACACAGAAAAAAAATTAAATCAATAAAGATAAGAAATAAGCAAATAATAAAAGAACCTTCGTTTTCACAAAAAAACGGAGGATCTTGGTTGCAGAATCGCTTACTGCTAAAAGGGTAAGAATATAAGCTCCTGCGGTGACTCCCAAGCACATGACGGAATCCAACCTGCAAAGAACAAGTCATGAAAAATTAAAATGTTGAAGACAAAGGAAAAGCAACTTCCAGACACAATACTGCACATTTGAGGGAAAAAATAACTTCAGTATTATATGATTTAGTTACCCAAAAAAATCAAGCACAACTGCCACCTGCTCTGCTAACTGATCAACAGAGAGTACCGGGACATCCGAAGATATAGGAACAGCACCTAACTGCAGGATTTTTTAGGAAGAAGACCAAAAATATCATGTTCACATGAGTTCAAATTGCAAAATGTTGATAATCCACTAGTTCCTTTTAATAAGCACAAATCATACTTTAGCTGCAATCTAGTTGCTGACCTCATGTCCTGGAGGACTAATGTGATAGATGCAGAAATTATAAAGAAGCAAAGAAGCAACTTCAGGACATAAAAATAATCCTTGAAAGCAGGACATATCTGAATAAATCAATAAAAACAGTAAGTTAGGCACAAAAACTTCTCCATTCTAGTGAGAACTTAGCAACGAAAATGTGCAACCCATTCTATCAATTTTTTGCAACAGATAATAAGCTCTTCTGTAAGGAACAGGATAGGCCAAGTACAAGTAAGCATGTATTATTGGGCTACTTAAAAATAAAATAATGATGTTTTAAGCAATCAATGTCTCAAAAAAAAGTACAATGTCAAAAGAGGTGCCATGGATGATCATACACACAGAGGCTTTTTAACCATGGGTTGAATAAAACATGATTAGGTTATTTTTAAAAAATGCAAAAAAAGAGATTAAGAGCAACTGCTATAAGAACTTTGAGATATATGTGTTGAAATCTCATGATATCTAATTTTTATAGATAGAAACAGAATACAAAGTGCTCATTTTGTATATCACCCAACTTACGGTTTAAAGCAACATCTGGGTAAGTAACAAGCGCAGGCTTTTCCGGATCTCCATAGAAAGAAACTGATAAGGAACCATGGTTGGTTAGCACATGATGTTCCTGAGAATGGCAAGGATATTTATATGATTGAGCATCAATGAAGAAAGAGAAAAAAGATCAATATGTAAAAAAAAAAAAAAAAAAATTAACGTAAATCAAAAGCATTAAAATGAAAAAAACAAAAATACAAGATGAACCTGGACTGCACTAATAGGTCTATGTGAATTCATATGGAGTAGGTTGAGTGAAATTTAATGATCAGAATTGCATTGAAAATTGTCAAACTTTTAACAGTAACAGGGACTAAATGGACATTACCTTACCTTCCAAAAGATAGTATGCATATCAAATTGGCTCCTTGACAGCAGCGAGGAAACAGAATATGAAAATACAGAAAATAAGGTTACAGAATTTGGAAAGAGCTTTTTCGGTACTTCATCCATGTACAGAAGAGTAACAAACTAAAGAACTAGAAGGAAAATATAACATCATAAAGTAACAGAGAGTGAGACTATTATTCACTTTACAGGAAATGGCAGAAGAATTGCTAGCAACACAGTTGTTCATTAGGCAGTTGTCAAGAAAAGAGAAAAAAAATATCATTGAGACAAAAAAATGACTATGCCTGATGAAAGTATACAGTTAGACAAAGTGGAATTAACCTAATAACCACAGAGTTGCAGTAACTTTTTACTTCACATTAAAAATATACAAATTATGAGCATCACTAAACTTGGCTAACACCATGAAAATTTAAGTGATTAAAAGATTTTATATAGTCAAAATTTAAAAAGAAAAACATCCTCAACACGATACCCAGGAGGTCTAGACACTGGGTTATAAATAGGGAACAGGTGGTAGTCAAATGATTTAATCAGAATTTAATGTTCTTACGACATATAGGTCCCATATACTAACAAGAAGCATATCTGTTGCCTCTAAAATTACAACACAAACATCTCAAGGCTGTAGGTCTATTTTAAGTGTTCAGAGCCATCTTAAATTCCACTTTCAAGCAAATGAAGTTACAAATGTAAATATCCATATCTACACCGATGAATTCAAGATCCCTTGTTTAAATCCCCTATGGCCCTAAATGAGCTACTATATCTCTATAAGAACATTAAAGAAGACAACTTTGACAATGAAGCAACAATTTATAACTTTTCCCTTCCTAATCCAAAAGTAACATGCTGCTGAGGCAAGAAGTTAAAATAACCGCACTCTCAAGCATTAAACATCATTTATGGTCTAAAACTCGGACGTCATCAGTCATCACAAATTCCGACATAACTTCACTGCAAGAACAATTCCGCTTTTGAACTTACTTTCAGTATATAAGAAGTACAATGTTACTAACATAACTGGACCCAACAGATGATTCCTGAAGCAATCCACTGAGCCATATCTCCAGCTAAACAATTGCCACGAAGAAGTTCCAAGAAACAAGCAATCAAGTTCAGAACACGAAAGAATTGAATCAGCGCAAACAACAAACCAGTTCAAAAAATTCCGTTTTGACGTCCGTACGCTCAACCATTCGCAGTAAGGAAACAAGAAAAGCTCGCAAGCGGACGATATCACCATTCCGTACATCATCAATCAATCACCAACCAAAACCCACTATCTCAACACCCAACACCGTAAAACACGCAAATAAAACCCTTAAAGAACAACCAAGACTCGAAGAAAGTGACGAACTGCACAAGCAGAGAGACGCGCTCAACCGCGCAACCAACACAAGATCCAAGATTTTACCCATTACGAAGCCAAAAGAGAGGAGGAGAAGAGCCCAGGCGGACCAGGGGTAACCCTAACCTGCCCTCCGAACGATAACCTCTCCATATCCCCCGAGACAGAGCCGTTCGATCCCCCCCAGTGCGCTCCCAAAGCAGCCTCTTCCGCGATGAACCGAACACGCCCGCCTCTCTCTCCTTCCGTCCCTCCCTCTCCCAGATACATGTATTTGCTTTCAATCGCGATGAAGCCGACCAACGCCCGAGGAATCGCCGACTTTTACCTTCCGTGGGCTTGGTGGATCTCAGCCGTCCATCATCGGTCAAACAGAGGCTTGACCTCGTCAGGTGAGGCCAAGTGTCCACCAGCGATCCCAGGTGAGGAAGGGAGAGCAGTTCTGCTGTCCTCCTGGTGGTCCCCGACGGATGGCTTACCTGTCTCAACTACCTTCCCGGTGGTGGAGGCGGGGCCCGCTTGTGGGACCGAATGTGCCTCCAATCATCAGGAAGGTAACACGTAGGAGAAGAACGACGGTTGAACGAAACCCGCCTGGCAACCTGACAGTGGACCCGAAGAGGAGATGGGCCCACATCTCCAGGGGTAAAGATGAAATTTTCTTTGATGCCTTAATTAGATGTTAGATGGGAAGGAAGCAACCAAATATTCTGTCAAGTAACCAAACAAGCAAAAGAAGTCATGTTTGGCCAAATACAACAATAATACACCCATGGTAGGAGAACTGTTCCTTGCACTTAACATTCCACTTCCACTCAAGAAGTGGAATGTTAAGCCAAGGCAAAGTCATTAGCATGATTAACAACCAAAATCTCTTCTTCTTTCTCATATAACATGGCCAAAAACAACAATTTGTGTTCTTTATTCTGCTTTATACAGAATGATACATGAGATATGAAGTAGAATCTTTGTTGGTAAGTCTGCACCACAAACAATGAGCAAAGTCTTCATGAGGCCATTTTGATTGGGACATTAATGACCTCAATGCCTGCAGATTGCTTCTTTATTCTCTCTGACTGGCAGTTAGTTTCACAAGAAAGCAGTACAGATGTGTCACATTGCATGATTGGAAAAAGTGGCAATGAAATCAGTAGATTTATATAAGTCAGCTTGATGAGAGCAATATATTTGGTGTCTAAAATGTTACAAGAAGGAAAGAAAGATAATTGTCAGTGTTCTTGTTCTGCTCATGAGAAAGTAGGTAATGGAACAGTGCTTCCCAACCACATCAACATTTGTAGCTCATCTGAAACCTTCATCAACTACCTTATCATTTGTCTTTTTACTTGTGTAGGTGAGAATTAGACAGGATTAGTTGCACCTCTTCAGAGGTAGAATCAGTGTGAGCCCAATCACACAGTAGAAATATAATCAATATTCCATTTATTATGATCTCAATCAGAATTTCTATGATAAACAATTCATTTCAAACACTTCTTGGACTGATTTAGAGGTCTGGAAGGTATTCTAAAAGTCCAAAAGGCTCATGGGATTTAGGAGTGCCCAAATTCCACCTAGTTCAGACATTTGCCATATCTACCAGCCCTTGAGAGAAGTGTGAAAGATTTCTGAATCTCTTTAAAGAATTTAAGATTCTAAAGACTGGTTGTGTAAAATCTCTGCATCCCCGCGAACAAAGGAAGCAGGTAAGCCTTCTCGAGTGCAAACACAGTCACCATGGCTTCCTTGATGTCTTGCCGAAATGATAGTAAGAAGAACTATCCAACTTATGATTTAGAATTGATAGACGTGATGATGTTTATCTATTTTTCTACTACATTATTCTTGATATTATAATTAAATTATAAGATGACATCTTATGCATGAAATAAGTGAAATTACAAGTGGAGTGTTATAAAAGGTCAAGCTCTTTCCACAGGCGGTGTGATCAGCATCGTTTCCACAGTGAGAATGATGGGGTTTGATCAAGAGATGGTTGAACTCCGATTCAAAATGCATCTTTGTGCATTCAACGAAGGAGACTTTGATTAATGGCTATGTTATCTTCTCGGGCTCGTCTCAGCTCTTCTCTCAGACTCAGTTCTTCTAGCCTTGGGAAAGGATATGCCTTTTGTTCTTAGGCTGGAGGGAACATGGAGACTGGCACGAAGGTTTCGAGCTTGATATGAATAGGAGGAAGAGGATGAGAAGAAGAGACTCTGAGTTGGAAGAGTTGCCATGATCTCCAATATTGGCTTCTAATGTATATGTAGATCGTTCGAGGAAGCCGAAACTATTTGAATCAGTAACGTGGAAGACGAATGTGTCAACGGCACTGATTTTGACTTCAGAATCGTTGAATGGTTCACCTTGGACAGAGATATTAGGCAGAGTCAACATCATTTGCATTGCGAGGTACCAACACAGTGTGATATAAATGAAAAAAATATTCTCTTTTTGTCGTTGATGTAATCCACAAAAGAATAGTTAGTAGGTTTATACACTCTACTGATTCTATAAGATATGAACAGTCGGTTAGTGCCATCAAAAGAGCTTCCCGGCGAACTCCTTCATGTCTTCATCTTCACACGAAGGAGAAGCATACGTCGCGAGGCCTTTGAGATCAGAAAGGCTTCTTCCAAGCTGCAAAGCCGCCTTCATCTCAAATAACTCTCCGTTCTCCCGCTTCTGTACATCCGTCTCCCCCAAGTTGGATTCGATCTCCTCTTGCAACCGCCGGTAGTACCCAGCGCAGTTGCGGAACAGCTCGAACACCATCCCGACCTGTCCACCGTGCTCCAAGGTGTGCACTGCGGTGGCAAGCACGCCTCCGATGACACCGAGAAATGCCGGCATCGGACCGAGAGCCGGTGAGCCTATCAAACCGGAGCTTATTGCAGCCAGGCCGGCGAGAAGAGGCCCTGAGATGGCTAAGGTCTTGTTCATGTTGAGCACCAACTTCCCCAGTGTAATGTACTGCTGCTCATCTTTAGCTTTCAGTACTCTAAGGATCCCTCTCATCTCCTCTTCCAGTTCGTGGCTCCAACCATTGCTACCTGCCTGCGGTGATTGCTTTCGTTGACTTTTAGGCCACCAACGAGTAGGCTCCACGATCTCGGGGAACTTCTCGAGCATCCCCGGGAGTAGGGGAAGCGGGTAAGCCTTGTCGAGTGCGAGCACCTTCTCCATGACCTCGTCGACGTCTCGCTGGGTCGGGGCTCGGAGGGCGAGAGTCGTCTCGATCGATCTCCCGAGCTGCTTCCACAAGCGGGTCGCGTTTCTTTGCTCTTCTGCCAGCTGAGAAGGCTGAATCTTGCTTGTGATCAGCATCATCCCCGTCGCCGCGGTGAACAAGATCACGGACGACAGCTTGAAGGCCAGCAAGTGCGGTGCCGCTTCGCCCACCGGGATGGACGAGATGCCGGCCATCAGCGAGGCAGTGAGAGAGATGGCGTTGATGGAGTTGGTGAAGAGGTGGTTCCAGTCGTTCCTTTGAGCTCCGATGATGGCATGCATCTCCGCTCTATCGGCGACGGCGTCGAGAATCGCGTGAATCTTGGAGACCAAGTGCTCGTCCTCGGAAGCTGTCGTTGGCCGAGGAGGTTGAGTGAAGCTGGTGGCTGTATCATCTTGTCTCAGGCTCAGCCCTCCCAAATTTAGCTTCGGAAGAGAGACGCCCTTGGTTCTCAGATTGGCAGGAACATGGAGACTGGCACGTAGTTTCCGGTGACCCGAAGGGGAGGAAGAGGATGATGAAAAGAAGAGGTTTTGGGCTTCTAGAGTTGCCATGATCACAGAGATCCTTGTCTTCTGTTGGCTCTGTCAGATCGCTTGCCGAAGAGGCGATGGAGTTAAGCTGCTATATCAATCTGAGTCTTGCAAGGTATTGTACTGATATGAAGAGGAGGGGTGTTATGTGGTCTGTATATATAGTTGTGGTGGGTGGTTGAATAGTTGACCAAGTAAGGCTATTTGAATCGGTAGAATGGAAGAAGGCGTCAATGTCAGTGCGTTGGACTTTCAAATAGTTGAAATGGTAGACTTTGTCGCCATATCGGTAATGAATTATTAGGTGGATTAATTATGTCACCCTGACAGTTTTTATGGGTGATTCAGTCCGATAAAGGCTGAATTATTTGTCGGATGTTGACTCGGTCAAGTCTTTATTTGGTCATTGGTTGAACCAATGAGTATACAGATTGAATCATATGTTACAAATATATATAATATACTAATAACATTATTATTTTTTATAATTTAGTGGGAGAGAAACACATTGAGAGGTGGAAAAAGTAATAAATAATACATCATATTTTAAAAATAATTTAAATACTCCTTATAATTTAGATTTATTTAATTATAAATTGATAGGGAAAGTAATGACATAAGCATTACACTATCGATCCACCCAACTAAGGACTACCACTTAGGTGATTATGTAAGCGAAAGAACCCACGCCCCTCTCTTATGATTGTTGGCAGGAGCATGATCTATCAACCCCTACCCATCAAGATCTTTGGGAGGGTTACACAAGCCAGCCACAAAGTGCATTAATCCCTGACAACAAGGCCCATCCCTCGTTTAACCATTTTGGGTCTCCTATTGCAAGTGACATATCCCCCTTCATCAACCATGATTTCGAAAAGGCCTGTACGCCCGATGGTAGAGGGCATTAATCTTAGGCGATGTGGCTCAATTCTCTTTTTCCCTCTTTCTAGATGCCCGACGTAGAGAACCATCCTTTGCTCATAACAAACAGGCTCCAACCCTGACAAATGGCACCCCCATAACTCTCCTTCACTAACGCCATTAACAGAGAGGTGTGCCCACCAACCATTTAATAGTAAATTGATAGAGAAAGTAATGAGATAAGCATTACAATATCTCGACTAATCCAACCAGGGACTATCACCTTGGCGATGATATAGGTAGAAGAATTCACGCCCCTCCCTTGTGGTTGTTGACAGGAGCACGATCCATTGACCCCTGCCCATCAAGATCTTCGGGAGGGCCACACGAGCTAATCGCAAGGTACATTAATCCCCAACAACAAGGCCCATATCTTATTTTCCCTTTTTGGGTCACCTATCGCAAGCGACTTGTCGCCCCCAATCAACCATGATTTTATGAAGGTCAGCCATCAACAAAGAAATATGCCTACTAACAATCAACATAAATAAGCCCCTGGAGGATGTAAGGGGTACCTTGACTGATCGTCGGCCTCACTCCATCGGCCGTTTAAGTATAAAAGCCAACTCCCCAAAAGCCTAAAAGTGAAGAGAGTTCTATCATTTTTCATCTCCCAACTAACTTTATTATCGAAGGGGTCGAGTCAAGAACATCCCCTTGAAATTGACTACTTGTGTAGGGACCTCGGTGAGACTAAGGCGCATCTCGGGATGACACCATATCTGCCTCTAGGAAACAAGCAACGCCTCGGGATCGCTGCTAGTCGGGTCTGCTCCCCGCACCATCCTCCTCTCATGAACCCTCGTGAGCCCCTAGGATGATCTTATATCTTCGGGACCGAATTAAGCTGTGTCGACTCCACGATCAATGACATCAAGGCAACAAAAAGGATCAAATGATGTAATTAATCTAGACTTCTTGTATTTTGTGACTATGCTTGAAATTGAGATTAATGTAAAAAAATAATTAAAAAAATATTTAATTTGAGATAGAAATTAATGAACGAATGAATTGACAGTAAGTTTTACATAATCACAGTTATTGACAGTATATTATGCACTGCATCAGTAAGTTTTACATATCAAGCTGCCAACCTGTGTCATGAATAAAAAAACACAAGACAACTTCTCGTATGATCGATCAAATGCTTAAAGGAATAGGTTATCAAGCTCGCTGCTCCATGAAGACCACAGGAAATGAATCACCATCAAGAAACCTCACCATTTCAGCATGGCAGGGAAGTACTGCAATAGACATTGGGTTGACTTGGTATGGTGAGATAAAAGGATAATTGAGGTCTAAGAAAGCTAGATGGGCATGCAAACCTTTTCGATGAGTGAAACGTAGTATGGCTTCACCTTCTCCACATCTATTCTCACCTTGCTCTTGCTATAAAGGTCATATTTGCTGCAACAGAGTGGAGATACTATAAGCATCTACAGCTGCAGAAACTTGATGAGCAATCAAGATGAATGAGAATTAGTACAATTGATTGCTTGAGGATGACAAATCTTAAATCTTACTTTGAACACACGAAGCCACTTGAGATTCTCTTTATCCTCCTTGTTCATGAGGTACTGATAGGCACCATGCTTGTGCAGAGCTGAGAAAATAATTTGGAATTTGGCACGATATAAGCGAGCCGAAGAATCAGATTGTGAAACACCAAGTCAAAAGTTCGTAAACTTACAGTAAAACGAATGGTAACGGATTATAAACAAACGAGCCAAGGGCAAAGAAGTTTTGTTCTCCTTACCAATCTGAAATTGATGAATCAATTAATTTAAGACCATAAGACACTTTTCTTCTTAATTTGCGTGATCCATAAAAGAATGGCATGTATTCTCAAGAACATACCAAGTACATATGATCATCAACCCCCATGACATCAGTACAATGTTAAGTCCACACCCCTCTGAATAAACTCTGAGCATGGTATTGTATTTAGGATTAAGGTGATCAGGGTTTTCTGCAAAATACTGTTGGAGTCAATATAATTTTCAGAAAAGAAGAGTTGAATTGCTTCTTTTAGCCAATCAAAGAAAAATACTTGAGTAGCTTAGTTTAGGCCAATACCTTGTGGTGAACATTGCATTCATCGAAAGCACATCCAACAGGAAATGTGTCACCTGATAATGTATTGTTATTTGTATTCAGAATCATATAGGTAATTTTGAGTAGATAAGGTTTATGATGCATACCAACAACAGCCCATTGTGGAAGTTGCCCAAAGCTAGGATGGAGAAGCACCTCCCAAGATCTGATCACCATTAAGACATACCTATTATCAGATCCTGCTCTTATTCTGGAATTCTATCTTATCAAGGAAATGCACATAAGCAATAATATTTCAAAGGCATATACTCATCAAGGGAGCCAAATGGGGAAGTGGCAAGCAATAATTTGACACAAGCAGTAGAAAGATTGTAACTTCAAGTTTAGCTAACCGTAAATTAAGGCTGTCAAGTGGAGCCAATCTTCTTCAGGATAATCCTTCCTAATCGTTTCAGCAGTCTGCAACAAGTGCTCGATATGGGGTTCGTCGAGATCGTGATCGCGCTCATCGACGAACTCATTGAGCAATTCAATGCACCCCCAAATGCTCATCTCCACCCTATCCAACTTTCCATACTCCTCTCTCATTCTCTTCATCTAAACAACAAAAACACAGCTCGATCAGTACCAAGGCCAACACATGAAAGCAATTGTTATAACCAAACAACAGAACCTAGACATACAAAATCACAGGTTTGGTGAATATGATTCATTCGATAGAACTCTTCCACTGTCTTCTGCCTCTCCGATTCTGCATTGTAATCCCTGCAAACTATCAAATACTATTCAGCATTCTAGTGATTTATAATCCTTGCAAACAGTACAATTCCAAATGTATTCACTATTCATCCTCCTTGTGCAAGAGCCAATAGAACCCAAAGACCTGGAAATCTACAGCAAAGATTCTACATTCTGTACCAAAAAGATGTTCGTTTCTCTAGATTTGGTGAGATTGCACCTGAAAGTATGACCAAATGAATTGCCATCGGGAACCACAAATCCTCCATCCATCAACAACTCCTTTGGGTCGGATGGAGTCCTCTTGACTTCTCCTGTCACTGCTGCCACCAAAGGAACAGAGCACAACATCAATCAACAAGACCATCCAACACCAGCATAGCACAATGGATGAAAACCCTAGCGAGCCAATCCATCAGCAGAAGAACATACCAGGTCGAGGCTGCTCAACGACGAGAGTCATCTTTCCAGCAACGCGACACACGAAATGCAAAGAACTCGAACAGCAAGGGTTGTATTCTGGCCAGGCTTCGCCTGTCGTTGGAACGTTGCGAGGCTTGGGGTAGAAAAGAGGGGTATTTGCAGGAAGGAAGGAGGGAGGGAAAAGGCTATCTGTATTTGGATTGGGTGATTAACTCGACGCCCGCGGTCGCGGCGGAAGGATAGCCGCAGGGAAGTGCGTGAACGAGTCAGCGATGGCGAGGGATTGTGTGTATGGTTCGACATCGACAGCTACATTAGAAAGGACGTGGTTGGATTCAGGGGAGAACGGTTGGAGATGAAGATTGGACGATGACACGGACGAAGATGATGCACGTCTCTGTATGACGCATATTACTGCATCGAAGATTATAGTAGAATGTGCTAATTACATATTAGCCTTTAGACGTCTAGCAACATCTCGATCGCTAGATTATAATAGAATAGGGCTAATTTAAATTAGAATTTCTATATTTATAAAAATAAAATATTTTATTTTATTTATCATGACATTATCAGTATTACTAATGCAAGAGATAACACATGATAACACGTGCAAGATTAATACGAAAATAATAAAAAAAATAATAATTTCACAATCACAAGTGAGGTATATGTATCGATATTGCTCTGCAACTACGTTGGTGTCGCTCTGCAACTACATCGAGAAAGGGAGAGAATGGAAAAGATGTCGTAGTTAAGCTTATTGTGGAGGACGTGGGTGATGCTCATCGTGATTTGGTTGCTCATAGTTAACCTGTCGTCCACACTGGCACAGGTCGAGTGATCCACCAACCATGTCTTCATTGGTTCGAATCGGCTTGGTTACGCCCACGTGGCCCTGCATACCTCCCACAGTTGAAAGTCGAAGCTCTCACTCTCCAAGGCATTGGCATGTGAGAAGATGAGCGAGAAGATGCTTTGCATACAAACCTTGATGCATAGCATACAAACCTTGCCCCTCTGGCTCTTGACGAGGGGCAGCATAGACGCTGCTTCCCTTTGTCTTACCTTCCATTGTTGCTCTTTCTCATCTTCCTTCTCCAGCGTCGTTCAGCATCGGCGCCACTCTGCATTTGCGTTCGTGAGCATCGACGAGAGGTGAGGCATCACCATCGGCGTCGTGCCGCTCTGCATTTGTCAGTGGGATGCAAGCCCTTTGCCTCACCTCCCGCCGACGTAGTTGCACAACGACACTAATGTAGATGCCTCGATTGGAACGTTGAAATTACTTTGTTGTTTATCATTTTCATGTCATTCCTGTACGTGCTGTCACGTGTTGCATCTTTATGGCAACATTGATGTAGATGCCTCACATGTTATATTTTTGTTGCTTATCATTTTCATGTCATTCATATAATTAAAATTACTTTGTTCTTTATCATTTTCATGTCATTTTAAAGTCGATGGCGTTAAAATAAATATGATTAAATAATTCACATTCATAATTATAGGGATTTCAATATAAATTTTTTAAATCTAGAGATCAAAATGCTAAATAGATTTGATTGAACCGCTGTTGCTTGTGTCGACTCTTCTATAGATTTCTCAAAACAGCAGGAAGGCCTGTGATCAATTCTAAGAGAACAACCCCAAAAACTATAGTTATCACTTTTCTCG
Source organism: Musa acuminata AAA Group (assembly GCF_036884655.1). Classification (NCBI taxonomy): domain Eukaryota; kingdom Viridiplantae; phylum Streptophyta; class Magnoliopsida; order Zingiberales; family Musaceae; genus Musa; species Musa acuminata. The sequence goes on along the minus strand of NC_088355.1, from coordinate 7,108,378 downwards.
GTCAGCTTGCAACTGAAGAAGTACCTACAAACACAAAAATGCATTGGTATTCTCTCTGATTGCTTAAAATGCTTACAAAATGCAATTGCTAATGAAGTTGGACTATTCATGTGTCCACATGTGTCCACTTGTGTGGTAGGTTTCCAGAATTCATCACTATCCCTGATTACTGTAAAACACATGAAACAACTCGTATTTCATCCCACTATCCTTTGCGCAATGACTATGTTATCTTCTCGGGCTCGTCTCAGCTCTTCTCTGACTCCGTTCTTCTAGCCTCGGGAAAGGATATGCCTTTTGTTCTTAGGCTGGAGGGAACATGGAGACTGGTACGAACCTTTCGAGCTTGAAATGAATAGAAGGAAGAGGATGAGAAGAAGAGACTCTGAGTAGGATGCGTTGCCATGATCTCCAATATTGGCGTCTAATGTATACATAGATCGTTTGAGGAAGTCGAAGCTGTTTGAATCAGTAACGTGGAAGACGAATGTGTCAATGGCACTGATTTTGACTTCAGAATCGTTGAATGGTTCACCTTGGACAGAGATATTAGGCAGAGTCAACATCTGTTCATTCCTGTAAGTTGCATTGCGAGGTACCAAAAAAGTATGATATAAATGAAAAAAATAATCTCTTTTTGTCGTTGATGTAATCCACAAAAGAATAGTTAGTAGGTTTATACACTCTACTGATTCTATAAGATATGAACAGTCGGTTGGTGCCATCAAAAGAGCTTCCCGGCGAACTCCTTCATGTCTTCGTCTTCACACGAAGGAGAAGCATACGTCGCGAGGCCTTTGAGATCAGAAAGGCTTCTTCCAAGCTGCAAAGCCGCCTTCATCTCAAATAACTCTCCGTTCTCCCTCTTCTGCACATCCGTCTCCCCCAAGTTGGATTCGATCTCCTCTTGCAACCGCCGGTAGTACCCAGCGCAGTTGCGGAATAGCTCGAACACCATCCCGACCTGTCCACCGTGCTCCAAGGTGTGCACTGCGGTGGCAAGCACGCCTCCGATGACACCGAGAAATGCCGGCATCGGACCGAGAGCCGGTGCGCCTATCAAACCGGAGCTTATTGCAGCCAGGCCGGCGAGAAGAGGCCCTGAGATGGCTAAGGTCTTGTTCATGTTGAGCACCAACTTCCCCAGTGTAATGTACTGCTGCTCATCTTTAGCTTTCAGTACTCTAAGGATCCCTCTCATCTCCTCTTCCAGTTCGTGGCTCCAACCATTGCTTCCTGCCTGCGGTGATTGCTTTGGTTGACTTTTAGGCCACCAACGAGTAGGCTCCACGATCTCGGGGAACTTCTCGAGCATCCCCGGGAGTAGGGGAAGCGGGTAAGCCTTGTCGAGTGCGAGCACCTTCTCCATGACCTCGTCGACGTCTCGCTGGGTCGGGGCTCGGAGGGCGAGAGTCGTCTCGATCGATCTCCCGAGCTGCTTCCACAAGCGGGTCGCGTTTCTTTGCTCTTCTGCCAGCTGAGAAGGCTGGATCTTGCTTGTGATCAGCATCATCCCCGTCGCCGCGGTGAACAAGATCACGGACGACAGCTTGAAGGCCAGCAAGTGCGGTGCCGCTTCGCCCACCGGGATGGACGAGATGCCGGCCATCAGCGAGGCAGTGAGAGAGATGGCGTTGATGGAGTTGGTGAAGAGGTGGTTCCAGTCGTTCCTTTGAACTCCGATGATGGCATGCATCTCCGCTCTATCGGCGACGGCGTCGAGAATCGCGTGAATCTTGGAGACCAAGTGCTTGTCCTCGGAAGCTGTCGTTGGCCGAGGAGGTTGAGTGAAGCTGGTGGCTGTGTCATCTTGTCTCAGGCTCAGCTCTCCCAAATTCAGCTTCGGAAGAGAGACGCCCTTGGTTCTCAGATTGGCAGGAACATGGAGACTGGCACGTAGTTTCCGGTGAGCGGAAGGGGCGGAAGAGGATAATGAAAAGAAGAGGTTTTGGGCTTGTAGAGTTGCCATGATCACAGAGATCCTTGTCTTCTGTTGGCTCTGTCAGATCGCTTGCAGAAGAGGCGATGGAGTTAAGCTGCTATATCTATCTGAGTCTTGCAAGGTATTGTAATGAGATGAAGAGGATGGGTGTTATGTGGTCTGTATATATAGTTGTGGTGGGAGGTTGAATAGTTGACCAAGTAAGGCTCTTTGAATCGGTAGAATGGAAGAAGGCGTCAATGTCAGTGCGTTGGACTTTCAAATATTTGAAATGGTAGACTTTGTCGCCATATCGGTAATGAATTATTAGGTGGATTAATTATGTCACCCTGGCAGTTTTTATGGGTGATTCAGTCCGATAAATACTGAATTATTTGTCGGATATTGGCTCGGTCAGGTCTTCATTTGGTCATTGGTTGAACCAATGAGTATGCAGATTGAATCATATGTTAAAAAATATATAATATGCTAATAATATTATTATTTTTCATAATTTAGTGGGAGAGAAACACATTGAGAGGAGGAAAAAGTAATAAATAATACATCATATTCTAAAAATAATTTAAATACTCCTTAGAATTTAGATATATTTAATTATAAATTGATAGGAAAAGTAATGACATAAGCATTACACTACCGATCCACTCAACTAGGGACTACCACTTAGGTGATTATGTAAGCAGAAGAACCCACGCCCCTCTCCTCTGATTGTTGGTAGGAGCATGATCTATCAACCCCTTACTAGTCATAGGTGCCCAACAAGCCAATCACGTGAGTGATGACACGTTTGACTTGATACAGAATCTTTTCGCTTATTATATTTTGGCATATATCACTTTATAACTATTGCATGTATGCATATATATATTGTGATGTCCTTGGATCTGTGCAATGGGAATCGGATCGTGATGAAATCACGATAATGAGATCGATTCACCTTTAAACACAGATCCTAAATAATCCCAGTCACAGGTTACTCGAGAGGGACATCGTGATAACCGGACAGACTGGTGTGTTGTATACCCGTCCATATGATGGATGCAGCTGGTCTCATAATTGCTCCTGTAGGGACACTAGGGATACAGTACAGGTGCTCATTGGAGAATGAGTTCACTGATTGATCCGCTTACGGAATGCTAGATGGTTGATGATACCTTATTGTCAGACAGCGATTCCGTAGTCCTAATGGTGTATCTGGTCCTTAGACTTGAGACACCAAGGATGTCCTGTATGAGTGCTCCACTCTTTGATACCAGACTTATAGGTTTAGCTGTCCTAGATCTAGTACAGTTGGTCATTAGGAGTGGTAGTCGACCTTACGAGGGTTATTGAGTGTCGATAGAGGATCATCCACTCTTAGCATCATGAGAGGAATATCCCATGTGTTCTTGCTCAGACAAATCCCTAGCCAGGGTAATTCGAGTTAAGAGAAAAAGAGTTATCCGGGAGAATCCGATTAGAGCGAGACTCGAGTAGAAACCGTATGGGTTTGACAGCACCATGCTCGATATATGGTCTCTGAGATATTAGATGGATGAGGGACTATAGGTACACGGTAACTGAGGACGGACATGTCCAATGGATTGGATTCCCCTGTATCGTCTGGGGACTACGGCGTAGTGGTCTAGTACGTTCGTAGTCAATGAGTCGAGTGAATTATTACAGAGATAATAATTCACTGAGTTAGAAGGAGTTCTGACAGGTATGACTCACGGCCAGCTTGATATTGGGCCTAGAGAGTCACACACATATGGTAGGCATTGCGATGAGTAGAGGTTCGGATATGAGATATCCGACGGAGCCCTTGTCTTATTCGATATCCAATAAGCCCCTGAATTATTGGATCTCATGGACGAGATCCAATAAGAGCCCATGAGAGATTATTGGATAGAAATCCACTGATCTAAAAGGCTTGGGTTATTGGATGCAGATCCAATACCCACTAGGGGAGGATCCATTAGGGTTTGACAGGGGACCTCTATAAATAAGAGGGATTCAGAGCCTCATAGGCTAGAGCCTTTGCTTGCTTCTCCTATTCTCCTTCCCCTCTCCACCTTAGGGCTGGCCTGGATTTTTGAGGAGTGTCGTCGTAGCCCTACTGTGTGGATCACCACTAGAGAGGAGGATGCTTGACCTCCTTCACCCTCTCCTAAAGATCTGTAAGGAAACAGGGATATATGATCTCCCTAGGTAACACAATCTACTTTATACGCAGTTTTAAGTATTGTGGATTTTGAGCACCAATATTCGCATGACGACGAACATCTCTTTGGGAATCGGGGATTTTGTTTTCTTGCTCTTCCGCTGCGTATCTGATGTCGCCCCCAAGATTTCCCAACACCCATACCCATCAAGATCTTTGGGAGGGTTACACAAGTCAGTCGCAGAGTGCATTAATCCCCGGCAACAAGGCCCATCCCTCGTTTAACCTTTTTGGGTCTCCTATTGCAAGTGACATGTCCCCCCTCATCAACCATGATTTCGGAAAGGCTTGTACGCCTGATGGTAGAGGGCATTAATCTTAGGCAACGTAGCTCAATTCTCTTTTTCCCTCTTTCTAGATGCCCAACGCAGGGAACCATCCTTTGCTCATAATAAATAGGCTCACAAATGGCACCCCCATAGCTCTCCTTCGCTAACGCCATTAACAGAGAGGTGTACCCACCAACCGTGACTTAAATAAGCTCCTGGAGGACATAAGAGGCACCCGACCGATCATTGGCCTCACTTCATCGATTATTTAGGTATAAAAGTCAGCCCCCCAAAAGTAAAAAAAGGAAAAAGAGCTCTATCATATTTCCAACTAACTTTACTATTAGAGATGTCAGGTCGAGAACATTCCCATTCCCCTGGCGAATGCTTGGGCAGGGACCTCAGCGAGTCTGCTTTCTGCTCCACCCTCTTCTCATGACCCCTCAGCATTCTAGTGATTTATAATCCTGCAAACAGTACAATTCCAAATGTATTCACAATTCATCCTTGTTGCGCAAGAGCCTGTAGAACCCAAAGACCTGGAAATCTACAGCAAAGATTCTACATTCTGTACCAAAAAGATGTTCGTTTCTCTAGATTTGGTGAGATTGCACCTGAAAGTATGACCAAATGAATTGGCATCGGGAACCACAAATCCTCCATCCATCAACAACTCCTTTGGGTCGAATGGAGTCCTCGACTTCTCCTGTCACTACTGCCACCAAAGGAACAGAGCACAACATCAATCAACAAGACCATCCAACACCAGCATACCACAATGGATGAAAACCCTAGCCAGCCAATCCATCAGCAGAAGATCATATCAGGTCGAGGCCTTCTCAACGACGAGAGTCATCTTTCCAGGAACGCGACACACGATATGCAAAGAACTCCAACAGAAAGGGTTGTATTCTGGCCAGGCTTCGCCTGCTGTTGGAACGTTGCGATGCTTGGGGTAGAAAAGACGGGTATTTACAGGAAGGAAGGAGTGAGGGAAAAGGCTCTCTGTATTTGGATTCGGTGAATAACTCGACGCCAGCGGCCGCGGCGGAAGGATAGCCGCATGGAAGTGCGTGAACGAGTCAGCGATGGCGAGGTAAGTGTGTATGGTTCGACATCGACAGCTACATTTGAAAGGACGTGGTTGGATTCAGGGGAGAACGGGCACCGAGTTAATGGGAGGCGGTCGGAGATGCAGATTCGACGACGACACGGACGAAGATGATGCACGTCTCTGTATGTCACATATTACTGCATCGAAGATTAGAGTAGAATGTGGCTAACTACATATTAGCGTTTAGACATCTTTAGCAACATATCGATCCCTAGATTATAATAGAATAGGGCTAATTTAAATTAGAATCCTTATAATTATAAAAATAAAATATTTAACTTTATTTATCTTCATAATATCAATTTTATCGACGGAAGATATAGTAGATAGTACATGTAGGAATAATAAAAAATAATAAACAAAAAGATAATTTCAACATCACAAATGAGACATCTGCGTCGGTGCTACTCTGTAACTACGTCGGTACTACTACAACTATATCGAGAAAAAAAGAAGATGAAAGAAATGTAGTAGTTAAGCTTATTGTAGAGGACATGGGTGATGCCTGCCATGGTTTGGTTACTCATAGTTAGCCCGTCGTCCATGCCGGCACAAGTCGTGGTGCGGTCAACCAATTATATTTTTGTCGATTTGATTCAGCTTGGTTTCGCCCATGTGGCCCTACATACCTCCCAAAATCGAAAGTCAAAGCTCGCATTCTACAGGGTATTGGCACATGAGAAGATGAGTGGGAAGAAGCTTTGTAGGTCATAGCACGGGATCAGCACCGGCTTCACACTCAGCACAAGAACCCATGAGATGGCATGTGGGAGGACAGAGAAGAAGTATACTCCTTTCGAAAGAGGTTCTTGTTGTGATCGGCAAAGAAGTAACAGGTGTCATTAGGACGAAAGAGTCGGCGAGTGCCATCACAAGTGGCGAAAAGCATGACGATGAAGACACCCCCAATGCCAATGCCAATAACAACGTTAAAGTAGTCAAAGTCCCTGGTGTCGAGGTTGTCGGACTTGGATCTAAGGGCCTGCTCGAGGTATGGGAGGGCCTTTCCTGGGAGTATCCCTCGCGTCACACCGCCATCGTCTCCATTGTTGCATAGCACACAGACCTTGCCCCTCCGAGTCCAGACGAGGGACGGCATAAATACTTTTTTTTTTTTGTCTCACCTTTCGTTGTTGCTCTCCTTCAACTTCCTTCTCCAGTGTCATTCTGCATCTGTGCCACTCTGCATCTGCGTCCGTGAGCATCGACCGAAGGTGAGGCATCACTATCGACGTCATGTCGCTCAGCATTTGTCAGTGGGACGTAAGGCCTTTGCCTCACCTCCCGTCGACATAGTTGCACAGCGACGCTGATACAAATGTCTTTACATCTTCCGTCAATAAAGTCGAGGGTATTAAAATAAATAGAATTAAATATCTCACTTTCATAATTATAAGGATTTCAATAAAAAAATTTTACATCTAGGATCAAAATATCAAATACGTCTAACTATAAAGAGTAATATGTAATTAAAGTGACATGGTTTGCTTTTTTGCTGGTCCTTCAATTAAGTGAGAGGTGTGCAGCTTTGTTGTATGCTCATCTAAAAAAATTTCCAGTAGCTGTTATTCGTCTAAAAACTAGCATCATCGACTATGGGAACAATCAAGTGAAGCATTCATAGGACATTGGAATAGATTCTCCTCACATAAACATCAACACAGGATGAAAAGTATGACAAACCAGATTACAAACCATCCCCTTAGTGATAATAATTAAGATCCAGCCTCCTTAGTAGAATGGAGATCTGCGTCAGCTCAATCACTTGGGGACAATATTGCAAGCTCATCTTGCTGATGGACCGACGTCGTCGGTCATTCCTGAAGGAAGCATATCGATTGAACAGCTGTTGCTTGTGTCGACTCTTCTATGGATTTCTCAATACAGCAGGAAAGCCTGTGATCAATTCTAAGAGAACAACCCCAAAAACTATAGTCATCACTTTTCTCAGTCAGCTTGCAACTGAAGAAGTACCTACAAACACAAAATTGCATTGGTATTCTTTCTGATTGCTTAAAATGCTTACAAAATGAAATTACTAAGGAAGTTGGACTATTCATGTGTCCACTTGTGTGGCAGGTTTCCAGAATTCATCACTATCCCTGATTACTGTAAAACACATGAGACCACTGGTACTTCATCCCACTATCCTTTGCGCAATGGCTATGTTATCATCTCGGGCTCGTCTCAGCTCTTCTCTCAGACTCGGTTCTTCTAGCCTCGGGAAAGGATATGCCTTTTGTTCTTAGGCTGGAGGGAAAATGGAGACTGGCACGAAGCTTTCGAGCGTGATATGAATTGGAGGAAGAGGATGAGAAGAAGAAGAGACTCTGAGTTGGAAGAGTTGCCATGATTTCCAATATTGGCTTCTAATGTATATGTAGATCGTTCGAGGAAGTGGACGCTGTTTGAATCAGTAACGTGGAAGACGAATGTGTCAACGGCACTGATTTTGACTTCAGAATCGTTGAATGGTTCACCTTGGACAGAGATATTAGGCAGAGTCAACATCATTTGCATTGCGAGGTACCAACACAGTGTGATATAAATGAAAAAAATAATCTCTTTTTGTCGTTGATGTAATCCACAAAAGAATAGTTAGTAGGTTTATACACTCTACTGATTCTATAAGATATGAACAGTCGGTTAGTGCCATCAAAAGAGCTTCCCGGCGAACTCCTTCATGTCTTCATCTTCACACGAAGGAGAAGCATACGTCGCGAGGCCTTTGAGATCAGAAAGGCTTCTTCCAAGCTGCAAAGCTGCTTTCATCTCAAATAACTCTCCGTTTTCCCTCTTCTGCACATCCGTCTCCCCCAAGTTGGATTCGATCTCCTCTTGCAACCGCCGGTAGTACCCAGCGCAGTTGCGGAACAGCTCGAACACCATGCCGACCTGTCCACCATGCTCCAAGGTGTGCACTGCGGTCGCAAGCACGCCTCCGATGACACCGAGAAATGCCGGCATCGGACCGAGAGCCGGTGCGCCTATCAAACCGGAGCTTATTGCAGCCAGGCCGGCGAGAAGAGGCCCTGAGATGGCTAAGGTCTTGTTCATGTTGAGCACCAACTTCCCCAGTGTAATGTACTGCTGCTCATCTTTAGCTTTCAGTACTCTAAGGATCCCTCTCATCTCCTCTTCCAGTTCGTGGCTCCAACCATTGCTTCCTGCCTGCGGTGATTGCTTTGGTTGACTTTTAGGCCACCAACGAGTAGGCTCCACGATCTCGGGGAACTTCTCGAGCATCCCCGGGAGTAGGGGAAGCGGGTAAGCCTTGTCGAGTGCGAGCACCTTCTCCATGACCTCGTCGACGTCTCGCTGGGTCGGGGCTCGGAGGGCGAGAGTCGTCTCGATCGATCTCCCGAGCTGCTTCCACAAGCGGGTCGCGTTTCTTTGCTCTTCTGCCAGCTGAGAAGGCTGGATCTTGCTTGTGATCAGCATCATCCCCGTCGCCGCGGTGAACAAGATCACGGACGACAGCTTGAAGGCCAGCAAGTGCGGTGCCGCTTCGCCCACCGGGATGGACGAGATGCCGGCCATCAGCGAGGCAGTGAGAGAGATGGCGTTGATGGAGTTGGTGAAGAGGTGGTTCCAGTCGTTCCTTTGAGCTCCGATGATGGCATGCATCTCCGCTCTATCGGCGACGGCGTCGAGAATCGCGTGAATCTTGGAGACCAAGTGCTCGTCCTCGGAAGCTGTCGTTGGCCGAGGAGGTTGAGTGAAGCTGGTGGCTGTGTCATCTTGTCTCAGGCTCAGCCCTCCCAAATTTAGCTTCGGAAGAGAGACGCCCTTGGTTCTCAGATTGGCAGGAACATGGAGACTGGCACGTAGTTTCCTCTGACCCGAAGGGGAGGAAGAGGATGATGAAAAGAAGAGGTTTTGGGCTTGTAGAGTTGCCATGATCACAGATATCCTTGTATTCTGTTGGCTCTGATAGATCGCTTGCCGAAGAGGCGATGGAGTTAAGCTGCTATATCTATCTGAGTCTTGCAAGGTATTGTAATGAGATGAAGAGGAGGGGTGTTATGTGGTCTGTATATATAGTTGAGGTGGGTGGTTGAATAGTTGACCAAGTAAGGCTATTTGAATCAGTAGAATGGAAGAAGGCGTCAATGTCAGTGCGTTGGACTTTCAAATAGTTGGAATGGTAGACTTTGTCGCCATATCGGTAATGAATTATTAGGTGGATTAATTATGTCACCCTGACAGTTTTTATGGGTGATTCAGTCCGATAAATACTGAATTATTTGTCGGATATTGACTCGGTCAAGTCTTTATTTGGTCATTGGTTGAACCAATGAGTATACAGATTGAATCATATGTTATAAAATATAAAATTTACTAATAATAACATATTTTTTATAATATAGTGGGAGAGAAACATATTGTGACAGGGAAAAAATAATAAAAAAATACCATATTCTAAAAATGATTTAAATGTCCCTCAGAATTCAAATACATTTAATAATAAATTAAAAATGAGAGCATTCAGATCTTTTTAAGGCTCAAATGATGTAATTAATCAAAATTTCTTGTATTTTGTGACTATGCTTGAAATTGAGATTAATGTAAAAAATAATAAAAAAAATATTTAAATTTGAGATAGAAATTAATGGACAAATGAATTGAATTGTCAGTATGGCTGAGTCTACGTTGACCTCTCGTCCATATACCTGTGGAGGCATACAATTCTAAGTAAAAGGACCTCAAAACTCAATCCACGGTCAACATCCATGTTGGTTTAACAGTTCATACCAAAGTTTTGGAATCCCCATATAAATCCTGTTTATAAAGATTCTTTAAATTTAATGATAACTAATTAACAAGTTAATGAGTTATTCTTTTCCACTGGGATATGTCACCATTGCCTAAAAATATCTTTTTAAGTGCAAGTTAATGATACCTCCATAGTGATAAAATGAAGAATGAAATTGTAAAAACAAAAAAGCACACTCTTCCATTAGTTTGATATGGTGTCTATTTATACATGCTCAAGGAGAGGATTTTCTTAACTGAGTAGCGGGGTTTCCTCATGCAACTGGGAAAATTTCATCTGCCATACAGTTGGGAAAATCTCATTTGTTATTCACATAGATCGAGTTTTTCTACTTGGATCTCTCACTGTATTCAAAGCAACATCTACTCGAAATTACTAACATTAAACACTAAAGATCAAGTCAATGTTACACCATCCATGCCATTTTCTGCTTGAGCATCTCTCACCATATTCAATGCTAGATCAAATATGATAAGTAGCTAACTCATTAAGTTGACCCTAAACCACTGATAAAAAAATCCTTAAAACTCTAAGTTAATGATAACATATCCATTAGATTTTTCTTTAAGAAGCCATATTTCAAGCTCAAATTCTAGCAGCTATGGTAGGTTTTACCTGCTTGCATCAGAACAAAGTCAACATGGTGACAATATTGCAATCAATCATTGCAGATTAACCTTAAACTAAGGATGTGTAGAACTTCACAATAAGTTTTACATAATAACATTCATTGACAGTATATTATGCACTGCATCAGTAAGTTTTACATAACAAGCTGCAAACCTGTGTCATGAATCCAATAACACAACAAGACAACTTCTCATATGATCGATCATATGCTTAAAAGAATAGGTTGTCATGCTCGCTGCTCCATGAAGACCACAGGAAATGAATCACCATCAAGAAACCTCACCATTTCAGCTTAGCAGGGAAGTACTGCAACAGACATTGGGATGACTTGGTATGAAGAGATAAAAGGATAAGTTGAGGTCTAAGAAAGCTAGATGGACATGCAAACCTTTTCGATGAGTGAAAGGTAGTATGGCTTCACCTTCTCCACATCTATTCTCACCTTGCTCTTGCTATAAAGGTCATATTTGCTGCAACAGAGTGGAGATAATATAAGCATCTACTGCTGCAGAAACTCGATGAGAAATCAAGATGAATGAGAATTAGTACAATTGATTGCTTGAGGATGACAAATCTTAAATCTTACTTGAACACATGAAGCCACTTGAGATTCTCTTTATCCTCCTCGTTCATGAGGTACTGATAGGCACCATGCTTGTGCAGAGCTGAGAAAATAATTCAGAATTTGGCATGACATAAGCGAGCCGAAGAATCATGTTGTGAAACACCAAGTCAAAAGTTCATAAACTTACGGTAAAATGAATGGTAATGGATTATAAACAAACCGGCCAAGGGCAATGAAGTTTTGTTCTCCTTAGCAACCTGAAATTGATGAATTAATTACTTTAAGACCATAATACACTTTTCTTCTTAACTTCTACTTGAATTATGTGATCTATAAAAGAAGGGCAAGTATTCTCAAGAACATACCAAGTACATAAAATCATCATGCCCCCATGACATCAGTACATTGTCAAGTCCACACCCCTCTGAATAAACTCCGAGCTTGGTATTGTATTTAGGATTGAGGTAATCAGGGTTTTCCGCAAAATACTGTTGGAGTCAGTATAATTTTCAGAAAAGAAGAGTTGAATAGCTTCTTTTAGCCAATCAAAGAAAAATACTTGAGTAGCTTAGTTTAGGCCAATTCCTTGTGGTGAACATTGCATTCATCGAAAGCACATCCAACAGGAAATGTGTCACCTGAAAGATGTATTGTTATTTGTATTCATAATCAGATAAGTAATTTTGAGTAGATAAGGTTTATGATGCATACCAACAACAGCCCATTGTGGAAGTTGCCCAAAGCTAGGATGGAGAAGCACCTTCCCAAGATCTGATCACCATTAAGACATACCTTTTATCAGATCCTGCTCTTATTCCGGAATTGTATCTTATCAAGGAAATGCACATAAGCAATAATATTTCAAAGGCATATACTCATCAAGGGAGCCAAATGGGGAAGTGGCAAGCAATAATTTGACACAAGCAGTAGAAAGATTGTAACTTCATGAGTTTAGCTAACCATGAATTAAGCCTGTCAAGTGAAGCCAATCTTCTTCAGGGTAGTCCTTCCTAATCGCTTCAGCAGTCTGCAACAAGTGCTCGATCTGGGGTTCATCAAGATCGGGATCGCTCTCGTCGACGAACTCATTGAGCAATTCAATGCACTCCCAAATGCTCATCTCCACCCTATCCAACTTTCCATACTCCTCTCTCAGTCTCTTCACCTAAACAACAAAAACACAGCTCGATCAGTACCAAGGTCGACACTTGAAAGCAATTGTTATAACCAAACAACAGAACCTAGACATACAAAATCACAGGTTTGGTGAATATGATTCATTCGATAGAACTCTTCCACTGTCTTCTGCCTCTCAGATTCTGCATTGTAATCTCTGCAAACGATCAAATACTATTCAGCATTTTAGTGATTTATAATCCTTGCAAACAGTACAATTCCAAATGTATTCACTATTCATCCTCCTTGTGCAAGAGCCAATAGAACCCAAAGACCTGGAAATCTACAGCAAAGATTCTACATTCTGTACCAAAAAGATGTTCGTTTCTCTAGATTTGGTAAGATTGCACCTGAAAGTATGACCAAATGAATTGGCATCGGGAACCACAAATCCTCCATCCATCAACAACTCCTTTGGGTCGGATTGAGTCCTCTTGACTTCTCCTGTCACTGCTGCCACCAAAGGAACAGAGCACAACATAAATCAACAAGACTATCCAACACCAGCATACCACAATGGATGAAAACCCTAGCGAGCCAATCCATCAGCAGAAGAACATACCAGGTCGAGGCTGCTCAACGACGAGAGTCATCTTTCCAGGAACGCGACACACGATATGCAAAGAACTCCAACAGCAAGGGTTGTATTCTGGCCAGGCTTCGCCGGCTGTTGGAACGTTGCGAGGCCTGGGTTAGAAAAGAGGGATACTTATAGGAAGGAGGGATGGAGGGAAAAGGCTGTCTGTATTTGGATTGGGTGATTAACTCGACGCCCGCGGCCGCGGCGGAAGGATAGCCGCAGGGAAGTGCGTGAACGAGTCAGCGATGGCGAGGGAAGTGTGTATGGTTCGACAACCACAGCAACATTTGAAAGGACGTGGTTGGATTCATTGGAGAACAGGCACCGAGTTAAGGGGAGGCGGTCGGAGATGGAGATTGGACGACAACACAGAGGAAGATGATGCACGTCTGTCACGTATTACTGCATCGAAGATTACAGGAGGAGGTAGTTATACGTTTTTAATTATAAAAATAAAATATTTTATTATATTTATCATAACGTCGTTAATCTTGTCAACAAAAGATATAACCCGTAACAACAAATACAAGAATGACACAAAAACGATAAGCAAAAGATAATTTCAATATTACAGATGATGCATCTACGTCAGTACCACTATGCAATTACGTTGGCAAAGGAAGATGATACAAAAGATGTCATAATTAAGCTTGTTGTGGATGGTATGGGTAATGATCATCGTGATCGGGTTGCTCATCATCCAAACCGACATAGGTCATAGAGCGATCCATCGATCGTATCTCTACTAGTTTGAACCGGCCTGGTTTCGCCCATGTGGCCCTACATACCTCACACGGTCAAAAGTTAAAGCTCTTGCTCTCTAGGTTGTCGACACGTGAGAAGACAAGTGGGGCGGAGCTTTACAAGTTGTAGCACAGGATCAGCATCGGCTTCACTATATTGCATAGCGTCAGTCTATTCCCGGAAGCCTCCTTCATGACCCTTTCCATGGCCTCCATCATCGTTGTGGTCTCTCCGCCGCCCCCGCCTTAGAATACTCCACACAAGAACCCATGAGATGACATGGAGGATCACAAAGAAGAAGTTGACGTCTTCGAAAGAGGCACTTATCATGATCGATGAGGAAGCGGTAGGTGTCGTCAACACGAAAGAGTAGGTGGGCACCATCACGAGTGGCGAAAAGCATGACGACAAAGATACCCCCGATGTCGATGCCAACAACAACGTCAAAGTAGTTGAAGACACTTGTGTCAAGGTTACCAGACTTGGATCTAAGGGTCTGCTCGAGATACGTGAGGGCCTTTCTCGGGAGTATCCTTCGCATCACGCCACCACTGCTTCCATCAATACAAAGCATGCAAACCTTACCCCTCTAGCTCCTAACGGGGAGCGGCATAGATGCCATATCCTTTTGCCTCACTTATCATCATTATTCTCCCTCATCTTCCTCTTTCAATGTCACTCTACATCTGCATCGACAGGTGTCAATGAAAGGTGAGACATCTTCGTCGGCACCATGTCGCTCTGCATCCGTCGACGGGATGCAAGACGTTTGCCTCACCTCCCATCAACATAGTTACAAAGTGACGGATGCCTCACTTAAAACATCGAAATTATCTTTTTGTCCATTACATTTGTATCATTTCTGCTCCACGTTAGAGTAAATATGATTAAATGTTTCATTTTCATGATTATAAAGATTCTAATATAAAATTTTTAAATCTAGGGATCAGAATACTTAAAAAAAAAAAAGTATAATCTTATAACATGTAATTAGCTGAAAATCTGATCCTTTAATTCAGTAAGGAGGGGTGCAGTTTTGTTGTATGCTCATCTAAAAAACTTTCCAATAGCTGTTATTCATCTAAAAACTAGCATCATTGACCATAAGAACGGTCAAGTGAAGCACTAAAGTTTTGGACTGGAAGCGAACTGTATTGGTGAGCTCTGGAAATGTTGTGGTTTTCTGCGGTGTCGATGTATTCTGCATCAGAAACGTACTCCATCCCTGTGAGGTTGTTTATGTAGCTGGTGTTCACTGCATATCCCACAATCAATGTTTATGAAACCTGCAATTAACGAGAGACGACAGCTTCAACTAAGCTCTATATGCATGAAACAGAGGTTGCATGTACTACTAGTACCTGGATGGCAGTGGGATAAGATTGCTGTCCACCACACATACCAAAGGAGAAAGAACAGCATCATGTCCATCATCTTCCCCAGAAAGTATTCCAGCTCCTGAGATCAGACCGCAGCATGTACATTCTTGTTTTTGGTCGTCTATCAAAGTCAACGTTTGTTTGGTCTACCAAGTTCTCTCTGAATTAGTGACATTTTTCAAGAACAAGCCACATCATGCCAGCTCATAGATCTCCTGTTACAGGAACGACAATTGCAATAAGACCACAGGATAATGAATGCAACTGGTTACATGTACAATAATTATTTCCTAAAGATGTGAAATCCATGGAGAGATGAATAGTAAGACCCTCCAGCAATGTGCTTGAGACTCCAAGATGTGCTTCTGGCAAAGTCAAATGCTTAGCAAGTTTCTTTTCGTGAAAGAATAATAAGTAGGTTCAACACAGCCAAGAACCAACAAACATTCAATACATCCACCACATGATTCATTCACATTGAGTTGCCTGGTACAGAACTGGATGTTAACAGCAGGAACAACAAAAATTACAACCCCAGAAGCTACCTGCAGCTCACCAAAGATAGAACCACACAAGAAAAAGTCCGAGGACTACGGCTGCAAGAGATTCAAACGGTGATTGAATATATGCTATTGTGATTTATATCCATACACAAGGAGGACTGGATACACAGATGATGACCACATTGGTCCTGTGTTTCAATGTTGAATTACTTGCAAACTGAGATCTTCGTTGGCAGAAGTCCCGACTCAGCTCTGCTAGGATATACAATGCCATGTTTGTCCAGAAGATCATTTATTGGCTAGATGTAAGGCTTGATCATCTGAATATGCAGACTATGGACTGAAAAGAATGATGGAAGAAAAGCAAATTGGCAAAAAAATCTGAATCCTTATACATTCACATGTAGACAGAAAATTGACTTTTCTCAGTGACTTTTACCTAGAATAACTAACAAATGCAGCTACAACCACCAGTTCAATTAAAGGAACTCACTGCACCAATAGCACTGCTCCGGTTGGAAGTTATGTGACCGCCATCCGATCTCTCAATGCATGTCACGCCACTGAAAAAGTACATCTCTTTGGTTCCACTTCCTTCTCGGTGCCATGTGATTGAGAAGTGTCACTGGATATGTAGCCAAGCAAAGCTGCACTTGGGGACACAACAAATTCATTTTGATGATGGTCAGTACTCATTCCAGAAGAGGAAAATTCAACTGAACTGCGATCTTCATAATGGTTAACGGTGGTTCCTGCAGAGGACAACTCAATTGCATCACAATTGTCTATATCAACTTCAGATGCGTATTGTATCTGGGTCCTTCCAGAAGATCGAGAAGAAACCTCCAGTGCCATGCACTCCTTCAACTGGATCACCACTTCACTCATGGTTGGCCTCTCAATTGAGGTAGGCAGAACACACCTCAATGCGATTTCTGCAGCCTTCCAAACTGATCTAGTGCCATTCTCCCTTTGCATCCTGTCATCAGTCACAGTATCTATGTCTCCCCTTGCAAGTATTGGAGAAACCCAGTGAACTAATATTCCCCTGTCTGGATTTCTCAATATAGCAGGAAGGCCGGT
Source organism: Musa acuminata AAA Group (assembly GCF_036884655.1). Lineage (NCBI taxonomy): Eukaryota > Viridiplantae > Streptophyta > Magnoliopsida > Zingiberales > Musaceae > Musa > Musa acuminata. Next base: position 7,091,413 of record NC_088355.1, on the reverse strand, counting down.
GATCAATTCTAAGAGAACAACCCCAAAACTATAGACATCACTTTTCTCAGTCAGCTTGCAACTGAAGAAGTACCTACAAAAACAAAAATACATTGAGATTCTTTCTGATTGCTTAAAATGCTTATAAAATGGAATTACTAAGGAAATTGGACTATTCATGTGTCCACTTGTGTGGTAGGTTTCCAGAATTCATCACTATCCTTGATAACTGTAAAAGACATGAAACAACTAGTACTTCATCCCACTACTACAATATTGTTCCTGTAAATTAAGAATCCAGTTTACACAATTCAAGCTGCTCAGACTTGTCAAGTGAAATAGAATCATACTCTGGATCAAGGTATCCCATAGTGCCAACAACAGCAGTAGATACATGAGTTTGGTCATTTTGGAAAATCCTGGAAACCCCAAAGTCTGCTATTTTGGCCTCTCCTTTGTGGTTTAGGAGGATGTTGGTAGGCTTCACATCTCTATGGATTATAGGAGGCTTGCATCCACTATGAAGATACTCCAAGCCTGTAAAAAAAAAGTTCCAAAATCAATAAGATAAAGAAAAATCGGCAATATGAAGTGAATACTCCATATGAGTGCATCTAAAACAAACCTTGGGCAGCTTCAATTGCAATTTGGAGCCTCTCGATCCATTGTAAAATTCTAGAGAAACTAGTCTTACCTATAAGAAATATTGAAAAGAGGTTGATGCATGAGAAAGATAACATTCATTTGAGGTGGTCAAGGTTTGCAATCAACCAACTCAAATCATCAAAAGCTGTCCTCAGTGCTTAAACAAGCAGCAAATTAGATAACTGAATAGTTGTGCTTCACAAGTTGAAAGTGGTTGCTAAAGTAACATTTGGATTATTAATGTTTCAAGTTACCTCGAAGATGCTGCTCAAGACTTCCTTGAGCCATATATTCGTACACAAGTGCTAGAAAATTCTCATCCTCACAGTATCCAACCAAAGACATCAGATTCTTATGATGTATCTTTGTCAAGAGCTCAGCCTGAAAACCACGATCAATTTACATTGTTATATAGGATTATAATTTTATATTCCAGAAAGCCTATCAGTTACTACCCATAATAATTGCATGTATTTTACAGACTCAGTGATCAATCTGTAGAATTTTCAGGGGGAAGAAGTTAACCTCCGCTTGAAATTCATTTATCCCTTGTGATGATGATTGAGAATTCACCTTGACAGCAACTTGAGTTCCATCTTGTAACTCACCAAGGTAAACTGTCCCAAATCCCCCTTTACCAATGGTGTGCTGGAAATTTTTGGTTATATAAACAATATCTTCGTGCGTAAATTCTTGATTTTTCAATTGAAATTGCTTATTTTTATCTTTTCGATGTCCTGAAAAGCCATCTTCTTTCTGTGGCTTCAAACAACCTGAGGTCATAACAACTAAGATAAATTGGAGAATGCAATTAATAAATTCAACTTGATTAGTGATATTTTTAGCAATGACTCTTATTAGTGTTTTATGGTTGAGAATGCATAGTGCAAATTGGACATGACAAAAATTAAATGGAAAAAAAAAAGCTTGTATTGCCTGTGTAGCAAAACAAATGCAGGATACAAAACATGCCACAAATTGGAAAAAGCATCGCAAACAAGTTTGAGTCAATTATAATCTCTGTTAAGAATAGAAAGTTCTTGGAGCTTGGACTTGAAAGTTATATCTGACTGTGCTAGAATTGATCTTATGCATGTGAACTGTTAATTAGCATGCATGCCATGGTTGCATAACCTATTGTCACCTACCTGCTTGCTTTGCCCTCTTTACTTTCCATATACATGCTGCCACCATTAGAAGAAATACTGCTGCAATCGCTACTATAACTATGATGATGGCAATTGACATCTTCCGCTGCTTACATGAATTGCTTCCATAACAAAGATCAGGATTGCCCTCATATCTAGCATTACGAGAATTGTAAACTTAAAATGAAATTTGGAAAAGAAAATGTTGAGCTTGGCATGTAATCAATAATGAATATCAACATAAACATACCAACATTTTAGTAGAGTGCAGACTATGAGGACTAACTTTTTCCACCTTAATAGGCTTCACAGATTTAATCTTTGAGCTAGATCATTGCATGTCAAAGCACAAAAGAAATCCAAATGTCTAAAAGCAGAAGCAAACATGAGCTCCAATAGCTCATCCCATGAACGGTTCACTGAAAAGTGGATCTTTTGTTGCAGAACAATGTACTAAGCCCAGCAGTGTACATAGAAAGTCCACAAAGTAGGATGTGATGGGCCCTCCTATGATAACTGATTCTAAAGCACTGTTCAATTGGCAATAGTTTTCAGTATTCGAGCAGATTTTACAATCTAGTCATGAGCCACAGTAGGAGAAAGTAAGAGGAGTATAAGCACACAAACCTAGTTATGTTTGGAAAGGCCAGGTTGTGGTTGCTAGACACATACCTTCCTTATTTACATCTTTAGTTTAAACCTTATCCAAGATGCCAGGACTTACAGAGAACCTCTTGCATAGGGATTACTCATACACAGACTAAAAGTTGTGCCAGACTAAACTTTACCAATGTTAGACTAGAAATGCCCTCTTACATTGCAAACTTGAGATGTACCCTCTCAAAATTATGACAAAGAATCTCTTAAAAGTTGATGGTGAATGTGTTCATCAATGTAACATCTAAGAATAAGTTCAAGGTTCCAGAAAAGATAACAAACCTTAATGTAAGAGAATGGTTTTCTGATCTTTTTTGAAGAAGAGTAGGAATCGACCCTTGCAATTGGTTGTTCGACAAGTCCCTTGTTAAAACAAAACAGTGTTGCACCATAAGATGATTAGATTATCAGATTATTAGCATTTTAAAGCCAGTTTTCGCCACTTACAGTAATCGTAGAAAAGGTAGTTCTCCGAGAGCATCAGGTATAGCTCCTGACAAACTATTGCCTGATAAGTTCCTGCAAAAGAAGTTCAGACATCATGATATTTGTCTACATGGCTTATGCTAGCTGCAGCTTGACTTTTCATACTGTTACAGCATCAGGAAAGAAGTTCAAAATTTTACAGTGAGATGCAACCAGATAATACAATCAGCCTATGCCTGAGAAATTATATCAGCTCTTAATTTCAATGACATGATAGTTCTGGTCATGCTTTGGAGGCCAAAAGAAAAACCTCCACTCCATTAGAGTAATAAATAGCAAACGTAAATTTCACATATTTACCTTGTTAGAGGATAGAGACATTATTTAATGTAAATAAAGGATAAGCATGTCACATAACCTAGAGCATAGAATATTTTCTTCCAATCAGGCAGTTCTAAGAAAAGATGCACATTATAAGGCTTTAAATCTGGTTCCCAGGACATTTATTTTTTGTCTAAAGAATTAGTGGCATCTAAAGGCTAAATTCATTGCTTAAAGCTCTAATTTGACAATTTTACAAGGGCACATGAACAAAGTTGAAATTTGTTCAGCCAAATTATGAGATTGTCAATTAAGTTCTAAGTACTACAGTGTAATAACAACTTAAAGCACCTTGTATGGAGTTTGTAAATTGCTTTAACAATTTTTTATGCATGTCAATAGGTGAGTAACTAACTCCACTAGTGATGTTTGTAAGAGAGAGGCACATGCAATATATGTTTCTTGAAGATAAAAGAAAATAAATATTATTAAAGATCAATCTTTAGAAATTAAGTAGCACACAAAGCAGTGACATCCATAGAAGTTCCTTTGCCCAGTAATGGCAAAGGAAGCATCAATAAGATCCAATATCAGACTACTAAGCATGAAACAACAAATTGTCAATGGTAAAATCATAAACTTAATGATAGGCTCATAGCAGAAAGACCATCTTTGAGCAAAGACATATTGTTCTGTTTTTTCCATTGCAACATTATCTACTTACAAGTGTTCCAGAGCACCAAGCTTAGCAAAAGAGGCAGCAATTTCCCCAAGCAATCCACCATCAGCTAGGTTTCTGCAGAACATTCAGTGCGGGTATCGTATACATAAGTAATACTTTGGAGTTTCTCATATATGTGATAACTACCATCCATGGCACATACAGATATGTGAGTCTTTGTGACATGGAGCCACTGGAATTACAACGCAGTCCTTCCCATGAGTAAATTCTTGGACTACAGGGATCACCTATCCAATTTCTCTTTATCTGGTATGCTGCCTTCACTCCCATGATTGCATCAACTGATCCCACAAGGAAAAAAAAAAGTTGTATGATGACGAGTGCACTCTCAATCTGAATGCAAAAACTAATGAGCTTTAGCAGGAACAACAAATACATTCATAAAACAAAAAGCCCAATTTTCACTTACATTTTTTCTTACTATGGTGCCACAACTAATTCATTTATGACCCACTCAGCTTCATTAGGATTTGATGTTAACAAACAGACATTACCAGAAACGTTAGCAAGGATATGGCGGTCTTAAGACTTTAAGGATATCATTCTTCACAGAATTCAATGATTGGAAAGATTGTATCTAAGCTAACCCCAATAGTTAGAACTATTGATTTGCTATTGTTTAAGAAGAATCACCCCAGTTGCTTGTTCAGTACAGGCATCATGTCCTATATTTATCATGTGCCAACTAATTACTATTACGAAAAGAAAAGGTTTAGATGACTGCAAAAGAAGGTAAGATTTGATTTCAAAGTCCACACGCATCCAACTCTTACGCCACACCGTCAATCATGGTTTTGCAGTACCGGTCCGTACCGCCCGGTACGGGCGGTACGTACCGGTCCGACAGACTTTCGGTACGCGGATCATATGTTACCGTCCGATACTGTAGCAGTACTGTAGCAGTGTAGCACTGCTACAGTGCTACAGTACCGTACCGTACCGGTCCGCTGGGTGTACCGAGCGGTATACCGTACCGTACCGGTACCGAGCCCAGATCGAAACTCCGGTACGGTACGGTATTGCGAACCTTGCCGTCAATGATCTCCTGCTGCATATAGAGACTTAGCTTTGACCTGTCATCCTATGCGAAACTGGATTTACAGAGGTTGATGAGCATTCTGTTCATTTCTTTGCTGACTTATATACTACTGTGAACTCCAAATCAGTTTAAAGGTAGGCAACACAAACTAACATTTTGAAGGTCATAGCTCATACATGTTCTTCACATCTTAGGATGGCATATTTGGGCACCCTCACTAAAATAGTCCATGCCAAATAAATTATTTTTGCATCTCAAGAGCTATGTGATCTTTGTTATTCAAAGTAGGAGGCCAATATATCTTCTTGAACAAAAGTAACCTTGTATTCTGTACGTTATAATATGATAAACCAGCCACCAAACATGAGCATAAGAAAGAAATTTATCAAAATGATATAGGCAGCGACATACCATCTCCATTATCTGTAGACAACTCTAAGAGGCTCCTAACTTTGAAGACTTCTAGTGCATTCAGAATCGGAGGATGGGTGGAATTGGCTGCCTTCAAGATATTAATATTGTTGGAAACTGAATCCAAAGGTTCTGTAGTGAATACATGATCTGTCTGCAAGTAACGAGGGCTGAATGCTTTACGCCACAATTTTCCATTCAAATATATGTCAAATATCCGTGACTCATTGCTCAAAAGCAATTCGATCTCTGCAAAGTGTAGAACAATGTGTTGTTGGACAGTTGGAGTTTCCATCGGCAGCTCCCAGTAGTAATTGATGTCGGAGCCATCAGATGGAGTGACATAAGTCCTCATGATGGTTGATGAAACTTTAAAGTCATCGTCTGACGAAGTACTGATATTTAAGGAGGTATTCATTGGAACAAATGAATTTGGAGGTAAGTTCTTGTCAGCAGTCCACATGCGATCGTAGACATCGTATGGGTACCTGATGGATCATAATCTTGTCACTTTGTAATTGTACATTTATCATGTACCTATGAAATTATTGTTATTTTTTATATTTTGTAACTTTTTTTTAATTTGAAGTTTTGAGCTAACTCAATTTTTTCTGAATCAATTAACTAATATTGATAAATTTTCTTTCTTTCGTTAAGCTTGTAGCTTAATATGTTATACCTGAATATACTTAAGTGTTAGACCTGTGACTATGATTTCTTCAGCAAGTGAAAAAGCAAACCTACCACTTACCTGGTCGATCGATTGCTGGTTGACCCCAGGTCATATCGTTGAAGGTTGAGAAAATAATTTGATTCATTCAGGGCACTGTACAGTCCAGTGAGAGGCCTTAGCTCCAGTGATGATATGAATGGTGTTCCATCTCCAGTGTTGACAAGACAAACTGATATGAAATCAGCTGAGGCAACAATCATAGTCTCTGTCCCATACACAAATGCTGGGTTCGAGAATTTGAAGGAATCCCAGTGATTAACCCCAATATATATGTCAAAGCGTGGTATGTGATTTCGGCCATCGTAGTTTCCATACAAGAAACCAGCTCTAATGAGATACTTGTTGCCCCTTTGTACAGGTTTTAGAGTATAGCAGTTTCTACTGCCATCAGGAAAGCTCCTCAGGTGTACGTTTTGAAGTGCTAGTGAACTGGTCTGATAAGCACTGGAGATAGTGTGAATCTCTCCAGTATCGACATATCTTGCATCGGAGGCGTACTCTATCCCTGTGAGATTATTGTAGCTGGTATTTGCAGCAAGTCCACAGTCAATGCTGATGAAACCTGCAACCAGGGTTTGTCATTGTGTTATTGCTGCAACACTGAAAAACAACGCAGAGACAGCATTTGTATCTTCTATCTCCATAGAAAAGAGGGATTATGTTTACATGCATCTGTTCCTAGTAACAGAGCAGCACTTATCAGACAAAAAAGATTGGAGAGCAGAAAAACAAGTGAACCAAAGGAGAGAAGAATTTGGTCAAAGGGATAAAGGTCTCAGAGAATCACTACCCACATCTGACCATACATCTTTCCACCTTATTGAAGATTAAAGATTCCCCAATTACTCCTCTAGATAATTCATAAAGGTAAAAACAATTCCACAGAAATCCAAAATTATAAGAGGTATGTTTGTTAATCCAAGAAGTTTAAAAAATCCTCCTTGGAGCAAGGTTCGTTGGATATATCAAGACCTTAAGCTGGTTAGTGCCAAATATGAGAAGCAGATAGAGAAGATAAGATACTGTTGATAACCTCTTTATATTAATTGCATAAAGTGCAACCTTCAATCTAAAGCCAAATTTCTGCTAGAACATCCTCAGTGTTAGGCAAGGCCAGAGCATCAGCTGGCCAAACTAAAGAAGCAGTCAAAAAATTTCACTCGATCCATGCCACAAGGTTGCTGTAAATGAGAACTTGAAAGTTCCAACTTCAAATATGCTCAAGTATCCTCAAAAGAAAGGACTTCTCCTTACATGGAACTATCCATGAAGGCCAAGAACTTTCATTAAAATATAAGCCTATAAAAATATCTGAATTATCCTCCAAAACTTACTAGAAAATGTTTCAAAAGGACTCCTGAAGCTGTCATACCTGGTTGGCCTTGAACGAAGATTGCTGCTGCAGAGATACACCAGAAATAGAAAATTATTGTCATTGCCTTGGCTTATTCACAGACTTCTCATCAGAGGAAACCTTAGATGGCAATACGTTCTTTGCTGCATTGCATTAGTCGTCTCTTAAAGTGCATTTGTTTTCAAGAAGCAAGAGGGCAGATCAAGATTGACTTTGACAGGAAAATCTTCCCCCTAAATAGTGCATGTTAAGATTAATTAGAAGTTGGCCTATTTGTCTTGTTTGAAGTCAAAGATCACCAGCTTGTTTACTTTTCTATGTTAAGCTTTCTCAAGGAGGTATCAATTTCTGATGGTACAACGAACAAGGATAAGTGAAGGAGACTCTTCTTTGAAACTATAACCAAAAGGAACACATGTGTGATTGGACACAATTTCGGGTCATATGAGATATCAGATAATTCAATAGTTATTAGCAGAAAATTACATGGCAGCCTTCCAAACAAAGATATAACTTGGACAAGGTATGGCAACGAAGCAGAAGATATGACCAACTTAGTCTAGAAGTACTTTTATATTATGTGATACAAAGTCAACAAAGGTAAACATTTTTCATCTAAATTCATTAATTTCACACTAATCTCCCATAGTTGACTTAGTGATTTGTCCTTTGCAAAGTTCATTAATTATTTTTTGGCCTGCAAATTGTTTTTATGTAGACATACCCACTTCTTCTACATCAAGTCTTCCTTTATCTATGTAGTGTAGAAGATAATTTTTAGACACACTGCTAAAAACTGTATCATTATCCTTCACATGCATAGCATAGGATATAGCATTGACACACTGATACCCTCTTTTATTAGATGGGTCTTTCTAAAAGTTGGCACAAAGTCAAACGTCAAAATAATGACACCCTCTTCTTTGCACTTGGATGATCAGAAAAGTTGGCACAAGTCAAACGTAAAACTACCGACAGGGACTTGAAGTGAAATTAACTGAAGGATTTACATCCATAATCATAGGGGGCGAAGATGAAGCCTTAGAAACGGCCACTTGTGGTCCAGAGGCCGAGATAATAACTCAACAACCAATAGCGACATGAATTGAAATCAAACCACTCATTAGCCGATTGGTCATGAATTTGATCGTTTCTAAAAGAAAAGCGCAGAATGTAACAAATATTGCTGGTAATTTTTTAGGGGGAAAATTTTTTACGTCTCTTGATGTCATTACATGAGCATTCAATGATTCCAGAAGTTGTAGTTGTGTCACAAGAAGAAAAATCTTATCTTTCTTTAGGGTTCTCACATTTGCAATAGACTGCTCTGAATTGTTCCACGGCACAAGCACGACGTTGCCGTGGCCGCCAAGCACGGCGGGAGAGGACGGAAACAGGCCGCGACCGCCTTCCGCGGACTTCACCAGATGGCCATGGAGCATACATGGAGCCGCCCGTCGCCCGATTGGAGGCTTCCGGTCGGAGGATGGACGGCGGGTAGGGGTACGCGCGGAAGAAGACGAAAGCGAAAGAGATGGACCTGTTCTCCGGGTCGGGCTTTGTTTCTGGATCGGATTTAAACCCGTTAACTTTTGTGGGTTTGGCTAGATGACAATCCATGACCCATTAATATACGAGTCCATGAACCGGACCCGATGGGTGCCCAATAACGGAATCCGAATCCATTGAGGATCCATGAACTATACGGGGAAGGGGGCATATTATTTTTATATTACTCGCATATATATATATATATATATATATATTATGTGATGGGCCGCTTATTAATATTTGGACTGAGATGTTAAATCCCAAACATTTATCCCTTATTATACTTTAAATCTTAATTGAATCGATCATAATTCAATTAAAAATGTTCAATTGAATCAAATAAAATATTTTTATTCGGACACAACAGTTTGACTTTGTTTTTTTTTTTGTCTTCCTTCTTTTTCCATCGACAAACGATAATTTCTTCAATGATTCATAACGAGTAAAATGTGAATGATGACAATGATTTTGTTATTCTTCTCTCTTTCTTCTTCTCTTCTTTTCATCATACACTCTCTTCTCCCTCTTCTTCGTCTTGATTTTTTCTTTCATCGTAATACCCTCGATTTCTTATTATATTCGGCGTAGCCTAAATCGTGACCTCGTCTCATCCCCTCCTCCGCATCTTTTTCGATGGGTTATGATAATTTTGATTTTATTTATATCAGAATATATTTATTTTTTTTATTATGAATAAATTTTAATATTATTAATTAAGTCTGATAGTAGTTTTATTTTTAAAAAATTAAAAAAATAATTCTTTTATAGAAAAACGAAGATCCCACAGGTTTCCGTCTCGTCTAAATAGGAAATGAGAAGATGAGTATATCATGCAATGCGGAACTGTCAGTGGAGATGTTGGGCAACACCAAACTTTCAAGAAACGAAGGGGAGAAGAACGATCAAATTCCTTCAAGAAGAGAGTGTTATTCTTGAAGGGGAGAAGAACTGTCAAGATCGTTCAAGAATTGAGTGTCTTAGAATGAAACCAAACGTTTCCACTTAGATGAACCTACCATTATCATCCTTTCCTCAGCTGTCATACCCACTCTATGACGAACGTTTTCTATTGACATACCTACATCCAACCTTTACTTTCCCCTGCACTCCTCCCCCCCATGGGATATTCTCTTCTTTCAGGTCCCCCAATACTACTTAAGAGGAGTTCCATCACTATTTCTTGCAAGGAACATGAACGCCGGAGTCATGCCTAACAGGATAAAGCCAAACAGGCGTGGCTCTTATGCTCCATGCTTCTATATATATGTTTCAGAAGTTGTAGTTGTACTGCCAAATGATACTGTAACATAGGAATAGTGTGCGATAGTAACATATGGTCCAGCTGCTTGTGGTTGAAGGCTGCTGCTGGGGCAACTGGTGCGTACTATAGCTTTATTGTATTGGGGGTCCATCAAGTGTCCTACTGCTCATTTGCCTTGGGTGTCAAGCAACCTGTAGATTCACCTCCTCACCCGTCTTCTCTGCAAAGTGCACAACTTCTTCCTTCATGACGGAATAGATCATCATCATATCAGAAGCACATCTCCAATATCCATGTGAGTCTCTTCATTTCTTTCCTCTCTTCTAGTGTTCCATAATTATCGGGGGAAGGAAAATAACATGTTTCATCATTTCCTGCGAATATATGTTCGGTAATGGAGTCGGTATACACCTGCATGCCAATATTAGTTCTTGATGGAGTCGGTGGTCTTTTCTCGGGGGGACAGATCAGAATTGTCTTTTCCTTTCTGCATCACTAAATTCCATGTACTATGGTTAATGCTTTTATTTTGTTTATTAGTATTCAGGTTGGGTTCTTAGGGATGTGCAGTAACAGCTGTGAAGGCACCGTTCCCAGCTTTTGCTTTAGTCACTCGACCGCTGTAATCCAAAACCCCTCTCTCTCTCTCTCTCTCTCTCTCTCTCTCTTTGGGGTATGAGGCAGCTTGTTTTAGCTGTAGGTTTGGAGGTATTGGTGAGTGAAGGAGTATTCATGTTGAGAACCTTTTCCTTTTTCTAATGGCCACGGGCTTCAATTAAAGTAGAAGGTATCGCAGTATATTGTCCTCCCAAAGAGGTTGTTTATAGATCAAGAACACGTTCTCAATTTCTCCTTTTTCAACTCCCCTTCTTCCTTCTTCCACTCTTTCTCTCCTCCGTTCCATCTGCAGCATTATGCTTCAGCTGAGGTTCCTGAATTGGTTCGATATGGCGTTACTTGTAGTTGGTGTCGTTTAGCCGCTTCCTATTTTCTTGCTGGTTTGTCTGAGACCTCCTCTAATTTTGGTTCCGATTTCAGCTCTCCATTCTGAAAGCAAGATCGAGTAGCCACAAAGTGAACATATATGTTTACGAACCTAAGATCTTGATGCCCATGAAGCAGCCATGAACACAAGTCCCAAGGTCAGCACTTCGTCTCTCATCGACGCCAAGCTGGTACAGCATCGTGTGAGTGTTTCCAAACAGTGCCCTGGGTGTGGCCACAAGCTCGATCGCAAGCCGGTAAGGAAACACAACCAAATTGTACTACTGATACTCTCTTCAAAGTCGCAGTGACCGATCTCGGACGAAAGCAAGACTTGGTGTAGTTAATGGTTGATGATTGCAGGATTGGGTGGGGTTGCCCGCAGGAGTGAAGTTCGATCCGACAGATCAAGAATTGGTAGAGCACCTGGAAGCGAAGGTGAAGGCAGAAGATTTGAGATCCCATCCTCTGATAGATGAGTTCATCCCGACGATCGAAGGCGACGATGGCATCTGCTACACCCATCCTGAGAAGCTCCCAGGTTAGAGGAGTTACACCCACCCTCGACTCCTTAATTCTCTGAATTCTATGCTTGAGTTTGTTTACTTCTCGTGAGTCGGTTGGATTACCTCTCTAGGAAGCTGATCTGCCAAGAAAAACCTCTGCCTTTGGCTGCAGGTGTGAGAAGGGATGGCCTGAGCAAGCACTTCTTCCACAGGCCATCCAAGGCCTACACCACCGGCACAAGGAAAAGAAGGAAAATCCAGTCGACGTGCGACCTTCAGAGAGGCGAAACCAGGTGGCACAAGACAGGGAAGACGAGACCTGTGATGGTCAATGGGAAGCAGAAGGGGTGCAAGAAGATACTGGTCCTGTACACCAACTTTGGGAAGCACAGGAAGCCCGAGAAGACCAACTGGGTCATGCACCAGTACCACCTGGGGGAGTCGGAGGAGGAGAAGGAAGGTGAGCTTGTGGTGTCCAAGATCTTCTTCCAGACCCAGCCAAGGCAGTGCACTTGGTCCGATAAGAGCAGCACAACGGCGGCAGCAACTGCGGAGGGGATGGATCAAAGAAGGGACAGTGGCGGTGCAAGTTGTTCCTCTGATTTAGTTAGCAAGAGGGATGAGCATTCTTACAGTAGCATGGAGATGCATCAGCACCTGATGAAGCCTGACAACTTTAGCTTTGCTCCTTTTAGAGAAAGCTTCAATGAGGTAATTAATTTCTCGACTTCAAATTCTTGCCTACTTTCCAATTCTTCAATCCGTGAATGTTGAATGTGTCTCAGTGCATACATGTTCAAGCTAGATTCTTTCTGCAATCAACTCTCAGTCGATAGCGCATGAAAAACGAAAGCAATGTCACATCAGTTTGCACAAAACACAAGCAACCCTAAGAACCCTTGCGACTATTACAGCACAGTGCATGGTAGCTTCATTTGGTGCAACTTCCCTACCAAAACCGGGGAAGAGAATCTAGGGCAGAAGAGAAGGATTTGAGTTGGAACTTGTTTTGTGAGTGTTGAACAGGTGGCCGTGGGAGAGGAACCGAAGGCACGAGATGAGCACTCAGAGCACGAGCACCTCGTTGGATCACCACATCATCAAGTGGCTCAGGAGCATCAGCAGCTGCAGCAACTGCAGGTGGTGCCGACCGCAGCATTCCACATTACCAGGCCTATGCACCCCATCCCGGCCATCGTCTCGACTCATCCACACCGGCAGACGTCAATGGTTCTCGAAGACCCATATCAAGTCTCAAGGATACTTCTTCAATCCGATAAATTTCAGGTACGGCAGTGCAATTTGGAAAGACCGATAGTTTAATCTTGTTGGAAATTAACTTCATTGTGAGACAGCAGCAACTGGAATTGCAACAAAAGCTGGACCATAGATCTACTTCCGGCCTGGAAGAACTGGTCATGAGTTGCACTTCAGCTAGAACTAACGTAAGTGAAATCATCAACCACCTACAACTTCCTTTCTTTTTTCTGTGTCATGTTTTCTTCTCAGGTTGATCTATCATGACTACCTGCAGCTAATAACAAAGTCAATGCCAATTCACTATGCAAAGATAGAAAGTCTAGCATTAACAATAAAGATGGAGATGTGCTAAATATTTTTCTCCTTTGGGAGCAAATTCTAGTTCTTGTAGTCAACACAAAATCAAAGGATAGGGATCATATGGTTTCATATGAAGATGGCAGGTTGCATCATTTCCCTTTTACTTGGATCATATGGTTTCATATAAGAAACAGAGAATTTCTTGCTTGCTTTGGTGCAATGCAGGTCAAAAAGACAAGCTTGGTTTTGTTGGCTGCCTTTCTTTCTTGCTTAGACCCTTAATAGTCTTAAAGTATATTATTCTTTGCATTTAGTTTAGAAAGAGAAAGGCAAAGGAAACAAGAGACTCTTTTCTACTCTTTTGTGTGTCGACTTCATTTCTGTGCATCTTCTCATAGTTCTGAAATATCCAAGACATTGTATTCTATGTTTGTTGTTATTTCTTCTCTCTTTTCCTTTTCCAAAATGAAGATGAGAAAATGTAGCAACTTTTCATAAGATAAAAATATATGATTATGACAAATAATTCATGCTTATCTATTGTATTTCTTCGCTTTTATCTTTTATAGAAAATTGGAAATCAAATTTTGCATGTCTTCTAACCTTTGCATTCTCTCTTTCTTTCTCTGGCAGGAAACATCAATTCCACACTCCCAAGAGACGGAATGGCACTTTCCCTTCTGGCAATCTGACAATTCAAATCATCATGGGGGATGAGGAAAAAGAGAAAATTATCCTTTACTACTACCATCAGTATCAGTTCTTATATATCAAGGAGCAGAACCAGGTTGAGAATAAAAGAGAGAGAATGAAGAGATTAAGAGAAGAAAGAGACAGAAGAGAAAGCTTATGCTGTTTGCTAGCTGACAGAAGGGGTAAAAATGACCAGAGTAACTCAACACCTCCCATCCTACCCATTTCATCTCAACTAATGTTACTATTTTGATTGTCTTAAGTGTAACTATTACTAATATCTTCTTCTTTTGCCTTGTTGTTCATGTGTTTTTCTTCTTCCTTGTATAACAAAAGGGAAGAAGGCAGAAAACAACAAGAATTATGGTATGTGAAAGAACTACTTGTTCTTGTAATTGTTGCTCATCAATACTGACTTGCGTGCTGAAAATATAAATCACTTTTTTAAATCTTTCTTTAAAATGTTCCAATTTCTTTTAGTCTGAACTTCTCATAAACAAATATGATGTTTGTTGCCCCCCATGGTAGATTTTGTGCCTGCACACTCCCAACACCTGTGCTGCTTCCACTGGTGCTGTATGATTCTTTTGAGACATTATATATGAAAATATTTATCTCTCTTTTTCTTTTCTTTGTTAAATGAAAGCTGACAAAGGCCTGTTTCTACTCATATTTTATGAAGTTAATACTCTGCACCTAATGCTGACAAGTGAGTCATTGACATATATACCAATTTCCAGATGTTTATGACTCATTTCTTTTTATTTTCAGGTAAAATAATACATCATGCAATATTAACTTAAATGCATATTTACTATAAGTAGTAATAAGGAGATGATAGAAATAAGCTAAACCTAACCCTAATACCCTCCTCAAATTCTCTATGCTTAGAAAAGCGCCTCTTCAATGACTGCTTTAAGCAGAATCCTATTCTGCTTGTTCTCCGAGATGCTGCTGCCCAACTTTAGTCGATGGCTTTGTTACCTCACGAGAGAGAGAGTGTGTGTGTGTATGTAACGTTGCATGGTGGTCTCTTTCCTAGAAATTTCTATTTCTTTGGACGTGCATGAAGAGAGCTTTGTCGAAGCTTCTTCATAGTTTCTCAGCAGCACTTGAAATGAACAGCTTGTTGGATTAACTTGGTCGGTCCTCCACGCAGTAACTAAGAGCTCATCAAAGTAATTAATCCCGAATCATCGTTGCAATCATTTGGAGAATTCTTGTCCTGAGACAATGGATGCCTTTATATGTATGTGCATGCAGATTTGGATCCAAGAAGGAGAGAATGCATCTGTGTGTATCCTTTTCTTGGCCTCCCTCATAAAGGCAATGCTCATCTCTTTCTCTTTGTGGGAGATGTTGGATGCTCTACAAAGGACATGCCTGGGGTTATCCATGTCAGGGCTCGCCAGATTCGGTCCCATAAAGAAATTGCAAGAAGAATTATTCGAACATGGGGTTCCTTTGTGGATGCTCCAAATGAACTGCTTTTTAGGAAGGTTCTCTTTCCTTTGATGCCTCCTGTGTGCAACTCCAACCTACCATACACATGCATATACCTGTAGGATTTAGGCATAAAGATTTGATAATGCTAATGATGGCCACCTTCTTTTACACCAAGGAATATATAGGCATTAAAAGAAGTGGTGGACAAGATAGAGGAAGATGAATTCTGGGGATTCTTGTCCACCCAGTCTTTCAAAAGCCATTATAATTTGCACACCCCCTATAATTGGTTTTTGCCATGTTATATCTGCACCAGTCCTTGTGCATCATTCGGGTTTTGTTGGCATTTAGGGATCAACTTCATTATTAGCATTGAGAGCTTATCAAAACTCAGCATGTGGCCTCCAATCAAAGCTTCTATTGTATCATATAGTTGGCCATAGATGCTCGATCGATATGGTGATAGCTTGACACCAACTAAATCTACCTTATAAAATCAAAAAGAGAATATTCTCTATCGATGACCTATGAAAGACGGGGCTTAAATTTATAATTTATTTGTGTTATTTTCCAATTTAAGTATCGAATAGATTTTATTGGATGTGCCTCGATGTAATTTTTAAGATTTTTCTATTCCGAAAGGCTTCACTCTCAAGGAGGTATCAGAAAAACATACTTATCGAATCAGTCTCATCTTGTAGATTATTATTATCATGCATATGCTGTCGAGAGGGTTATAAGTCTAAAGCATGGCTTCTTTTGAGATGAAGATTTACTATGGCGAACTGTGTTGTGTCTTAGCTCCGTGGGTTGTGTATCTCACCAATTCCAACCTATTTGCTTGGAGTGAGTCTATGTATAGTTTGGTGATTGGATCCTTTTGTGTGCGAGTGTGCATGGCGCACACGTTGTTAACGGCCCAGTCCAACTATCTCCGTCAGCTTTCGCAGCACCTCCTTCATGGATGGCCTCACCACAGCATTCCTCCTCGTGCACTCTATTCCCAGTCTTACCACCGTCCCCATGTCATCCGTATAGTTGACCTCGTCACTTAACTCCACATCTATCATCTCCATGAAGCCACCCTTCTCTCTCAGGCGGCGAGCAGCCCACCCTGCTAAGCCTTCGTGCTCACCACCATCTTGCGCTTTCCTTCCTGTGGTCAACTCCAGAAGCACTACCCCGAAGCTATACACGTCCACCTTCTCGTTGATCTTCTTCGAGTGTCCACACTCTGCAACCACGATTACGGCCTCTGTCAATGAACCGGAGTGGTGATGGAGTAGGTGCTCAATTAGGACCTCACCTGGAGCCATGTAGCCAAAGGTTCCTGTTATGGCCGACGCAGACTCCGGCTCGCTGGCCTTCATCAGCATCCGTGCCAAGCCGAAGTCGGCGATCTTTGCTCCGAAGTTCGAGTCCAGGAGTATGTTGCTGGACTTCACGTCGCGATGGATGACCGGCGGAGTACAGTGGTGGTGCATGTAGCACAATCCCTTGGCGGCGTCAATCGCGATCCCGAGCCTCTTCCGCCAATCCAGCGGCGGCTGGAAATGCCCTGAACCCGTCCTTGTCCTTCTCCTCCCGTAAAGCCACTGGTCCAGACTCCCCTTCTCCATGTACTCGTAGACCAGGAGCTTAGAGTCTGCGCTCGAGATGCAACACAGGAGCTTCACGATGCTGCAATGCCGTATCGAGCTCAGTACCTTGACCTCCGCCTCGAAGGCCTTCTCCATCTTCCAATCCAGCTGTCCACTATTCCGAATCTTCTTCACGGCCACCACAGCGTCGCCGGCGCGGTTCTCGAGGTTGACCCTGTACACCTGACCTGATCCTCCGCTGCCGATGAGGCTTGCCTCTGTGAGTCCACGTATTATATGACGTTGTGTGAAGTCCAGCTGATGAAACGAAGTCAGCTTGCATGCTGAAAGGTCAGCGGCGTCGGATCTTCGCCGGCAAATCAACATTCCGGTCACAGCTAGCATCAAGAACATAACCCCACCGAGCACCAAAGAGATTGGGATCAGTCTCTCTGATAGCTTGTTTGGGCCGGCATGTGCACAGATATTGAGATTTTCTATACGCTTGGATGAGCAGAGGCCAGGATTGGATAGAAAGCTCCGCTCGTAAGCTCGGTTCTGCAACTGCAGAGGTACCTCGCCGGTGAGCTTGTTGTAGGTCAGGTTAAGGAGGTTGAGCTTAAGGTTGCCGATTTCAGGCGGTATCGATCCCGACAGCCGGTTGTTCGAGAGGTCGAGCTTGGTGAGCACCTCGAGCAACCCCAGCTTGGCCGGGATACCTCCTGAGAGGTGGTTGTCGCTGAGATCAAGCTGGGTGAGGAACTTCAAATTGGAAATGCTTGTCGGTATCGAACCAGAGATCCGATTTCCGTGGAGCAAAAGAACCTGGAGCCTCGACATTCCGGTGAGTTCCGCCGGAATTTCGCCGGAGAACATGTTGTTGCTTCCCCGAAACACCAATAGTCTCGGCGCCCGTGTGGGGATCCTTCCGGAAAACCTATTGTCGTTCATCACCAGCCGAGTCAGGTTCGGCTGCAACTTGTCCGGCAGAACGCCGGTGAAGTGGTTGCGGTCGATCAGCACGGTGGTCAAGTTCACTGATGCCGACCAAATTCGTCCGGGGAACTCGCCGGAGAAGTTGTTGTTGTAGAGCTGAATGTCGTTTAACCCGTAGCAATCGGCGAGAGAAGCCGGCAGCTCCCCGGTGAGGTTGTTGTTGAAGACCACCACCGACTTAAGTGCTCTGTTTGCACAGAGGCCTTGGGGCAAGCTGCCGGAGATTCTGTTGTTGGACACCTCAAGATTGGTCAGATGGGACTGCTGCCCGAGCTCCGGCGGCAAGACACCGACTAGGTGGTTGTCGAAGAGCCTGATGTCCCGGAGATCGCGAAGGAGGCCGATGCCTCTGGGGATCTCACCGGACAGGCTATTGTTATACATGAACAGAATGCGGAGATTGTGGAGATTTACGAATTCCTCCGGTATCGATCCCGTCAGCCGGTTCATCGAGACATCGATCTCCTCCAAGTTCGAAGCCGCGATCTCGCCGGAAATCTCTCCCGTCAGCTTGTTATCGTACAAGTAGAGCGTCGTCAGCTTCTCCAGCGACCATATGGCTGCAGGAATCGAGCCACTTAAACCGTTCCGCGCGAGGTCGAGGTGGTCAAGCTCTGCCAGCCGCCCGAGATCCTCCGGGATCTCGCCGACCAGGTTGGCATAGGTCATCCACAGGTACTTCAGTCTCGTCATGTTCCCGAACTCGACCGGGATGCGCGGACTGGCGAAAGGATTGTAAGCGAGAGTGAGGCTTTCGAGCATGGAAAGTTTACCGAGCTCAGCCGGGAACGAGCCATCGAAGAAATTGCAGTGAAGATTGAGGGTGTGGAGTGAGAGGAGCCGGCCGATGGAAGGAGGGATGTCGCCGGTGAAGTTGTTATAAGAGAGATCAAGGTGAAGGAGCTGCGACGACAGCTTATGGATATCAGAAGGCAGCTCCCCAACGAGAAAGTTCTGAGAGAGGTCGAGGTACTGGAGGTTGGAGCAGCTGTAGAGACAAGTCGGGAAGCCGCCAGGGATTTCATTGTAAGAGAGGTCGAGGTGAGCGAGGCTGGTGAGGTTGCAGAAGAAGGGTGGGATGGGTTCAGTGATGTTTATATTGGGGAGAGACATGGAAGTGACCGAGCCATTGCTGCAGCGGATTCCTGGCCAGTTGCAGTAGGGGGAGGAGACGTCCCACGAGCTCAGCGCAGGAGCGTTGCTCCAATGACTTCTTATGTCGAAGAGGACGAGTCTCTCCTGGTCATCGCCGTGGGCTACGGCGGCTTCGGAGATGAAGAGGAGGGGAAGCCATAGAAGAATCGAGCTGCGCAGGAGATGCGCCGAGGGAGAGAAGAAGAAGAAGAAGGCAGCTTTGTATGGTTCTGCGCCCATCTGAAGCTTCTTGAGCACCGATGGATTGCGTGGGGCAATGGCGACATGAACTGATCCGACTAAATCAGTAACGGATAAAGTACCTGAGACGGATCTCATGATGGCATCGGTGGAAGGGTGGTTGACACGAGCAACATGACTCCCACGCGGCGCACGCATGCTGTCATAGGAACGGCCCAAATTTGTGGGGATCGTTGACTCGACTTGACCTCGAGTCAACAACAAAAAGACACCTAACCGAATATACAAAATTGACTATTGAGTAAACTCGATCCCGAATCTAAAAAGCACAGGAAAAGAAATCGGGTGATCATGTCACGTTTAATCTAACGAAGGTGTCCTATAAAGACCACCCAAATCTATTGCTATGGATCTTTGACAATCCCACCGAACTAAGACTAGTAAACAGTCTACGATTCATTACGAGTGTAAATGAGAATCAAATCTTAGCGTAGCTTCATACAAGATATAGTGGATCAAGTAAAGCTAGACCTAATCTTGCCTAATTCTCAGGATTGGCTAATTATATAGTATTGTGTGGTATCTTCTTAAGCCCAATTCATGAGAAAGGTTTAAAGCCCAGGAAAATAGAAACGAATACAGTATTGGGCCGTTCTCACAGTAAAATTGGGCCTTACGTGACTTAAAAGCTCCGACATCTCATGTTTTCTCGGACAAAAAATAAAACATTATGACCGAAGTAACATATTTAATTGAGTGTCTATAGGATGATGTGTTCGTTTACTTGTGTATCTATCAAATTAACTTAGAAGTCTTGTTCGACAAAGTTTACGTGTAAGATATTGGTCTGATCATAATCGTAATGCACTATATGGACTTACTAATGATCGAGGGTCTAAAATTTTATTCGATATATTTTTTTAATATATTAATTAGTTTATATATATATATCACTTTTTTAAATATATTAAGAAGTTTACAATTGTTATGGTATCACACTGTCGATCGTGAGTCAGCTCGGATCTAAAGACACAGGCAGTTCGAGAAATTCACGTGATAGTTCTTTGTGGTAATTGATCGAGCCTTGAAGTAGATGAGGTGATATCGAGATGGTGTTTCGAATGTAGTTCAAGTATCTAAGGTAGACTCGAGAATGGACTAAGGTGGATTCCAACTTATCGATGATTTTCTATATAAAAGTCAATATTGAGGGTATTTCTACCTCTTGGACTCCTAAATTAACTTTATGATAGTTTTATAATGTAAAAGGATCAATTGGAAAGAGATCTAACACCCTCAACTAGTGTTACGGGTTGACTTTTGCACCTATTCGGTCAGATGAATCACTTATAATGACTGTAATGGCTTCCCACTGATGTTCCATCAATAGGGGTAGCAGGCATATAATGACCATAATGTCTTCCCTTTGGCATTCCGTTAACGGGGGGCGCTAGGCCTATAACGATCATAACGTCTTCCCTCTGACACTCTGTTAATGAGGCGACAAGTCTATAATGGTCATAATGCCTTTACTTTGGCATTTCGTCCATGGGAGCAACAAGCATGTAACGATCGTAATATCTTTCCCCTAATGTTTTGCTCACGGGGACCGATCGAGGAGGGCAGATCCAATCGATCACTCATGCTAGTCATAGGTGCCCTATAAGCTAATCACACAAGTGATGACATGTATGACTTGACACGCAATCTTTTTACTTATTATTATTATTATTTAATATTTTATTACTTTATATTGTTATTATTGTGATGTTCATGGATCTATGCAATGAGAATCGGATCGTGATGAGATCACGATAATGAAACCGATTCACCTTTAAAAACATGTCATAAATAATCCTGGTCATTGGTTACTCGAGAAAGACATCGAGATTACTTGACAAACTGGTGTATTGTATACTCGTACATATGATGGAGGCGGTTAATCTCATAGTTGCTCATGTGGGGAAACTAAGGCTACAGTGCATGTGCTCATTAGAGAATGAGTTTTTAGATTGATCTGCTCATGGTAATGCTAAATGGTTAATGATACCTCATTATCAGATAATGATACCATTGTCGCAATGGTGTACATTATCTTTAAACTTGAGACACCAATGATGGTCTGTATGAGTACTCCACTATTTGATACCAAACTTATAGTTTGGAAGTTTCAGATCTAGCACAGCTGGCCATCGGAAGTGGTATTCAACCTTATGAGGATTATTGAGTGTTGATAGAGGATCATCCACTCTCAGTGTTATGAGAAGAATATCGCATATGTTCTTGCACAAACAAATCCCTAGTTATGGTCATTCGAATTGAGAGAGAAAGAGTTCTCTGGGAGAATCCGAATAGAGCGAGATTCGAGTAGAAACCATATGGGTATGACAACACCATACCCGGTATATGATCTTTGGGATATTAGATGGATAAGGGGATATAGATACATGGTAACTGAAGACAGATAAGTCTGATGAATTGGATTCCCTTGTATCGTCTAGGGACTACGACGTAGTAATCTAATACGTTCGCAATCGATAAGTCGAGTGAATTATTATAGACATAATAATTCACTGAGCTAGAAGGAGTTCTGACAGATATGACTCACAGCCAGCTTGATATTGGGCCTAGAGAGTCACGCACATATAGTAAACATTGCGACGAGTAGAGGTTCGAATGTGAGATATTCGTTAGAACTCCTATCTTATTTGATGTTTAATAAGCCCATGAATTATTGAATCCTATGAATAAGATCCAATAAGAGTCAATGAGAGATTATTGGATAGAGATCCACTAATCTAAAAGGCTTTAGTAGTTGGATGAAGATCCAGTACCCAATAGGATAGGATCTATTAGGGTTAAGTTGACAGGGGATATCTATAAATAGGAGGGAACCAAAAGCTCATAGGCCAGAGGTTTTTAGTTGTCATCTCCTATTCTCCTCTCCCGTTTTTCTCCTTAGATAGCGGGCTTGGAGATTTGAGGAGTATCGTCATAGTCTTACTATGTGGATCACCACTAGAAAGGAGGATATTGGACCTCATTCATTCTCTCCTATAGATCTATAGAGATTTAGGAATATATAATCTTCCTAGGTAATACAATCTTTCATATACGTAGTTTTTTGTTTTACAGATTTTGCGTACCAATCTTTGCATAATGATGAACAAAATTTATGAAAAATTTGAGGATTTTTGTTTTTATGTTCTTCCGCTAATGTCAACCCCAAAATTTCCTACGATCTATATATTACTATCTACGGAGGCTAACTGAGTCAGCCCAAATATCCCCCTATGGACTATGGACTGTCACAAGGCCAATATATCTTCCTTTATATCATTACCTTATAGGGATGACAAAGCTCTTATTTTTTTTTATTTTAATGCATTTATAACGATAGCCGGAGGGATACGATTGATTGTCAAAATATTTCCTATCAACAAACACACTATTAGAGTGGAAAACATTAATTAGGATAAAGATTTCAAATTATGACAGAGTTATTTTTTCTTCTTTTATTATTTTCCAAAGGACATATTAAAACGTATTGAGACTTCATTAATTGTGGCATTGTGCCACAACTTATTACGTAAGTCAATAGGAAATGCATAATCAATTCAGTCACAATTAAGAGTCGTTTGTTTGAGAAAATGCTGAGAGAAGACTGAGCTCATCGAAGGAGGCTTTAGGTGTTCGATCAAATTCCCTTGCGGGGTTGCGTCAACCAGGCTTAAATGCTTTGAGGGAGACCTCCTCCCAATAATACACCGCCATTGTTGCCACCTTAGTTTCCAAACCACTCTTTAATGAGGTTACTCTCTTCCCCACCTATCTGTTCCATCACCCACACCAATAATAATACCATAAAGCAGTGATGGCCATGCAAACCATTAGATCCCAAAACACGGTTGAATGATTCAGTCGCATATGGCGTGCATTCGTTTCTCTCACAATTTGCACCAAGGTCTTACATATCTTCATGTGTGGCTACAAGGCCTAGTTATGGGTGTACAAAGACATGCAATTCCAAAGATGATATCTAACTTCTCATTGGCAAGCACTTTACAGGTCAGACTTCAATTATGTTTAGGCTATTCAAAGATATTGCATCAAATCGGAGCCAGTAGAGCACTAGTCATTGCCCTCAATCATTGTTATTGATGGACACCATGTCTTTTTCTTGGTGGGGCACAAGGTTTTAATGTGGAAACAGGGACTTGGTGCTTGTAGCTTCTTCCTTCTTGGCACCTAATGAGTCGTGTTAGCATTCTCCCTCATACAATCCCCTCGAACACCACCATGATTGATTGATGAAGAGCTGGTTTTGAACGACTTTCTTATGTTTTACGACAAGAAACTTCTAAAACATGTTGAGATGGCAATTAGGGTTCTCGAAGAGCTAGCTAGAGAAGACACGTCAAAGTGGTCGGTGGGCCATAGTGAGAGTAGACTTTTGTTGACCGTAAGAAATGGACTGAAAACAAGTTAAGATTTGCTTTCTCTACAGTGCTACGAGTGGGTGGGTTTGAACAAAAATCAAGTCATTTGGAAGAAATTAAATGAAAAGTCAACATCTAACTTAATGATATATGCATGATTAGTATTTATCTATTATATTCGGAATCAGGTTGCGCTAGTTCTGTGATACATTGACAGTGAAGTCAAATTTATTATCATGCTATCATTAATTACATATCATACTGATTTTGTGATTTTATGTATTGCCCATTCTGTTGATATATAAGTTTTGATGAGACTTGTTTTTGAAGTTGGTAAAGGGATCTCTTCTTATTTATGTGATTGATTTGATTGTCTTCAATCCTACGAATAGGATTGTGACATATACAAAATATACAATAAAGTTCTTAAGTTTTTTGTTTTTCTCGTTTCACTTCTATCTATATTGTGATAGTCTTCTTCTCATGTGATTCCCCTGTCATTGTAATTGTCCTCGGATCCTTCTCCGTAGACTTCGCTACGACATACCATGGACATGGACAAATAACTTTAGCTTGAATACATTAACATGTCCCTCTCCTATTTATACATATTATGAGAGAGGATTTTTCTCAACAGAATAGAGAGATTTTCCTCATATAGTTGGAGAAATCTTATCTTCTATCACTTTGATCTTCATCTATCATCTTCCTTGTTACCATCGAGTCTTCCTCTTAACCAGAGGTCAGCCTCGGTGAGCTATCACCACCCTGACTAGTGTATTGACCAGTGCCCTAATGCCTCCATTATCGTCATATCAAAAGGCTTAACTCCGTTGCACACTAGAGGTCGATGCTACTCATTTTGGAAGAAGACCCTCATCGGATCACCCTCCTTCGGTCTTCACCAATTGAGTCTCATAACTTATTATGCTCGTAAATAACACAATCTTGATGAAGATTGTAACTTATTAGGCTTATGAGAATAATAATAATAATAATAATAAACAAAACCCTACGGGATTTATTCAAGAATATGATATTTATTATGAGGAAATACTTACTTCAGCAGGATTGACTATAGTTATAACCCATATTGCTCTTTTAGCTATGTGTCATTGGAAACTCTATCAAATGGATACCAAAAATATATTTCTCAATTGCCAAACAAGTTTAATTATGCTCTGTTATCATCAAATTTTCAATTGAGTGTTTATGATATTTCTTCGTTCCTCGGCAAAATATGCCTTACATATTTAAAAGTAATGATTTAATCAAAGCTTCTTTACTTAATAATTTAAAATTAATGATCTTGACTCTCTTACATATTTTTGGGATTGAAGTATCTTCTTCTTATGATTAAAATATGCCTCAGAACTTATGACTTAAGCCAAATATTATCCACATGTATCGAATCAAATATTAGATTATGTACAGAGATCCCTTAAAACATATAACTCTTTACCTACAGAATAATTAAATCTTTTGTATAAACAGAATAATTTTTAATGGGCTTCAATTTTCAACAAAAACTCTTTATCCCACTAATAAATGTTTTGCTACTATATTTTTTTTTGGATTTTTGATTTTTTTAGAGGAGTAAGAAACAAAATGTTGTTGCTTATTCTAAGTCCCGAGTCAAAATATGGTGCTGTTGTTGATAGTACAATAGATTACTTTACCATTTATGGGTCTTCTTTCAATCTTCAACACAACTCAACTCTAACGTATTCAGATCGCTCGCAACAATATCTATCATAAAGGCATAAAGTATATTGCGATTGAGTGTCATTTTATATGACATTATTTTTGACATGACAATCGGTAATTACTAAGCCATTATCATCATGGTGAATTGGTCTTTTAGTTTCCAAATTTAAACTGATTTCTACTGAGTCATCTTAAATTTGCAGGGCTGTGTCAATCTCATATGCCTTGATTTAGTACACACACACACACACACACACACACACACACACAGAGAGGGAAGAGAAGTATGAAAAGATGAACCATTTAGAACGTCCATAGTTGAGGTGTGACAAAGAGTTTATCCTGTAAGGCCTACGAAGGTTACAACTCCCTTTATGATGGCCAAAGGATATACCGAAAGCAAAGCAGAAGTAAGCAGCATAGATTCACCTTTTATATCAAGTAAGAAGACCATCTCAGGCTCGTCCCATTAACTCATTCCTGTACTGTTTGTATTCCGGTGTCATCGGTGTCCACTGCTGTAGACGAAGCTGCTGGTAGAACCTCTTGATGAACTCCTCCGCCTCCTGATCGATATGGGTGCCCACCTCCTCACCCTCCTCGTTCAATGGGAAGGGCGAGTCCGTGATCCTTAGCTGGCGCGCCCCAGCCGGGCTCTTTCCAAAGCTCCAGTTCATCGGGGATGGAGATGGCGATGCCATGACCGACTCGGCATCGGACACTTGGGAGTTGAGTATCTCAAACGCCTTCGCTACCGCCACGGCGTCATAGTCGTAGTCGTAGCGGCGGTGGCGGTTCTTTCGCTTGATGGCATGGAAGGACGGGCGTGAGGGAGTGTTGCTGCAGCTGAACTCCACCGCCTTGGGGCTGTAGAAGGAGCGGTTCGGGTCCATGGACCGGCACGAGAAGGCCGAGCTCATGGAGGTGACGCCATGATGGTGGTGATGGTGGTGGAAGGTCACGAGGTTACCGATGGCTTTTCCGGCGATCTTGCCGCGCTTGAGGAGGAGGTGGAGATCCATCATGAGTTTGTCCTTGGCGAGGCCTTTCCGGAGCATGTAGAACACCACCCTCGCTATGTGCCATAGCCTCTTGGCTGCGCTTGACGACTCCATTTGGACCTTGTCAGGCACTGTCCGTTTACCCTTTTTGGAAGGTCCTTATGCAAATAAAGAGAGAGAGAGAGCTAAGGTGGGACTTGGGAGGAGGGCTTTGGTATGAGAGAGCGAGAGGGTGGGGGAAGCATGGGAGGCTATTTAAAGGGCAATTAAAGGCTGAAGAAAAGTCATGAAATCATAAACAATAAAGAATTGTGTCAATACATAGAACAGATGGTGAGGGTTTTTCTTCAATTATTGGTGCGGAAATTACTAGAAAGTACTCAAAGTCTCTAAAGGGTTTGGGGGGGGGGGTAATCAGAGAAAATTAAAAGGTGGTGTGAGGACTTCATGGTAATTTGGCATGGTAAAGGGCGAAAAGGCTCCATCACCGGATGGGTGGCAAGAAGGAAATGGATGGCACCTATCATGCCACGTCTCTTCGAGGTGGGCCTGCTCATAAATGTTGGCGTGTACGCCACAGTCTCCCGGTCACTGTCTCCGAACGAAACAGTGTCGCCTTACTGCGTTACTGCTGCTTAGCCTTCACTGTAAGAACTGTGTGCGTGTGTGTGCGCTGAAGCAGCAACAGCTGAAGTAGTGAAGAATGTAATGGAATGCTAATTGTGAGGTGTAGAAACTTGCATGTTTCGTTGTGGAAGAGATCTGCAGGCTTGGAACCTAACAGCTTGTGTCTGAAGAACACAAGTGCATCTGTACAGTGAACCATCACAGTAGGATACAGCTGACAGGACGAAGTAGCAACGTATACCGAAACTCTTCTACTTTCATGACACTGGTAGAGCCACCAATAATTGCTTGTCATGAAGCTCTCACAGAAGCCCAGCACCAAGGAGTCACAGTCACCGCACTTGTAGAGCCTGCTGCTGATTCATGTGCTACTCACAAACATACCTTAATGCTAATCTGTGGTGGTAGGAATCTACTGTATTCCAAGATCTTATCCACTGGGAAAGCAGAAGGAAGCATAGGCAAAGGAGCTTTCCATGTTGTCGAACACATTCTCCATCTGAATAAAGAGAATTAGCTCTGTTGAACTGGATTTCTTAGAACTGAACAATGCCCTGTGTCCTAACTTTGAATGATGTTAGAGGATTAGAGTTCTACTCCTTTTCAGGACACCCATCATAGATAACCTTAATGCTTCTAAGAGCCAAAACTAGGAAGTCAGGCAGTTCATCGTTCACTCTAAACTAAGGAGCTAAACTTGATGAGCATCTGTAGACTATGTTAAGGAATTGATCATACTCACCCAACTTTACAAAAGTAGTGACTGTTGTCGTCTTTTCCTTTTAGCCAAAACCTGAGGATTGCTTCTATGTGTACTGTGGTCTGCAAATGACATTCTCTTTGCTTGGTATACATAAAAAGTACGTAGTCTGAATCAAAAGCTTCTTCCATTTCCTTCAGAGTTACACAAAGCCTTTACTAAAAGATGTTTACTGTAGCTGTACAACTTGTTAAGTTGGAGATGCTGTCTTCTGTGTAAGCAAAGTTCCATGCATATCCATCTAACCCATATACTTTTCTACATTACATTATAAGCAAAGTGGCCCAAATCAATTATTCATTTCCTAAAGTATGTGAACTTTGCCTTTGTAGAGGTGGAGACGATTGAGATCCAGCAATGGCTGGTCTAAAAGAGGAGATAAGAGCGAGAAAAGAAAAAGTTATAGTGTGACAGAGAAAGGCCTAATCACTAATTAGGCAAGTGAAGAAAACAAGATTAATGAGCATGCATGAGCTTATAGCTCAATTATTGCAGATATATTTCTAATCCTTCTCACATCTTAACATGGACATATGGTAGACATATATCCATTTCTATAGTTCTCAACAAGAAAACACAGAGCTTGAGGAGGACAAGGATGAACAAAGCTATGATGAGGAAATGTTTAAGCCATAAGACACAAATGCAACATAATTAATCAATCATATCATACAAGCAATCATTTGCAAGCTGAAACGGTGACATCTGACCATTTGGGTGATGGTACATTTGCCAGCCACAGATTGTGATTGTGACTGTGACGTTGCCATCACCTACTGGCTGTTCTTTGGTGTATGCTAAGGTCCGCACCATTAATGGTGATAAGATCTTTTCGTGCTCTATGGCACTCTCCTAAGTAGCTTCCAAAGACGGTATCTTATGAACTCGGTGATTATGCTATACGTATAAATGGATCAGATATCACGAACCAGATGTCCAACCCGACCCGAAATGCCGAATATGAATCCTCATGTAGATGTAATAGTTAGATCTGCCACAATAATATTTGCATGCTTTTCTCCATATGAGTATTGTTAAGTTGATTTTTGATTGTCAGTCTCTAACGGAGAGTCAATCAAAGGTCCTTTCATACTTGTCCTGAGTTGATTTCAATCAACACAATCATTGCCCGATTCCGATTATATCGAACCTTATATTTTTTATTTATATTTTTGATAGAGAGGTTTGTATCTCAAGACGTACGAAAGGAATAATTTTATAGTGAACTCCTAATACTATTACTCTTGTAGTAGCCATAGAGTACGAGGAAGATGATGTGTCTCATCTGAAATTAATTACCATCGTGCTACACCAAATACGAGATATGATAATGTTTAGTCCATTGAGTCGAGATATCAACCACGTGATACTAAGATGTTAGTCTCATAGTGCTAAAGTGTCGATCATGTAACGATGAGATGCCAACCATATGATGCTAGAGTATCAATTTTATAGTACTATGTATCGACCATAGAGTGCTGAGATAACATATCTATACGATAATCTTTTCGTACATAACAAGCTTGAGATAAGCATGGAGTGGAGCTTGTACATCTTGCCCACACAAGAACTCAAAACCTTCTTTCTCCTCGCCAAGCATGCGGAGCGTGTTCTCTTCATCAACTTAACCCTAAAACAGCCTTCTAAGTGGCATGCATCCATGAGTATCTAAAAGCACTGATGATGACCAAGGAGTCCAAGTTCGCAGCAGGGAAACAAACCTCACTTGCTCAAACTTTCTGTGACTTCTTGGAGACTTCCTTCATCTTCCCGCTTTCGCCAGGGTTCTCGTGAATGCCTGATGTGCCAATCCATGGCCTGAAAGGAACCAAGTCACCATGCTGATCTAGCTACGTATGATGTCCGTCATGCAGCGTCGCATACATGGCCGGGATTGATCTGCATGTGAAGCTTTTTGGCATCAACATTTTTCTGTAATTATTACCCACTCGAAATCGAGTTGTTCCATCGACAAGTCTGCTTGCTTTGATGAATAATCGTGTCGCGATGAAGATTATGGCTTTTCTTAATTAATGACAGCCAACCAACGAAAGTTTTTTCATGTGAG
This sequence comes from Musa acuminata AAA Group, assembly GCF_036884655.1. Taxonomy (NCBI): domain Eukaryota; kingdom Viridiplantae; phylum Streptophyta; class Magnoliopsida; order Zingiberales; family Musaceae; genus Musa; species Musa acuminata. Next base: position 7,061,444 of record NC_088355.1, on the reverse strand, counting down.
TAAGTAAACAAAAAGGATTACCAAAGTGGTTTAAAGCCACTCAGAAGATTGAGGTTAGGAATTAAAGAATTGTTTATGCATTCATAGCCATAAACTACTGTTATGTATGTTCACGAAAAGTCTAGGGTTTCAAGTCCTTCTCTTTCAGGTCTTGGTCTCAGCCACTGCTATAAATAGAGGTGTAGGTTCGAGTCACCAAGTCATGCTGATAGATACCACCATTCACCAATGGCACCCAATGGAGAGACGCTAATCGCTTCCTACCCAAGAAACAAGCCCGACGTTCCCCAGAGGCCTCGGAGGATCTCAATGGAGGGCCTTCAGAGGGCGATATCCGACCTCTCCTTCCAGCTCGGCAAAGAGGCTGTGGAAACAGCACTGCCGCCCATATCCGAGGTGGAGGACGCCAAGTGCGAGTGCTGCGGCATGTCCGAGGAGTGTACGCCCGAGTACATCGGTCGCGTGCGCGAGAAGTTCTCCGGGAAGTGGATATGTGGCTTGTGCTCGGAGGCGGTTAAGGAGGAGATGGTGAAGAACGGAGGGAAGCAGCAGAAGGCTCTCGAGGCACACATGAGCGTGTGCGTGAGGTTCAACAGGATCGGGCGGACGCACCCGGTGCTCTACCAGGCGGACGCCATGAGAGAGCTCCTGAGGAAGTCGTCGAGAGCGGGAAGGGCGCAGTCTAGCAGCCCCAGGGACAGGGAAGGGGTCAAGAAAGGGGGGATCACGAGGAGCTCAAGCTGCATTCCAGCCATAACCAAGGAGATCAACAAGTGCACAGCCCTGACCGATCGACTCAAGCCATGAGTGTTTTACATGGATGGCCAGATTATGTTCCTAGCTCGAGGGTTTTTTTTGGGTGCAGGGAGTGATCACTCGTAATTGTGACCCTTGACCTTGGTTGTTGACTTTTCTTCCTTTGTCAATGAACCTTCTCTGTCTATCATCAAAGTTGACTTTTGCGCAGGGGTTAGTATTCAACCCTGCCATTGTCTGTCCATTCTGTAATGTTGGCTGAATATAGTTACAACATGAAGAACAAGTAGAAGCATTTCTGGTTTCATAACATTGACTACAAACATCACATTCAACACGAAGATTAAGAAAACACTTGAAGAAGTTGCAGACTAATATAGCAGACACCAAAGATCTCAACTATAATCCCTCGTTTGGTAAGCCTAAACGAAACAGAGACACTATCTATGATAGATATGAGCAGTAAGAAGCCACGAATAGAAGGGAACCAAGCGCCACCATGTCACGAAGAGACGCAGCTGTTGCTGTCCATGAGACTGCAGAACTCGGAAGCGGAGATGGCGCCGGCCCGGCAGCCGCAGGAGGTCGCTGAGCATCCAATGCCTCTATCATCACCCTCTGTCCCATCTTGCAGTGGTCGACGTCGCCGCTGACGAAGTAGTAGAATCCGGGCTGGTCCAGGAGAAAGACTGTGCTGCCGTCCTTGGACGCCGACCCACCTCCGGTCTCATTGCAATGGTAGTATCCTCGTTTACTGACCCTAACGACAGAGTCGTTCTTGTAGTCGAACGCTGCAAGTGAGTCAAGCAATTCAAGCGCCATCACTTACTGTTACTGCACTGGCAGAGCACTCACGAAGCACTCACCGAGCGAATCGCCGACGCGGAACGCGTACTTGCCAGCCCAAGTGTCGTACATGGTGGCGTCGTTCTTGTCCGGCTCCCTCCATCCCTCGGCGTCGCCAACCCTGTAAAGGTTGGTGGCTCCGACGAGGGAGCACATGGTGGTCATCATGATGATGCACAGGGCGGAAGACGAAGCCATACGTCTCTCTTCTTCTCCTTTCTTCGGTGACCGGCACAATGACTCGGGAAGGGTTTCAGGGAGGGAGAAGTCGAGAAGGTTTGATGGCGGAGAAGCGACAGCATGAAGGAAAATAACGTGAAGCGACGGGACGTGTCCGTTCCGTTCCGTTTTGGCGGCTTAATTAGCGGAGAACGTGGCGTCTGATCATCATAACCGTTCCGAAGCAAGCCGAATCTGATCGGCCCAAAATGGACGTTGGACGGCCCGCAATCATCCATAGATCGTGTAACAGGTGGCACTAATCCATCATCCGACAAAATCTATGGATTTTGTCCGCCGTTCATGACCTGGACATCTGCTGACGTCGTTCAGGGATCGAAACGTCTCATCCTTGTTTTCTGATTTGATTTCGATGCAAACTCTGAAGTGGGGTAGGCTTATCTCGGGTGTTCGTAGTCACCATCGGATTTTGATGCAAAGCCAGTGTCGATGCAGATGTCGTCCAGTTAACTTGCTGCAATAGCTACATTAATCATGAATTAAGCATGGAAAGTAATACTCGAAGCTGAAATCATGCAGTAATGCAATGCTGTAGATGACATATAACTGACACATAAAATAATAGAGGAAGGTGCCACTGACAGTAAACAAGCTTCGACAGATAAAATAATAGAGTAGGCTCTTGGATTGCAGAACCTTATCCAACTACTATTTGGATCTTTCAATCATATCAATGTCGAGTTTGACCACACCTTAGAACAAAAGACCTGTATCAAGAAATGCTCCCAACGCAAAACAAAGTCTCATCTGTACCTCTATTTCTTAGGTCAGGTAGGAACAAACTTCACTTTTCTCTCTCTCTCTCTCTCTCTCTCTCTCTCAAGAGAGAGAGAACACATGTTGACAACCACCACATAATTATTTCACCTATTAATCAATGTCAAACAAATCAAGAGGTCAACATCTCGATCAGTGGGAACATTTAGGCAAAATCTTGGTAGGGCCGATCACATTCTAGGGTTTCGGCCTTTCTGTGAAACCTTCCTTCAACCTCCCCCTCGTTGCCAACGTTATCTTACCCATTGTCCCATGGCTTGTCGTCATTATTCATCTCATATATATCTTCTTCCACATACCTCATGGGTCATTTTCACTGCTCTCTCTCTGGACCGTCTTGATGATACCGGGGAACACGTAGGTCCTCTAGAAATGAAGCATCACCAACCAACCTTGATGGTTTCTTAATTCGATGTTAATGCAAGATGTTGACGTGGAGATCGATTTGGATGTTGCGTTGGAAGGACATGCATGATCTCAATTGTGGCGGCGAATGGCTGAGCATGAGTGTTTTATACTACGTCCATCATAATTTCATATCTTCTTTACCATAATATCTATTTATCAATAACAACGGTAATAAATACATATAAAGAGAAATTTAAAAATAATTTAAAAAAAAAATATTTTATTTTCTATCATCCTCATAATTACTATTATTTTTATTTTTATCTAAAAAATAACATAATATACTTTTATAATTAGTTGTTTAATACTAATGAGATTTTATTTTAAACTAAGAATAAACATTACATCTTCAATAAATTTTTTACCATGTTTGGTGTTCACAATAGTTATTTATTTTTCTTACACCTGATTGTTACTATCATTTCTCATATGCACGGTAGATCTGATCGAATTATCAAATTTTTAAAATAAAATTTTATCCCATATCATATGATTACTATATTCACTATCTAGAAACCAAACAAATCTAAAATATTTTTTATCACATGTTATAAAAAATATTTTTATTTTTTCATGATAATATATTTTATTTTTATTCCAATAATCTTTTTCATGGCTATATATTTTAAAATGAGAACATAGATGAACATTTGGATTTTTTTTTTTGTGTTAGTAGGTTTTCTCAAATATGTCTAATCTTTTTGTAATAAAAACATTGATAGATTTCTTTGTTATCTTTATTGGAGTTTCTTTGACTTTTATTTGTTATCTTTATCAATCGTTTTGACCTCTTCCTTAAGATATAGTTTTTGAATTTTTCTTTTGATCTTTCTTCGAGCATATTCTAAAGTTTTACCTAAAAATATATTCACTTTTTGTTTATAAACTAAAAGTGAGCTCATTAATTTATCAACAGGTAATGTATTTATATCTTTAGCTTCTTCTATACTAGTAGAAACAAAATTAAATTTTGGATATAAATTTCATATTTTTTTTTCTACTACTGTTTAATCTTCTAGGTTTTCACTGACCTTCTTTGGTTTATAATATAAAATACTTTTAAGAAAAAAAATTAATGATAGATTTAGAATATTTCATCATAAGAGTTTTGATTTCATATAAAAAATTTAAAATTTTAAAGTTTTTACCTTGTCTATACCTCTAAACATACTTTTTAATATTTTTTAGTTATTGAAGCCGACATAATTAAGGAAAATAAAGACTTATCTATTTCTTATTGTAGCATGGAGGGAGCTCTTATATCTTTCTATATGTTATCATTCATTTGATTTTTTTAATTTTTGATAATTTTATGATTTTGTATCTCATACTCAACAAAATTATTTTCTACCAAATTCTATAATCTTAATGAAATAAATGGAGTTCTCATTTTAACGATCCAAACTTAATAATTTTTACATTTGAAGATGGGAAGAAATTGATTAGGAATATTTACTCCAATGTTAGTCATATATTTTTTTTTACCTTCTGGATCTATTAGTTTTATTCTTTTTTAATCAACGTATATATTTCTGTTGATCGTTTTTGAATCAGTCTCTAATAACATTAGTCCTTCCAATCACTCGAGAGAAAGATAATAGAATGAGTACTTCCAATCCCTAACGTTAGTCCAAATACACCTATTTATAACATTAAAATAGATATTTATATTTTTAAAGAAAAATGATAAACATCACACAACCACTTGGATAAAACAATCGCATCACATCTAACCCAACTCCTCATATTATTTCATTTAAATTTTCATCTTTTATTTTATGAAATCTTAATTATTTGAATTAATTTTATCGTACCTTTAGCGTTAACTCGTTGAGTACTCGAGGACTACGGATGGAATGGAAGATTATGCATGGTGGCAGCTGACACAGTATAGTATTATTGGGTGATATAAATCTCTTTCTTTTCTTGTATGATTAATATTAATCATTTTTATGTTTTAACTATCGTATCAGTATATCTTCTAAATATTTTACTTTATTATTTGAATAATATGAGATTTGGATCATAAAAGTAGTTGATGCAATTTAGTCTATTGGAAAATTTGGTTGCTTGGATTCAAAGTAAGAAATATTGACTTGATTAAAGCAATTAATGATATGATTAAACATATTTAATAGGTATTTTTAGATCATCATTCCATTGGACTCGTAAAAGTTCACTTATGAATCAAAGTATGGGTAAATAGTATTATCCATGACCTTGTCCCACGTCAAGGATAATTTTTATTATGTTCACATCGAATTGAACTCTACGACGATGGTCAAGCAAGATTCATAATAGACAATCTCCCTCGAAGAATTTTGTATATTGTTAAAGATATTTTTCATACTAATAAAATTTTGTATGGAAGTTGTATAGCTAACTAGTTAGCTACTTAATGCTCAGACTAGCAAACTTTATAATCTCTAGAGGAATTCTGATAAAAGATATATTTTTGTGAAGTTTATTGATATGTTCTTCCTATTTATATAGAATAGGAGGGAGGATTTCTCTCCGTAAAGCAACGAGATTTTCTTAAGAAAAATTCTCTCTCCTAATCTATATAAATAGGAAGAACATATCAATAAACTTCATCAAAACATATCTTCTATCAAATTTATTTACTTAGATCTCTTGGTTCACCTTCACACAGGATTGTTTCCTTTCATCAATAAAGATTTATATAGCTCTTCCTTTTTGCTAAAAAACGAAATCCAATTACATTTGTATTAAATGTGTTAGGTTTATGTTATTGATAGATTTTGAAACATGCAAAGTCTTCCTTCACTAATTTATATAAGTTTATTTCTTTGCGAGCTCGGCCTCTAAATATGCTCCCAATTACTCTCATAGAACGATCAAGTTTAGGAAATGGTGCTTTCAGTGGAGTATAATATTAATGAGGCAACTTGTTTTGCTTAACTCAACTTGTCCATCATTATTTCTACTAATAATGTTGCTTAATCCTCCAATTAATCACATGACATTAAACTATAGTTAAATCTCTCGTCCTACACCAATGTGTGTTTGGACAATCGTAACGACCATTAAGCACTTAGATGCATAAAATATATTTAATCATAGAACCACATGTTCATCATGTCATCAATGAGTTTAATTACTATTACAACATTAAATTTTGTGTCTTTGCATATGGATCTACCAAATATTCTACTTCGCCAAAGCAACCATGAATGGAATAATTCTCTCAAAAATGTTAAGGAAGTCTAAATACAATTTTCTCTAGCAAATAGTTATTCATGATTTAGATGGAGTGTCACGGTTAGTTCTAATTATACATAATAACAATAACAATAATAAAACTATAATGATCTAACTATTTGGAGTTAGATATATGAATCTCGATAAAAGAATACTATTTATAATTAAATTTAAAATATTTAACTTTTTATTTATATTTTAAAAAAAAATTGATATTGATTATTTTCTTATATAATTAATATTCATGACAGCGTCTATGTTTCCTTGGCACATATTCATATCATCCTAAATAATTCTTACTCGTTTTATCCTCCATTAGAGTTACGAGTAATTATTTACCAATAATTTTTTTCATATATTTTCTAATAATTTCATATATTCATATCAATATTTTTATCTTAATAATATAATTTTTTATATATATCACTTCTTATGTATCCAACACTTGAATCAATAAAATATTTTTAATTGTTTAAAAATTTGGTGAATATAATTGATTCAAAACACCTAACATTTCAACAAAAATTCTGCATCAGACAACCTACTTGTTCTTACTTTAAAAACGTAAAGAACAATGGAGTCAAAAAGCTTGCATATATAATAGAATAGAAGATAGAGATATTTTCATGGCCGGCCTCCATGTTAATGAATAGTTTTCATTGTATGGGCAATCTATTCTTCACGTTGATTGGAGTATGTCAGAGGCCAAACAAAACGATCATCACATAAGAAGCTTTATTGAAAAAATGAAAAAGCTTAAATACATTAACATGTTCCTCTTCTATTTATACATATTAGGAGGAAAGATTTTCCTCAACAGAATGGAGGATTTTCCTTGACAGAATAGAGAGATTTCCTCATATAGTTAGAGAAATCTTATCTTCTATCATGCCCCTGTGAGATGATGCTCCTGTCAAGGATACCAATCTTGGATCGGTGCAAAAAATGGTTTACGAGCGAGAGTTGTGAGGGTATAGGCATTCCTTTCGCTCCCCTTAAGTTCGCCCTTCGTTCTATTTAAGTCCGCCGACTGTTGGCAGATCAACGAAGACTATCGCGGTGAGAAAGATGAGGATTGACCTTGAAGCTCTTAGGAATTTGGTTGCAGCAACATTGGTCGCTGGCTAAAGGTAAGGGCGACAGCGTTTGCTTTTCTCAGCGGCATTGGTCGCTGGCGGAAGGCAAGAGCGAAGCTTCGCTATACCATAATGAAATAATAGAAGATAAGAACAATAATTGAATAAGTGAAAAAGCTTAAATACATTAAATACCTCTCCTATTTATACGGAGGATTTTCCCGTAGTTTCCTTACTCTCTGTTTTCCAACCCATATTTATTATAGGCCATTAATTATCGATTCATGCAAATGCCATTCTTGCAGTTGATTGATTTAGGTAAATGGTGTTTCGAGGACTAGTAGAGTGTGGTTTGGTCATTTTGCATGCATGCTCGATAGGACACACACAAGGTTGCAGAATGATTGAGAGGAATAAGAGAACAACAGCTGTGGAATGGGGCCAAAGAGAGAGCTGTTACCTGCAGCACCATTTGCTCATGAATCTCGAGGCTGTGTTGCACGTATAGCATGGGTTGGTCCTGTGGTGCAGTGAGTGGTGTCTCCTTCTTGGATATGATGTTTTATTACTGCATATATTGATTGCCTTTCAAGTGGAGATGGGAGGCCGAGATGCCACAAGGCTTGCTGGGATACAAACATACACAGAAACATGAACTTAATTGCCTGACTTAACAACTGAGGGAGAGTATAAATTGGGTTTGCATAATATGCATCTTGATGTCCAAAATTTGGTTCATTCTCATGTTCTATGTGATTATTCTTCTTCTTGTACTAGAAATATTAATAATTAATCTGAATCAAGAATGAAAAACAAAATCATATATAATAAATTTTAAAAAATAAGACACTTAATATAGTAATAATTTATAAGTCCAACGAAAAATATTAATCGCCAGCGACCTGATCAATAATTGAACCATATGAACATCAATCCAATATAAAATATTAAATAAATATTTATATATATCATAAAATATTTCTTTTGATTAAATTAATTTTAAATTTTAATCAGATAATAGTAATCAAGGTTTAGAAGTGTTAATTATATCTACGAATATAGGTACCCGTGGAGACCTCCTCTTAATGAGATGAGGATAGAGAGAATAAATGGGTATGAAGGCGATGATGAGAGAAATTTCTTATTACTAGTATGGTTATGAGATGGGGGCGGGTGGAGTACTTCTCACCTATTCTCGTACTTATATTCACCTGGTAAATATGTGGGTTGAGACGTTGGGCCCAAATAGTAAGTGGATCAATTGTTCATTTGATTCAAATTAGACTAGGTTAAGATATGATCAAGTTGATTACTAGTCATTTGGTTCGATTGAATCAGATCACACAATATCAATAAATATTATTATTTTTTTATATTTTATATATATTTATATATTTATATATTATTATGATATATAAACTTTATATTATTATTATTTATAAAAATGTATATTATTAATTAATTTTGATAAAAAAATTATTTTAAAAAAATAATTAAAAAAAATAAAGAAAAGTAGATTTCTTGTCCCAAGTGAGGATTCCCTATCCCTACCATGCCCTGTCCAAATAGGAAATGGGATAGGGATGAGCGATGAGACGGAAAAGTATTTTTTATTTCATCCTGCCTCGTTGATATCCCTAGCGAGGTCAATTATTTTTTTACTAAAAACTTTCACTCAGTAACTTGAGTGTTCGAGAAATTATATCCAAAAATTTCATCCGATCTCAATCTTTACGTATGTCGATCGAACATATGAAACATTATCATAAATAAGATATCATTCACCTCTCGGTTACAATGTTTCAATATTCGCTAGAACGTGATTCATGCTTGAACTAAAATATCTATTACAAATGTAGTGTTGAATGATATCATTTTACCACCTTTATGTCCGCATCTCATGGTGGCAAGGGAGTCTAACAGACAGAGACGAACGCCACCTCCGATAAGAGGTGTCGAAAGACGTGCGAAGGGAAGGATGGAGAAGAAGGTTTGTCCGGATGGAGCATCATCATCATCATATAATCATCAACTGTGCCATGTTTCAGTGGGGAAGTATTATACTATGCAAAGTGTTATCTGAATCCAATACACGTTTCTGACAAAATGGATGTCACAATGCCCCAAAGGCATTAATCTATTGCCATCAGACTGTACATGCAGCCAAGAGCAACCTGTAGCAAAGCTGACCACTCATTATTTGAATTCTAACCCATGCAAAATATTTCATGGAATATTAAATTAAACTTCATATGTGGCATGAGAGTATGAGTTAGATTAGAAGTTGCATCATGACTTGTAGATCTCAGTTAGTCAAATCCTGTCAAAACTAGTCAATTCATTTGCTACTTCTTCATCCAAGCTTATTAAGGAATAAATATTCTTTCAATCAAATATGACATCATAAATGGTGCCTAACTATATGAAAAAAAACCCCTATCAGAGCATGAAAAAATATCGTCAGATATGTTCTTATTGTCAATTTTGAATGAATTCCATATCTTTTTACACTACGTAAGAAATGACTATCATCAAAATTATTATAATAAATAAATATTAAATTTATTTTAATTTGAGCGTAAGAGGGACCGAGATGCCTTAAAGAAGATGACATGAAGCCAAAATTCTCTCAGGTTCGGTAACTGAGATCTAAATTTTTATATAAGATAAATTAGATCATGTCAATATACCAAACAGATGATCAAACTTGTCAGTATTACCAACCATTGTTTTCTCAATAAAAGAAAGAAAAGGCCACCACCATGTTGGTATTATCTACAATATTACAATGGATGAGCCTTGCAACCTATATATTATAAGCAAAGTGGCCTGTCTCTCTCACATAGAAAGAATCAATATACAAAGAGCAAAATGGAACCCACGATGAAGAAGAAGAAGAATCACATATAGCCAACACAAAAAAGAACAAAAAGATTCGCTTGACACCTTAGGATTTCTTGTTGGCATCCCAATATCTAAACCCTGATTCACATTAAATTACGTGTGTAGTAGTATAAACACATACATGACACTTGAAGGGAGGTATTGTGGTAGTTGCACCACCCTATAATGCACGCATAGTGATGTCTATTTCCCACTTTTGGAGTTAAAATATACGGTGGGGGGCACGTAGAGATTAGTGTTCTTCTTTAGGGGGCGGCTATTAGGTATAGCAAAGATAGCAACAAAGAATCTAAAGTCACCGTTGTGTGTAATGGCAACTGTTCCTTTATCCCTGCGTGCTTGTTAGGCAACTGTTGTTTGGATCCCTTCATCATTGTAAGGCGCACCCTCGTCGTAAATGGAGAGTCGACGTCGGGGCCCACCTATGGTAACTACGTGATTTGCTCTTCCGCGCTTGTACGTAAATCGCGTTGAGTTTGCCGGTAACGATATGGAGCCCAAACTACGTACGTACGTACGTACGTACGCGTACCTGCTTGTCTTACGTACCCAAACCACCTAAGGAAACTACGTACGTATACCCTGGAACTCACCCCCGTCGTATGACTGCTTGTACATCGTCGGCGGGTCTCTGCATATATTCTCGATTTAATTGAGTGTTGAAATCTTGAAAGAGAATGGATAACGATTCTACGAAGCTAATATTTGGTTTTGGAATGTCATCTCTGTCAATGAGGTTGAAGGAGAGAGAGAGAGAGGTGGTTGGGTACTTATGGTACAGAAAGAACCAGCACAAAAGCGAATGGATTCTGGAGAGATGCAAAGCTTATGAACTGTAATTGGTGATTCTGATGTATCTTTCTGCAAGAAGAAGCAAGAACTGCAAGCACAGCAGGCAGTGAACTGAAGGCTTCATCATAAAGGAAACGAGTAACAACTGTGCATTTGATCTGGAATTGCATGGACATTATGAGCTCCATGAAGCTACTAACAAGAGAGTGAAGAGAGAAGAGCAATTTAGCCCTGCAGAAAAATTGAAAGGGCATTCGAAAGGAGAGAGAGAGAGAGAGGGTTGACATTTGTGTGACTCAGAACTCCCATAAACGAGTGTCGAGGTTTGTTGGGACCAAAGCGTCCGACCATGACATTTGAGCCGACGGCGCGCCGTAAGGATCGCTGTCCGGGCAGAGCAACGAGTCGAGCGGGTCGTGGTGGTAGACGAACTCGGAGCCTGGATCGGTTGAGTCGAGGAACCATTCGTCCAGCCGCGGCAGCTCGACGATCTCCCCGAGCTCGTCGTCGGCAGGGGGCGAGGACCCGGGAGACTCCGGAACAGCGGCGGGCTCCATGGCGGCGGCCTTCGCGGCGGCCGCCTGGATGTCGCGGGGGGCGAGGGTGGCGGGGCGGGGGAGGGAGGCGGCCAGCTCGGGGAAGTTGAGGATGGCGGCGGCGCCCTTGATGCTGAGCGCGGCCACGTCGTGGGCCCGCGCCGCCATCTCCGGCGTCAGGAACGTCCCCAGCCAGATACGCGACTTCTTACGTGGCTCCCGGATCTCCGAAACCCACTTCCCCCAATTCCGCATCCGCACGCCGCGGTATACCGGGTGCCTGCTCTGGTCGCGCTGCCGCTTCTCGGCGCCGCCGCCCCCGCCCTTGGCCGCCTTCTTGGCAGGCTTCGTTTGCTGATGATGAAGGCCCAGAGATGGGGAAGATGAAGAAGAAGAACACAGGGAGGAGTTGGAAGACACGGAATTGTCCCTTCTGTCAGTCTCAGAGGGATTCTGAAGATACGCCATTGACTTCCAAGAAGCGATCTTTTGGGTTGGGATTGGTTTGCCCCCCACCGAGTCTGTTGATGGCAACAAAAGATGGAACCTTTTTCAATGTTGAAGTACAGATATCGCGTATCTGAAAGAAGGTATGCAATTTGGTATTGCAGAAAGTCGCACAGATGTTTCTCTAAGCCAATGGCCGACCTTAAACTTGCCTTAAGGCAGGCGGAAACTGCCCATACGCGAGAGAGAGAGAGAGAGAGAGAGGATAAAGTGGGAATTAGGATTCGAAATGCCACCAGAGAGGAGAAGAACCACAAAAGCAAGCACTTTTCCTCCAGAGATAGAGAGGAGAAGGAAGACGATGAAGAAAGAGAAGGAATACGATGGGTTGGGACGGCGAGAGTAGGGGGTTTTAGTAGAGAGGAGAAAGAGTGACAGTTCGCAGTATCTCCAATAATTCGTAATTGATGTCGCCTGCGGTGTCGTTATCATCATTTCCTACACTCCTAACAACCTTTCCTGCATATGATACATGATATTGTTATCTTCTTCCTCCCTCAGCTCCGCCTACAAGTTACGTCTCGTCAGGTCTAAGTATGCCTTCTCCTGCATTTACCACATAGCATGGTTTCCAGATTAGATCTCACAGGGTCTCTTCATGGTGACCTTGTGGACTCCACCCGTGGGTTGTCAGAAGACGAAATCTACGACAGGGTTATCAGACACTGTACCCCAGATACTGGTGTGATGTCCTCCTGCACATGAAGCTTGTGATGGGCTAGGAAACGTATATAGCTGCTGGGGTATCGTTGTGGTGTTATGTCAAGAGGCGTACTTGTCATCGTATGGAGATCTGGCCGACACCTCTAACATTATTTGCTGAGATTTACTAACTTCGAACTTCTATCCCTTCTCAACGTCAGATTGAAATGAAATTGTTCGTCCTTTTCGGAGGAATTATAACACGAAGGAAAGATTTAAGACATTGCACTCGCGTATAACATGCATGAGAACGTAGTTACATAATATGATGGTAGCATCACATATTGGCGACGGTAATTAATATGGAGGAACGTCCCGCTGTCACCTTCTTCGTTGCAGGGCTCAGTCGAGGTACCTGGCGCACCTGGTGATGACGCTGCAGCCGCGGCGGTAAGGGTTGGCCCGCCCGCTTCTCCTGCAGTTGTAATAGGAATGGCCGCGGCGGTTGCAGGGGACGCGGTCGCGGGAGAGCGCGCCGTAGCTTATGAACCTCTGTCGGCCGTTGGCGCGGTACAGGAAGCGGCGGGCGTCCTCCGGTTCCATGTCGAGCTCGTCGTCCTCGTCGACGCACTCCCCTACGAGGCCGTCGCAGGTGGGAGCCGAGGCCCCGAGCCCCGCGGCGTCTCCGCCGTCGACGCGGACGAGTCCCCACTGGACGTCGGGATCGGCAGTGGCGACGGCCGATGGCGTGGCCACGGAGGCGACGGCCAGAAGGAGCAGAAGGAGGGGGAGGCGGAGAGCCATGCGGGCCGGAGACGCGAGAGCGGTGTTTGGGGTGGTGGTGTTGCGAGGCCGCGGGTCCCTTCCCTTCCTACGGAGGGAGAAAGGACACAGAAGAAGGGACCAAGGGAGAGAGGAAGGTGGGGTGGATGTGGGGCTCGGGATATGGAGAGGGGACGTGGGGTGGGCTTCTTCCTGCGGGGCGTTTGGGGCGGGGCGTCTCACACTTGGAGGGGATGCACGCTTGTTAAGGGTGCAAATCGAGGCGAGGCTTCGCTGTAAGCTGCGGTGGACGACTGGTCAACGCCCATTTGGAGGAGATGATGCAATATTAACTTACCATCTTTATTACCTTACCGCCATCCAAAAATAGAATGTATATGCTTTGGAATTCGTGCTTGTAAGGATTGATGAGTTGAATTCTGAGGACGTTGATGTCATTTGGCATCACTTATATTTTATATGGCTGATTAATATTTTTCAGAACAAAATAAAAATATACATAGGCATAATTTTGTCTTGAGATATCCCAAGAAATTGGATTGAGTTTTCTATTGTGAATTATTGTTTCAACATTATTATTTCAGGGTAACATGTCGTTGGTATATTAAATTAAATATATAGCCTATCATGCACCATAAAACAAAAAAAAAAAGCATACTAACATTCAATACCAAAATTCTTTTTATAAATGATGAAGACGAAGTTGAAAATGAAAATCTTACGATAAACTATTAAGATCTTTACTAAGACGACTGACATATTTAATCAATATTTTGATGAATGAGTCTTATTCATTATCATTAAATCAATATTTTACATGTGAACCAAATAAATCAGAAACAAAATTCTTGTTTCCTTAATAGCACCCCTTAAATCTATAATAACTTTTGACATGACTCAGTCAATTGCCAGAAAAAAAATTTAAGAATCCTTTAAAAGTTTCAAGAAACCCAAATAATCACAAATTAGTATTTTTGAACAAAACAATTTAGCTTCTGCACATCCATCTATTGCATTCATCACAACGGTCATTAATCGATCTACTGCATGATAACAAGCGCTCTTACATCAGAAATAACACAGTTTCCTCGATACAAAATGCTTCTGGATACATCTAACACTTTCTGGGAGAGAAGGCAATCTGCCACCAGATTACTGGATGAACAACCATATGTCAAAGAAGATTGCCAGACTATGAATGACATCGAGTAAAACATAATAAGTGTTTTAAGTGTCAATCAACACACTAGTTCAACAAAAGCAATCAGTAATCTTTTACTTCACAGCACTGTTTGGAAATGAGCAGCATCAGATTTCAGCTCCCCAATTCCTACTATTTCACAAAGGAACAACACAGTTTTCCACCAATGCTACCGTAATCTAACCGTATCAATGCTTGCAAGCATCTATCAAATGATGGCATAACCTAAACACGCAGGAAGTTGCACCATTATTTACAGAGCATGTATTACATGGTACATACATACATACATACAACAGTATCAATCGGTCTCTTGCCGGCAATTTTACCCAAGCGTAAATACAAGAATCTATCCAACAGGCTTAGGTTCCCGCTGTGGAATGAACATCGAAGCTACAGCACAGGTACTTGAATGGTCATGGACACAGAGACTGATAGGTTCCCGCTGCGGAAACTGGAACCCCTCACGGAGTTGGTTCTCGCTAATGTCCGATCCGCAAGCCAGTCATTTCCAAATGCCATGGCTGTAGGTGCCTCACATCTCTGGCACAACTTAGAAAGTAATGCAGCCTTTCTTCTGGCCCTCTTTGTCCCAGATAACGAGATGGTCCGAATCAAGCCACTCAACACTTGCATCCTGGCTACCTTTTGTGTTACAGCCAAACCACCACTTTGGCACATCTCCTGCAAAGCTGCAACTGCATTCTCCTTCCCCTTCGGGGTTCCTCTCCTCATTATTCCCACCAGGTTTGTGATTGCAGTGTCCTCACCACCAATTGTCTGCGCCACAATAGGCTGCCTCATGAGAAATGCCAGAGCACCTGCAGCCTCTTCGGCCACACATTCGTCTCTCAGTGCTCCCACCAGCGCTGAAACAGCTCCCATGTCCGACATGGGAGACCAGCTTCCCGGGTGGGTCGAAAGATTGAACAAGGCCATCACAGCATCTTTCTTCCCTCTTGTGCTTCCCTGCACCAGCAAATTGGCCAATGCCATCACAGCACCCTGCTCATCAACAATCATTTTCTTGAACTCGTGAACAGCAGATAAGCTGAACAATGTGGCTGCCGCATTCTCCCTTGCCTCGGTAGTCAATCCATGTATCATAACATAAACAATCAATTTCAAACATCCTTCCTCCTCCATGATCCATCTCTTGTTACTGTCGTGAATAGATATGTTCAATATCGCAGTCACTGCATTCTCTTGAGCAACCGGGTTTGTGGAATGGAGCAATCGGCATAGGAGAGGGATGGCCCCAGCCTCAGCAATTAACGACCTGTTCTCCTTCCCGGTCTTCGCCAGCAACCGGAGTTCACGGGCAGCGACGGTCTTCCATTCCTGTGAACCAGCAGACAGCTGCTGCACTAAAATTCTAGCTGTGGCTCTGTTTGCTTCGATTGCTGCCTTGCTGCTACATGCTACCACAGTGCTCTCAGCTGAAGTGCCCATGCCGTCGGGAGTTCCGTACGGGATTCCATAAGCAGCACACCACTGGGAAATCAGGTTTCTGAGAGCTCTGTTTGGCCTGAGCCGGCTGTTCGCGAGCGTCTGGCGGGAATTAGGGCAAGTTCGATGCCCTTCTTCGATCCACTGAGTGATGGAAGCGCGATCGTAGGTCTGGCCGGTGGAAACGACCACCGGATCCTTCATCAGATCGAGCGATATCGGGCAGCAGAAGTCCTTGGGGATCGTCAACGAGAAATCAGCACTTCCCTGGCTTACACTACTCCCAAGACTCGACAATCGCCTCCTTGATATCCTACCTTGATCGCCGAAAGGCCTTCCGAATTCCATTTCTTGTAACCCAAAAAACAAGAATCTACAATACCGGGTGAGCGCAATGACTCCACCGACGACGGGCAGATCTATGTCTTCCTCCTGATTAAAGACCTGCTCTTCCAAGAACTCAATCTCGGTCCGGAAAGCCCTGGCATCCTGGATACCCAGACCGTCGACGAACGTGCTCCGGAGCTCCGCCGGATCCGGCAGCACGCCGGTCTCCAGCCGACGCAAGAATGAGTGGATCTTGCGGCGGAGCTCCTCGTCATAGGGGTCGATAAAAAGCTCGGACCGTTTGCACTGCCGCCGGAGGAGCTCGAGATGCTCGCGAATGTCAACGGTGAGGAGGAGATCGTCGAGAGGGATGACGTCGAGAAGCGTGGCCAGTTCCCGGGCGAGGTCGTGGAAGCTGCCGGAGATTTGGGGGTTCCTCAACAAAAGCCAGAGCCGGCTCGACTGGGAGCAGTACTCGAGGAGGATCTTGGACCGGTAGACGAAGATGTAGAGCTCCTTGAGGCAAAGCGCCGCCGAGGAGGGAAACCGCGGCGGGAGGGGGGAGGAAGGGGAGGAGGCGAAGGACTCCTCGAGGAATTCGAAGAGGGCAGACAGGATGCGCAGCCTGCGGACGAGGGACCGCGCGTTGCAGCGCTGGAATCGGGAGGGGCAGCGGGCGACATCCGCGGAGAGGGCAACGAGGGCGTGCACGAGGGCGAAGCCCGCGAGGTCGCCGGGTGCGAAGAACATGCCGGAGAGGGGAGACCGCCGGCGGCGGACAGAGAGGAAAGCGAATGGTGAGGTCATGGCTCGGCCGCGGGGCGCGGGTGGGAAGATAAGGGATATTAGGGTTCCAGTTCGGTGGCGGGCGATGGGATTATGTCACCTCGGGGTTAGTTTTGGAATTTGGAGTCCAGGAATAACAAAATTCCACATTTACCTTCTTATGCGAGCAAGAGATGGAGGGGTGATTTAGGGAATTCATGGGAACCGGAGAGACGCCGTTGCCCCTTGCTGTTGTGCCTAATGATTAATATAGAGAGCTTGCCGGTGCAACAAATCAAAGGCGGTGACGAGACCCAACAGGCCATTGTTTAAGGAGGTCTTCTCCTTCTCCCCTGCCAATGGCAAGGCGACAGGCGTGCAGACTGAGACGGAGTGGGTGAGGTTTAGGTCGGTAAAGTCGACGCTGTTGACGGTTACGAGGAAAAAGAAGACGGCGACGGCACGGCGGTTGGGGGCGGATGGACGAGCGGGTGTATGGCGAGAAAGGAAAAAAAGAAAGATATATATATATATACACACACTACCTTAAAATTTCCTGCTAATTTCATTCTTAATTAATTGAGGAGAAATAAGCACCAATGGGTGGCTCCATGCGAGACCCACGTGTATGAGGCTGACATCAATAATTCATCTATGAGTCCGAGGCTCAGCTGCCATTCGAACCGATAAGTCAAGTCAACCGAGGTGGGGTCCATAGATTTGAAATTGCCGCGTCCACCTCACCCCTGAGAAATTTCCAGCGGTGGTTCGGCCCCCCGCTTGAATGTGGAGTCACTGCTGCTTGCCTTCGCGACGAGTCGATCGGACATCAGTACATCGGACTTTGATGGGGACGCAAATCACGCTGCAGGTCGAACATCGCTCGTTGAAGCCTTAGGGGCCTTCTCATTTATGTGTTGCTGCCGTCTTCAATGAGTGCTGTCATTTCTCGCTGCTCTCTTCCTCTGCGCTCTCCAGCTTGCCTTGAAGTTGAAGAGGAGATGAGCCAGCGAGGTTGCCGCCGCCGCCGCCAAATTTCGGGTCGGTGGCTCGGACGATCACCAAGATCCTCCGCCTGCTGCCAACGATGTTGGCGATTACTCCGGTATCCTCTCTGATCCCCATGGAGATGGCTTGAACATTCCTGATGATGAGAAGAAGCAGCTGCAGGAGTCGCTGTTAGCCGAACTGTTCGCCAGCATTTCGGCCGTCAACGCCGCCTACGCCCAGCTTCAGGTTGCGCAGTCCTCCTATGATCTGTAATCGATAGAATCTGCCGACGGCGCCGTCGTTGCCGAGCTCAGGCGCATCTCGGAACTTAAGTGCTCCAACTTCAGAAACCAGTTCGACCCTCGCACCAATCCGATTGTGCACCCGGCTCTCTCCGCACAGCTCCAGAAGCTGAAGAACCTCGTCGAGACCCACAGGATCACCACTTGCAAGCTGTGGTCGGAGCTCGAGCTCAAGGACCCCGAGATTCTCGCCCTCGGAGCAGAGCTCCTCGAATAAGAGAGAAAGACCGGAGCTTTGGAGGCCAAGCTCCAACCCAACCTTTCCCTCGCCGCCCTCGATGCACTCCACCTATCTGGGCTCAGTGCCACTCATTTCCTCACCGCGCTGCGGTAAGCCTTCAAATCGGTCAGGTCCATCGTCCAATTGATGGTGAAGGAGATGGAGTCCGGCGGTTGGGACCTCGACGCCGCCGCGGGCTCGATTCCCACCTGACGTGATCCGCCAGAAGAACCCCGGCCACCGGCTTCGCGTTCGAATCCTACGTCTGACAGAGGATGTTCTCCGGCTTCCACCGCCAAAGCTTCGGCCTTGCCACGCTGGAAGAATGCTCCACGTGGGAAGCCAGCAATTTTTCGACGAATTCACCAGGCTCAAGTCAATCGCAATGAATCAGAGTCTAGGCGTCCGGCCGTCGCCGGTGGCGTAATTCTGCAGGAAGAAGTACTTGTCGTTGGTGCACTCGAAGATGGAATCCTCCTCCTTCTACGATCTCGACCCGAGGGCGATGGTGAGCTCCGGGCCGGGCTTCCCGGGCTCCGAGTTCTTCGCTGGGTTCGCCTAGATGTCACGACGGGTGTGGTCCCTCCAGTGGCTCTTCTTCTCGTTCGAGCCAAAGACCGAGCGGCTCATCTTCCAGGTCCGACAGGGGAGCCAGTTCTCTGAGGTGTACATGGAGAGCGTTTCGGCGGCGGACGACAAGGAGGGAGGCGGCCGTCTCCGGTCGACCCGCCGCGGCCGGCCTCACAGTCGTCCCCAGGTTCCGAGTGGGCCGAAATCTGATCCAGTGTAAGGTCTATCTCATCTCACGCGAGCCGAACGTAGACGAACGGCCGTGATCGTGTGCGATCCCATCCGACGGCATTCAAGGCATCAGGCGAGCGACGCGATGTATTTATCGGTAGTGTAATTAATTTAGCTAGTTGGGAGTGTAATTATATTATAGCTTTTCTTAATGAGTATTAATTAAGCATGCGTAGATGCTAATTAATGATGCATGTTGGTGACATTTATATACAAAGGGATTACAATCCGTCCTATTTGCTGCTCCGCTGAGGTCATACCCTCATCAAATTAAAATATATATTAGGACTAATCACAAGATTAGGCATCCTATAATCATGCATATGCATGCGAGTTTGGCATGTAATCTCAGGAAACAAAGCCTTGTTGTTGATACAAGCAAGCATTAATGCCCATTCCTTCTTGTCTGGTCTGGGAGAAGGCATGGAAGTGACGCGATTAGCTTCGTGGAGTCCGAGAGCCAGCACTGCACATTGCATCTGCCTCCACCTACCGACGACAAGAAGACGGGGCATCAACTTCACCAAAACCTTTCGGTGTCTCAGGATCACCCTCGGGTGACCACAATAGCGTCTTACAGCCATCCGAAACAAGTGCTTGGTCTCGTCCGGAGTCCCATTCATGCCGCGTTATTCTCCGACAAGAACGCCATGTGTGGGGTGCTGTTTCCATGTACTTCCCGCCCCGGCATGGCTTTGCGAACCGCGTCCCCGGTCGCCTTTCCAGATTTGCCTCGAGAGGCTGCGCATCCTTACCCACCAGGTCGGCAATGAGCTTCTTGCTTTCTAGTATACGATCGGTTCACATAAGCTTCTGGGTTTTGACGTTCGAGTTGACTGGCATGCATCTGAAGACGAACAATCTCATCTAAAGCAGCGTTGACAAGCAGTTGCAGGTTTATATGAGAATCTAACAGTTGGATATTTGTTGGTGATCGAAGGAGCACGATAATCTATCAAGAATGCTTCAGGTGATTGGTAGTTGAAGAAGGTAATGGAGTATGACTAGAGGTTTCGAAGTGCTCCGTAAGTTTAGGATAAGCCATTACGTGTTTCTTGTTCTGGTGAACGACAACAACCTTGCCGTCTGAATCGGATTCTAGCAATAGCATACATCAAACTTTTCCTTCCATTAAGAAAGCTCAGCATCTGTGCCCACTCATGACTTCAATCCAATCGATCGGGGAAGTGTAATTGCCAAAACCACAAGAGTTTGAGAACCTTGGAGACTAACAAGGATGGAGAACAACAAAAGAGAAGCAACCGAATGTATTATCACGACTGTGATCTCCAGCGCAAGCGGGCACTCAGTGCATCAAGCCAATCCAATGAAGAAACAAATGATCGAGAGCTACAGCAGTGTGAGGGAAGAAAGAAAGCATGCATGAAGCTGCGCTACAAAAATTCGCATGGCATACAAACACAAGAAGGGAAGGGTTCGACGAAGCTAATGGCCGACGCCGGGGCTGGGGACCGATGCCACCATCCTCCTGACTTCGTTTTCGCTCGGAGAAGATGGTGGCGAGCTTGAACCATCAGCTGTCAAGGATCCAACCTTCTCCTCCTTCCGCGGGTCGAGCAGCTCCCGGGCTTGTAGAGGTGGTGCAAGGAGGAGAAAGAAGATGAGAACAAGTGTGATTCCCTTGCAAGATGAGGCCATTGAGAGAGGTAGGAACGGTGTGTGTGTGTGTGTGTGTGTGTTAGCTCAGGAAGGTTTCGCAGGGCTCCGAGTGGCATTATATTGTGACGAAGGTGGTGGGCTCGTCTCCCGCTCCCTTCTCTCTCTCTCTCTCTCTCTCTCTCTCTCCGCGTGCCCAAAGTCAAAAAAGGCCACTGGAGTCTGCCTCCATGGATTGTGGGAACCATTCTTCTCTCTACACGTTAATTCTCAGTTCAGCTTTACTTTGAGATAGAATCATATGCCACTGCAATAAAACAGATTGCTATAGCGTCTAGTCTCAAGAATCCGATCCAGAAGACAGAGAGGAAGAAAGAGAGAAAGAAAGAAAGAAAGAGGAGAGAACTCCTTTTGTCGACCTTGCAAAAACCGAAAGAACTGATTCAATTTGATATGGTTTGAGGCCCCAAACATCTTATTCTTGCCGACTGACTCTTTAGTTGGTGATCACCAGATTCCAATTCTTTTGTGGATAGAGTTCTCACACGCTATCTACATATGTTACAGTCGATGAAACCTTTTAGAGGAGTTTTCGATGCGTATATTATCTAAAATCTAATCCAATCCAACTCACACGGGGGGACTAATCGACTTAAGATTTCATTACTGTGCACCGTATACATGTGTGGGCATGTACGTACACAGTACGCAATCTTTGTGTGTGTTGCAGAGTTCTCGTCCTCGGCGGGACAACGTGCGTCGCCTGCCGACCGGGATGTGCACCGCCGTCGTCTTGTCGGCGAGGGGACCCACCGACCCCTTTCCCCCACTCCTAAGCAACCAACGGCGTCATGTCCGCTCGTGTCCGGTGGCCCACTGTTCGCTATCCTATCTATCGTAAAGTGGCATGGCGTGGGAGTCGACGCTTCCAATTTTGGTCGAGCTTCGAATAATGATTTTTATTAAAATATTTTATCCTAAAAAAAACTTAATCAATTTCAAAAATAATGTAATTTATTAATAAAAAAATATTAAATCCAAAATTATAACTCTCACCCATAAATCAAAATTCTTGAGTTTACCCTTCTATAAATAAAACACTCATATAATGTTTAGATAGAAGAGATAAAAGAGCTAAAATTTCCAACATAATTGAACATGATCGGGAATTAGTGCATCGAGGAATGTTAGGAAGTTGACATCCGAACAAAGAACAGCCGATGGAAGAATGATGGATTTATTTCTGGCATGCATGAAAGATGCATGTTGAGGAACAGACATGGCATGACAAGGTCTTAGTCTGCACTACTCTCGATCTTCTCCGACAGCAATAGAAACAGTAGATAATGATACAGGAACAACTACAGCACCACACGCGCACGCATGTAACTACGTTTAATGCAGGCAGTCGAAGGCTCTGAAATCATGCATGCAATGGCCGGCTAGAACTTGCCCTCGTTGGCTTGCTTGAAGATATCAGCCTGGGCTTCGGCGGCGCCGTCGGAGGTGATGGCGCCGGCGAAGGAGAACTTCACCTGCTTGGTGGTGAAGGGGTACTTGCTGTCGGTCATCGAGTTCAGCAGCGCGGCGGTTCCCTCGCGGAAGAGAGCGCCGTAGCCGTCGGTCCGGGTGTTGGTCAGCGCGTCGTGCAGGGTGGGGTTGCTGCCGAAGATGGCGGCGCAGCCGTAGCCGAAGAGATCGCCCACGGTGCCCAGGGACCCGATGACGGCGACGATGGCATCGGGGTGAGAGCCCCAGTATCTGAAGACAGACGAAAAGCGATGAGCGAAGTGGTGTTCAATCTAGAGCTTGTAGATGGCAGTTCACCGTGCTTACTTGCAGGTGCCATTGAAAGGAGGAGTGTGTGAGCCGGTGGGGGTGGATGGGGGCTTGACGACGGGAGAGGAGTGAGCACCGTCGGGCGTCGGAGTTCCATGGCCACCACCGGAGGGAGTCGGGCGATGTGGTGTCGTGTGTGAACCTGCACCACCAGCAAACCGTAAGGACGACGCCAAACCGAAGCTTGCATTGAACTCTACCGGTTAAGTTGCACTGCAATGACGCCTGCACACACTCGACACTGAAAACAAGGTGATGATGATATGAGACAGAGACAGAGACAGAGACAGAGACAGAGTACGTGTTTGAGGATAGAAGTTCTTCTGCTCACTGAACTCCTGTAAGCTTCGGCTGATGACAGGAGTAACCACGGATCCAACTAAGAGAAGACAAAGCAAGGAATTCTGCGCTCTTTCCTGCCACTCCATGCACACCAACAGAAGGAAGAGACAGACTGACAGAGAGAGAGGTGGAACGGAGGAGACAGAAGCAGCTGCTGCAACGAGCAGGAGTGAGCATGCACGTACATAAATACACAGAGAAGGAGCAATTAGATCCACGGCAGAGCATTCACGAGCATAAATTTTGGTAGTTGGACGACATTAAATGATCTTTTGCCATACAGTCGAACAAAAGAAGAAAGAACACAAACACTATTACCAGCTGGCCACTACTGATTTCAATGTATCATCATGACATTGGATGTAATGATCTCAGTTGTTGATGTTCTCTTTTCTTGGATGTTTCTGTCTCGACATGAATTTATGTTAAGGCAACAGTTTCTTCTTATGTTCAAGCGTTAGGTTTTGCAGGTGTCTCTCCGGGCACTCTGCTGCAGTAACTCTCCGAGCAAGCATGAGCTGGAGCTCTGAAGCGTTCGCAGTGTACCAGAGACTGACAAGTCTCATTCTCTGCAGTAAATCCCAATAATAAATGTGTGCAGAGTGGTCTTCTCGTCTTCCTCCCGAGTTCTTCTTCATATGAATCGCGACAGGGAGGAGTAGGTGAGGCCTGACTCGTACCAAAGTGCCATGAAGAGGACAGACTAGATCTGCTTGACCTTAATTCAAAACCTAACAAGATTCATAGTTAGGAACAATATTATTTATGTTTGTGGAGGAATCCTAACAGGAGCAGTAGATCTTTGATTGATCCGTCGTGGTCTACAGGCTTTACTGCTTGCACATTCCATCACAGGATCCAGCTAACACTCGAGTGCGCTGCCATTGAAGAACTACGGAGAGTATGTGGGGGGAGAGGTTAAAGGGATGGATTGAAATTTACAAGGAGACCTATCTTGGAGGGAAATGTTACTACATGACCGGTGCAAGCAATTTACTCTTGTTTCCCAACCCAAAAGGCTTCGCTAGAAAGACTCCATACCTCATGACATGACATGATGGAGATGCTCGTCACACTAATATAGTAAGCTCGGATAAGTTAGGATAATTTCTAAATTTAAAAATATATATTAAAATTTATATAATTACAAAGATAAAATATTTAATCTTATTTATCTTAATACTATCAGTTTGATCATCACGTTAAACCTCTTTTAACATCTCGATCTCTATACTTGAAAATTTTATATTAAAATCCTTATAATTATGGGAGTGAAACATCTAATCTCATTTACTATAATACCGTTAGCTTTATCGATGGAAGATATAGCATGTGACAATACATGCATGAATGACATCGCATCGCTCTACCTCACTTGCCTCATCTTCCTCCTCTCTCCTTGTCATTGGTGATGCATATCTCTTACCTGCCTCATTTTCTTCCTTCGGTGCTGACTTAAATATAGAGTAGCATCGGAGGAGGAAGAGGAGGTAGAGTAGTGTGGCGTCGACCGCTTTGTCTCACCGCTTTGCCTCACCTCCCTCTTCTTCCTCCTTGGGTGTTGACGTAAATGTCTTACTGCTTTGTCTCCTATTCTTCGTTGTCATTGATATTTAGATCGACATTAGCAAGGTCGACTATCGGATCATTATCGTCGACCACCATCACAACAGTAACCTATGGTGCTACTGTCTGTTATCACTATTGAACTTACTTTTTTGTTCATCGTTTTTGCATCATTCATACACGTGTTATCACATGTTATATATTGAATCAGTAAAATTGATAACATTAAGGTAAATGAGAATAAATATTTAATTTCATAACTATAGAGACTTCAATATAAATTTTTTAAATTTAAGAACCGAGATAATAAAGAGATATAATTATAAGAGTAATATATAATTAGACAGATAAGTGATCGCTATGTTTGGATTACCATTCCCTGAGTCAGGATCTAAGAGTAGTACTAATTATGACCATTTACATGGAGACAATAAAGAAAGAGTCAAACAGGCACAATAATAGTTTTATTCTTCTTTGTTGTCCTTTTTTTTAACGAAGGATTTTTTTCCATTCTTCGTTATTGTATTTATTGTGAAGGAAAAGTTTCAAGTATTTATTATTGTAATTATTATTATTTATCATAGTATGTTAATGATTTCAAAAATTACCAGAGCATCCTGATTTTTCAGAAATTATCAGTGTGTTTTATTTTTCTAAAATTTCAAATTTATCCTAAATGTAAATAACTGAGAATTTCTTTCTAAGACAGTTACTATCTTTCAGAAAAAAAGAGAACAAAAAACTTCTCTGTTATTGAGTATTCAAGTCTGTTATCGACTTACATAAATGAATATTCACATGGAATAGAAAAAATGAATGAGAAAACAAAAGAAAGGCTGACAAGAAAATCAGTGCAAGAAGTCTTTGATTCATATTTGCACCTCAAGCAAATAGACTGTTGTTATTGATACATTTATAGAGCATGGCTTGACATACATTTGGAAGAAGCTAACATCTGCACAAGTAGGATTAGGATGCAAACAACTCTGCATATGTATAAATCTCAAACTGGCACCGAGCTCCCTTCTGAGGCTTCTTTGCCTGTGACACCCTCCTTCAGATTCTTGAAGTACTCATTGTAATCCTTTTCAGGGGTAGGGTTTTCAGGGTCGACCACGTAAGGCTCGTTGAACGGCACAGTACTTTTAACCTGCATACATATATAAACAAAAAGAATACTTGCATAGAGAAAATGCAAAAAGAAAAAAAAAGAACTATCACGATGCATCATGCTTAAGAGAATGCAATCTTGTCGCACGATCGATTCTGTTAGCAGAACTTATTAACTTATTGAGTCTGAACTAGACTCAAAATGCTTAATCTTAAGCCAATGGTAATAGACCGTCTAATCCTTATAAGTAAATCAGGAGGCTATTACAAATTTCATCATTAATTTTCAGTAAAATTTACTCAACATGACACAACAGTATCTTTTCATCATCAATTATTTTCAATCGTAATTACAATTAGATCTTTAAAAATTCATACACCCTTACAAGGCGATAATGTTAAATGAAGTCATGTTCAAATTTTCTTCCAAAGCTAAAAGGACAGATAAATTTAGATTTTCATATGGGATTTATGCCAATTAACTCAACAAAGCAAATATCCAACCATCTATGATCAAGGAAAATGAACGAGTGATAGACGAATAGTAGTCCATTCATCTAATTTTGGCAGGCCATAGAATACACATATTCAAGCATGGCTTCAGTGAACCACTGATCATATACATTGTGAGGGAATAATAGATAAAACAGAGCAAGACATTGAAAAAAAAAAGTCATAAATACTAATCTGATACAAGTTAAAAGTGTAGAACAATTTAGTCCTAGGCTAAAAGCAGGTTATTTACAAATTGGTTAATATGTATTTCCATCTACATCATGGGAGATTATTTTGTTCTTTCATTTTAGTCGATTTGAAAAGCTAATAACTTCTGATAAACAGATACTTGCAGAACAAACGTCAACATGAACCTTTTTTACCTCGAAGGTCTTCCCACATGCGTAAGGGCTACTCAGAGCCGCAACACAGATTTGTGCAACCTCCTCCCTTGAGATCTTACCCTGAAAGTCACAGAAGGTAGACATGAATTTAAGATACACATCGATATCACACAAGCTATATCTACCTAAATGACTTTAATACCGTTATATTGTCTCCTTGATCGAAAATGAGATCAGCTCCTGCAGGTTCTTCTGTTAGTGCACATGGTCGAACAATTGAATAAGGAATACCACTTTCACGTATCAAATCTTCACCCTGAAGTAAAAATACAGAATGAACAACTGTAGAAACTTAAAATTTAAATATTTTTGCTACCACTGCCACAATCAATTCAAGGTGATCGATTACCTATCATAACCGTGTATTTTTGCTTCCATATAAATTATATTTAGATCACCATTTGGGTATAACATACAATATAAAGTTACACATGATACATTAAAATTTGTCATGGGCAGTCTAGTTGATGATGTATAAATGGATGGTGTACAATGAATTCCAGGTACACTGGGAGGATGATGGATTGTACTTGATATGGTTTGAATTGTTTCCAACTATAAATACAACATGTTTTTTGCACTTAGATGCACATGTTGACATTCTTAATATGACACAGTATGACATTGACTTTGTAAAAATAGTAAATTTCGAAATTTCACAAAACCAAATTTATATATCAAAATCAACTTCAATCTCTATTTCAATTTTGATCTCTCCTAAGACATATCTACAACTTGTAGATATAAAAAACCGCACATTAATGAGTCAGTCCCAAAAGGCCAAAACCACAAGAAAATATGAAAAACCAATGTGACCTATTCATACTTAAAAAATGACATTGTCGTGATAATTGCTCATGGACCAGAATTTGTTATATATATTTAACAGATTTGCAATAAATTAGAAATAACGCTTGTTTATTTTAAACAAAGCAGATTTCTCTGTGAATTTCTTGATCATAAACAATAATGCTTTAACTCTTTTGCCTTGTATATGATGAATAGACACTTCTGATTACAGAGTTACAATTGGATAGACATATACATGTATGTATGTGTATACATATATATGTACATGTACACATGTATACATATATACGCATGTATACATATACATACATGCAGATGGCAACTAAGTTCAGTGAAGTAACCTTCAGTGAGGATAAATCCTAACTCTTTGTTCAAGCGCACTGCAGGTGGTTGTTTGCTTAGATCCAGTCCGGGTCTGTCAGGTCGAGTAACTCCTGCAGAGCTCACATGTACAAACCTGCATAATGAAGCCCTATCAGAGGTGTGATTCTTCCATATAAACAACTCAAAATGCAACTAGGCTACCCTCTGTGCCAGACAAACACAGATTAGTTATGCATAATTATAATGCCTTCCCCATTTTGGTTTTACGACTGGCTATGTTACACACTCCTGTAGAATCTGAACCTTCCACAATGAATCTTTAAACAGGATATTATTTCATAATGAAGAATGAAACCTGGGAGTGATAGGCTCATTAATGTATGCTCGTATGCTTGAAAATGGAAGCTGAAATGATCCTTCCACAAAAGTTGGGTTGAGTTTTCCATCATATTCGAACTTGCTGTACATAAGCTGAACAAGAATGTCTATTTGCATTACAAGAGACATCCAATTTTAACAAGAAAGAAAGGGAGAGAGAATTAAGAAACAAGCCTGAAGTGAAATTATATTGCTTGGATCGAAAGGTGCAGCATCAACCACAGTCCGAGCACGAAATATAGGCCTAAATGAAGAAAATGGTAGCTTTATCTGAATCCAGCAGGAAATGTAGTTAGCTTAACTAGCAAATAATTGAGCCACAATGCATCCAAATGGAGGTAAAACATACTGTCTGCCACTGCTCTTTTGTAGTGTCAAAGCTTGCAGGATAACCGACCGTGTCCCAATCAGAACTAGTACGTAAAATGAGCTTGTAACGACGTCCATCACCTTTTACCCTCATTTCAATACCATCATATGCTGAAAGGTCTTCAGGTGTAGAAAAATTCTGGACACATAAAAACATTGAATCTTCAACTATGTAGTTCACATGGCATTAATTTAGCATAGTGACAAAAGAATCGAAACTAACTTAATCATTAAAGGCACTTATTTGACTATCAATTGCACAATTAAGAGCATCTACAAGAAATCTGAAAATAGATGTTAAAAGCATCTACAAGAAATCTTTAGTTGTCAGAAAGTATTAAATGTCTATAAGCCATTCAACCAAAGAATTTATTATGAGGTAAGAAGACAGATTTTTTATTGTTAAGACTGGTCCTGGAACTATTATTTTAGCATGATAAGGTATATATATTCTTACTGTGGCAGTTAGGGCATGGACTCCAAAAGCATTTGTTAGCAAACATTTTGGAGCCAGACCTAGAAGTGTTACAAGAGTAATTATATAGGAAAAATACAACTAGTTCCAAGATAGTGTGTTTTCGTCCTATTCAGTAGCATTAACATGAATACAAGGCCAACACAATATTACAGTAGCAATCATATAATTATATTCCCTCTCAAGAAAACATCAAGCCCAGAAAGTTTTACAACAAATGGTCATTATTAAGTAGTATAAAAAATTTCACTCTAAATTGTTAACAGAAAATTATGATAACATGGAAAAAACAGAAAGAAGAAGTCCATCAAATTTAGAAACTTATTCATGCAGATAATTCACTTGGTTTGGTGGAACATGACAGTAAGTTTCAGCTTTCATTGCAAATAGGATTGCATAACAGTACATGGGTACTATTAAGTTAGTAAAGACTCAAATCTAAGCTTCATGAATATGTTAATTATGCAAAGCAATTTTCCGTGCATAGTTTTAACAAAACTTTGAAAAAGCAATATTATATGATGTTGTCCTGGAAAAAATAACAACATATAATATACCCACGCAATTTAGTTTGATTGGTGAATAATATCATCATATCAGTCAGAAACTAAACTAAAGAAATCATATAGCTCATCTTGGAGAATAATATCATCATATCAGTTAGACACTAAAGCAAAGATATAAGAGATTACTGTGTTTTACCAGCCAAATTAACATCAAATGAAGGATTTATGTTATGTAAGCCGATGGTATGCAGATTCAAGTTTGAGTTAGATCTCAATTATTCTTAAAATAGACATCATTTCTCTGACTTGATAAATAAACATCACTATTGCACACCCTTAAACATACTCATACTCCACTACAAGAAAACCTAATAACTAATACCAGGCCTGGACCATACAGTAAGCCCGATGTAGTTCTTTTCTATTTTTTAATTCTAAAAATTAAAAACCAAAATACCTAATAGCTTATCCCCCCAACACATCATGTGCACCTCTCTCTCTCTCTCTCTCTCTCACACACACACACACACACTTTGTTGCTTGCACTATTCATTGTCATTGTCACACCTTCCACGTCCACACCTCAGGCTATCCAGCCACCTACTAACCCTATTGATCATTACTCCTCACCCTCGTCACAGCGGCCTCCTCTCCTCCTCTTGTGCCTCTCCTCCTTCTCTCCATCACCACCATCATCTTGTCCTCTCCTCCTTCGCTGCCTCCTTTTTTTCCTCCTCCTCCTCCTCCTCTCCCCCCTTCCTCCCCTCACTTCTTCTTTGTACCATGATACTTCTGGCATACCATGTGCCAGTATACCAGATTGGATTTGGACATATTCCGGTCTGATCTTGTATTGGCATGAATTCAATATCCAAAATTGAGTTCTTGTTCTGTACTTATTTTCCCTTTCCAAACTCATTTTTACTAAGAATAAGATTTAAAATCTCTTTAATTTTCAAATAGATATATTGCCAGTGGAAATCATGGCAATCTGGGAATGACTGTTTCAAAATTCAAGCTAAAATTGATTCCCTTTCGAATGCCGTTGTGTTTGTTGTTCTGAATTCTAGACAATGATTTGAAAACCAAGTATTTGTCCCTATAAAAGATTTTTCTTTGGGGCAAAGATATTAACTATTCAAAGTCAAATCATTTAAAAAAAAGTGTTGATTGAAATCTGTGAAGCTTACACACTCATTTAAACTGTAAAAGTTAAAATAAATGAGTGACTAAAATATATTAATGCTAATAAACTCACTTATTTTGCTTTCTTATTTCCTTTACTTTTCTGTCTATGTATATTTAGTCATCTAATACCCCATAAATTAAAAGCATGGGAGCTACCACAATGCCATTATTCCATCATCAGGGAAATCAGAAAAAAAAATCAAACAATTTATCCATTTGTACTGTTTAGGCATGGCATTAGTCATGGCTGACCTTCCTATAATTCAGTTTCCATATCCTTCTGCTTCACTCTCGCGTGCACATTGAGACGTGCTCGCGATTATTCACTATAGTAAAGAGACATGCGAACAGCAGTTCACACAGCAAACAATCAAGTGTATTTACCAAAATGCAAATAGACAAATAAGGGCGACCATGATGCCGATGAGGTGATTTCGAGCTAGCAAACGGAGCTCTCCTACCACTCGAACATCAGAAATCAAATGCCAAAACAGGTACCTGAGGACTGAGAAGAGCGGAAGCCGAAGACCGCAAGGAGAGACCGCAGCAGCACTCCATTCCTCGGCAGACCTTAGGGTCCACACTTTCGCCCGGCGCGAATGCCGAGTAATAGGTACGCCATATCAAGAGAGGGAATACGGACCACAAAACCGGGAACAGATTGCGGCGGTGTCCTACCCCTCTCTCCCGGCTTCATTAAAGCGCTCCCCATCAAGTCATCAATGACAAGCTTCAATCCGATCAAATCAGACGGCGTCAATGGGTTTCCCCACTTAAGATACCGCTTGCGAGCGGCACACCAAATCGCATCTCCTCCGGTCGCTGAAGAAAGGAGCCAATATTTCTCTTCTCCGCCCTCTCGTCGCGAATTCTCTGACCCCCACGGGTTCATTGCGCTGCCTCGTGATATCCTACGATCTTATCGCCCGGAAGCTCGGAACTCATCGGGGTTCGGTGTCGGTGGAGGAGATCCTCCGACCCTGGATGATCCTCCAGCTGTGGCCGTGGCTACAAATATCCTCCTCCCGCAGCATCGACGCCCTGAAGATCCCCTCGCCGAGCATTCGCCGGATGGAGATTAGTGAATCTTGAGGCGTCCGCTACCTGTTCGACAAAATGCGGTAGAGGTGGATCGCAGGAAATAGGGATCTGCTCTTATTCAGAATCGACTTTAGCGGGCTTGTAATACGTAAATAAGTAAATCTCAATCCAACAATTCAAAGTTTTCCTTTTGATATTAATATATGGACGAATTGAGTTCCAACAATGAACGAATATAAATATTATTTTGATTAGATTTTCCATTTGGGGTCAATCTCAGGCAACCAGAATTCCCAAAATCGATCCAACCCAAAGGGTCGATAGGGTTAGTCAGGTCGGGTTCGGCTTCGCAGAATGGATCATTATTCCACCTAATTCGGTATGTCACTCGTGTTTTGGTGTCATGCTATAATATGCTTGGTTGTGCGGCCGTCGTAATTAGCATTGCCTCGGAATGGCGGAGCCTCACTCGGGAGGCGAAAGCCGAGCTGCTTCGATCAATCCATCGACGCAAGAAATAGGCGGAACCCAGCAGATGAATCCGAGACGATTGAAGGGCCACAAGGCCGCCGCCACCTGCTGCGTCGCCTCCCGCCTCCGGCCCGGCGTCATCGCTTCTTCCGGCGAGGTACGCTCTCTGTTAGGGTTTTGCGTTCGCACTTCTTTAGCCGACGACGGGTAGAAATTCAAGAAACACGTTGGTTTACCTAATTGGCCACCCATTCTTTCCGCATCTGTCGATACATGTTGGCTTCTTCAGCATGGGTCGTTGCGATACATGTTGGCACCTGTCTAGAGCAGTACGTTTATCCATGGCAACATAAGCCGTACGTTCATCCATGCCAACATGTTCGTAGATAGTTTATGTATTTAGGGGTCGATTTTGATGGTAAAATAGGTGCATAAGAACTTATCCCATAGTAAACAGCCTTACCTTATAGAATTTACTCCAACTACTAAGAGGAATATTCTTATTGATGTCAAATGGCATAACAAATAGGATAACCTAGTTTACCAAAAGGGATGCACTAATTCTGTTTTTTATCCTCTTAGAGGCAAAAAGGCAAGTATTCTTTATTTCTGTAATGTTCTCAATTCAACCTGTAGAAGAATTACTTTGTGTGGAATAACTTGTTATCTTGAAATTTATTCTTGAACCAAGCAAGCTCATAGGCTTAAATGCTTTAACTCAATATAATCAAGCCATGTTGTTCAATGAGCTTATGTTCCAATACATTACTCTTTCTTCTCTTGATAATAGGATGGTTGCATTTGCTTGTTTGATTTGCGTTGTAAAGATGTTCTCTTTACCATTGATGTGGGGGAGGAACCTGTCTCTTCTTTATGTTTCAAAACAGGTTAGTTGTTGTGCCTTCTTTTATACTGTTTTCAATTTACTTCATATTTCCAATAAGAAATAGGTCAGTCACCTGTCTCTTCTACTCAAGGTTTCCCTACGTATGCATCATGGGTCATGATCTTTGATTATCTTTTTCTCCAAGTACTTTTGCCAACATCAGATATTGAAATTATTGAATGCTTGGCCCTTGAGGCTGATGCATAATTGGATGGATTATTATTATATGAGCTCTTCTACTTTCAAAATGAAATATTCATACAAAAAGTTGGAGAGCAATGCTTGAAAGAAACCTTCTGAGTTCCTTTGCAGTTTTGTCCCCCCTTCTTGAGGATAATATCTCATGCTATCCATTTGTACTTTGCTAGGCCTGTTTGGTTAGAAATTCAATGGTAGACTTAAAACATAGTTACCAGAATACTGGTTGCTTATGATGCATTAGATTCATGTTTGTGGGCAATGGTAACATACAGGTTAAAATTTGATCAAGGCTTTCAGCACATAGATTTGTTAACATATAGCATCATATATCTTTTTACAGGAAATGAAGATATTCTGTATGCCTCTTCGGGAACAAAAGTCTCGTGTTTTGACATCCAGATGGTGAGTCATTTTGTTTGGTAAGATTGCATATATTCTCCTGCCCAACTTCGCAATGGTGTTTTTGACTTTTGAAACTAAAGTATATTGCGTAGCCCATGAAAGTTAGGCGTATTGTAATACCCATTCCAGAGATATATTTGAAATTTTTGACATGCTGTCAGGCTCTATATGTTTTTTATACGTACCTTTAGAAGGGTACCTGTGATAAATTCTACCTTTACATGAATATACCTGATATTCCAGCTTTCTAAGTGGTATGGTTCAAACTTTTGGAAGAGTAGAAATCAATATACACATATACGGAAACCCTTATTTAAAATTATGAATCATATAATGATATCCTTTTAATTAATGGTCACATTTAAAAGTAATATTACTTCCTGCACTATCTTGTGTACTTTGCTTTCTCTCCTTGTCGACCTGTTATGTTGTATAAAGCCTTTTCTTTTGAGATATTGTTCTTGTTACATAATGACACATCATAATTACCAAATTTTTTGTGCATAATTATCTAATTTTTCTTCTTTTCAAAATTGTGCTTTAGACTCAATTGCTGTATTATGTGTTGTCTTGGGAATGCTCATGCAGCTACATATTCATTTGCCTTGCACCATAGGATGCTTCATAAGAACTAAAACTTCAGTACATAAAACATGATTGTTTCTTCCCTATAGCCATTGTCTTCCAAGTCTTTTTCCATCAGAGTTCAGTTGGCTATATGTTCAGCTCTTTTGAACACAGTTATTTCTTTTTATTGTATACTAGATAATGACATTTTGGCTTCTGCATACTAGTGTGCTTGTCGGTCATTGTGATATGGTACTGTCGAACCATCTACGCAAGGTTTATGTGGCTTTGAAACCATTTATCATCATACTGAGGACACCAAAGATTGTAAGATTGTTTTAATGTCCATCTGGATGGGAGATTTAGAACTAATGTTGGTTGCTATAGGCTGATGTTACACGGACCACTTGCCTTGCATTTGCATTATGATACTTCAAATTTCCATCTCTCAGGCATCTACTTGGAAGCCACTGGAAACCTACAGCTACAACAAGGATGAGATAAACCAGGTACTTTTCTAAAATGACATTCCATAAGTTATTTACATTATGCAACAGGAAATTGAATTTTATTGTAACCCGTTACTTTGGGATTCAGAATAATAAACTTTTAAATTAAAGCTTCTTTTCTCAAAGAAAAGATGTGTTCTTCCTTTTACAATAGGATTCGTTGTATTATTGGAAATTTTAAGTTATTTGCAGATTGTCACTCAATTTTTTGGTTATTTTCTTGAAATTATATGTGTTTGGTCTATTTTTTAGACATTCAGTGCGTAAATAAGTTCAGTCATGTTTTTCTATGGCCTCTCAAGATTCATGGTATGTTTATGCTCTTTTGCTGTAATTGGTCTTGAAATCTTTAAGTATAATTTTTTTCTTGCAGATTTCTTTCAGTACAAAGTCAAATTTCCTTGCTGCTGCAGATGATAGTGGTGAAGTTAAGGTACTTAAATTGTTACAGGAGACTCTATAAGATATCAAATTGCTTGTTTATGAACATCTTTTTTCATCACGACTTCTATTCATTTTTATTAACTGCAAGTGCTATAGATATCTCCATCTCTGATTTAATTAGAATATACATGGTTTTGCTTTCTGATGACTATACTTTTCATCTAAATATTGTTTATTTAATTGTTCTATTAGAGTAGGTATCTTTTTGCATCAGTGGCTGAAATGGCCACTTGAAATTGGAATGTTTCTGATCTCCTCTTCATCATCTTTTCTTTCCTGTGTTTTGAGAATTGGCCTATCGGGATTGGGATAAACTGGAGCAGTATCAAGACTGCCTAAAACATTTAGGATCGACCAATTTGGAAATTGTTAGGAAGGAAGAAATAACAGAATTGGAGATTTGGAGAAATTGGAAGAGAAGAAAGGAAACTTAGTTGGGATGACTCTAATGGTTACTCTTTTAGCTGGTGGACCACTATTGCTTTTAGTTCTTCTTACAGTAATAACAATTTATGACTAAGGTATTATCCAGTGTTTGCATGATCTTGATGAGATACTAAAACATAATAGGAGCAATATGTTAAATTTGAATTGTCAGTTGGGATCTTAAGGCTGAAATGGGAGCATTACCAGTCCAAATTGCTTAGGAAGTATTAGTAGGTTGAGGAGGAAAGATATGGTCAGAGCAAGGCACTAGACATGACTTGCTCTTGAGCATACACATCAGAACTAAATGTTTAAGGTTAAAATATAGATTATGAACAAAGGTGCTTGTGCATGTGAATATAGTTTGGTGAGTGCTACATGAAATCAAATTTTCTTATAAAAATTTGATGGATTAACTTCTTCAAATTATAATCTTACAGAAAAAGCAAAAGCTTGGCTATTAGATGCAGTGTGAAATGGTTGATAGACATTGAGAGAGGAGAGCAAAACCAAAAGAGGATGCTTTAAAGTGTGGATCCTTAGCCATGTTACTTTGCATTGGTCTTGACTTGAATACCAAAATAGTTGTGGAGGACTTTGCGGCTTGCGCACATTATTACTTTTGTCCTAAAGTCCATTTTTTGGTGAATCAGAAAAGTTATTGTGCTGGAAAACACAGGGACACTCATAGTTAACTTAATTCCCTGGGATATATGCTGGCAATCTATTTTGATTTTTCTGGCTTCTTGCTTTTTCAATTGAATCTTCATTTTGCTTTGTAGAGTATTTATCTAATTTTTCCCGGGACCTCAAAATTTGAGATCTGAATCTCCAACCTTAAACTGGAACAATTTTGGATCTTTTAGCTGCTGCAGCTTTCAATTTGCACGATTTTTATGTTCTTAAAATTTTGGTTTAAAAAAGACTTCTGAGCACCTGATAGCCTCAAGTATCTTATAGATTGGTACCAAGACTAAATAGAAGATAGGAAAGAATAATGAATATTTTGCTAGAGATTGTTCAAAAATTGGAGAAAAAATGTCACAGCTCCTAATTGCCAAAGCTGAACACCAGCCTGAATGGCCGCATCAGTCTGACAAAAAAGGTAACATGTCATCTTTCAATTAACTTGATTTACTGCAGTGTCTTTACAATTCTGCAGGATGATTAGATTTGACTTCAGACATGGGCATGATCCAATTTACCATAGCTACATTGTCATCTTGCTAGGAGTTACTATTGTTATACTACTTGTATTTGTTTCTTTTCACTTCTAAAATCTTGGATTTCTTGGTTTTCCATTTGATCATGTTTTAGTCAAGTGCCATCATGAGTTTTTGCTTTCCCAGTTGCAGAAACTTAATGCTGCGTTTCCTTTTTTTTTGTTTTCTAGATTCAAAGGGATCAAGCATGTGCTACTTTGCAAGTTACCATGTTTTATAATTTTCTCTATTTCAGATCATTGACAGTTGCCAGCAAAGCCTGTACAGAACATTGAGAATGGTTCATACTAGTGTATCCTTGTTGATGTATTGCTGAATCTTTTGTATGATTGACATCTAAAATACTTCTGGAATTCTTATGCCAATCAAAGTTGTGATTCCCCTTAGCTTTCTAACAGATTTGCAGTTGTGTACAATTTGTTCCTTGGAAGCCATGGACAGGTATTAATGAGTTAGTAAAAATTAGTCAAAATGCAAAATTACTGTTTCTAATTTGCTTTGACATCTCAGTATCTGTATTTACTGTTTCCAAAGTCTTTGTAGAGATGGAAC
Organism: Musa acuminata AAA Group; assembly: GCF_036884655.1. Taxonomy (NCBI): domain Eukaryota; kingdom Viridiplantae; phylum Streptophyta; class Magnoliopsida; order Zingiberales; family Musaceae; genus Musa; species Musa acuminata. Next base: position 7,023,755 of record NC_088355.1, on the reverse strand, counting down.
AGCTAAATCCATAAGAGTGACTGGCATACTTCCATTTTCTGATACAGTAACAGGCATATTTATTGCTATAGTCTCTCATGAATTTCATGGAGCTAGTTGTTCCATTTTTTTAATCAGTATTATCTATCTCAAAAGTCTGTTCTTTTTTCAGGGGCAGCCATATACAACATTATCATCTCAATTCATGCTATGTATTTTCACAAGGTTTTTGGTTCTTTGCATGCAACAGCGACTTAAAATGAAACCTTATTATTATTCATGAACAATTATTGACTAAATTTCCAAAGTATTTGATTTTTGTTTGCATTGTAATTGAAGGTTTGAAGTCTGAACATTGGCAAGAGCTAGTCTTATATCAGTTCTTATCTTAAGTCAAAATTGAAAATTCTGAACATACCATGCTCCTAGTACATCTTTAAGATTCACGAGAGAAGTAAATAACTGTGTGTGAACATTCAGTTTCTTATTAACCTTTATTTGCTGTGTTACAACTAAAATGATGGTCATGCTTGTGCATGCTACTGATGAATTGCTCCAATTAATATAGTAATTTCATGTGTATATTTAGTGCTTCAATTAATTTAGTAATGCTTCAAATGATTTACCATTCATTGTGCAAATTTTGTATGTTAACCTTCCCAGAATAGGCCTTCAGAAAATCGTGGCCTACACCTATTGATGCTTTTTTTTTTTTCAGCTTAGGGCGTAGGCTGATGATAGCTATTTTCTTGCAGTAATTGACTTGATGTATTTGGCAGCTATTACAGGTGGTCTGGACTTAAAGCTTGCAATTTGGGATTTCTCAAAAGGGAGGCCACATAATGTCATTGATTACGGTAAAAGAAAAGAATTGACTTTTGGTATTATGAGTCCATGGGTGATGTCAAACAAATTGTTATTAAGTTTAGAGTTATTATAGGCTGAATATATAATGATTTCTGAAAATTCCGAACTTATATCTGCTGCAAATCAAGGGTTTTAAGTTTCTAAATTTCATTTTCTAATCAACTATTATGATGCCAGATATCCTGAAGGCATAATTTTTTTTTTCACTGCAGGAATGGCTGAACCTGACAGCAATATCACAAATGGGAATGCAGGACAATGTTTCAATCCTGCATTTGTTCATTCGATAGCAGTACCTGAAGTAGATATGTTACCGGGTCTGAACAAGGTATGTGCTGCTGCAAGGGGTGATGGTGTAATTGATGTGATTGATTTGGAAGTTGAACTAGCTAACACGAAGTCAAAAAGCTCATCTATAGCCAAGGGTTCTCAACCAAGATCTAGAAAAGCTGATGCTCAATCTGCAAAGACAATGGGTCAAGTTCTAAGAAAGCGCACACGACTGGATTATAGTTTGGGAGGGCATACTGCTGGTGTATCCTGTGTGTGAGTACTTCAAGTCTCATTCGTAATGATGATGTTCGCCACTATAAATTTATAACAATTAAACTCTTGACTAGTACAGGTCCTTTTCCTTGTTCGGGGAGCGTGGAAAGTTTCTAATTTCAGGTGGAAATGATGCATCAGTGAAGTTGTGGGATTGGTCTAAATGTTCCTATCCTGAACAAGCAAGCTGCAGCACTCATTTAAGTTTGACTGTTAACATGAACAGAAAGGTAAAGCATCTGCATCATACCTGTAAGTGTTGTTAGTTATTGATTGAACATGTATGAATATTTTTATTTTATCATTCATTAAGGCATGTTGCATGTAATTCTTTTTTTCATTATTATATTGGCAATCTCAATCTTTTACCACAATGGATGATATAAATGTGTCATATTGTCTATAATTTGAGGTGGTTTGGTAGACAGATACAACTCAATACCGAGGGACTGAGTACTTTTCTGTTTGACTCATTTTAGAAGAAAGTTTTGACCAAAAGACAGTTCTAGCCATGGGACATTTATTTGTTATATATGATCTTTGTTATGATTTTTTTTTAAATTTCAATCTGTAACATAAAACAATTATGCTCAGGCATATTCGACCTTACTTAGCTAAAGCTTCAAATAAAGGAAAGCTTTGTTGCTCTTCTGATTAAAGGGGCAAATGATTTGTCAACACTTAATTACAACTGGCTTTACATGACCTTTCCATTTCCAGGATGAGTTAAATATTATGTGCTGTCATTTAGTTCATTGATCTACAGAATCTTTCTGAACTTTCTGGCAATGATTTGCCCCACTTAGCAGTGAAGTTACAGACAGCCATGGTACAGTTTTAATATTGATGCAAAGCTGTCGTACACCATATTCGCTAGCTAACCCATGATCTTCCAAAGTCCAAATCAGAGATTGGGAGTAAGGTTGATCTCAGAATTTCCTGTAGCTTCTTTTTCTCTCTGTATCCTGTTCATGGTGATCAGAGCATTCCTCGATCGAGGATGTAGTAGGAAAAAGAACTTCCTAGACAAGCAAACTTTTAAATACTGTGAACAAAGCTTAATCCACTTTGACTCTTTGAAGTAATTACATTTATCTGCCCCCTTCTAGAGATCTTTCTTATAACAGGAATTTTAATGCATGTGCACTATAAATCTATCAGGCTAACACCTTCTACAATATAGGACATAATAACTTGAAATTATCAATATGCTTATTTGATGAATGTCCCAGGAAGCTGTAGCATTTGACACTCACACTTTGTTATTTAAGAAATTGTTAAGAAGAGTTTTGTCGGTTGAGGACATTTATCTTTATTAGGATTTTTTCGATCATTTGGCGGACTAATTGTTGCAATAAGTTGATCTACCCTCCATATTTATCGATGTTAAGTTCCCACAGATAAGACTTATCATTTTATCAGATGCATAATTGTTTTTCTATACTCTACAAAAGTATTTGCAAATAGGCCTAGGAGGTCGATGGGAGTTCACTGAATGCACCTGTATGTCATGTTCAGTAATCGAAGCTACGTACATTTAAGATTTTGTTTGTTGGAACCTCTTCACATGGAACCTTCTTTAGCTGTTGTGACTTCTAAGTCTCCAAATACTGAAGAGCATAGCTTTTCATCTCTCGAAACACTTGGCCAGTATAAGTTTGAATAACTTTTGAGAATTCTCCAATCCATGAGCATCTATTTTCCAATTTTGTATTACCTGTAAGACTATCATTGATTTTCCAACATGCGAAGACGGTTGTTCTAGTGGTCTCAGAGCAGGCTTTGTCAGCATATGGTACTTTTTCTATAATTTTAACTCTATATCCTGTTCGGTGTTGAAAAGAAGTCTACATATTTAATAATATCATTTATAATGTTTATCAGAGCTCTTAATTGATGTTGTATTTTCTACATGAAGTAGTAACTTGTCGTGGCAGGTCAATTGGCTGTGTACTACTCCGACTGACTCAGAAAACCTTGTTGTGTGTGACACATCAAAAATACTGAAAATTTACACAGTTGCATAGAAAAAACTGGCTAAATGGATGGAAGTCAGTTATGGAACAGTTGAAGCTAGATACAAGATTTTGAAACTGAGCTTTTGAAGGACCCGTCAGGTGATGCATATAGTCATAGAAACTTGTAGCTGCACCACCGCACTGCTCATCTCTGCTAACACGGGTGTCGTCAAAGGTGTAGGCTCATTCAATGGGTGGCTGGTAAGGCTGTAGATTTCTTTAATATGCAGATTAAGTGAGACATCACTCATGTTATGGTAGAAGTCATGCTGAAACCATTCATATTTTGCTTAAAAATATTTGGGAGTTTGCTGAATACATTTCCTTACCATGAAGTTTAGCTTTCATACATGGATGAAATTATTGAAGTAGTCTTTTGATAATGAAAACATACTGTATATTGTTTGCAAGATACTAAGAGCAACCAAATCATTTGAATGGTTTCCATATATTGTCTCCCTCTGCTTTCCTCATTGTTGTTTTATTTGATTGCATATGCCATCGCCCTAATTAACTAAGATACAGTTCAGATTGATATTGCCACTCACATCTTTCACTCTGCACCTGTAGTTATTTTTCTTTGTCCAATAATGCATTTGATGTCGAAAGATTATGGTCATATCTTCAAATATATACATTTGAAGTTTCATTAAACAGAGACCTGAAACTCCACTGGTCATTAAGGTTGGATAAAGCAATCTGTTTAGTCCTGTCCATCCAAGTCCGTGATTGATGGTTTTGTCTTGCCTGCTCATAGCCTCCTCCAGGTTAGCTTGCTGTTCTTGTTCTCTTTTGCTGAACACAATAGTCAAGTGGAGCCTCTGGCACAGTGATTTGATATAACAGTCAACCAGCCGCCTATTAATGCATTCATCAGATACTCTACGAGGATCATCACAAGTATCAGGCCATATCAAGTCTCTCTTCTCGTGCGGTCATGGAGTGTAGACTTGCTCGACCATTGCCTCCTCGAGACCCTGCCTCACGCTTTGTTTGGGATTGGATGATCGGAGCATCCATTCTTCTTCCATAATTGCTTCGTTGTGTGGCAATTTTCTTTAGATTATATTAGAATCCGTAATCCTTTATCACTCTCTTATGAATTAATTATATATTATCCTTAGTAGTTAAATATCTTCAGATATCTTGATCTTTATATTTTAAAAAATTATATTGAATTATGAAATTAAAATATTTAGATTCATTTATCTTAAAATCATTGGTTTTATAAACGAAAATATAAAAATAAAAGATAAAAAATTTTAATGTTTCAATTAATGGTGGTAGACCGTGACGATGTTGGGATCGCAAATGGTCGTTGTGGATGAGAAGAGCAATGTTGAGAGGTGACATTTGTATTGACATCGACATAGTTACTAAGTAGTATCACTCAGTATTTGCGTCGGTATTAATGCAAATGTTGAGCGATTCTTTCTCAATAACTATGTTCATGTCGATATAGTTACAGTGCGATTTGCACCTTTTATCGTCATTCTTTTCATCTATAACAGTCACTTGTGACCCCTAATAGTGTTAACGTTGGTCGTCATCAATTAAAATATTAATTTTTTTATTGATAAAACTAATAATGTTATGATAAATAGATATATATATATATATATATATATATATTTGTTTTCATAATTATATGAATGTTAATATAATTTTTTAAAATATAAATATTGAAATGCTATAAATAGTTAACTAGAGTAATGAGCTCCTCTCCTTCTATCGTGTTATGCCATCGGCGCCGTCCAGTCCTCCGTACTGCATCCCAAATTGTGTCCTCAAGTTTGACCTTGAGCTGCAGTTTGACCTTGTTTTGTTCATTCCACTGTTCATAAGGTGCTGAAGAGAGCTCGATTAATTCAGTGTCTTTTCAAGGGTTGCGTTGCAACGGTGCTAATGGATGACACGGCGACCTTCTTCGGAGAGAAGACCGCAATTCCAAATGCCAACTCGCTCCGTGGTTTCGACGTGGTCAACGAGATCAAGTCCGAAGTCGAGAAGGTATGCCCTGGCACGGTCTCCTGTGCCGACGTCCTTGCGCTCGCCGCGCGTGATGGTGTGGTTCTGGTAAGTGTGCGCCTGAGACTTCTCTCACCCGGCCATTAGTCCTCCTCAGACCTTGGCGCCTGCCATGGGCTTCCACTTCACGTTGGTGAGCCGTCACCGGAGTCGCTGCTTCTTGGTTTACGTTGACGGAGCTGTAGTTTTCTTGCAGCTCGGTGGCCCATCATGGTCCGTGCCGCTGGGACGCAGGGACGCCACCACCGCCAGCAAGGACGCGTCTGAGATAGACCTCCCGGCCCTCGACTCCAGCCTCGCCGAGCTCATCTCCGCCTTAACCGCGAAGGGCTTGAGCGCTCGCGACCTGACCGCGCTCTCCGGCGCGCACACCATCGGCCAGACGCGATTCCTCAACTTCCGCTACCACGTCTACAACGATACCAACATCGACGCCGGCTTCGCGACGCTGCGCTGGTAGAACTGCCCCGCGTCCGGTAGCAACGACAGCCTCGCTCCGCTCGACCTCCAGACCCCGACCGCATTCGACAACGTCTACTACCGGAACCTCCTCGCCTTGCAGGGCTTCTTCCATTCGGACGCAGGACTCACTGGTGCAGCAGTGCACCACCGATGGCTCCGCGCCATGGCGAAGATGGGAAGCATCAGCCCCCTTACGGGAGCCGACGCGGAGATCAGGTTGAGTTGCAGGAAGGTGAACTGATAGGCCACGAGGATAAGTAGCGTAATCCAAGCTTCAATGCGCCACTATATCGTCGTCATGAGATGACAGTGAACGTTCTGACTTAGCAGGTATTTAATTGGTCGAAATATTTAGACTTCTTTCTCCATGAAATCTCATGTAATTGAAATGATACCAAACTAATTAATGAATAAAGCTTATTAATTAAACGTAGATCACCATGAAATCCCATGTAAAACAGATTCTTAATCCTAACTATTCATACTCATTTTGGGCGGGCCTAATGAGGCCCATTAGTCTACTGAAGGGCTTCGTTGGTGGCATTTCCGTCATTTCGAGCTCTCGCCTACATCAAACAAAAGCCGCTCGCGCTCCCCTATTTAGGGTTTCTCGTTCCTGTCGATCTCTCCGCCGCGCGAGCTGCTGCGACTCCGACGCCGCCTCTCCACTCGGCCGATCTCCCTGTAGCAATGGTTTTCCGTTCTCTCTCTATTTCTCTGTCTCTTCTTCTGTGTGCTACTCTCTCCTTCTTTCTCGCCTCTGATGGAATTACCCTTCTCCTTCGACACAGGCTTCCGAGAAGAAGCTGTCGAACCCGATGAGAGAGATCAAGGTCCAGAAGCTCGTACTCAACATCTCCGTCGGCGAGAGCGGTGATCGCCTCACTAGGGCCGCTAAGGTACTTTCTCTATGTATTGTAGATTATGGGGGTTGGATCTGTGTGTATTAGTCCTTACGGGTATCTTATTCCTTAGAATGGCGATTGGTTGTTTTGTTATATATCCTGTTTCCCCTTGCGATGCAGGTTTTGGAGCAGTTGAGTGGGCAGACACCTGTTTTCTCAAAGGGTACATTTTGTTGTTTCGTGAAATGAATGTATAGTTCCAAGATTCTTCTTCTCTTGGCCTTTCTTTTATTGCCCATATAACTCTGCAGCTAGGTACACTGTCCGGTCCTTTGGGATCAGGCGTAATGAGAAGATTGCGTGCTATGTCACAGTCAGAGGTGACAAGGCAATGCAACTTCTGGAAAGTGGATTGAAGGTGAAGGAATATGAGCTGCTGAGGAGAAACTTCAGTGATACTGGCTGCTTTGGGTTTGGCATACAAGAGCATATTGATCTTGGAATTAAGTAAGCGAAAGTTTTGTTTTTATTTATTTTCTTCATTTTTTCCTTTGAAAACCACAAATATAGAGTACAAAAATATGAATTCATGTTTATGTTATGTTTTATTGCAGTCATCAATCACATCTGTTAATTAAAATGACACTTACATCTTTTGTTTTGTTTTAACTAAACCTCTAAATGGTTCATCTTACCACTGGGGATACAATTATGATGCGGGGATATGTGATTGGTGTACTTTTGTCTCTGGAAAGTTTTGTATACGAAGTCTAGTTACAGCTTTTGAGTTTCTAGTGACAGTTTATATGTTGCAAATTGACATTTCAGACTGGAGGTATTATACTTCATGGTAAACTATTGCACTTCTTGTCATGTGAACTTAGTGAAATTGAATATAGATCACAAGATGTCTTTGTTTTTTAACCCTTACACTTTAATTGCATCTGTCAGTGTTTTAGTGTGTTCCATATTAGGTGGCACAAATGACAATTATTATTCTGATCGTGATCCACGTCAATACACATAGGCTGCTAATGTATTCTGTAAGTGGAAATAATATATGACCCTTTGGGTAAATTTGGAAACAAGGAAAAGGTAATTACATTGTAAAGCATAATCAATATATAATTAGTATTTTAGATCATGGTGAAAAATATGTTAAGCTTTGGGTTGTAACTTACAGTATGGTACTACCCTTTACATTTGTCCTACAGAGATAATGTGTTGTTCATAAAGCAAGTCTGGTAGGCCTTGTAAGAGTAGCAAACACTTAATACAGTCCAAAGGGAGAAAGGAACTTCTGGATGAATTGGAAGCAGTAAATAAGATTTTCTTTCTTTCTGGAGTCAGTAAATATGTCCATCCATGGGAAGATAATAATTGCTTATATTATTTACAATGTGACCACTGATTAATATGCACCACGGTTTGGGCATGTATTGTCACCTGTTTACTATTGCACTTGACATGGTATTTTTCAACAATGTCATGTATTGGCCATCTGCGATGCACGTGATTGTTATCGATATTTGGGAATGACACTGATATGATAAGCTGCATGAGCCGGCAAGAATGATTTTTGATGGCTATGACAAGTATCATTTGACAGGCTGATTATCAGGAAAGAACAACAATTTTATGATTGAGGGAAAATGTAGTTGCTGTGGTATTGAAATAGACATTCAGAATGTTTCATTCAGTCAAAACTTGTAGCATATCCGGAAGAAATCATGTGGTTGAGGGACTATATAGGCCATCACGTGTGTATCACAGGTGTCAACAAGATTCTATTTTATTAAGATAAGCTGGAGATGTTACTGAAATGGTTTGTTTTCCTTCTTTGACAGTTGCTAGGTAGGTCATATGGAGGGGAGTTTTTGTTATGGATGAAATGGTTGCTCGGTAATGGGCTCCAATATCTGGTGTAGGTGGAGATTACAGTTTTAGAGAAGTGATATTGCTGCAAAAGTATGGTTGGCCATGATTTCATGTAACATGGCATCCTTGTTTGGGTTGATTATATTAAACAGTTTACATTTACCATTCTCTTCTGAATTAGAGCTTTCTTGGTGAGCAAAAGAATAAAGTTGACTGACTCTGATGCAGTCTTTAATTTGAGAAAACTGGTTGGGTTTAAAACCCTGCTAGCTCTTCTTGTCATTTACTTCCCAAGTTGGATCTACTATTATGGGGTTGATAGCACATAAATCAAATTTTAATTGCCGCAAAAATTCATGAAAACTTATTTTGTGAAACTTGGTATTTGATTGAATCCTTGAATAGAATTCTTGTTTGCACCATGGCATACATATTTCAAAGTAGTAATAGGATTAGCATGGTCATAAAATTTGTTAGAAGGTTGATTATTAGCTTATTTGTCATTCCTCGTGTTTTATAACGTCTCCTTTGTTTCAATTACTGAATGTTTCATGTCAATTTCACAGGTACGATCCATCGACGGGTATCTATGGCATGGATTTCTATGTTGTCCTAGAGCGTGCCGGATATCGAGTGAGCCGTCGCCGCCGATGCAAGTCCCGTGTTGGCATTCAGCACCGAGTGACCAAGGAGGATTCAATGAAGTGGTTTCAGGTGAAATACGAGGGTGTCATCCTTAACAAGGCTCAGGGAACCACATCATAGGTTCTGGTATGACTGAACTTTGGAACTTCTTTTGCGGTCGGATCAGCTCCCATCAGTGTTTTTTTTCTTCATCAGAGTAGTTCTTTAAGAAAACTGTTCTATTTTTCCAATTTTGAGACCCAGACAATTTTGTGATTCTAGTAGTAAAGATTGTTATTTTTCTGCCGTCGTGATTTTTGTGGACATTGAATATCACAAGCTTTGTTAATTGTCCACAGCTTAACCTACAAGAAATTTTAAGAGGTATATTCTATGTAGGATTTACCTTTTTTCTTGAAATTCATGCACAGCATCATATGCCAAATTTTATGAATTTTAGAAACTCATGTCCATCAATTTTGTCTTCCTATTTCAATTTTGCAATGTGCAATATTCCAAATTTTATGAATTTTAGAAACTCATGTCCATCAATTTTGCAATGTGCAATATTCCTGTTTTGGACCTGAATATAAAATCACTTTTCTTAGAAGACCATATCGGAGACTATCCTCCACAAACGAATCTTCCATGGATAAGCATCAAACTGCGTGCAGCAATTAGCTGTCGTAGTCGACTCAGAGGCAGGCATGAAGGATGGATGATTGATCATTCTTCCTTCCTGCTTCTGTTCTCCACTACTTTGACCTCTTCGGAAGAGCTAATTAACCTGGCATTGTTGAGCGAGCCAACGAAAAGGAAGAATTTTTTTACTGACTAAAACTATCTGGTACCTCACTTTCATGCATATCGCACTCAGTCAAATCCCCCAGTCCGATGGTCTGGTCAGTAACAACGACAGATACAGGGAACAAGAAACCCTTGCTCATTCTTTGGTTCTTAACCAGCATTACTTCCTCCTCCATGCAAGAATATTTTTGGATGCTTACGATTAAGAGTTGCTAGTCAAAATATTGAACTGTTATTTGCCAATACTGTGTTCATCAAGTTGTTGATGTCGGGGTAGTCGATTTCCAATTGGACTCCTCATCCATGAGACGGAAAGTATCGTCGAGATCACCTGTGTCGGCTAGCCTTTAGCTTATCTTATCCTTTTGTCTTTATTTCCTTGCATGCATGAGAGCGGTCAGTTTCATGCCAGCGTCCTTTTGGCCCTCATGTTTAATGATGATAAGGAAGTCTCTTGGAACTCCATCCGCCCGCCAATGCCCATTCTTTGACTTGCCACTTCAGCATTGGAGAGAAGCAGCAATCTTTGATGCCCGCCACCGTTTTGACTTTTCAAACCCATACGGCCATGGCGCTGTGTATATATGTATCTCGCCATGGCAACTATCTCATCTCATCCCATCCCATTTCAGCCATCTTCGGTGACGAAGTGATCGACCATGGCCACACTCTCTGATCGAGTCTTCTTCTTCTGTTTCCTTTCTCTGCTTGCCTGTGCTGCCATTAATGGCCAGTTGTCACCGACCTTCTACGGTAGTACATGTCCCAACCTCCAGAGCATAGTGAGGTCCGCCATGAGACAAGCCGTGAACAAGGAGCCGCGGATGGGCGCTTCCATTCTCCGGCTTTTCTTCCACGACTGCTTCGTGAATGTATGCCTCACTTCTCTCTTTCCTTCCTTCCTTACATCGACAGCTTACGGTCGCTGATGAAGAGACATGTGATCTGTTGGTTTCTCAGGGCTGCGACGGGTCGATACTACTGGACGACACCTCCAGTTTCACCGGCGAGAAGAGCGCAGGGCCGAACGCCAACTCTGCCCGTGGCTTCGAAGTCATCGACACCATCAAGTCCAACGTCGAGGCCGCCTGCAAAGCCACCGTGTCCTGCGCTGATATCCTCGCCCTCGCCGCACGCGATGGCGTCGTCCTGGTGAGCGAGCATGTCCTGACTCATCGCTTTAAGCTGTCTCGCATGAACCCTGCATCGATAATGATGGTGGTGATGATGATGACGACGACGATATTCGCCGCTAACGATTTGAGTACTGCGTGCAGCTTGGTGGACCGACGTGGACGGTGCAACTGGGGCGCAGGGACGCCACCACCGCCAGCCAGAGCGCGGCCAACAGCAACCTCCCCGGCCCCGGCTCCAGCCTCTCCCAGCTCGTCTCCTCCTTCGCCGCCAAGGGCCTGAGCGCGCGGGACATGACCGCGCTCTCCGGCGCCCACACCATCGGCCAAGCCCGCTGCACCAGCTTCCGCTCCCACATCTACAACGACGCCAACGTCAACGCCAGCTTCGCCGCGCTCCGCAAGCAGAACTGCCCCTCGTCCGGTGGCGACGGCAATCTGGCCCCGCTCGACCTCCAGACCCCCACCACCTTCGACAACAAGTACTACCAGAACCTGATGGTTCGGAAGGGCCTCCTGCACTCGGACCAGGAGCTCTTCAACGGCGGGTCCCAGGACTCGCTGGTCCGGCAGTACAGCACGAATCCCGCGGTCTTCAACGGCGACTTCACGGCGGCCATGGTGAAGATGGGCAACATCAGCCCGCTGACGGGGACGAAGGGGCAGATCAGGTTAAATTGCAGGAAGGCGAACTGATCCCCGCATGGGTTGAATGCATTCCCATTATTACTTAGCTTTGCTTAGAGTGAAGCACGCAAGTAATAATTAGGCTTTTGTCTACGATGAAGTGTCTGAGACAAGCCTACTGTTTGATTAGCTCATATCATATCAAGTTTATCTTCAAAGGAAAAGGATTTTGATAAGTTATGTTAAGGTCGTGACCCCAAATTATGTCTTCATCACTTATCATCCACAGATGCTATCAATTACAGAGTGTAAAGTCAAATTCATGAGCATCAATGTATCAACATCGATCAACTATTTCAGCCTACCCAAGTTGAAGAGCCATACGGCGTCTTCTTAAGAAGATCATAAATGCACCAATGCCTTGGTCAACCAGAAAACGATGGTGTCACAGTCAAAGCATGCCGTCGCCATTCTGCACAACTGTCATCACATATCCACAAAACTCGGTCAAAATTCTGGAATAACTTCAAGCGTGCATCCAAAGGTTGTGTTGCGATAAATTAAAAGAAAATTAAGAGAATAATTTTATATTTATAAATATTAAAATAATCTAATGATATATTTATAATCTATTCATTTGAGTTTGTGAGTTGAATTGATGTCTAACTCAATATAAGTCGATCCTGACATAGTCGAGGAGATACGATAACATCTATTTGGATTGAATTAACATTTGATGCAATATATGGCAATCCTCACTAATTTGACTTCCTTGCCGGAATCCATTAGGTCTGCGGCTGTTCTTCTATAACAACTGTTTGAGAAAATGACTTCACAACCTCCGTCCTCTGCCGAGTTTTCCTGGAACATCAAGTACACACACACGCAGAAGTTACTTGCTTGAGCTCTACAATAGAAAGCATGATTGATGGCGTCCTACCGCCAAACTCCAATGATCAAGTGGTGTGTTGTAACGAGAAGCATCCTTGTGTTGATCATTAGGCACCTCACTGCATGGCTCATCCGTCTAAGTTAGATCATGGTGATGAGTTAGATGTACAAGCATCATTTGCACCTGCGCATCACTCAAAGATCCCACAATATCATGAAGTTGAATCGATAAAGCAACTCCATCTTTGCTTTGCTTCAAAAGCTAAGCCATGTCGTGTGGTGACCGACCCTGAATACCTCAATTAAGCTTCCTCTCTCTATCTATCCTTCTCTCTTCTCCCACCATCTTAACGTGGAAGAACCGCAGACAAGTTCGAGGTCATCGCCATTATGTTTGCCATTCACTACAAACTTAATCATGGCGCTACCTGATGAGGATGTGCAGCAAGCAAGACTGCACCTGTAACACTTCTGTGACAAGAAGTTGCTCTTGGAATGAGACATTAGGGTGGAAAGAAGTATGAATACGTTCGATGAGAATGTGCTCACCATGGACTAGAGAGCCGACGAAAGTGACATGGATGGGTTCCATGGCTTCCTCTTCACTTCGAGTCTGCATCCGCTTTCTGATGGTGGTTGCAGGTGGCCATCGAGATGCATAATGACTTGCTTCCCAACCAATCTTCCCTTCTTGAAGCTTGTCTAATCGAATGGAACATGCAAGAAAGAGCAGTATATATAACTGGCTATGTCGAGGCCTTCTTCCCATCTCAACTCGACCATCTAAGTAGTAGTGCGTTGACCTTGTCGATCGACCATGGCCACCACCTGCAATGGCTTCGTCGTGCTTTGTTTCCTCTCCCTGCTTGCCTGTGCTGCCATTAATGGGCAGCTGTCGCCGACCTTCTACAGCAGTACGTGCCCGAATCTCCAGAGCATCGTGCGGTCGGGAATGACGCAGGCAGTGAATCGAGAGCAGAGATTGGGCGCATCCATTCTCCGGCTTTTCTTCCATGACTGCTTTGTCAACGTATGCATCATTTCATTTCTCTTCTTATGGTCATATATATATATATATATATATATATATATATATATATATATATGATCAGCATAATGTATTTGGCTCGATTTGGGTATATTGGTGTTGATTGTGTTGTTCCATTTGGAATTCATATTCTTGCTCGGAGAAGCATACGATGGAGTGCTCAATAAAGCTTATATGTTTTGGTCGACAGGGCTGCGATGGATCCATTCTACTGGATGACACGGCGACGTTCACCGGAGAGAAGAACGCGATGCCAAACGCCAACTCTGTCCGTGGCTTCGAAGTTATCGACACCATCAAATCCAGCGTCGAAGCGGCCTGCCCCTCTACCGTCTCCTGCGCCGACATCCTCGCGCTGGCCGCACGCGACGGCGTAGTACTGGTCGGTATCTTTACATGTTTGAGAGAGAGAGAGAGTAGTAGTAGTAGTAGTAGTTTGGCTGACGAATATGCATGATATGCTCTGCAGCTTGGTGGACCAACATGGACAGTGCCACTGGGGCGCCGGGACGCCACCACCGCCAGCCAAAGCGCCGCCAACAGCAACCTCCCAGGCCCCGGCTTCAGCCTCTCCCAGCTCATATCATCCTTCGCCAACAAGAACTTGAACGCCCGGGACATGACGGCGCTGTCGGGCGGCCACACCATCGGCCTGGCGCGGTGCATCAGCTTCCGCCCCCACATCTACAACGACACCAACATCGATCCCAGCTTCGCGTCGCAGCGCCAGCAGAGCTGCCCGTCGTCCGGCGGCGACAACAACTTGGCGCCGCTGGACCTCCAGACTCCCACCACCTTCGACAACAAGTATTTCCAGAACCTCGTCGCTCATAGAGGCCTCCTCCACTCAGACCAGGAGCTCTTCAACAACGGTTCTCAGGACGCACTGGTGCGGCAGTACAGCACCAACGCTGCCGCCTTTGCAAGTGACTTCGCGGCGGCGATGGTGAAGATGGGGAACATCAGCCCATTGACAGGACCAAGCGGAGAGATCAGGTTGAATTGCCGGAAGGTGAATTGAGTCCCAAACCAAACTTGGCTTGCTATCCGCTGATATTAATGGGTTGGAATTTTAAGAAATATTAAAGATAATTCAGAAAATAAAATAAGTATTAATTAGAATTAAAAAGTAGTGGGATTATGAAAGAAAATAATGAGAAGATTACTGTAATTTTAGATTGAATGAGAATAATTGCATTACTGTGTGCCTTCTTCCTTCTCTCCTCTTCGAAATCAGACCTAACATATTAGTCCTACAAATCTAATATTCTCCATCACTGTCAACCGCTGGACGAAGTTTACCTACGAATTCCATGCATGTAATCCTAACAGAACAAATAAGCTTACGTACGATGAATTTTCTTGAGACACCCAAGCAAATATATCATCTGCTTCAGACAGAGTACACATGGCGTTGTTGAGCACAGTAGATGTATTCAAGTTGATGGAATCACTCTCGAAACATGCTTGGTTGATTACAGTGAGATCCACATGCCCATGTCAGCCGTGTCTTCCGAAACAAGAGACAAGGACGGGGCAACCCTGACCCATTCCATCGCTGCATGATCCTTGGATCAGTGAGTTATCCTGTCCAAAGGATGCGAGCCCTGCGCGCATGCACAGGCACAGCGAGTAGTCCCCTTCATAGGTTGTCGCTTACTGCGACCGAGGGTGAGTAAGATTTCATGGCTATCTCTGTGAATCCACTCCCGACTTGTTCTCGACCCAGTGATCAATACGAGTACATGGTAGTTTCCTTTGCCATCAGTGTCATATGACTCGTATCTGCGATCCCAGTAGCATGACGGGCCAAACCAGCCCATCCATGATTCATTCAACATACCCTCTCTGTATTGGTCTATCCATCCCTGTGGGTATCAAGTAGGGATTGCCGCAGCAGCAGCTAGCTAGGTTTGGTTATCTTTTTCTTCGAGTACTGTACCTTTTTTACCCACTCGACCTCACACTCGTTCATCGAAATTGAAATGAATTCAGTTGAAACTATTACAGATATGAATAATATATGAGTTGGGTAGGATTTGAAGAGAATCCATAAAATATATTGAACACTTGTAGTGCAAGCTTTGAAAGTTAGAAAGCTGCAGAGTAAAAAACATCTTTGAAGATACGTGATGATTAGAAGCTCCAAGCAGGACAGTTTCCCTTTTGTTTTCTGCCCACTTCGTCAGCAACATTGGGATGAGAGTCGTACTGAACTCGCTGACGAACAGTAGCCATATAATACATGGAAGCAGCGGTAAAACTTGAGAGAGTGAGAGAGAGAGAGAGAGAGAAAAGGAAGGCAGGCAGGCAGGCATGCATGCATGTGAGACAGTGATACTGTCTCGAAGAAAATGCCTATGTTTGCGGCGGGTCTTCAGCCAACGCATTGGAGCTTCAGTTGGTCAGCCATGTCAATGCAGTATCCAACGAAGCGGCAGCAGAAGGAGGACAAGCAGCAGTCACGCAAACTAGCAGACCCATCAAGCTTGAGAAAGGACC